>NC_132908.1:8916222-10116222 GCF_047675955.1 Chlorocebus sabaeus
TGAGGTCAGGAGATTGAGGCCATCCTCGCTAACACGGTGAAATCCCGTCTCTACTAAAAATACAAAAAATTAGCTGGGCAGGGTGGGACGTGACTATAGTCCCAGCTACTCGGGAGGCTGAGGCAGGAGAATCGCTTTAACCGGGTGTAGAGGGGGGCAGAGGTTGAAGTGAGCCGCCGAGATCGCACCACTGCACTCCATCCTGGGTGACAGAGCAAGACTCTGTCTCCAGAAAAAAAACAAAATAAAGAAAGAAGGAGACAGAGCCCCCATCTGAATCCCAGGAGTGACCACATGGTACAGAGGTTTCATTTCTTATTTTATTTTATTTTTAAATGTTTATTTATTTATTATAGAGACAATGTCTTGCTCTGTTGCCCATGCTGGAGTGCAGTGGCACACTCATAGCTCACTGCAGTCTTGAACTCCTGGATTCAAGTGATCCTTTTGCCTCTTGAGTAGCTGGGACTATAGGCACGGGCCAACATGCCCGGCTGATTTTTAAGTATTTTGTAGAGATGGGGTCTTGGTATGTTGTCTAGGCTGGTCTCAAACTGCTGGCTTCAAGTGATCCTCTTGCCTTGGCCTCCCAAAGTGCTGGGATGACAAGCATGAGCCACCACGCTTGGCCCATACAGGATTTTTAAAACCATGTTATGGAATTTTGACTTTATCCTGAGGGCAATGTGGGAGTCATCAGGCAGTTTCAAGCGAAATGGTGATATTTGTGTTTTTTTAAATTCTGGCTGCAGTGTGGGAAGAGTTTGAGGGCTGGAAGGGGGAAGTTAAGAGTAGGAGTGTAAGGACATTATAAGACATTTTTCTCTGGATCTAGGTGAAAAATGGTGGTGGCTAACCTAGGGTGGTGGTAGGGAATGGAGAGATGGAAGAAAAAGATGGAGTCAAGGAAAATATGGGATGTAGAGTGGACAGGAATTGGCTTGACTGGATGTGGAAGATGATGGGAGGTATCAAGGATGACTTCTGAACTCTTGCATAGGTTAATGGGAGGATGTTGGTTCCATTTATAACAAAAGGAAACAAGGAGTAAAACTTGGTTTGGGGAGGAAGGGGCAGATGGTAGTTTGGCTCTGTTCCGTCACCTAAAACTAGCTGTTTGGGGACTTGGATGAACTAGACCAGGGTTCTAGTTTCTAGTCTGGAAAACTTTTTTTGTGTAAAGGACTAGATAGTACCTTTTTTAGACTCTATAGCAACCACTTGACTCTGCTGTTGTAGCGTGGAAGAAGCCGCAGACAGCATGTGAATGAGTGGACAAGGCTGTGTTCTGATAAAGCTGTATGTACAAGAATAGGCAGCAGTGGAAACATGTGCATACAAACAGATAAACAAAATGTGATTGACCCATACGACAGAATATTATTCCACTGTAAAAAAGAATGAAGTACTGACGCATACTATGATGTGATAGACGTCAGAGACACCACGCTCAGTGAAAGAGGCCAAACACAGAAAGGGTCACATATTGTATGATTCCATTTAAAATAGACTGGGGAGGGAGGCAATGGGGAGTGACTGGTTCTAGTAAAGAAGATTGGCGGCCATGTGTGGTGGCTCACACCTGTAATCTTAGCACTTTGGAAGGCCGAGGTGGGCAGATTGCTTCAGCTCAGGAGGTTTTTTTTTTTTTTTTAGACAGAGTCTGGCTTTGTCACCCAGGCTGGAGTGCAGTGGCAAGAGCTCAACTCACTGCCACTTCTGCCTCCCAGGTTCAAGCAATTCTACTGCCTCAGCCTTTGGAATAGCTAGGATTACAGGCACCTGCTACTATGCCCAGCTAATTCTATATTTTTAGTAGAGACAGGGTTTTCACCATATTCGCCAGGCTGATCTTGAAATCCTGACCTCAGGTGATCCACCTGCCCTGGCCTCCTAAAGTGCTGGCATTACAGGCATGAGCCACTGCGCCTGGCCTTAAAGACATTTTCTTTTTTCTTTTTTTTCCTTTGAGATGAAGTCTTGCTCTGTTTTGCCCAGGCTGGAGTGCAGTGGCATGATCTCTGCTCACTGCAGCCTCCCCATCCCGGGTTCAAGTGATTCTCCTGTCTCAGCCTCCGGAGTAGCTGGGACTACAGGCGTGCAGTCCCTCCACACCCAGATAATTTTGTATTGTTACAGGCGTGGTGGCACACGCCTGTAATCTCAGCTACTTGGGAGGCTGAGGCAGGAGAATCCCTTGAACCTGGGGAGGCAGAGGTTGCAGTGAGCCAAGATTATGCCATTGCACTCTAGCCTGGGCGATAAAGCAAAACTCTATCTGGAAAAAAAAAAAAATTAAGCATCACTTGTCAATTTTTGTTTTTTGTTGCAGTTGCTTTTGAGTACTTAGCTATAAATTATTTGCCAAGGCTGACGTCAAGAAGGGTATTTCCCAGGTTTTCTTCCAGGATTTTTACAATATGAGGTCTAACCTTTAAGTCCTTAATCCATCTTGAGTAAGTTTTTGTATATAGTTACAGGTAGGGATTCAGTTTCATTCCTCTGCATATGGATAGCCAGTATCCCAGCACCATGTCTGAATAGGGAGTCTTTCTCCCATTGCTTGTTTTTGTCAACGCTGTCGAAGATTAGATGGTTGACACACATTAGAGGTGTGCGGCATTATTTCTGGGTTCTCTATTCTGTTTCATTCTTCCGTGTGTCTGTTTTTGTACATATACAGTGCTGTTTTGGTTTTAGTTCACTTTCAGTAGAGTTTGAAATTTTGTAGTGTGATACCTTCGGCTTTTTTTTTTTTTTTTTTGCTTAGTATTGTTTGGGCTATTTCGGCTCTATTTTTGATTCCACATGAATTTTCGAATAGTTTTTTCTAAATCTGTGAAAAATGGCATTGGTAGTTTGATAGGAATAGCATTGAATCTGTTAGTTGCTTTGCGCAGTATGGCCATTTAAATAATATTGATTCTTCCTATCCATGAGCATGAAATGTTTTTTCATTTGTTTGTGTCATCTTTATTTATTTCAAAATCTTATGGACTTCATTTCTCTTCTTATTTGAATAGTCACCCCAAGATTTTCATCAAAGTTATCTTTATTTGGAAAACAAAACACATACAGCAAAACAAAAATCAAGTACTGCCAACTCTGTCTTTTAAACTTTGAAAATATTGTTTGGAATCCTGCATCCACTTTTATGTTGAAAAGCTCAAGTTAAATCTTATTCTTTTTCTTTATATTTGTTAGGATTTGCTGGGTGAGATGAATTTTTATTATACATTTTAACATAATACATCTAAAATATTGTCATTTTAATATGTAATCAATATAAAATATTTATAAGATATTTTGCATACTGCTTTTACATTAAGTCTTTGAGTTCTGTCAAATATTTTACACTTAGAACACATGGCAATTTGGACTGGCCTCATTTCGAGTGCTTGAAAACCATGTGTGGCTCATGGCTACGGTGATAGATACAGGAGGACTAGTGCTTTAGTCCTAATCTAATTGTGATACATTCTGCCATAGGCAGTAGACTTGATTTTTGGAAACCCTTGTTATTAGAAATCAGTCCTTTCTATAGAGCTGAAATTTCTTCTCTCGAAGCCTCAGCTGGTGGTCTTCAGTCATCCTTTTGGGCTAAATAAGTCTGTGTCCTTTCCTTCCTGACAGCCCTTCAGGGGCTTGGAGATGGTGACTGATAAGCTCTCCTCCCGGCCAATGGTCCAGCTGAGCAAACATTTACCAAGCCGCCACCACACTGGGCTCACTGCCCTGGGGAAGCTTATATCAAGACAGACAGACCTGCAGAGGCATCTTTCTCCTTTAAGGCTAAAAGGAACATCCTCGCTGTTTAATTTTTTCAGGGGATCATTGTCAGACTGGAGTCTAAGAAACACCTGGCTCAGTGGCCTCTCTGCAGTTCCCAGGGCGACCCTCTCTGTGGCTCTTGTGAATTTTCCTCCTCCTTGTGTGCAAATCTTGGGTCAAAATTTCCTTAAGTGGAGGTTGCTCAAAGGGTAAAGTTATTGTATAATGTTCGTTTCAAGGTCAAAAAAGAAGGAGGGGCTGGGTGCAGTGGCTCATACCTGTAATCCCAGCACTTTGGGAGGCTGAGACGGGCAGATTGCTTGACGTCAGGAGTTTGAGACCAGCCTGGCCAACACGGTGAAACCCTGTCTCTACTAAAAATACAAAAAATTAGCTGAGCATGGTGGTGTATGCCTGTAATCCTAGCTACTCAGGAGGCTGAGGTGAGAGGATTGCTTGAACCCAGGAGGCGGAGGGTGGCAGTGAGTTGAGATTGTGCCCCTGCTCCCCAGCCTGGGCGAGGGATTGAGACTGTCTCAAAAAAACAAAAACACACACACACACAAAAGAAAGAGGTAAGTGTTTCCAACAATGGCAAATGGCAAATGGCAACAGGAACAATAACGGCAATGACAAAGCATTTATTGCGTAGTCACTTCCTCTTCAGATTCTCCCTACACCTTTGCAGTCGGTGTTATTTTCTCGTTTATAAAGATGACAACATTGTGGCCAAGAGAGGTGATATAATTTGCTCAAGGTTACACCTAGGCAAGGGAGGAGCAGGGAACTGAATACTCACCTGTCTGAATCCTAAACCCTCATTTTCTTTCCATTGAAATCCAAATAAGCCACAATAGAAATTTAATTCTGCAATCCAGGCTGCCCTCTTCCCACACCTCCTTTCTTTCTTTTCTTCTTTTGTTCTCCATTCCTCCTTTCTTCCCTCTTTATTCTTTCTCCTCCTTCCCCCATCCCTCCGCTCTTTCTCTTCCTCTTTTCTTTCCTTGTTTTTCTTTTTTTGTTCCTTACTCCCCACTCTTTCTTCTCTTTTTCCTCCCTCCCTCCCTTTCTTTGTCTCCACCTTCCTTTTCTCAGGCATTTATTTGTGCGGGGCAGTGAAGAAACAAAATAGGCTGACTGTGAGAAATATAGCGGTCTTCAAGCCATCCTTCTGGGCTGAATAAGTCTGTATCCTTTCCTCCCTTGGAAACGGGCTTGGAAATGGTGACTTGTAAGCCCTCCTCGCTGCGAGAATCAATGACCCAGCTCAGTAAAATTTACTGAGCCCCAACTGTGCTGGACCAAGATAGATAGAAGGGCTCAGAGTCGCAGGAAAGTAGCCACAGCCAACTTTGGAATCTCATTCCTTATTTAACGTAATATTTACAGCGTTAACTTGGGAGGCAAATAAAGCTGCAGGAGAAAGCAAGAACTCTGGATCAGCCTCACCGATTTCAGCCCCAGGGCCCCCACTGGTGCCCCACCTGAACTTGGGGAATGCGCTTATCCCCAAGAGGAATTTTCTCATCTGTAAAATGAATATGACAAGAAAGGAAGAAAGAAAGATAGAAACAAAAACAAAAACAAAAAAACCCTGCGCCAAAGTTTACCGTTGGGACCAAGCAAGGTGATGTTTGTGGGAGTTCTTTGAAAATGAGAAACACTATTGATATTGATGATGGTTACTCTTAGGCTACATGGCATGAAATTGCTGACATTAGACCATTTTCAACCTACAAAAATGGCAATTTCAATATAGTTCAACCTCAGTTCTTGCTGAGGGTTTTATCAGAGAACAATCCACCTGGCATGACACGATAACCAAGTTTTCCAACCAAATACTAAATATGTGTCATGTATTGTAGTGACTGATCTTTGAACATGTTATTCAAAAGAAAAAAAAAGAAGCCCGAAACAGAAAGACAGAATTCAGTGTTTCGCAAAATGCAGTGTGTGTGCCTGTTTGTGGACACAGAAGATTGTTCATTTGAAGTGGACTCCAAAGCCAACATTAAATAACTATAGTGGAAAATCAATCCCCTTTCAATGTCCTCTTATTTCTCTCATTACTCAAAGCTGAAAGTGTCAGTTTGGCGGCTTCTGTGTTTAATTCTTGCTGATCTTCTGTTCAAACAAGACAGAGTAGTCCTCAGGCTCAGAGGCTTCAGCAGGCCTCAGGATCAAGGTTTTCACTGTATTTATTTTTCAACTGATTATGGAAAACAATGCCAGTTTTTTCATCAATAATGATACAAGGTTTTATTGGAAAACATTTTTATCTAGGCAGGAAGAGCAGTTTATGTAAATAAAAAATATAAAGTAAGTACAGATATGGCCAAAATGGTGAAAGTGATATGAACTGCCTGATGTTGGGAGGTAGTGGCCTAATTAAAAGTGTGATTTCGTGTGTATGCTCAAGTCACACAGCTTATAAGTTTACTTTTCTTGCTGTACAGAAAGTCCCTGCAATGTAAGTGTTTATGAACCAAGGTAAATCACTTTGAACAGCAAACAGCAGTGCAAAATTAAAATCCCTCAGCAATTAAAGGGCAAAGCTGTCACCTGTTATGAAATATTCACTAGAACTAATAAAGCAGCAAGAAAGGCGTCAGGCTATATCAACAGCCCTGGACCTAAGTGGATTTTCTCTCTTCTTTGTGTAGGCAGTGGCCAGCTAGATGACCTTGACTTGACTTTGAATCAAACTCATTGGGCCCACTTTATAGTTGGCAACCACATTTAATGAGGGAAACTGGAGAGAAGAACTAGGTGCTTTGAATTCATTCTTAAAGGAAGAATCAGAATTAAATCCACCATGCATAAGATGCTTACTGAAATCTCATCATCACAGGCAGATGTGTGCGGCGAGCCTTTATATTACTGAGACATCTAAATGTTAAAATCTTTTTGAAGAGCTGTGCTCCTTTCAAAAGATAGTGTCCTTCTGCAAGACCACTAGCCTGGACTCTGAAAAAATGTCAATGACGTGATAGTTAGAACAAAGTGGTAGGATTGTTCTAGATTAAAGGAGACCAAAGAGACAAGACAACTAACCCTTGATTGGTTTCTGAATTAAAAAAAAAGACAAGTAGACCAAGCACAGTGGCTCACGCTTGTAATCCCAGCACTTTGGCAGGCCATGGCCGGCGGATCATGAGGTCAGGCGATCAAGACCATCCTGGCCAACATGGTGAAACTCTGTCTCTATTAAAAATACAAAAATTAGCTGGATGTAGTGTCACATGCCTGTAGTCCCAGCTACTCGGGAGGCTGAGGCAGGAGAATAGCTTGAACCCAGGAGGCATAGGTTGCAGTGAGCTGAGATAGCGCCACTGTACTGCAGCCTGGCGACACAGAGAGATTCTGTCAAAAAAATAAAAAAAAAAAAAGAGACAAGTAGCTGGTATGAATGTTTTGGGGACTACTGGATTGGGAAACTTTTAATATGGACTGCATATTGGGTAGTAGTATTATATGACTTAAATTTCTTAGATGTGATAATGGTGTTATTACACAAAGGATTACCCTGCAGAATGTATTTGTTCTTAGAACATGTATGCTGATGTATTTAGGGATGAAATGTTATTATGTTATGTTTGTTTCAAGTATTAGGTTGGTGCAAAAGTAATTGCAAAAACTGCAATTACTTTTAATGGCAAAAATTGCAATTACTTTTGCACTGACCTAACAGTTCAGCAAAAAAATCAAACAAACAACAACAACAACAACAACACAACTAATAGAGATAAGCAGATGTGACAAAGTGTTAACAAATGGTAACTCTAAATGAATTTAGATATTTATTATTCTGTGATTTTAACTTTCCTATAAGATGAAAAATTTTCTTTTCCTTTCTTTTTGAGACAGATCCTGCTCTGTTGTCCAGGCTGAAGTGCAGTAGGGTGAACATGGCTCACTGTAGCCTTGACCTCCTGGCTCAAATGATCCCCCCGCCTTAGCCTCCTGAGTAGCTGGAACCCAACATGTGCACAACCATGCCTGGCTAATTAACAAATTATTTTTTGTAGAGACGAGGTCTTGCCATGTTGGCCAGGCTGGTCTTGAACTCCTGGTCTCAAGCAATCCTCCTGCCTCAGCCTCCCACGGGGTTGGGATTATAGGTATGAGCCACTGCACCTCGCCTAAATTTACTTTTGGATAAATAAGCTGAAGCTTAGAAAATATACACAGCTTGCTGGAGATTGCAAAGCAGATTGCTTCTTAGCTTCCAAAGGAAGTCTAGAAAAGTCCTTAGGACCTTGGAAAGTGGCAAATGGTTTCCCCAGAATGAATTGATTCTTTGTGTGTGTGTGTGTGTGGGTTCTCTCAACAACGGGGGGTTGCTATAAGGAGCCTTGGAAAGCATTGACCCAACTCTCATTTTACAGATGAGAAAATCACAGTCCAGAGAGGAAAAGAATCATCCAGCAACACACACTGGGCCACAGGTGCCAATGGCACTGAAGCCCGAGTGTCTTCACGGTAATGGAGTCACCTTTCCACTACCCCATGTGTGTCTCTGTCTCTCTGGGTGGACTCTTTTTTTTTTGAGACAAGGTCTCAGTTTGTCACCCAGGCTGGAGTGCAGTGGCACGGTCTCAGCTCATTTCAGCCTCAAACTTCTGGGCTCAAGTCCTTGGGACCCTCTCAAGGAGGGTGATCCTCTTGCCTCATCTCCCAAGTAGCTGGGACTATAGGAGTGTGCCACCACACCCAGCTAACTTTTGTGCTTTTTGTTGCCCAGGCTGGTCTTGAACTCCTGAGTTCAAACAATCCACTTAGAGTGCCTCAGCCACTCTAAGTGCTAGGATTACAGGCGTGAACCACCTTGCCCAGCTGAACTCTTAATAAATGCAAACCCTGAAAATCTGAGACAGGTCTCAGTTAATTTAGAAAGTTTATTTTGCCAAGGTTGAGGACACGTGCCCATGAGACAGCCTCCGGAGGCCCTGACGACATGTGCCCAAGGTAGTCAGAGCACAGTTGGGTTTTATACATTGTAGGGAGACATGAGACATCAATCAGCGTATGTAAGATGAACATTGGTTCAGTCTGGAAGGTGGGACAACTTGAAGCAAGGGTGGGACAACTCGATGTGGGGAGGGGGCTTCCAGGTCATAAGTGGATAAGAGACAAGTGGTCGCATTCTTTGAGTTTCTCATGAGCCTCTCCAAAGGAGGCAATCAGATATGCATTTATCTCAGTGAGCAAAGGGATGACTTGGAATAGAATGGGAGGCAGGTTGGCCCTAAGCAGTTCCCAGCCTGACTTTTCCCTTTAGCTTAGTGATTTTTGGGGCCCCCAGGTTTCCAAGATTTATTTTCCTTTCGCATAAAAACATTCATTCTCCAGGTTGCACACAATGCTCAGCTTGTCCTAGGCTGTGTCCTGTTCTGGAAGACATGGAACCAGCTCAAGTCCAGCTGCTGACTGCTCAGAAGTCAAAGCATGAGCAGTGAGGGGTAGTGATAGGAAAGCAGCTTTTATTGGTCAGATGCTAGCAGATGGGAGAATGGCAAAGCTCAAACTTCAAAGAAACCATCTCAGCCTTCTGGGCGGATTGCAGGGGTTTAAGAAAGGTAAAAGTGTGGGAATTATGCAGGAGTAGTGAAAAAGAGGGTGCAGGTGTGTGTGTCTTGTTCTGATAGTTATTTTGAGTAATCGCCCGTCTGGAGTCTAGTTTGCATCATCCTGACTCTGGCCCAGTGGTGCTGGGCCAACTGTTCATAGCTCCCCTCAAGAGGGAAGATTCCATAGCTGGGTCTCTCTGCTTTGTTTCAAGACAGGTCCCTGGAATTCCTAAGCAAGCACATAATTTGATAAGCAAACGCTGTGCACGGATGTGCCTGGTGGGAAAGGGAAGGAAATAGAGTCTTACAGTAGGAGGCCACATTCTGAGATTAGGAAGGAAAGGAAAGAAGTTTTAAAATGCATTTTAGGGTTGGGATACTCGGTTATACGCAGAGGGGCACAATGGTTTTAGGCAGAGCTTCTGTGGGTAGATAGCCTCAGTTTAAGTTGAGAAATAGGAAAGCAGCGCCTCCTGGTACTATCAGCTAAGGTGTGGTATTGGTAGGAGCTGGCCTGGTACTACTCACAGATAGACTGGAGTATTGTCCTGTTGAACGTGAATGATTTCCCAGAACACCTACATCAGGCAGGGCACTCCGTGACTGTGATGCATCTGGACGGAACAAGACACCCCCTACCCTCGACCGTAAGCATGTTTGAAACCAGACAAAACATGAACATTGTCCAAGCCACAAAATGCCAAACCTTTCTCTCTGTTCCAACTGATATGAGTGACTGCTGTTTCTTTACCAATGTCAGCTTTAGTCTTGCTTTAGTCTTCTTTTTGTCTAGATAAGATTTACTGAGGCCTGAGACAATGGCCAAGGTGGGAGGATTACTTGAGCCCCGGAGTTCAAGACCAGCCTGGGCAACATGATGAAACTTGGTCTCTACCAAAAATACAAAAATTAGCCAGGTGTGGTGGCACATACCTGTAGTCGCAGCTACTAGAGAGGCTGAGGTGGGAGGACCGCTTGAGCCTGGAAGGTTGAGGCTGCAGTGAGCTGTGATTGCACCACTACACTCCAGCCTGGGTAACAGAAGGAGACCCTGGCTGAAAAAAACAAACAAACAAACAAAAAAAACCAGATGTATTGAGATGCTCAGTCACTCCTGCTTCCTGGCATATCCAACCCATAGCAAAGCCCTGCTTCCTCACACCCTCCACCAAATCACCTAACACAAGATCCAATCCAGTAAGTCCTTTCTAACTCTTTACTGAGACACTCCATAGTTCCCGTGGGCATGCATTCTTCCTCACTGCAACAAGCAACAAGCCCAGCATACTCATCTGCAGATGTGTTTCTGGGGGCTTTTGGCTGGAGGGCTGCCTTAGACAGTGTGAGCTGCTGTAACAGAACACTGTAGACTGGGTGGCTTGAACAATAGACATTTATTTCTCACAGGTCTGGAGGCTGGAATCAGGGATCAGGTGGCCAGCGTGGTTGGGTTCTTTGTGAGGGTGCTCTTCCTGGCTTGCAGATAACCACATTCTTGCTGTATCCTTACATGGAGGTGAGAGAGAGAGAGAGAGAGAGCGCGCACACTTTGGCATCTCTTCTTATAAGGGCACTAATCCCATCATGAGGGCCCTTATGACCCAATCATTTCCTAAGGCTCTGATATAGTTTGTATATTTGTCCCAGCCCCAATCTCATGTTGAGTTGTAATCTCCAGTATCAGATATGGGGCCTGGCAGGAGGTGATTGGATCATGGGGGTGGATTTCTCATGATTGATTTGGCACTGTCGCCTGGGTGTTGTCCTCATGATAATGAGTGAGCTCTCATGAGATCTGGCTGTTTAAAAGCACATGGCACCTCCTTCTCTCTCTCTTGCTCCTGCTCTGGTCAAATGACATGCCTGCTTCCTCTTTGCCTTCCACCATGACTGTAAGCTTCCTGAGGCCTCCCCAGAAGCTGAGCAGATGCCAGCGTCATGCTTCCTGTACAGCTTGTAGAACTGTGAGCCAAGTAAACCTGTTTTCTTTATAAATTACCTTGTCTCAGGTATTTCTTGATAGCTGTTCAAAAATGGCCTAATATAGACCCCATCTCCAAATATCACACTATAATTAAGTTCTGAATATATGAATTTTGGGGTGACATAAACATGTGGTTCATAACAAGGATGTACATAGAATACTTTATTTCCAAACTTTACCGGTTATCTGACTTTGGGCTTGGAGTTCACCATGTTGGCCAGGCTGGTCTTGAACTCCTGACCTCAGGAGATCCGTCCACCTCAGCCTCCCAAAGTGCTGGGATTACATGTGTGGGCCACCACGCCTGGCCAGAAGGTACTGTTTAGATATTTTTTTTTTACATATCTATTACAAGAGACATAGGGACCTCAGATCCTGCAACCATTGAGTTCCTTCTGTATCTAGCATCTGTTTCTCCAGCTTTAAGTTGGGCCATTCTTAGAGGCAGTGGAGGAGAACTGGCCATTTTCCCTTCCCATCTCTGTGAGTAAATAGAGAGGAAGCACGGGTATGCTCTGGGTTTGCTTTTCTACCATCACATGGCTGGAATGTGCAGAAAGGCCTGGGGCTGGCGTGTGCAGCTGGTGGTGGCAATGAAAGATTCTTTTGTGCTTGTTTTTCTGTGGCTAAATCTGGCAGCAGAAAAGGCAGGAGACACTGGCAGATGGAGTGCGGGAGATGCCAATGGAGAGAAATACCTGGAGAAAAGCTCCATATAAGGGAATCCAGGTCCCTTTATCCAAAGCAAACACCATGGAATTACAAGGTCTTGGAGTTGTTGGAGAAGTGAGGGACATTGGAAAAGCTGCACAGATAGGCCTGGAACATCTGTTAAGCCCCCATTTTTTCCTAGGCCATTTTGCTTTCCATAGCTCACAAAGCCCTATTTCAATATCCAAGGCTGGATCACCTGTATAGCACCCCTGATGGCTGGTCATTCTTCCTTAAGTTAATTGCCCTCAGAGATGGGGCACTAACTGCCTCACCTGGGTCAGGGGAGCCAAGACAATGCTCTCCTGCTTAAATATCACCACGTGCAGAAATGATGCCTGCATTTTGATGAAGAGCATACAGAAAAGTGTGTGTCTTTTCCACTTACCTTTTCTAAATGCCAGGTTCCTATTAGAGGTGAGTGTACAGATGGCAAGACTTGGATCTGTTTCCTTCGGCTGTGATTCTTTTTTCTTTCTTTCTTTCTTTTTTTAAAATTTTATCTATAGAAGTTTCTGGAGCAACTTTTAAATTTTCCTGGCATTCTAGGTTATTATACCTTGGGTACTCTCCTTACCACTCCAGTCAGGCTCCTGCGACTCCACTGAGCCCTCACTTGTCAGTGCCACGTGGCCTCCACGTTGCCAACTCCAAGGGTCAACATTGCTATGATTTTACTTTCATCTCAGAAGTAGTCATCACAATTGATCACTCCTGCCTTCTTAAAACACTTTCTTCTCAGAGGTTGGTTATTGGAAATAAACATACAGTTAGATTTAAGGAATAAGTTCTAATATTTGATTGCAGAGTAGGGTGATGATAGTTAATAACAATGTCTTGTAGTTTTCAAAATAGCTAGAAGAGAGGATTCACAATGTTCCTAACACATAGAAATGATAAATACTCAAGGTGGTGGACAACCCAAATACCTTGACTTGATCATTATCTGTTTTGCATGTAACAAAATGTCACATGCACCCCATAAGTGTGTACAAATACTCATGTCAATTAAAAAACCCACTTTCTTCTCTTGGTGTTGGTATCCACTCACTCTCTTGGCTTTCCTCCTGTTCACTGGCAGCTACTTTGTAATTTACTTTCCTCCCTTTTCCTCTATTTCTTTGCTGTGCTCTGCCCCAGACATAGCATCAGTCCTTTCTTCATTGATCCCTGGTTTCTCTAGGTGGGGAATGGCACTTAGTGACCACAGTCTGAGTGCTGGAGGTGCTTGTTGTTTCTGGGATGGATATTGTTTCTCATCTTTTTATTGGCTAGAACCAGTAACTTAAAACATTTTCTTTTTTTTTTGTAGATAAAATACATCTTGATTTGATACTGAGATTTCCAATTCAAATTCAGGGCTAGTAGGTTTTTACTTATTGTCTTCAGTTTTATATCAGCATCTTCTTTCTTCTATACCAGAATTCCTGATTCCTCCAAAACCAACATAATCACTCTGCGTCATCTCATAATGCATACAGAATGTTCCCAGGAAAACAATAGCAACATATCATGTCATATCAATGATGTGATTAATGAAAATAATGTAAGACATTTGCAGTCTTTTTTTTTGGTTCTGAACGCATATCTTACTAGGGATTTACAGTCAAATATTATGTTTAAAGTCACTGGAATACTTAATTTTTAGGAATTGATATAAAAAATTATAATGTTTAAAAGTCAAATGTATACAATCTATTCAGTGAAATCTAGTTTCTGTGTCTTCCCCCTTCAACTATTTTCTTTATCCCTGGTGGATAACCATTTCTAAAATTTTTGATTTATTCTTTCCATGAAAAACATGTGTTCATATCCCACCTCTTTCTTAGGTAAATGTCAGCATAATATACATATTTTTCTCTACTTTGCATTTTTATTTAATAATGTATCCTGGAGATCACTCCATAGCACTAAGTAGAGCCTTTTCACATTCCTTTAACGCTGGGAGGTGGATGGTATTGTGTCAATGCACAGGATTAATTTAACTAGGCAACTGTATAGGTGATTCCCAGTCTTTGCCATTACAAATGATGCTGCAGAGAATAGACTCATCTCCCTACAATGTTCTTTTTTTTTTTGTTTGGTATTTTTGAGAGTGTATTTTTCAAATAGATTTTTGGGAGTAGGATTGCTTTATTTTGCAGGTTTGTCCTCACAACCTTATGTTGAGATTTGATCCTCAAAGTTGGAGATGGAGTCTAATGGCAGGTGTTTGGGTCGTGGGAGTGGATTCCTCACAAATAGATTAATGCCCACTCTTGATGAAGAGTGGTGAGTTAGTTCTCTATTAGTTCCTGTGAGAGCTGGTTGTTTAGAAGACCCTGGCACCCGCATCTCTGTCTTGCCTCTTCTTTTGCCATGTAATCTCTGCACACACCAACTCCCTTCACGTTCTGCCGTAAGTGGAAGCAGCCTGAGGCTCTCACCAGAAGCAGATGCTGGAGCCATGCTTCTTGTACAACCTGCAGAACTGTGAGCCAAATAAACCTCTTTTCTTTATAAATTACCCAGCCCCAGGCATTCCTTTATAGCAACACAAAAGGGCTAAGGCAGGGATTGATGAGTCAGTGGCCAAATGCATAGGTAAATTTGCTATATATTGCCAAATTCCCCCTTATGGGAATTGTACAATTTTACATTCTCACCAATAATAGCTGAGAAGGCCTGTTTCCTCCCGACCTACAACAGTAGTTTGTGAAACTTTGGGGTGTTTGCCAATTGGATAGGGGCAGAGGTCCTTTAACCAGCTTTGCTCCCACCTGACACTCTGTTCTGTCCATGGCAGGCAGAGAACTCTTTGGTAATATCAACAGGATCGTATCATTCTCTTGTCTAAAATCCTGATTACTTCCAATGTCAAAATCCATCCCTCTCACTCTGGCATTAAGACCCTACAACATCTAGCTCGTTCCTACTTCTTTGACCTCATCTTGTTTCTCTCCCCTTGGTCTACTCTGTGCTGGCCATGCTGTCCTTCCGTCTGTTCCTTTCATCACTGGGGTCATCCCCTCTTCAGGCCTTGCCATTTGCTATTCTTTCTGCTTAGAACGATTCCCTATCTTTACACGGCTGGCATTTTTCATATTTATATACCAGCTTTTCTTTCCCAACCGAGAACCCTTTCCCAACGAAGCATCTCAGTCATTCTTTACCACTTCATCCTATTTTTCTGGACTGATTTTTTTTTCTTTTTCAGACAAAGTCTCTCTTTGTCACCCAGGCTGGAGTGCACTGGCGTGTTCTCAGTTCACTACAACTTCCACCTCCTGAGTTCAAGTGATTCTCCTGCCTCAGCCTCCTGAGTAGCTGGGACTACAAGTGTACATCACCACACCCAGCTAATTTTTGTATTTTTAGTGGAAACGGGGTTTTGCCATGTTGGCCAGGCTGATCTTGAACTCCTGTCCTCAGGTGATCCACCTGCCTTGGCCTTCCAAACTGTTGGGATTACAGGCGTGAGCCACCGTGCCCAGCCCTGGACTGAAATGTTTTTTGATACTGATTGATTGTAAGTGCCTTGAAAGCACAGCCCTTCCTTGCCTTTTCAGCCTGGACTTCGCAGTGCCTGACATATAGTAGATGATGAATACATATTTATTTAATGATTGAATGAATGAATAGCAAATATTTTCCCTGTGAAAAGATCCTCATGCTCATTCTCAATTTCCCGCAATGGAGAGAAGCTCCTTTAAGACATGACCACTTTCTTTTTCTTTTGTATTTTTAAATCACCTCTTTCTTTGAGATATGAAAAACATATTTAATGTATACAACTTGATGAATTTAGAGATCAGTACTCATCTATCGAGTCATGACAGCCATCAATGTAATAAACATTTTCATCACCTCCAAAGATTGTCTCCTTTCTTATTTATTTATGGTAAGAACACATACCCTCAGATCTATTCTCTTATTAAATACACAATACAGTATTATTAAATCCTCTTAAAATACACAATATAGTATTGTTAGCTGCAGGCACTATGCTGAGCTCTAGGACTTACTCATTTTGTGTAACTCAAGCCCTGCAGGACAGGACTGCCTTTCGTTCATCTCTGTACCTTCAGCCCCTCATCACCCTGCGCATAATAGGACTCATGGAGGTAAATCCAGGTTTTTGTGGAGCCTGAGGCTTATACAGTTTGGGGGGCCTTCCTTAAGGAAAATAATGCAGAATTACAAATATCAAATTAGGTGGAAGGCCTTGGAAGAAACCCATTTCCATGAGGTCCCCTGCAGCTGAAGCTTCGTTAGGGTGGGGGAACATGCACCTCTAGGGCTCGTTAAATGTCTGTAGAACAAATGAATGAGTCAAAGGTTAGACTTCAGTTTTTACTTTTGAGACTGAGTCTCACTGTCACCCAGGCTAGAGTGCAGTGTCATGATCTCGGCTCACTGCAACCTCTGCCTCCAGGGTTCAAGCGATTCTCCAGCCTCAGCCTCCCAAGTAGCTGGGACTACAGGCGTGTGCCACCATGCCTTGCTAATTTTTGTATTTTTAGTAGAGATGGGGTTTCACCCCCCATGTTGGCCAGGCTGGTCTCGAACTCCTGACCTCAAGTGATCTACCCACCTTGGCCTCCCAGAGTGCTGGGATTACAGGCGTGAGTCACTGCGCCTGGCCCAAAGGTAGACTTTAAATGTCTGATTGTCCTGGATTCATTTTTGGTGGGTAGAAACACAAAGGAAACTGTAGCAGCAGGCCAGGATGACCTGCTCTGTTTTATTCTCACACACAATTAGGATATTTTTTATCATCTCAATTTAAGGCAGCTTCAACCTTAGGTTTGTCTCTAATAGGAAAGAAAATAATCCGGTATTGTGGCATTTCATTGAGGCCACTTTATCAGACAGCAGCTGTGCTGGCCTTTCTGCTCCAAATTCTCTTTTCTTTGCTATCTGTACATCCATTTCCTGTAGGGGAATCATCCTCTGCCTCTTTTAATCCTTGTGACTCAGGTAGGGCAGATATAGGTTTCAGGCGAGGGCATGCACCTGTCAATCCCTAGCTCTGGTAATTTAATTAACAGCCACCTTCATGTACTGTGTACTGTGTGCTAGTCACTATTGCAAGCATTTTATAGATGCACTTTTTTTTCTTTTTGTTTTTGAGACGGAGTTTTGCTCTTGTTGCCCAGGCTGCAGTGTTACATGACGTGATCTCGGCTCATTGCAACCTCTGTCTCCCAGATTCGGGTGATTCTCTGGCCTCAGCCTCCTGAGTAGCTGGGAGTCCAGGCACATATCACTATGCCCAGCTAATTTTTGTATTTTTAGTAGAGATGGGGTTTCATCATGTTGGTTAGGCTGGTCTCGAACTCCTGACCTCAGGTGATCTGCCTGCCTCGGCCTCCCAAAGTGCTGGGGTTACAGGAGTGAGCCACTGTGCCTGGCCCATAAATGCATATTAATCCATTTAATCCTCATCCCAATCCTTTGAGGGAAATCTAATTCTTTTTTTTTTTTTTTTAAATTTTTTTATTATTATACTTTGAGTTCTAGGGTACATGTGCATAACGTGCAGGTTTGTTACATATGTATACTTGTGCCATGTTGGTGTGCTGCAGCCATCAACTCGTCAGCACCCATCAACTCGTCATTTACATCAGGTATAACTCCCAGTGCAATTCCTCCCCCCTCCCCCCTCCCCATGGGAAATCTAATTCTTATGTCTATTTTACAGATGGAACGATGGAGGAAGGGTTAAGGTTACTGTCCAAAGTCACCGGTAGGTAAGTGATGGAGCAGGGATTTGAACTCACGTAGTATTGTGGCAGGCCAGGTCTCCCTAACGGCTGAACAGGCAGGCCTCCATAACAACTGTCTCAGCACTGACTGAGTGGTGAAGTTAAATATTAAAAGCTGAGAGAGCCAGTGCCCTTGTACAAAGGCTGGAATGTAACAAAAGCCCACCAAGACTTCCTGGACCTTGAAACATGACAGGATAATGAAGGATTTCTTAACAGGACCCATTTGGGATTAAATAAGTTTATTGGGAGGTCCAAAGAAACTCCCCAGGCCTCCACAAACAAGTTTATTGGGGGTCTGAAGGGACTCACCAAACCTCCATGATTTAGCAGGAGACAAGATAAGGGTGATCACCACAGCACCTGGACCCATTTAGATTAAGTAAATTTACTGAGGCTGCAGAGGAAGGTCTACAGGACTCAGATCTTAGTTACAGATGAGAAGTTAATCACTTACGTCTTTAGATGAATGCACACTTACATGTAGACATATAGCTTAGAAGGTATAGAAGCTCTGGAAAACTTTGTAATTTAGAGTTGGTCTGGTGGTATTTTCTAGGCCTTCTCCCTGTACCTGGTTACAGAAATAAAAACTGTCTTCCTCCCCAGTTCATCTGCGTCTCGTTCCTGGGCAGTGAGAAGAAGCAGCCTGATCCTTGGTTTGGTCGGGGAACAGTATGGCCTTTGTTGGGTTGCATCTCAATTAGTTCAGGCAAGAGAGAAGAGAGCTAAACCAGGCCCACAATTCTTAATCCCAAGTCTTAAAACTCTCAGGGAGGATTTCTCTTTCCAGAGAACCTCTAGCAGTTCAGGTGATGAAAGCTGCAGGCTTGAGAAGGTTATCATCCAGAGGAGGGGTGGCAACAGAAATCAAGTTCTTACGATGCTCTTGGCACCTCAGTTGTCGGCTCAGGTGTTAAGATCTGCCGCTGGGCCTCCTACACATGGGAGTGGAGGAGTGCCCTTTATTACCCAAGAGAGCTTGAGTTGGGTTTTCCATTCTTTGCAGTTAGAAAATGTGCATGTTGGTTTCTCTCCTTGATGACTTTTCACTGGAAGGACTTGAGGAAGAGTTTCTTTTGGGATTCTGGAAAAAAGTGATGCCCCCAGACTCTCTGGTACCATCTTTCTGAGGGCACTGTAGTTGGTGCATGAAAGAGTGTGGATGTTGGGGGCAGACAGTTATGGGTTTGATTTTCAGTTGGGTGACCCTGGCGAGCCACTTAAGCTCTCTGAATCCTGGAGAAATGGCAAAACTATCTTTATGGATGGTGGGTGAGAATTTGATAACACATACAAAAGCTCCTTGAACATAATACGTGTGTCATTCATGAATTCCCCCATGGTTTCCACCCCCAGGGGCTCTGTCTGCTTTATTTGCTGTATTAACCATAGTTCTACAGAGAAACAGAACCAATGGTGGTGTGTGTGTATGTGCGTGCACGCGTGCGTGCATGCGTTCACACGCATCTGTATTTTCTTTTTTTTTTGAGACGGAGTCTCGCTCAGTTGCCCAGGCTGGAGTGCAGTGGCCCGATATCGGCTCACTGCAAGCTCCGCCTCCCAGGTTCACGCCATTCTCCTGCCTCAGCCTCCCGAGTAGCTGGGACTACAGGTGCCCGCTGCCACACCCAGCTAATTTTTCGCATTTTTAGTAGAGACGGGGTTTCACCATGTTAGCCAGGATGGTCTCGATCTCCTGACCTCGTGATCCACTCGCCTCGGCCTCCCAAAGTGTTGGAATTACAGTGCTGCCACCACGCCCAGCCCACACATCTGTATTTTAAGGCATTGGCTCACATGATTGTAGGCGTTGGAAAGTCTGAAGTCTGTAGGGCAGGCGTTCAGGTAAGAGTTGGTATTGCAGTCTTGAATCTGAAATTCATGGCACAAGTCAGTCGGGCTGGAAATGCAGGCAGTTTATCCATGTCCTTCCTTCCTTCCTTCCTTCCTTCCTTCCTTCCTTCCTTCCTTCCTTCCTTCCTTCCTTCCTTCCTTCCTTCCTTCCTTCCTCCCTCCCTCCCTCCCTCCCTCCCTCCCTTTCCCTTTCCCTTTCCCTTCCTTTCCTTTGTTGGTTGTTGGTCTGTACCAGAGCTATTTATATGACTTTTTCTAGCTCTTCCACCTCTGTTGTTACTCTGAGCACATAAACAGTCAGTCTCTCATAATCCTATGGAGAAACCCCCTTTCTTGTCTTGGGTGCCCAAGTTAGAGGAAGAGGAGAAGGAGGTAGAGAAGGAGGAGGAGATAGATGATTACCTATTTTGTGAAAAAGGACACATATACAGGCACACATGTTTGCAAAGTGGAGAAATGATTGTTGGGGCTATCAGGAACATATATCAAAAGGAAATGAAGAAAAATCTTCCTTTGAAAGATCTGGGCTTAGTGTAATGGAGTCAGACAGAGCAGGGTTTGCAACCTGGTTCTGACATTTCCTTGCTGTGTGACTTGGGCTCGTCAAGGAACCTCTGTGACCCTCAGTCTCTTCATCTGTGAAAGGGAAGACATGGTAATAAAACTTAGTTTACAGGGATGTGTTGAGGATGGCACCAGATAAAATATGTGCAGGGCCTTTCATTTCCTTCTGTCTTCATATAACCTGGCAGGCAAGGGCTCCTGGATCAGCAGATCAAAGGGGTGGCTTCAGGGTGGACTTGGTCATGGCCACTGATATGGTTTGGCTGTGTCCCCACCCAAATCTCATTTTGAATTGTAGCTCCCATAATTCCCACATGTTGTGGGAGGGACCCAGTGGGGTATAATTGAATGATGGGAGTGGTTTCTCCCATGCTGTTCTCGTGGTAGTGAATAAGTCTCACGAGATCTGATGGTTTTATCAGATGAAACCCCTCTCTCGGCTCTCATTCTCTCTTGTCTGTTGCCATGTAAGATGTGCCTTTTACCTTCTGCCGTGATTGTGAGGCCTTCCCAGTCCCGTGGAACTGTGAGTCCATTAAATTTCTTTTTCTTTATAAATTACCCAGTCTTGGTATGTCTTTATCAGTAGTGTGAAAATGGACTAATATAGCCACCGAATGCTGGATCCCTGGTTCCACCCAGTACAGCTGCTGGTCACTGTGTGGTCAAGTTCAGCTCTCCAACATCCTGGGTCTTGGTGTTTATGTTTATTTTTAGCAGGAGAGTGTTATAGTAAGGGAAGGGGAGAGCTATTAATGAACATATTATTCAATAATGGAAGATAATAAGCAGTTGCTCTAATTGTATTACAAGCCTGTCACTTAAAGTTCATACTGTGATTCAAGCTCACTGTTTGAAGTATTCTTAAGTGGGAGCCCAGATTTTCAAGTACAATTAAAAACAAAATGAACAATTGCCTAAAAGTGGTAAAATTAACATCCCTTCCTTCTTGGCTTTCTAAAAAGCTTTCTGATGATATATCTTTCCTAGTTTTCATTGAGGCACTGGCGGTTAGGGGAATGAGACCGTTTCCACCCAAGTAATGAAAAGCTTCCACAAATTAATTCTTAGTATTTGACAAAGCCAGATGGTGAGCAGCAACGTTTCTTGAATGCATTCAAAACCACAAGATGTGTTTACCTTTATCCTGTCTGATCCTCTCAGTGACCCTGTGAGGCGGACATTATTATGCTCATTTTGCAGATGGGGTTCACTGAGGCCCAGGGAGGTGAAGTGACTTGTCCTAAGGGGGCAGAGCTAATGCAGGGAGTTGCCTTAACCCTGACTCTAACCTGCCTGCTGAGAACCAGGCTAGGTGAGGGCCGACTAGAGGCATTTCAGATACCTGCCTTGAAAAGAGCTAACCTGTGGAAAATGACTGTCTCCTACCTGCCCTTTCTTTTTCCTTCCCCTCCCCTCCCCTCCCGTCCCCTCCCGTCCCCTCCCCTCCCCTCCCCTTCCCTTCCCTTCCCTTGATGGAGTCTTGCTCTGTTGCCCAGGCTGGAGTGCGGTGGCACGATTTTGGCTCACTGCAACTTCCACCTCCAGGGTTCAAGCCATTCTCCTGCCTCAGCCTCCCAGATAGCTGGGACTACAGGCATGTGCCACCATGCCTGGCTAATACTTTTTGTATTTTTAGTAGAGATGCGGTTTCACCATGTTGGCCAGGCTGGTCTTGAGCTCCTGACCTCAAGTTATCCGCCCACCTCGGCCTCCCAAAGTGCTGGGATTGCAGACATGAGCTACCATGCCTGGCCCTTCCTGCCCTTTCTTCATGGCCCTAGGGCACAGTGTGGCGGGCTTAGATGTGGAGTCTATACAGTGGGCTTCCGAGCCCTGACTCCACCTTGCCTTGTTCCTCTCTGTTTCTCAGCCTATTTCCACTTGTGTGGAGCCACTGAGCTAGAAATCAGCGTTTCCAAAGGATGTCGGCATCCCATTAGTGGGGTGTGAACTGCTTCTACTTGGTAAATAGTTACACACTTACGTTTACAGTTACCTTCTATTTATGACTAACAGGACTGGCTTTCCAATTAGGGTAGTGGTGTACCATTTAATTTTACAATAGATGCATTTAAGCCTTTTAAGATTGTGTAGATCTAGAAATATTTAAATAGATCCTAGAGGTAGTGGCAGATATAATAACAATACGAGCAAAGGTTTATTGAGTGCTTACTCTGGGCTAGGCATGATTTTAAGCATTTTCTATTTATCAACTCATTAAATTCTCATAGTCATTGCAGTTAGTTCCATTATTAGCTCCATTTTGCACTTGAGCAAAAGGAGCCGCAGAGAGTTCAACGTCTTTCCCAGGCTGCATGACTGACTGGTGGAGCCAGACTTGAACCCAGACCCCTGACTCCAGAATCTGTGCTCCTAAGTGGTTAGGTATGTGGGCTATGAATAAGTGGTATTTGGGGAGTGCTGGCCTGGGCGGTGTCTAGGGTGACCAACTAGTCCTGCTTTGCCTAGGACTTTCTTGGTTTTATACCTGAAAGTCCTGACCCCAGGGAAACCCCTCAGTCCCAGGCACACTGGGGGAATGGGTCACTCTACTTATGTCTTCTTTAATCTCTTCTGAGACTGTAGCACCGCGCATGCCGGTGACAGGAGCCAAGCACATTTAACCAACCCAAACATGCCAGATCTGTACGGATTGTGAGAAGTAAATATACACATATCTTAACTACATACATAACATCCAGAAACTCTTGCTTAAAAATAACAGAGTAAAGTGCCTGATCGCTGTGTATGTAACCAACAGTGACACCTTCCCTATCGGTATAAATAACAGAGTGAACATATCCCATATCTCTGTCTATAGCAGACTAAAAGTGTCATGTACAGAAATACTAAATCCTGGCACACTGGCATATATCACTTGGAATAAAAGAGACCCTACTGGCACATCTGAAATCACAGTGATGTTAATAAGAGTGATGATGATGGATGGCCTCTGTGTAGCACCCACTTGGTCCCAGCACAGTGCTAAGCACTTTATGTGCATTGTATTATCTTTTTGTTTTGTTTTGTTTTGTTTTTTTGAGGCAGGGTCCTGCTTTGTTATCCAGGCTGAAGTGCAGTGACACAATCACGGCTCACTGCAGCCTCGACCTTCTGGGCTCAGGTGATCCTCCCACCTCAGCCTCCCGAGTACCTAAAATGGCAGGCATGCATCACCACACCTGGCAATTTTTTTTGTATTTTTAGTAGAGACAGGATCTCACTATGTTGTCCAGGCTGGTCTCGAACTCCTGGACTAAAGTGATCCGCCCTCCTTAGCCTCCCAAAGTGCTGGGATTTCAGGTTTGAGTCACCGCACCCGGCCTACATGCATTATCTTAATGAATCCTCACACAGTCCTTGTGGGGTAGTAGTATTATCATCATCTCCATTTTATTTTTATTTATTTATTTATTTTTTGAGACGAAGTTTTGTTCTTGTTGCCCAGGCTGGAGTACAGTGGCGCGCCCTTGGCTCACTTCAACTTCTGCCTCCCTGATTCAAGCAATTCTCCTGCCTCAGCCTCCCGAGTAGCTGGGATTACAGGCCCACTCCACCATGCCCGGCTAATTTTTGTATTTGTAGTAGAGATGGGGTTTTGCCATGTTGGCCTGGCTGGTCTTGAACGCCTGACCGCAGGTGATCCGCCCGCCTCAGCCTCCCAAAGTGCTGGGATTACAGGTGTGAGCCACCGCGCCCGGCCAATCATCTCCATTTTATAGATGAGGAAATGGAGGCACAGAAAGATTGAAGAAACTGCTAAGTTCACACAGCTAGGAAGTGATGAAGCAGAACTTCCTAATTCAGGCAGCCTTTCTGAAGGACTGGTGCTGTTAACACTGGGAAAAGACACATCCTATTGGTGATCAAGGCAGAGAGTAGAAGGAATTGAGGTCAGAAAGGTAATGGCATCTGTATCCCACAAGGTCTCCCAAATGGTCATATCAACCTCAGTCCTCTGAACCCCGTTACCAAAACGTCAGGGGTTTGGTCCAGGTCCCATTGCTTGCTGCACAGAGAGCCAGTCACCAAGATGAGTACTGTCAGGAAGAAGGCCAAAGAGACAGGAGATCAGTCTCAAATCTGTCTCCCCGACCAGCTAAAATGATGAGATTTATAGAGTGGGGAAGGTGGGAAAAGGAGAATGAGGGAGGAGTAAGGAAGCAATCGTGGTGGACGAGGGGTCTGGCGTCTTGTTGTCTGGATACCGTGATCTGGGTGAGTTATACCATTTCTTTTTTTCTTTTTTTTTCTTTTTTTTGAGATGGAGTCTTGCTGTGTCACCCAGGCTGTAGTGCAGTGGTGTGATCTTGGTTCACTGCAACCTCTGCCCTCAGGGTTCAAGTGAGTCTCCTACCTCAGCCTCCTGAGTAGCTGGGATTACAGGCACCTGCCACCGTGCCTGGCTAATTTTTGTATTTTTAGTAGAGATGGGGTTTCACCATCTTGGCCAGGCTGGTCTTGAACTCTTGACCTCATGATCCACTGGCCTCGGCCTCCCAAAGAGTTGGGATTACAGGCATGAGCCACCGCGCCCGGCCGAGTTATACCATTTCTGTGACACGCTAGGGCTAGTTTCACAAGCACGTTTGAATGAACCCCTCTCTGCACCTTTGCATTCTTGCCAATACCTGTTAGGATCAAACTTAACATGTTTTTGCCAAGTGAGTGAGTAAATAATGGTGCCTTCTGTTTCTGTTTACATTTTTGCATCTCTCTTGATCTTTCCTGGCCATCTGTATTTCCTTTCCTCACTCAAGGTCTCCCTCCAAGCATGGTATATGGTATCTATGTATGTTACACAGAAGAAAGCATCACATTTCTATTCGTGTCCCTTAGGGCATAGAATACAATGAAGTGGTCCCAGGCTTTTTATTCCATCATGGGTGGAGACATCCTCACGCCTGCAGTAGCTGTAAATTCTCTCCTTTCTTTTCCCACTGAAGAAACCTAATCAGAATGCAAGAGTGGAAGTGATATTTCACAGGAATAACCTTGCATCTACTCGTACATATATTTGCCACATTTGGCATTCTGTGATTAGCAACAGATTAGTTGCTAATACACCTCACAACTGCTCGCAACATACCACACCTTGACTGAGAATTGCTAGAAGAATGGGGACAGTGGGAGAGTGTGTGTGTGTGTGTGTGTGTGTGTGTGTGTGTGTGTTTTGGACGAAAGAGAGAGAGAGAGTGAGAGCAAGCAGGATTTCTTTGCTTTTTTCAGCCATCAGGGTGCTGCTGGGTACCAGCTATTTCACCCTCCCATCAACTTGCACCTGGAGATTCTGTAACATTGAAGATTGACAGCCCTAGTTTAGGTGCCCGTAGGACTTTCCATTTGCTGCCAGTTGGATCCCCTTTGTGGAAGATCTCTCCAGGAAGGTCTCTTGGACTCGGGCCCCAGGAAGGCGTTTGCCAGCTGCCAAGAACCTTGGGACCTAGGCCATGGCCAGTGACAGAGAATGCCACGGTAACTTGGGCTTTTGCAGGTCGACCAGCTGGATACTTTATTTCTGTTTTTATTTATTTATTTATTTATTTTAATTTAATTTAATTTTTTTTTGAACAGAGTTTCGCTCTGTCACCCAGGCTAGAGTGCAATGGTGCAATCTCGGTTCACTGCAACCTCCATTTCCTGGGTTCCAGCGATTCTCCTGCCTCAGCCTCCCGAGTAGCTGGGAATACAGGCGCCTGCCACCATGCCCAGCTAATTTTTGTATTTTTATTAGAGATGGGGTTTCGCCATGTTGGTTTTGAACTCCTGACCTCAAGTGATCTGCCTGCCTCAGTCTCCCAAAGTGCTGGAATTACAGATGTGAGCCACCACACCAGGCCTATTTATTTATTTTTAAAGACAGCATCTCCGTCTGTCACCCAGGCTGGAGTGCAGTGGTGTAGTCATAGCTCACTGCAGCGTTGAACTCCTGGGCTTAAACCATCCTCCTGCCACACTCCCCTTACCCCCCTCCTGTAGTAGCTGAGACTACAGGTGTGCACCTTCACACCCGGCTGGGCTGGGTGCTTTCAATAGACCCTCCCACTGAATCCTCCAGAGCAAGGAGGGGCTATTGTTTCCTCTATACACAAGAGGAAGTGGAAGGTCAGAGCTGTGGTGACCTGCTGTCACCACGTTGAGTTGTGTCCCCCAGCACCGACCCTGCAATATTACATCGAAGTTCTAACTTCTGTGCCTGTGAATATGGCCTTATTAGGAAATAAAGCCATATTCAAGGTTGATGTGCAGTGAGTTGTGATCACACCACTGCACTCCAGCCTGGGTACACAGCAAGGCCCTGTCTCAAAAAAAAAAAAAAAAAAAAAAAAAAAAAAAAAAAAAAAAGATAATACACAGGGTCTTTGCAGATGTAATCGCGTTAAGATGAGGTCATACTGGATTAGGGTGGGCCCTGATGCAAAGGAAAAGGAGAAGGAGATTTGGACACAGAGATAACAAATTCAGAGGGAAGAAGGCCATGTGAAGAGGGCGGCAGAGATTGGAGTGATGCGTCCACAAGCTGAGGAATGCCAAGGATCCTGGGCAGCCGCAGAAGCAGGGAGAGAGGAATGGAATACATTCAGCCCCAGAGCCTCCAGAAGGAACCAATCCTGCCAAAACCCTGATTTCAGAATTCTGGCCTCCAGAACTGCAAGAGAATACATTTCTTCTTCTTCCTCTTCCTCCTCTTCCTCTTCCTCCTCTTCCTCTTCTTCCTCTTCCTCTTCCGGCAGACAGGCGCAGATCTCGCCTGCTAACGCCTTATTCCGAGGTCCTTAATTGATTCAATCAAAGAATGAATGGGTATTTATTGAATCTGTGCCTGACACAAGGCCGGGAAGAGTTGTCAGTGCCTCATGGGGGAACAGGGGTACACCACAGCCTCTGGGCTAAAGGCGTCCCACACCGTAGGTGTCAGGGACAGCATTTGGAAGCAGGTGGGGCTGAAACAGCTTGAAGGAGGCAGTGGGCAGCTGGGAGACTCTTAGCCCCGCTCAACTGCATGGGAATTGGTAGTAAAATGATCTCAAGGCCCTCCCTCTACAGCCACACACAGTCATCTCTGTAAATTTTCAATGCAGTGTTGGCTTCTGAACATTTCCAGAAGCATTAAATAATTCCTGAAGGGCGAAATAACTTCCAAAAGATGTTACTTGTAACAATAACCTCTTCACTCTTGTAACTGGTCTGGTTCCAGTTTGTGTCTATCCAGGCAGATAACAGAAGAAACGCAAAGTTATCCAGTCAGTGCCCCCACATGGGATAGTCATTATTTGCAAGACCTTGTGCTAGGTTTCTAGGAGGCAGGAATAGGGGTCACAGAGGAAGGGCTCTCGGGGAATGACAGTCAACCCAGCAAGGATTTGGGGAGCATAGGTATGAAAAAGATTTTATCAAATCTAACTATCATATAGCACTTACTACGTGCAGGCACTGTTCTAAATGCTGAACTTATTAACTCCTCTAACCTTTGACATAACCTCTGATGAAGGTACTATTGTTATGAGTGTTTTTCAGATGAGGAAACCCAGGCACAGAGAGGCTGAAGTCGTGCTGGGAGTGTGCCGGGCATGAGTGCAGTCTTCTGCTTCTCAACCACTCTCTGCTGCTGAGAGGTTAAGGAGGGGAAAATCCTTTCTGCATTGGAGGTCTGGAGAGAGTCACCACTGAGGGTAGGTCTTACAGCAGGAGTCTCCAACCCCCAGGCCACGAACTGCTATTGGTCCATGGCCTGTTAGGAACCAGGCCGCACAGCAGATGAGTGGTGGGTGATCCGGTGAAGCTTCTGTGTTGACAGCCGCTCCCATTGCTCACAGTACCGCCTGAGCTCCGCCTCCTGTCAAATCAGCAGCAGCATTAGATTCTTATAGGAGCACGAACGCTATTGTGAACTGGCCTCCAATGCAGAGTTGATTTTCCCCTCCTTAATCTCTCCTGGGCAGCAGAGCGGGGTTGAGAAGCAGAAGACTCTGCACTCAGATGGCCTACACACGCCAGCATGACTTCAGCCTCTCTGTGCCTGGGTTTCCTCATCTGCATGTGAGGGATCTAGGTTGTGTGCTCCTTATGAAAATCTAATGCCTGATGATCTGTCACTGTCTCCCGTCACCCCCAGATGGGACCATCTAGTTGCAGGAGAGCAAGCTCAGGGCTCCCATGGATTCTAGATTATGGTGAGTTACATAATTATTTCAGTATATATTATAATGTAATAATAATAGAAATAGGCTGGATGTGGTTGCTTACACCTGTAATCCCAGCACTTTGGGAGGCCAAAGCAGGTGAATCACCTGAGGTCAGGAGTTCGAGAGCAGCCTGGCCAACATGGTGAAACCTGTCTCTATGAAAAACACAAAAATTAGCCAGGCGTGGTGGTGCAAGTCTGTAATCCCAGCTACTTGGGAAATGGAGGTATGAGAATCGCTTGAACCCAGGAGGCAGAGGTTAGTGAGCCAAGATCATTTCACTGCACTCCAGCCTGGGCAACAGAGCGAGACTCTGTCTCAAAAATAATAGTAATAAAAAAAGAATACTGCATTAGGTTCAAAATATTTATTACCCCATCAGGAAAAGGGAGCATTACGTAGTGGGAGCATATGCAGAAGGAAGTCCAGGGCCTTGGGCTCAAATTTGGGTTCAAATCCTGATTCTAGACAAATGGATAAAGAAAACATGGTCATATACACAATGGAGTACTATTCAGCCATAAAAAGAATGAGATCTGTTGTTTACAACAACATGGATGGAACTGAAGGTCAGTATGTTAAGTGAAATAAGCCATGCCCAGAAAGACAAACTTCACATGTTCTCACGTATCTATGGGAGCTGAAAATTAAAACACTTGAACTCATGGAGATAGAGAGTAGAAGGATGGTTACCAGAGGCTGGGAAAGGTCATAGGTGGTGGTGGTGGAGAGAGAAATGGGGATGGTATAGACAGTGAATAAGATCTAGTATTTAATAGCACAACAGGGTAACTGTAGTCAACAATTTAATTGTACATTTAAAAATAACTAAAAGTGTAATTATATTGTTTATAATACAAAGGATAAATGCTTGAGGTGATGGATATTCCATTACCTTGATGTGATTATTATATATTATGTGCCTTTATAAAAATTTCTAAAACTATCTTGCCAGGCACAGTGGCTCACGCCTGTAATCCCAGCACTTTCGGAGGCTGAGGTGGGTGAATCACAAGGTCAGGAGTTCTAGTGGTCTTCCCTGGAGACCAACCTGGCCAACATAGTGAAACCTCGTCTCTACTAAAAATACAAAAAATTAGCTGGGCGTAGTGGTGGGTACCTGTAATCCCAGCTACTTGGGAGGCTGAGGCAGGAGAATCGCTTGAACTAGGGAGGTGGAGGTTGCAGTGAACCGAGATTGGGCCATTGCACTGCAGCTCAGGTGACAGAGTGAGACTTCATCTCCAAAAAACAAAACAAAACAAAACAAAAACTCTCATCTCTCTCTCTCTCTCTCTCTATCTCTCATATGCCCATAAATATATATACCTACTATGTACCCACAAAAATTAAAAATAAATAAAATTTTTTAGAAGTCTTAGTTCTGCTGTGTGACCCTAGGCTGATTATTTAATTTCTCGGAGCCTCGGAGTACTCATCTTTCCAAAACACACAATGTTATCAATCATGATTGTATTCCTGAGGCCCATTTTATAACATAAAATGCTGTAACTGATCAGGAACACAAAAGAAAGCAGACCAACAATATTGCCTTCCTTCCCTGGTGACTCACCCGGGGCCAGAGAAGTCAGCCTGCTTTCTATCTTCAAGGAGTCCTTTGAGTTGAGCTCAAAATTAGGGTCACCTCTCTGGAAAATATCAATGTCATTTTGACATTCAGGAATGCCACAAAAGTTCTTGAACGGCGAGTGCTGGGGGTGGTGTGGTTTCCATGGTGATGGGAGAAGCCAATGCTAGGCTGAAGGCTCTGGGAGGTGGGCAGGGAACCACATGGCTTTTTTTTTTTTTTCTTTGAGACGGAGTCTTGCTCTATTGCCCAGGCTGGAGTGCAGTGGTGCGATCTCAGCTCACTGCAACCTTTGCCTCCCGGGTTCAAGTGATTCTCTTGCATCAGCCTCCCGAATAGCTGGGACTACAGGCACGTGCCACCATGCCCGGCTAATTTTTTGTATTTTTAGTAGAGGCGGGGTTTCACCGTATAAGCCAGGATGGTCTCGATCTCCTGACCTTGTGATCTGCCCTCTTGGGCCTCCCAAAATGCTGGGATTGCAGGTGTGAGCCACCGCGCCTGGCCATGGTTTGGTTTTTTTTTAACTGGGGAGTCTTATTTGCAGTGAGAATGGACCTGAAGGCATGGGGGCGTGTGGGGTCTTCACACCAGGTGATGTGAGTAAGGAGTTCTTTTGTTCTCAGCAGCTCATGTGATGAGCTGTTGTGTATGTGTATGTGTATGTGTATGTGTGTAGATGTGTTTACATGTGTCTCTGTGTGAGTGTATAGATCTCTCTGGGTACGTATGTGCATGTGTGTATACATGTTTCTGTGTGTTTCTGAGTGTGTGTGTGTGTGTGTCTGTGTAGGTGTGTGCATGTGTTTGTGTATGTGTTTTTGTATAGATATGTTAATGTGCTTATATGTGTACATCTGTGTGTATGCATATGTGTATGTGTATCTTTGTGTGTATGCATATGTGTGTGCCTGCACGTGTGTATATGTAGATCGCTGTGTGTTTATGTATGTGTACATGCATATGCATGCATATTTACATTGTATGTTCATATCAGTGTATGCATGTCTGTATGTGTTTATGTGTCTATATATAAATATAAAATATGTGTTTATATTTGTGAATCTATGTATATGTCTGTGTATGTGTTTGCACATGTGCTGTGTGTCCTGCATGTGTGTGTGTGCATGCATGTTGCTTGTAACTTCAGTGGGAGTGAGGATGAAATGTGACTTCCAAGGGGATAATGTGAGTCTGGGTTGGTTCAATAAACTAGAAAAGAAGGTGATAATGAAATGATGTTTCCTGACCTGGTTCAGACCAAGGTACCACCCTTGGAGGGTGATGCTCGAACCACGTCCAGGAGAGGACCTAGAAGGTGGAAGTTCTGCAAATCATGTAGATCAGATACTATTTACTAGAGTGTTCCCTTCTGAAGCCAACTTCCTCTGCCTTTCTCCCATTCCTCTCCTCCCAACTTTCTGGTAACATTCAATATGCTGGGAGCCTTTCCCTGCTTTCCCCCTACTAAGAGATGGGCACATCACCCATGAGTGGCCACAGGAATTCCCAATTCCTCTGGCCACAATGATTGGCTCAACAAATCATGTTACCCCCCTTCACCACCTCGGACAAATTGGAACCCTTCCCATCATGGGAGAGCTGCTGTCTGTGAATTGGTATAATCAGCTGTGAAGATGATGTATGAGCTGTCAGGTTCATTTTCTAGGTGGGAAGAGTTTATCTGTGAACACGGCCAAGACTGAAGAAATTAGAACAAAGAAAAGGTGAGATAGTGTCCTGGTGATTTATTTCAAGTGTTCCCCTAGATCCAGCCTTGCCTGAATGCAGATGCACCATTATACCATGTCAAATGCAGAACAGTAGAATGAACTCAGGTGCTCATCCAAGCAAAGAGGAGGCTTGGGGTTAGTGTGTGTGTGTGTGTGTGTGTGTGTGTGTGTGAGAGATGTGCCTGAGGGAAGGCATGCATCTTGCAAATGCATATTTAGCAGATACTATACAGCAGTGTCATAGATTCAGACTGGGGAACTCCAGAGGGCAGAACCAGAATTCAAGGGTTGGAGGACCCATGAGGCAAAATTTGGCTTTTTCTAAGAAAGAGATTTCTGACAAAGTGCCTCAAAGTAGAAGGGTTACCTTAAGACAGTGAGTCCCACATCAGTTCCCCAATCCCTGGAGGATACCAAATGGAGATGTGAGTCATGGATGATATATCCGTCAAAACTATTTTTGAAACTTCTAGTATTTTGAGTAACCTCCAAACTGTTCTCCATGGTGGTGGTACTAGCTTACGTTCCCACCAACAGTGGACAAGGGTTCCCTTTGCTCCACATCCTCACCAGCATTTGTTATTGCCTGTCTTTTGGATAGAAGCCATTTTAACTGGGGTGAGATGATAGCTTATGGCAAGTATATTAGTCCATTTTCACGCTGCTGATAAAGACATACTAGAGACTGGGTAATTTATATAGAAAAAGAGGCTTAATGAACTCACAGTTCCATGTGGTTGGGGAGGCCTCATAATCATGGTGAAAGATGAAAGGCATGTATGTCTTACATGGTGGCAGAAAAGACAGAATGGGAACCAAGTGAAAGAGGAAACCCCTTATAAAACCATCAGCTTGCTGGGCGCAGTGGCTCACACCTGTAATCCCAGCACTTCGGGAGGCAGAGGCGGGCGGATCACCGGAGGTCAGGAGTTTGAGACCAGCCTGACCAACATGGAGAAACCTTGTCTCTACTAAAAATACAAAATTAGCCAGGCGTGGTGGCACATGCTTGTAATCCCAGCTACTTGTGAGGCTGAGGCTGAATAATTGCTTGTTGTGGTGAGCCGAGATTGCGCCATTGCACTCCAGCCTGGGCAACAAGAGCGAAACTCTGTCTCAGAAAAACAAAACAAAACAAAACAAAACAAATCAGATCTCGTGAGACTTATTCACTACCACGGGAATAGTATGGGGAAAACTGCACCCATGATTCAATTATCCTCTACCAGGTCCCTCCCACGACATGTGGGAATTATGGGAGCTACAATTCAAGATGAGATTTGGCTGGGGGCACAGTCAACCCATATCAGCAAGGGAGGAAATGTGTTGGTTCATGTAGTCAGGAAGAATTCTCAGATAGTTTGCAGAATTGAAGGAGGTGGAGACTGTCTGCTTCCCTCTGCCTGGCTCCATCTTCTGCTTTGTCCATGTGGTGGGGATGATGGCCACCATTGCTCCTGATTCCACATCCTCCTTCATAACCCTGACTACAAGAGAAAGTCTCAGGAGAGGACTCTGCGTGGCTCTGCTCAGATCATATGTCCACCCCCAGAGCAATCACTGAGCATGATTGGCCAGGTCTGACTGGGTCATATGTCCATCCCAGTGATTGGGAGTAGAAATTACTAGAAGTTACCAGAAGAAGGGGAATAGAGGAAAATGTGCTGGGCTTCTGAAGACATTAGTCACCATGGTCCACTATGGATGGTGTGGGATGGATTCAACATAAAGTGGGAAGATGTCTGTATCACTTCTAAGGTATTTTGACACACAGTGGGAATGTTAAAAGCACTTGTTGAAGGAATGTATAAAGATTCATTCCTGTGTCTCTGTTTTGTGATTTTAGTCTGTCTTGTTAATACCTTGCAGTTGACTTTGCCATGGCAGGGTTTTTTTTTTTTTTTTTTTTTTTTTTTTTTTTTTTTTTTCTGACCAGCACAGGAACTCTTTGGCTTGTGTGCTGTGGGAGGGACACCTTGAGGTGGTCTTTGGCTACTGGCCACCTCACTCCACGCCTCTCAATAAGGCATCTTTTGGAGAAGATATCTCCATGTTGGGACACTGTGGATAGTAATTTAGATTAACCAGGTGGTGATTAAATAATTCTTGCTTATTCTCGTGATTCCCTGAGCCTTTCTGCCACCCCTTCCTCCCCAAGCGTTCTAATTAGTCAAAGTTATATGAGAACAAAATTATAATGAGGAATATTCTTGGGTGGGGGGAAAGCACTACTGGAGTTCCTTGGAACTCTTGAATGAGATTAGTAGAGTTAAAAGAAGAATTCAGGGAGTGGAGATAATTGTAAAAATATTTGATCAAGTTTGTTGGAGCAGGTTGCCTTTTGCAGGTTTCATATTTTGAAGAAAATGCTGCTTTCCATGGAATCCCGGGGCTCTCTGCTCTGATCTCTACTCTTCATGTCATAGCCTGAGTAAGGACTCCTTGCTCAGAAACTTGTAATGGCTCCTCATTGCCCACATCAGGGATGGCAAGTCTAGGCTAAGTGTGCTGTTATCTCCCATTCCTACACTCAAGGCAGACATCACTAATCAATAACAGTAAGCCTCAAACTCCTCTCCTTACTGCTTCTCCCCATAGCTAGCTATCAACTAGAGTAGATCACAGGAGGAAACCTATGTGCCTTCCCAATTCTACAGTGTCAAGGGTCAGGCTGCTTAGCTAAGCATTTGATGCTTTTCAGAGCCTGTCTCTTTACTTCTTCCAGTAAATTTTCTGCTTCAGCTAGCTCCCTGAACTCTCATATGCTCACTGCTTACTGGGCTTTTGAACAGTTTTCTTCTCAGCTAATAGGGGAGCTGTTAAGCATATAGATTTTGGAATTAAACTCCATGGGTTCTGGCAAAGTCAAAATAAAAATGCAGTGATGAATTTCTTAATTTAATGTTTTATTTGGGAAGAAAGAATTGCAGTTTGGGGCATGCACACAGACTGGGCAGACTTTGGTACACTTGAAGAACAAAGAGGAGGTTGGAGGTTTTATGGCAAAGAGAAATGTTATGTATTGCTCTTTGAGAATGTTCATTGGCTCTAGAAGTTTCTGGGGAGCTGGCAAGCTTGATTGGTGGGAGATGGCAGTAGATGAAATTAGTCCTAGAGTTGCAGCACTTTATCTCAGCAGCTATCGATAAAACTCGTCTCAGGTTACAACAGGCCGTCTCAGCAGCTGGACTTGCAGAGAATAACATTCTTGCAGCAATATTATGCGTCCTGAGTGCCTTTTCCCCACCTGATTTCTCAACTCTTTTTTAGTTGGGTGTGACAAGAATGACCAAGTTCATATGATCAACATTCACAGTCCAATTTGTGCTCTGCCACCTTTGAGTTGGGCAGCTTTGAGTAAAATATCTAATTAGGGAGCCTCACCTTCCTTATCTGCAATTTGCAGATGATAATAATATCTATTTCCAGGGTTCATGTTTGGGCAAAGCAAGATAATTCATGAAGGCCCCTAGCACTTTGTAAGTCCTGAGTGAGCTTTATATACTAAAGCTTTATATACCACTAAAGTGGTATTGCAATGCCTGTTATAGTGGTTTTGTATCTGACACTCTTGTTGATATCTATTAGACATGTGTTCATTCATTCTACTCTCTGTCCATATTATTCCCTGTCTGTCCCTTGTCCTCCCCCATTGCCTTTAAGGCACAGCTAAGGCTCTTCCTCCCCACTGATCTGCCTTTTCCTGTTTTCTAGCCTTTCAGAGGCCGCCATGTTGGTCAACCCCAAAGAGGCAACTTCACCTGCTTTTCTGAAGCCGTCCTCCAGGGGCGCCATTCCCATAGACTACAAGGTGAGAGGTGGCGCCCCTGGAGTCGTGGCACCTGGTGTCATGTTTCTCCAGTCACATAAGGGGCCAAACTTGCCTTCTGCAGGAGACCGAACGCTTCTGAGAGCAGAGGCTATGGCTTAGTCACCATTTTGTGCCTGGCATGCATTAGGTGTTCACTCCATGTGGGTAGAATGAATGGAGAATAGGGAAGGGCTGAGATACCATCTGATCTTCCTCAGGAATTGGGGCAGTGTTGGTGGTTGGTGATGGGGTAAAATATTGAAGACCCCATGGATGACTAATGCAATATAGTGAAAATAAAGTCAGATAGAAAACTCCACATCCCCTTTCCCTCCATATCTATCCAGGAGGACTCTGAATGGCTCAGCAGCAGCCTGATAGCTTCCTTTAGTGCCCTCCACGGTCAGCTCAACACAGGCTACAACAGAGGTTTTCCACCTCTGGACTAGTGGTGTCTTGCGCCACATCGTTCTTTGTGGTAGGGGCTGTCCTGCGCACTGTGGGATGTTGAGCAGTGTACTTGGCCTCTACCCACCAGACGCTTGTAGCAACATCTCTCCCACCCGCTGGTTATGACAACCAAACATGTCTCCAGACCTTGCTGGCTATTTCCTGGAGGACAACATTGTCCCAGTGAAGAACCACTGAAGTATTAAACAGTTGTACCTGCAGGTCCCCGGCTAGGTGACAGCCATCTGCAAGCAAGGTAAAAGATGGGAAAAGTGAGCCTGTCATTTTACCTATATTTAATTTAGCATTTTGAGGTTTGGCATGGAGGCAGCAGGGATGGATAGCCTTCCAATGACCTATCCAAAATCTTAAGGCATGAAATTGGACCTTGGCTGATACGGACAAAGGCGAATTTTGTTGTTGTTGTTGTTTGTTATTAGGTGAATGGTGACTTGGTTGCTTTGGAAAGCAGGGGGAAGGGAAGGAACTTGAGAGATTTCTGGGATTCTGGAGATGGTGCAGTCTGGTAAAGCTTCTGTCTTTGGGTCAGGTTGACCTCCATGGCACTGGCATGTCATGTGGCTTGCAGATCTCTCAAGAGTCTTCTTTTTTTTTTTTTTTGAGACGGAGTCTCGCTCTGTCGCCCAGGCTGGAGTGCAGTGGCCGGATCTCAGCTCACTGCAAGCTCCGCCTCCCGGGTTCACGCCATTCTCCTGCCTCAGCCTCCTGAGCAGCTGGGACTACAGGCGCCCGCCACCTCGCCCGGCTAGTTTTTTTGTATTTTTTAGTAGAGACAGGGTTTCACCGGGTTAGCAAGGATGGTTTTGATCTCCTGACCTCGTGATCCGCCCGTCTCGGCCTCCCAAAGTGCTGGGATTACAGGCTTGAGCCACCGTGCCCGGCCAAGAGTCTTCTTTTCTTCCCTTTCTTACCTGATTAACAGCTTTGTGGGCTCCACTAGAGTCGGATCTTCTAGGAAGGCTTCTCTGGCACCTATCATCTCAAGCTAGTTGGGGTCCTTCTATGATTCCATATCCCGTTCCTCCACCCCATGTCTATTCCATCACAGTCCTTAATGTATAGGGGTCCACATGGCTACCTGTCAGTCTCTGCCACATTGCCATGATCTCTATGTCTCACTTATGTTTGCACCCCCAATGCATAGCATAAGGGCCTGACACATAGTAGGTGGTCATCTCTTCAATTTCCTACCAGGGGTTAACTAAGCTCTTTGCACAACGGTAATCAGACAAATGGCAGTCCCCAGCTCATGGAGCAGACTTTCATATTGCAGGATCCTGGGCCTCTTCCCATCTATCTCCTGGAATCTGTGGAAGACTCTGGGAGTCTGATGTCCCCCCGGCCAGGAAACAGAACCACTGAATGAAAGGATATCACATTTCTTCTTGGATCCTCATACAACCTTGTGAAGCAGGATCTATGAGGAACACACCCGTTTCATCATCGAGGAAAATGAGACCCAGAGAGGTTAAATGACCTGCTCAAAGTCAGTGAATTGGCAGCAGAGTGTGGGTGAACCCAGGACTTTCAACTCTTGATCCATCACTTTGTTTGGGTTCTGGGTGTAGAGGACAAACTCTGGAGTTGAAATCATGGCTCTAGTAGGTACCAGCTCTATGACCTTGGCCAAGTCACTTTCCCAACTCTTGATTTCCTCATCTGTATAATGGGCATAATTCTAAATGTCTTTGTAGGGTTATCTGGAAACATCAATGACATGATTCACATAAAGAAAGCTCTTGATAGTACATGGTAAAGCTCTCAGGACACAGTTGCTGCTGCGTATAAAACCCAAATACTCCTTTGCAGGGTGCAGTGCAGAACCCGAAGGGATCCATGATCTCATGGCCAGAACAGCCTCCAGGAAGAAGATGCACCGCTTCCTGAAACCGCACATGCCTCCTTCCTCCTGGGAGCCCAAATTCCAAGAAATGCAGCTAAAATTGGCCCTCAAACAGCTTTTGCAGAGCACGTCGCAGCTTTTTTTGGGCCTAGAGAGCCAGTTTCCATGATGAAAGTGGCACAGAAGGAGAGACCCAGCTAAAAACAGCCACCGCCCAGACTGGTGTTAACAGAATGCAGCCTCCCCTGTTGTTTTGGGGTTTTGGACGCTTCGACTTCCGCAGCAGATCTCCGCATTGCCACTAGGTGGTAGTGTCGCAACGCCCGGCGGGGACCGCACCCCAGGACCCTGACGAAGGGGCTGGGAGTCGCTTCTGAAAATCAAGCCCATCAAATACGCACCAGCTACAAAATTCTCCACCAGGTTATTTCCCTTTTATTTGGGGGTATTTATTTGCATTACAGGGGCTCCGTGGAAGTGTCTCTTCTAAGGGCTTAGTGCTTTAGTGTCTCAGAAGCAAAGTGAAAGAATTGTCCGTGGGTGAAATCCTAGCCACATGGCCCCGTGGGTGTCCCTGATGCTAGCAGATACGTGATCCCTGCACCCCACCTCACTTAGGAGATTCATGATGCCTTGAGTCCAATGTAGTTGAAGAGCTTGCCTTAGTTTTAAATTTTCCCGGAGAGGTGGCTTCAATTAGGGGGACTCATAGCCTGCCTAGGTGGTCTGTTGCTGTCCTCTTTGGGTGCAACGATGGAGTTCTAGCTCTGCAGTGTGGCTGCCTTGTGCTCAGGCCATTAAATCGTCTGGAGAACGGGGGCACTTGTGAAGCCTGCCTCATGGCGGGTCCTTCCCCTTCGAGGAATGGATGAATCACAGATGGGGGTTTCTTAGGGCAGTGCCTGGCTCATAGCAAGGGCTCAAAGGTTAGTTCCTTTTGCTATTTTCTCAGTATCTCCAGGTCCTAGTGTGTATTAGCCACTCAACAAATGGTAGCACAGTGATTCTCACTGTCCTTGTTTGGGTGACAACAGAAGTTAAAGGAATGAGTTCATGGTCTCGATTTTCAAAGCGTGGTCCTGGGCCAGCAGCATCGGCACCACTGGGCTCTTGTTGGAATTGCAAGGTCTGGGCCTCTCGTTCAGCTTGCTGCAGCAGAATCTTACTTAACAGCCTCTCTAGGGGGTTTGCGACACATTGAGGTTTGAGGAGTGCTGCTCTGAAGCTCCTTCTGGCCCCGGAATGCCAGGATTCACCCCAGCCTGGGGTGAGCTCCATCTCTCAGATTTATATCTTTGGGAACAACAGCAGCCAGTCTAGCCCTGCATTTTAACCTTTTTCTCTTGCTTTTCTCAAATGTTGTCTCCAGCTGCCTCTGCGCTTGCGTGTGCTGGGGTGGGAGGGTGGGGGGATGGGGAGTTGATGGCGGGCCTCATGCTGTCTCAGATTCGGATTTCGCTGGGTTCAACATGCTTTCCCTGAGCTTCCAGATCCAGATCCTTACTCCCCAAGATCCTGTCAGCTTCCCTGTCTTTGCCTACAGCATGCTCTTCATCACCCCAGTGACCAGAAAATGCACTGTTTCCAACCAACCCCTCCTTTTCTCTCCCTACCCTTGGCCACCAAAGCATCTCTTGCACCCCAGTTTTTCTCTTTGAGTGCCACTGCTCTGGCTCTTGGTTGTCCAGAACTCTGGGAACCACCCCAAATCTCCTAAAGGTCCCCCTGACCCCACCTCTCCTCCCCCAGCTCCTGATCTTATCTCACACATTTCTGTCTGATGGAGTTCTCCAAGCTGACCCTTTCACTTTGATGTCCAACACAGAGCTTCCCACTGCTGATTCAAGGTCTGCCCTACCTTGCTTGGTAGCCAAGGTCTTCTGTGATCTCCTAACGACCTCCAATTTACCTTTGCAGCTTCATCTCCAGCTTTTTCCTCTCTTGTTCTAGATCAGGGGCCTTCGGGCCAAATCTGATTTGCAGCCTGCTTTTGTAGATAGTTTGATTGGAATCCAGCCACCCACGTGTTTACTGATTGTCTATGTCTGTTTTCACACTGTCAGGGCAGAGTCAAATTGTTTCAACAGAGACCGCATGGCCCACAAGGCCTGAAATGTTTACTCTCTGGCTCTGTGCAGAGAAAGAGTGCTGACCAGATCTAGATCCAGCCAAATGGCACCATGCGCTGTGGTCCCTCGCACACATCCTGGCCTTTGCCATAACCTGGTTTGTCCCTGGGGGGTCCGTCCATTTGCAAAGTCCTGGCACATTTCTGCCCATAGTAATTTTTCCCCACCTGGAAGGTCCACCTCCAATGCCACCGAATTTGGCATTCTTTCAGCAAACATTTATGGAAATCTGGCAGGTGCTTGGCATGTCGTGTGCCGGGGGGACGTCCTTGCTCTCAGGGAGCTGGTGTTGGAGTTGCTGACCTGGCCGTGGTTCAGAAGCACCTCTAGAGCTTCAGCGTGAGAGCTCTTGGCCTTTCATTTTTTTATTGTCATGTCTTCTTGGCCTTGAGGCCAGGTGCCTGCCTCATATTTCTGTAGCACTTGGCACAATGCCCAGCACACAGTGAAGGTCAATATAGTCCATTGGAATAAATGAATGAATCTCTCTTCTCCCCAGAGTCCTTGTCCAGGTTAGCATCTTGGGGGCTGGATTCCACCTCCCCTGTGCTTCCAGCTGTTTCTGGAATCCCATTTCAGGCCAGATGCTATTTACGTCCGTGCTTCTCAAACTTTCACATGCAAAGGAACCACTGGAAAATTATGTTTGAATGGTTGGTTCCATGGGTCTGGGATGCAGCTCTCATTCATTCCCAGATAGTGCTGAAGATGCTGGGCCGTGGACCACACTTTGAGCAGCAAGGATTGGTTTTCACCCCCGATTTCACACTAGAGTCATTTGGGGGCTCACACCTACACCTTACCCCAGATCAGATGAATCAGTGAAGGGGGAATGGTGGGGCCCAGGCTCTCCAGGTGATTTAATGTGCAGACAGCATTAAATCTTGACCTAGAACCACCAACCTAAAACTGTGAAGCTGCTTTCCAAACGAACCCCCCTTCTAACATCACTACCACCTAGAGCAGTGGTTCTCAAAGTCAGGTCCCCAGACCAGCAGTACCTGCACTGCCTGGGGACTTGTTAGAAATGTGAATTCTTGGTTGTAGCCCGGAGCTGCTGAATCAAAGAGACGGGGAGCAGGGCCCGGCAATCTGTGTTCTAGCAAGCCCTGAAGAAGATTTCCAGGCATGTGTAAGAACCACTGTCCTAGAAACGTTTGACCTTGGGTCCTCCCATCGACTCCTAACTGGTCTTTCTGCCTCTGGTCACACGCCATCCAACCTACTCTTTATTTTGTAGTGAGAGTAATTTTCCAGAAATGTCAATCTGAATAGATTACTCATCTGCTTAACACGTTCCAAGGCTCCCTCCCCATTGCCCTCAAACCCGTGCGTGGCAGAACTCTGAGGACTAAATCTTCCTAGCCCACCTCCCACCACATCCTGTCTTGGCTCCCCTGTTCCAGGAACATAGAACCATTTATATACCATCTTTGGAGAAATGCCTATTCAAGTCCTTTGCCCATTTTTTAATTGGGTTATTTTATTTTATTTTTTGTTATTGCATCTGGGAGCTTTAAAAAATACATCTGGGTCCCATGCCCAGAGAATCTAATTGGCTTTGGGTACAACTTAGGCACAGGGTTTTTCGAAGCCCCCCACTCCCTCATCTGATCATCGCAGTGAGTATTCAAAGTTGAGCACTTCTGAATTTAGCCAGAGGTCTGTTCTTTGAGCCTAGAAAAACCTATTTGATAAGAGAGGAGGCCGAGTGGGGTGGCCTATGCCTTTAATCCCAGCACTTTGGGAGGCTGAGGCAAGTGGATGACCTGAGGTTAGGGATTCGAGACCAGCCTGGCCAACATGGCGAAATCCCGTCTCTACTAAAAATACAAAAATTAGCTGGGTGTGGTGGCATGCACCTGTAATCCCAGCTACTTGAGAGGCTGAGGCAGGAGAATCGCTTGAATCCAGGAGGTGGAGGTTGCAGTGAGCCAAGATGGAGCCGATGGACTCCAACCTGGGTGACAGAGTGAGACTCCATCTCAAAAAGAAAAAAAGAAGAAAGAGATAGAGGAATTGTTTCTTTTGCTTAAGGAATCAGGTATCTTGGTCCAGCTAGCAGAGGTTAAGGTTCTTGATGAAAGTTTGAGTCTCACTGCTGGGGCCAATCAGACACAAGCCTTGGTACATTTGGATCTTGGAGGATTTCACTTAAGCCCACTCAAAGGGGAGGGGAGTGGAACTAACAGTCATTGCATACCACACACATTCATTCACTCTTTTAAAGGCTGTCAGGCCAGGTAGGTATTAATATCTTGAGATCATGAACTAGTAAACGGTTTATGAGCTTTTTAAAAGCTACCTTTCATCAAGAACTTTAACCTCTGTGAAGTGTTTTACATCCATTTTCTTATTCAATTATCACATGAAATGTAAGTGTTTTTATAGATGAAGGACTAGAGTTAGAGAAGTGCAGTTAAGGCTGCACAGCTCATGGAGACAAATGAATCTGCATTTGAGATCCTAGATCCCCTCCCTCACCCCTTTTTTGAGACAGGATCTCACTCTGTCATCCAGGCTGGGGTGCAGTGGCATGATCACAGCTCCCTGGAGCCTTGACCTTGGGGCTCAAGCAATCCTCCCACCTCAGCCTTCCTGGGACTATATAGGGTGCATGCCACCATGTCCGACTAATTTTAATTTTAATTTTTTTTTTTTTTTTTTTTTAGAGACAGTGTCTTGCTACGTTGCCCAGGCTGGTCTTGAATTCCTGGGCTTAAGCACCCTTCCTGCCTCTGCCTCTGAAAGTTCTGGGATTACAGGCATGAGTCACTGCGCCTGGCCCCTAGATGTCTTTTAAAAATAACCCCTAACTCCAGTTTTCCCAGCCCTCTCCAACCTTCCTCTCCAACATTAAGCAAACATTAAAACAGAAAAACAACTTAGTTAAATTGAACGCAAGGAATCTGCAACTTAGCAGGCGGCATTTATCTGCATGAAAATTTCCCCTGATCAACTCCGGCTGTCATGGGAGAGATTCTAACCCTTGTTGGAGGATGCGTTCAAAGTTGTGTTAGTAAAAATTACTTTAGGTAATGAACCCTTAGATCAATTCTTATTGAAATGAGCTGGAATTAGATTTTTGCTCTTCCCATATGTAATGCTTTCAATTCAATGATGAATTACTGGAGTCAGCAGCTATCTGACATTTCAATGCCGTGCACAGCATGCTACGCCTTTCTTGTTTGCTAGCCCTTTGCGGAGGGAAAGCAGACCTATTGGAGTGCATTTTTTAATTTAGTGGGGCTGTTTGATAGAGGCTTTTTTCTTTATTGAGAGAGAATTTGCCACTTTAACATTTAAATTCATTAGTTTTCACAATCTTTCGCGGGTCCCCTTGTGAATATTAATGATTATATGTACATGCAAATACATTATTTGTATGAGTTCGGGCAAGCCACGTCACCTTTCTGTGCGTTTTCTGTTTTCTCGTCTTTGAAATGAGAGGGTTGGATCAGGTCTCTGTTTGCCAAAACTCTGTAGATCTGTGTTAAGAAAAAAAAAATCAGAGGAATATTAGGTTCAACAAACTCAAGGTTTCTGCCTTTTCAATTCAAATTGTTTCTCTTTTAATTTTTTCTGTTTAGAGACAGGGTCTTGGTGTGTCACTCAGGCTGGAGTGCAGTGGTGTGATCATAGCTCACTGCAGCCTCAATCTCTTGGGCTCAAGCAATCCTCTCGTCTCAGTCTCCCAAGTAGCTGGGACTACAGCACATGCCACCACACCCAGCTGCAAATTGTTTCTTTGCTCTTTTCAGTGTTCCTGTCCCCAGCCTGTAAAGTAGGAACTTAATCTAACACTTCTGCCTTCTCAAGGGATTATGGGAAAGAAGCTTCAGCTCTGACCTCTTTACTCCTCATTCAAAGAAGAATAACTCATATCTCTAGAAAGATGGGGAGAAGTTATCATATCTTGACCATTTTACCAGGGCTGGGGACACTGTGTCCAACAGGTGACCTGGCTACCCACAGTCATTTCTCTCCACACTTGTTAGGGTGAGGCCAGCTGAGATCCTTCATAGAGAAGTATGAAGAAGCATCTGCAGTATATATTGTAAAGTTATTTGACTAGACGCAAATATTCTCAGAATCATATCTTCGTGGAGAAGCAAATGCTTTATTATTTTGCAGTGAGTCTCTCTATCCCTAATATATAGTCTTTACTAAAAAGCTATTTTATTTGGTGTTAATATGGCCACTCGCCTTTATTAGTATTTGCCTAATATCTTTGTCTATTTCTTTACTTTCTGTATTAAAACCTTCCTATATTTTTAGGTTTTAGCCTTTTTTTTTTTTTTTTTAACAGCAGATAGCTGGATTCCCTGCCCCCACCCCATCCAATTTGATAATCTCTTTTAACTGAGATGGTTATTTCAATTACATTTATTGTGATTATTGATCTATTTGGATTGTTTCTCTTGTTTTAACTTTTTTGAGGTTTCATTGGTACTGCATTATATGTGTGTGTGTGTGTGTGTGTGATATACACACACACACACATATATATAAAATTTATCTTTTCTGGTCTATACAAATTAAGTTTTTTTTGTTATTACTTTTTTTTCTTTCCTGAGATGGAAGTTATAACTTCTGTTTTTACTCTTTAAATTATTATCTTTGAAATTTTACTATGCACATGAGACTTTTAATGTCAGTATCTTTTACTTTTAATGTCAGTTTAACTTTTAATGTCAGTATCTCTTTTTTTTTTTTTTTTTTAATTTTAGAGGCTGTCAGTCAGGCTGGAGTGCCATGGCATGATCATAGTTCACTGCAGCCTCAAACTTCAGGGCTCTAGGCATCCTCCTACCTCCTAGCCTCATGAGTAGCTTGGATTACAGGCATGCACCTCCATAACCAGATAATTTATGTTTTATTTTTATTTTCTAGAGACAGAGCCTCACTGTGTTGCCCAGGCTGTAATGTTGGTATCTTGACTGTCATTACCTTCCCACCCTGACTGACGATACGAGGATTTTGGACTACTTCAACCCTGATCATTTCTCTCCTAATTGACATATTCTTGTTGCTAAGGACTTTAGTTCTTTCTATTAAGCCTACTTGTTAGACAACTATATTTTATGAATACAATGGTTCTTTAGATTAACCTACGTATTTTATCCTTTTTCTCCTTTGCTAATCTTCTTGAATCTCAGGCCTTCTTATTTGAGTTCGTTTTCATTCTCTCTCAACTACATCCTTTAGAAATTATTTTAGTTGGCCTATTGGTTCAATCTTTGTTTTTATAAGTCTGAAAATGTCCTTATTTTGCTCTTATTCTTGAGATACAGTTTTGTTAGGTCTGCTATTCTAGCTTGACAGTTCTCTTTTTCTCAACTAGATGAAGAGATAATTTTGATGACTTCTGTTGCTACTGTTAAAAAATGTCCAGTTGTTGCTGGTCTAACTATTACATCTGTGCTGGGGGTTGTTGCTGATTTCTTCCATCTGCTGCTGGTTTTAAGACTTCCTGTTTGTCTTTGATGTTCTGTAGCTTTACCACAATGTATCCAGGAATAGGCTTCTTTTTACTTAGTCAGTTTGGTGTAAATGGTACTCTTGTATCTGTAGATTCATGTCTTTACTAGTCCTGGAAAACTCTCAGTTTTTGCCTTTTCAAATATAGCCTTATTTTTATTCTCTCTCTTTTATTTTCTGGGATTCGAATTAGAATATATGTTAGAATATCACATTCTGCGCTTCACAGCTCTGAATGTCTTATTTTCTTATTCTTGCCTTTGTGTTGCTCTCTATCTTCCAGTTTATGAATTTCCCTTTTTAGCTGTGGATAATTTGCTTTTTTTTTTTTTTTTTTTAAGAAAAACCATACCTACTGAGTTCTAATTTCAATAATTATAGTTCTATTTTGTGTATTTTCTTTGGTTTCAAGTGTGTCTGCTCATTTTTTGTTGCTTGCTCATTTATGAGTTTATATCGGGCCAATCTTAATCTGTTAGAATACTGAGGACATAGATTAAGAATGCTTTCCTTCAGAGAGGATTTTGCGTTTTTGCCTTGTGAGAGCCACAGGTACTGTCTGTTTTTAGCTACCTGGATTAATAGTGGAGGGTTAGGTCCAATCCCCACATCTTGCTCTTATCCCAAGACTTGTGCTTGATTGTCACACTGATGTTCCCTTATGCATGTTTGTCTGATCTGCTTAAGCTTCAACGTAATTTTTTGGCCCCTTGGAGATTTCCCTTGCTTCTTGTAATCCCACCAATACAATTTTATTTTCTTTAGGATTTAGTTGTCTTGTGTAGAGAATTCCTTTAGAACATCTGGTCCTTATATTGTCAAAGCAGAAGTCAATGTCTGGATTCCAGACTTCCTAGTGAAGTAACACAAAGCCTTCCTTTACCGTAGGTCATTCATCCCAAATATGCCAGAAACTCTGCATTTGGGGATAACAAAGCATTTCATTCCTCCTCTGGCTTATGGGTGGTTCAGAACCCAGAGGGGCAGAGGGGTGAGGCCAATTGCTACCTGCAGACCACCACACTAACATTCACCATGAGCCCCCAAGAGAAGAATGTGGAACTCACATTTGCCACACTTTTTTGCCCACAGAGCAGTGTACAGAGGGCCCCTCAGGGCTGGTGTTCAACAATACACCTGTTCAGATTAAAAGGGGTGGGTGAAACAATTTCTAATGACCCTTCTGGAAATTTTGAAGGCTCTTATTTCATATTAATGTGCAACTCCTCAATTATATTATTTGATGGTCAGGTACATACAGACAAGATGCCCCCTTCTCCTTGGTAGATTGTCTCATTTTAACATATGAGAACAATGTGGAGATGAACTGTAGGAGGTGAACACTATGTTCATATTTCTAGGGCATCTTCTCCCCCTCTCCAAATTCCTGCTGGCTTTTATGAGGCAGTAACTCACAGTTAAATACACAAATACAGCCTGGGCACAGTGGTCATGCCTGTAATCCCAGTACTTTGGAAGGCTGAGGCGGGCAGATCACCTGAGGTCAGGTGTTCAAGGCTAGCCTGGCCAACATGGTGAAACCCCGTCTCTAGTAAAAATACAAAAAACTTGCCAGGTGTGGTGGTGCATGCCTGCAATCCCAGCTACTTGGGAGGCCGAGGCAGGAGAATCGCTTGAACCTGGGAGGCGGACGTTGCAGTCAGTTGAGAGCGTGCCCTGCATTCCAGTCTGGGTGACAGAGTGAGACTCCATCTCATAACAAAACAAAACACAAAATTCCACACAAATACAGTTAAATCACAAGGGTGAATGTGTGAGGGAGGGAAATAATATGGCAAGTCTCTGTATGACCATACAAATGGGCGTGTGGGAGGGGAGAGGGATGCTGTAGGAAGAGCTAAGGACCAGGAGTACCTTCTGCTATGTTCACGGATCATTCAGGGGTGTGCTCTGCTGGAAATCCTGCTTTTAAGCTGCTTGCAAACCTCATCAGGAGTTTGGGTGTGTGGATGGGGTTGTCTTTTCCTGAGCTTTACTGAGTGCCCGGGACCGTTCTACATGTTGTGGAGGCAGACACAGTCCCTTCCCTCTTGGAGGTGACATTCTAGTGGAGAAAGACAATTTCAAGGAAACAAATAGGTAAATAAAGGTAATTGCTGACTAGTTTAGATTCTATGATGCAGATGAGGCATAGAGAGTGATGAAGAGGTAGTTAGGTTGAATGGTGAGGAAAAGCATCTCTGAGAAGGGTATTTGAGCTGGAATTTGAAGGCGGAGAATGCGTTGGCTCTGTACGGAACTGAGGAAAGGCTGTATCTGGCAGAAATAACAGCCTGAGTGAAGTCCTTGATGGATGAAGGGATACAGCACAATCAAAGTGGCGGAAAGGAGACCTGTATGTTTGGCACAGTATTGGCTATCTATTGCCACATTCACTCCATCATCCACCCACCCATCCATGCATCCATTTCTCCACTCATGCATTCACCTACCCATTTACATATTCACTCATTTAATTCAGCCGTTCTCTTTTTCCCTCTCTCCCTTATCATTTATTCTTTCAACAGTTCCATTTCAATGATTGCCACAATCTTGGCTGCATAAAAAAAAAAAAAAAAACCACACGTATTATCTCACAGTTTCTGTGGGTCAGGAGTCTGAGCACAGCTTAGCTGGGTCCTCTTGGCAGAATCCGTTTCCTTATGGATGCATGATTGAGCATCATGGCTTTTTGCTGGCTGTTGGTTGGAGGCAGCTCTCTGGTCCTAGAGTCTGAAGTTTCTGGAGTCCTCCTTCACCCCTTTGCCATATGGGGTTCCTCAACATGACTTTCTATTCCATCAAGTCAGCAAGGAGGCTCTCTCAGCTCTTGGGAGCCCAGTCCCTCTTTTAAGGGTTTTTACCTGAATAAGTCAGGATGATCGCCCTTTAAATTAATTCAAACTCAGCTGACTTGGGACCTGAATTAGAGCTGCAAAAATCTCTTCACTGTTGCTACAACCTACAGGCAAGTCCAACATTTTAACCGCCCTTTCTTCTTATCAACAAAAGCCTGGTTTTGTTCAGGAGGCAAAGTACTCAGCTAAGAACACTGTCTTCTTTGAAACTGACATTGGTAATGTAACAAAGTTCTAGCCAATAACCTGTAAGTTGCAGTCTAAAGAAAAGTTATCACTTTAGTCATAAAAAGGGACAGACCCAACTGTTAATGCCTTTTTTCCTTTGCTCCCTTCCCTGCGTTTTCCCTGGAACTTGGAAGCAAAGTCCTGAGCTGGTGCAGCCGTCTTGTGACCATGAGGGTCTCTATTTTCTGATGATGGCAGAGCAGGAGGATAGAAGGAACATGCGTCACTCGTGGCATTTTGGAGTCCTTGCTGAGCATGTTCTGGAGTGCGTGGTTTATTCTAAGTTAAATGGGAAGATGTTGAAAACTTTTAATCCAATAGGTTCCTGGATTGATTTATGTTTTAAAAAAATATCTTGTACTTAGCAAAGAATGAACTGTGAGCTGAGGTATGTGTACACAGTTGGAAGTGGAGGCTCAGAGGAGGTTATTAAGTCTCCCAAGGTAGCACATCTAGAGAGGGACAGAAATGGAATCCAAAATGCACAACTGTTTGACTCAACAGCCCTCTCTTCGGTTGTTGTCTCTGATTTTAGTCAAGGTCTTTGTCTACTTATTGCTGTTGGAAGAACCCTGAAACTATTGTTTCACTCAATTTATCTCTGGCATCCCATTCTCTTAAAAAAACTAATGATTTTCACAATCATAAAAGATAAATTACTTCTGGGTCTGGAAATTTTTTCATATCAATCTGGGCAAAGCTAACTAAAGATAAGAAAGATGTGTGTGTGTGTGTGTGTGTGCGCGCGTGCGCGTGTGTGTGCATGCACATGTGCGTGTATGTGTGTAGGAAGAACTTTCCTTTCCGTTGTTGCTTTTAAATCCCTGTCGACTAATGCCCACCTGGTCCTAAATACTAATGCTTGGAAATAAAAGTAATTTCAGTATCATAATCAGAACTCTAATCAGCCCCTGCTGAATGCTAAATGAGCTTGGAACAGGGTACCTTTCTTAGACAAGGTGTTGCGTTTTATCCAGGGGTCTCCAAGGGAGTCATGCATTATTTGACGTATTAAGTAGACATGCAAGCAAGTCTGAGAAGCGATTGTAATACAGGCAGGAGCAAAGTACTATTAGAGTTTGGAAGAGGGAGAGAGTTTGGGAAGGTGGATCAAAGAGGGCTTTGAGAAGGCAACAAAAATGAAATAGCTGCTGAAGAAGGAGTTTAACTTTATCAGCTGGACAAGGGTGACAAGGCGTTAGTTTTTGGAGGCATTTCCAGTTTGGGGAGCTGAAGTCATGCTCATCCTTAATAGATAATGTTAGCTTTAATGTCCTTTCTCCTTCCTTCCAAGACTCAAAAAAAAGTCTAGATTACTCATCTCAAATTTCTAGGTTGATGAAATTCAGGTTTAATTCAACAACTGATTTTTCTTGTTCAAAACATTGGATGGGAAGAAAATTCAAATAAAAATCACAGAAGCTTATAGCAGGAAGTTACCTTAACCCAACCTGTCCCTGTAGCATCTCCTTTAAGTTAGAACTCAACATACCAACCACCAGCTATTCATTTTGTTGAGGGGTGTGTGTGTGTGTGTGTGTGTGTGTGTGTGTGTGTGTAGGCATGCATGTTTCTGAGCTGATTTTGTTTTATACAATCAGACTGTTTCTTTTGATTTGGAACTATCTTGCCAAAAGTGTCTCTTATGTGCGAGCATTGTCACATTGTCATGGAGCTTGACACTTACGTACTCAACATTCATCAAATATTCCATTCATCAAATATTCATTAAACTGCTTCTCTCTCCCAGGCCCAGCACTAGATGCTGATGGCAATACACTGAGGAACAAGACAGCTTTCTTCCTCTCAGAGAGCCCATAGTCTGGTGCAAGGGCCAGCAAAATTTTTCAGTAAAGGAGTGGATAGAAAATATTTTAGACTTTGTGGACATATGGTCTCTGTTGCAGTTATTTAATTCTACTCTTGTAGTGCAAAAGCAGCTGTAGCTAATACGTAAAAAAAGGGACATGGCTGTGTTCTAATAAAACTTTATTTACCAAAACAGATTTTACTCCACTCCCAGCTGTAGTTTCTGACCCCTTGTCTAATGAGGGGTGGGCACGCAAGTAACTAACCATGATAAAGTAGCCTATTATGGAAGCTTAGAGTTGAGCCTCAATTCAGGCTTGGACAATGGAGAAGACTGCCTGGAAAAGGTGATGTGTGATCTTAGACCTGAAAGGTGAGTGGAGTTGGCAGGGTGAGGAGGCTGGGGTGGGAGGATCCTCTAGGCACAGAACACAGTGTGCAAAGAAGTCTGAAGGCAAAAGGAGATATGAGGGGCCTGGGGAATGCAATGGACTGGGTTGGCAAGGCAAATGAGGCAAGACAGGAAAGGATCTTGTAAAACAAGGCCATGGTACGCCACTGACAGGCTCGCAGCATCTTGTTCTGTTTTGTCTTGTTTAAAAGATTCAACAGTGCCATCGCAGCAGGCCTCCGAGGTGGCATCAGGGCCTCAGTGGCACTCACAGTATGGACGTGCAGCTCTGGAATAGGTGGTTTGGTCTTCGTTCCTCACCCTGACCTATGAGGGTCCCCCAGGCAGCCTGTGGCCTGGTCCAGGAGGCAGGTCACTCAGGATAGCTGCAGAATGGGACACAGTTTAGGAGGAAACAGAGGCAAAACAAAAATAGGCACAGATATGGAGTTGGGATAAAGCATGATACTTACTTAGGCCAAAGCTACATCCCTTATTTATTTATTTTTTTTAAGATGGAGTTTCACTCCTGTTGCCCAGGCTGGAGTGCAGTGGCATAATCTCGGCTCATCACAACCTCCGCCTCTGGGGTTCAAGTGATTCTCCTGCCTCAGCATCTTGAGTAGCTGGGATTACAGGTGCTCACCATCATGACTGGCTAATTTTTGTATTTTTAGTAGAGATGGGGTTTTGCCATGTTGGGCAGGCTGGTCTTGAACTCCTGACCTCAAGTGATCCTCTTGCCTTGGCCTCACAAAGTGCTGGGATTACAGGTGTGAGCCACCACACTCAGCCCAAAGCTACATAATTGCAGGCATTGTGGAGAGGATCAAATGCTATAATATGTACTAATTTCAGGCTAGTCAATACTTAAGAGTAATAAAAGCTAAGACATTTTCATGCTCCTCACCTCCCCTCCTCTTCCCTCTCTTCCCCTCTCATCTTCTCTCCCCTCTATTACACTGGCCTCTTAAACTAGAATTACTAAGTATTTTTTGTTGTTGGCATCCAGTGGGCAGTGGCCAGTGGCCAGGGATGCAGCTAAACGTACCATAATGCACAGGACGGCACCACAACACAGAGCTATGCAACCCCCAAATGTCAATAGCGCTGAGGTTGAGAAACCTGCTCTTGTCCCATCTTCCTACTGTCTACAGCTCACAATCCTGACTCAACCATTAATCTATGAACAAGCCTCCACATCTGCACATCTCTGATTCCCTTTATCTTGATCACTCTTTGTCTCTCTGCTCCGACACCCATTTCATGGGCCTCTACTTCCAGGAAAAGCCATAGGGTTCCCCTAGGTTGGAATTAATTGCTTCCTTCTTGTGGAGCTCATGGGACTTCATTCATACCTGTCACGACCCTTACAACATAACAATGTTGTAAATATTAGTATTACAGTGTATATGTTAGGCTCCTTCCCCCATTCATTGCTGAGCTTCTTTAGTAAAGGAACTGGGTCTTGTTCATCTCATACCCCTTTGCTCAAGATAATGTGTCTGCTGAATGGATGAATAAAATATTAAACATTATAAATGTGCAAAATATTCCCTATTTTGAGATAAATACTCTGGGCTGGCATGCAAACCCACCTATTTTTCCACTTGTTCCTCATCTCCCCCATCTTCCAGGCAAATTTTATGCAGGCAACCTTCACACTTTTCTGAAACTCAGAAATGATTTGTGTTCGTGATTCAATTTTAATTTCATATCTTCAGCATTTTTACATTCAGTAACAGTTTCCATTTTGCAGTAAATCTACCGATGCAGCTTGAACACATTTCCCCCTGCTCCTCCCCAGGATCCATTTACTGCCACCAATCAAGGGCTTTCTTTTATGAGAATGGAGGCGAATGCTTCCCGTGTGTGTCTGCCAACGTCTCATTCGCATTCGAACCATGATTATCTCTTACTGGAGCTTCATTGTCCCCTCTATGGGAGCAATTGAGGTCCTCTGAAGCCAAAAATCTGAGTGAGTCTCTATCATTGCTGTATCTCTGGTGCCTTGCATGGCACCTGGCTCGTAATAGGTGCTTACCGAATACTTGTTGAACAAATATTAAACATGTGAGCTGTGCCAAAGCTGCTTTGGTTTGCAAGACCAAGATTATTTGAGAATTGGAGAAGTAGTGGAGAGAACACAGACCTTTGGTCATATTAACGTGAGGTCTAGTCCCAACTGTACTACTTATTATATATGTGCCCTTGGGCATGTAAGCCTCAGTTTCCCCCTTTTTCTGATGGTCCTTATTTTACCTATCTCTTAGGTTGCTGTAGCAAGTGAAATAATCAGCACATAGTATGCTATCCAATTAAGTACCATTTATTAACAATAATAGGACCTGCAGCTGGGGTGGATCATTCCAGGGAATTGATCAGATATTGGGAGCAATTCAGGTAAATACAGTCACTGCTGCAGTTAGGGACTTCTGTAGATTCTCCTGTAAAACACTGTTCTTGGTTTCTCAGGATTCCCTCCTCATTTGGGTTCCAGTCATGTAGGCCTGAAATTCAATACGCAGAGGGAAGCTCAAACCAATTCATGATGTGTATCTCCTCCAGTGCGTGGGCACAGGAGCCCTGGATGTTGGAGGCAGAGAGTTTAGAGAAACCCTGACTCATCACACTCCAAGTGCACAGGAGTCTGAGGCTCGGACAGGTGAAGTGACTTGCCGCAGGTCATCCAGTGAGTCAGGGATGCCTCAACTTGATCTGAGATCTCCTGATTTTTTACACCGTTGCTCCATTTCCTGCGCTGAGAGGCTAGTGGTTTGCATTTTGTGCTTTAGTGGCCAAAGTGCAAATGTTGTTAGAGCTGAGCCTATGGAGACCCACATAGCACCTTTTTCCGCAGCATTCAATTAAATCCCTGATTCAGCTCTTTGAGGCCTGACAGCCCCTCATAAGAATGAGGCATGCAGGAGAAGCATTTCCAGAAGGGGCTTCTCAGAGCAATGCCTTAAAAAAGCAGCTCTGGCCCTGGCTCGGATGCCCTTGTGCTGCAAGGTCAGCTTCTCAGACAGGAGCCTTTGATGGCAGAGCTGCTTCCCTGCAGGAAAATAGCAGCTCCTACAATCAACCCAGCCTCAGGGCACTTGGCTTCTCTCTACCATGTCCTCAATGCTTATTCAGGGAGGGAGGTGTTCTTTATGCTCAGGGTCTGTTTGGAGATTTTGGCTTACTGAGAGGCTTGGCACTTAAGAGAGAGTCTTGGAAGCCAGGTTCTCCCGGTTCAACGTATGGCTCCACCACATTTAGCACTGGTGAGTCATTCGGTCTCTCTGCCTCTCAGTTTTCTCATCTGTAAAATGGGGCACTCCTCCTAGGGTTGCTGTGAGAACTAAGTAAGTCAAAGACAAATAGTGCTTAGAAGAATCTTTGGCACATAGTAAGTGCTCAGTAAACACCATCTATTGTTATTAAACATAGGTGCTCAGTTCCACCTTGATTCATGTTCCCAGCTCTGCTTCTCATTGACTGTGTGACTCTGGGTGAGTTACTTGACTGCTGTCAGCCACAATATCCAATCAGACAAATAAATATAATACTCATACTGAGAGCTTTCGGTTGCCACATATTCATCTTTGGGACAAACTGGGCTTTGGGGGCATTTACATGGACTCCCATTCACCGCTTCTTACATAGGAGTTTGAGTTTTTGTGTATCAGGGGCTGCAAGGCCATCTCAAGCTTATATGTTGATGACCCCCTGGCAGAAATTCCTCTCCAGGAGGGTCTCTGTCTTTGCCTCTGCAGCAGTGTTTGTGCCAAGGACTTTAATATTTTATTGCATTTTTGTGATTACTATAGAAAACCAAGCAAAAAGAAGAAGTGCTGATCTTTCTGGTAAAGAAGCACGAGTCTCATAAACTAAATACAACCAAGCCAAAGAACGAAAGAAACAAACGAGAATATAAAATCATAAAAGCCACCTAACACAGCAGATCTTTAACTTTTAGCTGGAAGAGCTTTGGGATTAGCTTATTGTACATTGCACGGTTGTGAAAAAAAATACAATTAAAAGACATATATGAAAACAGAAATCCATGGCCGAAGATTGCATCAGAAAAATGAGGTTAAATTGAAGATTGTATACAGATGTTATCCTTTCCTCTCCCAACATTGGAGTTGATTATTTGAATTCTGTACACATTTTTAAGTTGTGCATTATATATGTAGGGAGGGCTGGAGATTGCTCTGTGTGTTAAAGGCATGGCACAATGCATGGTACATCGAGGTGCCTCATAGGTGATGGCGATCACAATTATTATTATTATTTTTGAGATGGAGTCTTGCTCTGTCACCCAGGCTGGAGTGCAGTGGCGCGATCTCTGCTCACTGCAACCTCCGCCTCCCGGGTTCAAGCAGTTCTCTTGTCTCAGCCTCCTGTGTAGCTGGGATTATAGACGCGTGCCACCATGCCTGGCTATTTTTGTATTTTTAGTAGAGACGGGGTTTCACCATGTTGGTCAGGCTGGTCTCAAACTCCTGACCTCGTGGTCCACCTGCCTTGGCCTATAATTATTATTCTAAGGTTGCTTGAGAAGATTTCGAGTTGATTGAGTATAGACTGAAAGCATTAGAACATCAGCCATCATCTTAGTAATTCATAAATTAACTCTGGCATCCCTGATGGGCATTCCTTCAGCTGCTGCTTGCATACCACCAGTCTTGTGGAGTCCTTTGCCTGTTCCTGCAGCCCATTATCTTTTTAGGTGTGGCTGAGTGCACCCACTATGTGTCAGCATGTTTCCCTGGGTCTTCAAGCCCTATGTGGACCCACAGAATTAATAAAGTCCCTTTTGCATATGGAAGGGTACCGAAGTGGACTACCCATCCTTTAATAACTCATTCACTCACAAATATTTCCTGAGCACCTACTGTGTGCTGGCCTCTGAGCTGGACCTTAGAGGAGTTCCAGGGCCTAGGAGACAGACAGATAATTACAATATGGATTTATAATTACAGGGGAATTTTAAGCTGAAAAAATAAGGAGGGGAGTACTGTGGAAGCCCCAAAGAGGCATCTAGCCCCATGCAGTGTGGTCATGGAAGGCTTCCTGGAGTAGGTGACACTAGAGCTGAGTTTCAGAGGGCAGTGTGTGTGGTAGAAGTGGGGAAGGGGAAGGAATTTGAGGTAGAGTGAAGAGTATGTATGAACAGATACAGAGTTCAAAAGACTGGCAGGTCTGAGTAGAGATGCAGATGGGGGGATTGGAGTGCGTGAGGTACCTGAGGATAAAGACGGGAAGGTTGGAGGGCTCAGGAGAGCTTTTATGCCAAGGTAGAGTTTGGCCTCTATTCTGAGGATGAGGAGTTCCTCCAGCAGCCCTTTTGGTCACTCTAACCCTGAGATAGGGTCTCCTTCCTCCGGGCTAGATCCTCTCTAGGTGAGTTCCGTGCTGACTGCTGGTCTGCTCTTGGCTTTGTAAAGTGAGAGCCAGTTCCAGGGTTCCTAGGGCTCTGGCAGTTTCCCAGAAGCAGCTGTGTATCCTTTCCTTCTTTCCCCCTTTCATGATCCAGTGGTAAGAACTTAGCTTTGGAGTCAAACAGACCAGTGTTAAGTCTCAGCTTTGTGGCTGACAGCCACTGAACCTTGGTCAGCCTCCTTAATCCTTATCAACCCCAGGTTCCTTGCTTGAAAAATGAGGATAATAATAAATGTAGGCCGGGTGCGGCAGCTCACGCCTGTAATCCCAGCACTTTGGGAGGCTGAGATGGGTGGATCACCAGGTCTGGAGTTCAAGTCCAGCTTGGCCAAGATGCTGAAACCCCGTCTCTACTAAAAACACAAAAATTAGCTGGGCGTGGTGGCACCTGCCTGTAATCCCAGCTACTTGGGAGACTGGGGCAGAAAAATCGCTTGAACCCGGGCAGCAGAGGTTGCAGTGAGCCGAGATTGTGCCACTGCACTCTAGCCTGGGTGACAGAGCAAGACTCCATCTCAAAAAAAAAAAAAAAAAAAAAAAAAAAAAAAAAAAAAAAGTAGCAAACTGTTACCGGCAGTTACTGTGTGCAAGGCACTATTCTAAGCACTTTGTAAACATGAATTCATCAAAGTTTTGCAACTCTTTGAGGTCAAAACTATTATTATCCCCATTAAACAGATGAGAAAACAGAGGCACAGAGAAGCCCAAAGGCTTCCAGTTGGTAAGGAGCAGGGCCAGGGAGCCAGTAGAACCTCTCTCCTGGAGTTGACATCAAGATCAAAAGAGCTAAGACATACTGAGTCCTCAATGCACGGCCCGGCACATAGCAGATACTCAGTAGACAGCAACTCTCAGAGTGATAGATGCTCTGAGAAATGCATGGAGAAATGTTATCAAGGAGAGAGCATTCCCCAGAGTTAAGCAAGCTCCCTTTATCCAAGGGAGGCCACGGAAGCAATGCCTGATCAAACTGACTCATTAACTGCAGACAATAGAAAATGACACATCAAGCCTTTGATGAAAGAGACTGGAACAGCCATTGATTTGAAGCCGGACGTGCCTCTTTCTTCCTCAGCTGATTGACTGGCTTCTGAAGGCTCTTCTTTCCATGTAATTAAAGAGCTAACTGAACTGTCAAGCATGTTCCTTCATCAGCCACCATCATGCGGTGGGAGGAGGGCCATCTGACAAGCCACAGATATCCTTCTGTCCAGTTCTTTGGCTAAAAATCCAGCAAAGCTTTGGGGTTTGCAACCTGTTGCTCTGTCTAGTTTTGAATCTCTGAAGGCCATGTCACCCTCTCTTTTGCCATCAAAGGAAGATATTGGCAGTTGAAGCCAGTGATTGTACAAGAAAAGAAAATAGTTGCAAAATCACTAGATGTGAAACTTGGCTGTAATTGGCTGAAGGAGGAAATGGGAATGATGGAGGGGAGGAAGCTGGTATGAGCTGGGGACTGCAGAGTGGAGTGTAACCTGCTGGTACTGCAGAACTAGCAGATCTGAGTTTGGATCCAGGCCTGGGCACTTCCTAGCCATGGACCTGGGGCGAGGGACCTTAGCTCTCTGGAATCTCAGCCTCTGCATCTATAAAACCTGCATAAGCAATTCACAGGGCACTTGTGAGGATTAGAGGAGATGGTATTCAGAGGTGCCTGGCACGTGGAAGGCACTCAAGAAAGTCAACCGTTGTGAACTATAACGTGTTTTTCATCTGTTGGAGCACATAGCTGTTCCCTGAGGGCTATTTACACCTTTGCTATTACCACCCTGTGGGAAGGAAGTAGGAGAATGTCTTCCTTGAACTTAGACCCTGGGCTTTCCTTACAACCACTGTTAGGGAAAAAATCCCTGATAAGCAATGGAAGAGCAGGTCTGGTCTCAGACATAGGAGTGACCCTTTCCTAATTACTGCCAAATTCAAGCCCACGGTTTAGTACAGATATTGATGGATGAATCTCCTTTGAAACAGATGCCAGATGGTGGGTGGGAAGAGGACTTAGCTTGGGGTCAGACTGAATTCACATCCACTGGACCCCATACAAGCTGTGCAGTGTTGGGGACTTGCCTTCCTTTTTGAGCCCTGGTTTCAGGCTGAAGACTGGGGATTAACAGCAAGGAGTTTGGATCATGTAGCAATGAGGGGAGTGAGCTTTGGATTCAGCCTGGATTCAAATGATTGTCCTATTGTACTGGTTCTCAGCTGGAATTGGCCCCCAGCCTCCAGGGGACATTTGGCCATGTGTGAAGACATTTTTAGTTGTCATAACTTGAGGGAGTTGCTGCTGGCATATCTAGGGGGTAGAGGCTGAGGATGCTCTTCAGCATCCTTCGATGCATAGGACATCCCTTCACAACAGAGAATAATCTGGCCCCAAATGTCAATAGTGTTGAAGTCAAGAAACCCTGCTCTGTTGTCTACTAGCTTATGAAGTTACTTAATTTGGCCAAGACTCTGTTCCTTTATTGATGGAATGCAAATGATAAACAGTTCCTGGCTGGCGTGGTTGTTTTCAAAACAGAGCTATTGTGACACATAGTACAGCATCAGGGACCTGGCAAACCCTCCATAAATATAAACCTGGATTTTCATGGGATTAAAAGTCAATGGCATATAGCCGGGCATGATGGTTCATACCTGTAATCTCAGCACTTTGGGAGGCTGAGGCGGGCAGATCACCTGAGGTCAGGAGTTTGAGACTATCCTGGCCAACTGGTGAAACCTCATTTCTACTAAAAATACAAAAAAATAAAAAATAAAAAAACAATTAGCTGGGCATGGTGGCACACGCCTGTAATCTCATCTACTTGGGAGTCTGAGGAAGGAGAATCACTTGAGCCCAGGAGGCGGAGGTTGCAGTGAGCTGAGATTGTACCACTGAACTCCAGCCTGGGCGACAGAGTGAGACTCCATTAAAAAAAAAAGTCAGTGACGTATAGGCATATATTAACTGCTTCCATATAGTTTAAGTCCACCAGTAATGGCAGGGACATGAGGATGATGGTGATGTGTTTGATTTTTACAGGACCTTGCAGTGCCTCTGAGGTCTTCCCTCAAGCCTGCACTTCCTGATGGAACCCTGTCCCTCGCATGACTCCACTTCAAGGTGATATTCAAAGTCATCGTCAACATTTAAAAAGTAACAGACGTGTCCCTGGAGATGGTGATTGTGGACTGCGGGTCTGCTAGTGCTGAGCATCAAAGGCAGCTGTCTGCCCCTGGGTTTTCCTCTCCGCTGGTTTTCTGAAAGCTGTCTCCACCATGAGCAGTCATTGGGACTGACTTCCCTGGAGGTGAGGATTGTGTCCTCCTCTCTTCTATTCTATCTGGGCCTTTAAAATAGGAATTTTGTCCTGTGTTCTCCAGAAAATCCTGGGGAGGGGTGTTTCCCTCTCTCTTCACCCTTTACTCTTCCCTGTGGGAGAAAGAGCGGATTTCCCCGGAGCTGTAGCTTGCCTTCCATGGCCTGTGCTGGCTGCAGGTGTAGGAAGTGTTCCCTACAGTGGGGAACAAGAAGCAACACGAGAAGCTGACTATCGCAGGCTTCTGCCCCTTCTCTAGCACTGATCATCTCACAGGCCCGGGAGAAGGGTCAGGGCTCTGAACAGATGCAGCCCCGTGGCGAGCAGCTTCGGGGCGGTCTCCCTCATCCTTATCTTCTGCTTGCATTAGGCTGAATCAATTGGGTGTGGCAGGGGAGAGGCTCTGATGCATTTTCAAATCTGTTTGTTCCATAATCATTGAGGTCAGGTGTTTGAGACTATCCTGACCAACAGTCACCTTCATTATTTGCAGGTTCTGTATTTGTAAATTTGCCTACTTGCTAAAATTTATTTGTAATCTGACAATTAATACTTGCCACACTATATATTTTTTTTTTTGGGTGGGGATGGAGTCTCACTCTGTTGCCTAGGATGGAGTGCAGCGGTGCGATCTCAGTTCACTGCAACCTCTGCCTCCTGGGTTCAAGCAATTCTCCTGCCTCAGCCTCCCAAGTACCTGGGACTACAGGCATGTACCACCATGCCCGTTAATTTTTGTGTGTGTTTTTGGTAGAGAAGGGGTTTCACCATGTTGGCCATGGCTGTTCTCGAACTCCTGACCTCAGGTAACTGGCCTGCCTTGGCCTCCTAAAGTGCTGGGATTACAGGTGTGAGCCACTGCACCCGGCCAATACTCGACACAGTTTGACAGTTGTTCACGGACAGGCACCGAAATGCGAAGAAGGTGAGTCATGTGACGTGCACCTTCCCGTCTGAGGCTGAACAAGGCGACGTCCTGTCTCCTTATATCAGCAAATAAGTGTTATCATTGTGGTCTATTAAGTGCCACCTTTATTTTGTGCATTTTTGTGTGTTTTTTTTTTTTTTTTTTTTTTTTTTTTTTTTTTCTGTTTAAAAAGGCCAAGTGTAGTGCTGAAGGCTGAGGCAGAAGGATTGCTTGAAGCCAGGAACTTGAGACCAGCATGGGCAAAAAAGCGAGACCCTATCTCTACAAAAGAAAAAAGTAATTTAGCTGGGTGCAGTGGTGTGTGCCTGTAGTCCCAGCTACTTGGGAGGCTGAGGTGGGAGGATAGCTTGGGCCCAGGAGTTTGAGGGTGCAGTGAGCTATGGTTGTGCCACCATACCCTAGCCTGGGCAATAGAGCAAGACCATATTTCTTAAAAAGAAAAAAAATACACACACACACACACAACCTCGATGATTAGTAATTTAAAAATACACACACATACACAATCTCGATGATTAGCAATTTAAATACACACACACACACACACGCATATATATATAGCATCTACCCTTGATAATGTGGTTGGCTTCATCCAATCAGTTGAGGGCCTTAAGAACAAAAACTGAAGTTCCCCTGAGAAGAAACAATTGTGCCTCAAGACTCTAACATGGAAATCCCACCCGAATTTCTAGGCTGCCAGTTTGTCCAGCAGGTTTTGGTGGGCCAATCTCCTAAAGTTTCTTTCTGTCGCTTTGTGTTTTTATCTCTCTCTCTCTCCCACCTCCTGTTGGTTCTGTTTTTTTTTTTTTTTTTTTTTTTTTTTTTTTTTTCCTGAAGAATTCTGACTGATACAGATACCCAGGGCCTCATACACCATGCTTGTTTTATTTATTTATTTTTGAGACAAAGTCTCACTCTGTCACCCAGGCTGGAGTGCAGTGGCATGATCGTGGCTCACTGCAGCCTCAACCTCCCAGGCACAAGCAATCCTCCCACATCAGCCTCCCAGGTAGCTGAGACTATAGATGTATGCCATACCTGGCTAACTTTTTGTATTTGTTTTTTCGTAGAGGCAGAGTCTCACTAGGTTGCCCAGGCTGGTCTTGAACTCCTGGGATTGGGTGATCGGCCGGTCTTAGGCTCCCGAAGTGTTGGGATTACAGGTGTGAGTCACTGTGCCAGGCTCACCATGCTTCTTAACCATTCTGAGGGCATAGATCCATTGAGAAAATGATGTAGAACTTGGGCCTTCGCTCCTAAAAAATGCACATGCATACATCATATTGTGTGCAAGCTGAGGGATCTGCCACACAGGTTTAGAATCCTTGAGCCAATGCTGATGAATCCCTAAACGCTATCCTCCCTGACTACTCTCTTGAGCTGCAGTCGTACTTGGCATCTCATCTTGGTTGTTTGACAGGACCTCAAACCCCCAAAACAAAACTCTTCATTTTTCTGCCCCATTTCTCCTCTCCTGTTCCATTTGCCGGTGAATGATACCGTCACCCACCCAAGACAGTGATTCTGGGTCATCCTTGCATTTTTCCCTTCCCCTCTCCACCCGTATCTAAACAATCACCAAAACCTGTCGAATCCATCCCCACTGCCAGGGGCCAGCTTCAGGCCTGATTGCCTTCCTCCCTTGGATGACGGCGTTGGTCTCCTGATTGGAATCCCTGCTTCCAGCCCTGCTCATGTTCAATCTGTTCCTCATTCAGAAGCCAAAGTTGAATTTTAAAGTGAACAATAAAAAAACCATTTCTGAATTATGACTGTTTCCTGATTAAAAACATCTTTAATGTTTCCACCTTGCCCTTGGGTATTGCCAGAGCCAGCATGGCTTATGAGACTTTGGCTCTGCTTCTGTGAATCCATGGCTCATTCATTCCAGAAGCATTTCCTGAGCACCTTGATGTGCTGGGCGCTGTGTTAGGTGCTGGGAATATAGAGGAGGGTGGTCCTTGTCTTCAAAGTACTAGCTGCTTTATCCTTTTATCTTCTAGCCATGCTAAGATAATTCCTCTCCTCTCCTCTCATCTCTTCTCCTCTCCTTTTTCTTTTCTTCCTCCCTTCCTTCCTTCCTTCCTTTCGTCCTTCCTCCCTTCCTCCCTTCCCTTCCCTCCCTCTCTCTCTCCTCTCTTTCTTTCCCTCCCTCCCTCCTTCCCTTTCTCTTTCCTTCCTTCCTTCCTTTCTTTTTCTCTCTTTCTTTCTCTCTCTCTCTCTCTCTTTCTTTCCCTCCCTCCCTCTCCCTCCTTCCTTCCTTCCCTCCCTTCCTTCCTTCCCTTCCTTCCTTCCTTCCTTCCTTCCTTCCTTCCTTCCTTCCTTCCTTCCTTCCTTCCTTCCTTCTCTCTCTCTCTGTCTCTCTCTCTCTTTCTTTCTTCTTTCTTTTTTTCTTTTTCTTTTTTTTTTTGAGACGGAGTCTTGCTCTGTCGCCCAGGCTGGAGTGCAGTGGTGCGATCTCAGCTCACTGCAACCTCTGCCTCCTGGGCTCTAGCAATTCTCCTGCCTCAGCCTCCCAAGTAGCTGGGACTACAGGCATGCAACACCATGCATGGCTAATTTTTGTATTTTTTGTAGAGATGGGGTTTTGTCATGTTGCTCAGGCTGGTCTTGAACTCCTGAGCTCATGTGATCCATCTGCCTTGGCCTCCCAAAGTGCTGGGATTATAGGCCGGAGCCATGTACCTTTTAGAAAATTAGTATTTTAAAAATCATTTCTCTGACCATTTTGATTTTTGATTCCTTATGTACTTTGCTTTTGTACTGAACTCTATATGTCTCTGCGAACTGGACACCAATCACTGTGTCTAGCACATAGTTGGCGTTCAGAGATGGTGGTGTTGAACGGCTGAGTTGGAAAACAAACATTCAGAATTTGATGTTTCAAGGTCCACTTTTAGATATGGATTCTTTAAGAGCAATGTCTGCTTTTGACTTTCAGGCTGTAGTTTTTTGTCCCCTTTTCTCAGGAAGCTTTGAGTCTTGGAATGTTGCCTATAAAGAGAATTTGGGATAATTAAAATTGATTTGCTGAATGGTTTTCATGATCATAACCAGATATATGGTGCCCAAGGACAGATGAAGAAATTAGCCCTTGTTCGTACGAGTCATTTACACGAAGAGATCTAATGGAAAAATGATCATTTTGGATAAAAAATGATGCATAAAAAGTTATAGAATATAAATGCAAAGTAGCCGGGATTTATGTTATGCTTGGGGGAAGAAAAAAGAAAAGGAAAACCCAAGATTAAGACTGTAAATGAATGGAGCATGTGGCTTGGAAAATGTCCGCTCTTCTCCTATTACTGACACCTATTGCGTGCCTGGTACCAAACCAAGCACTTACACACAGAATCACCTTTTATCCATACAAATCCCTGCTTGGTGAGAATTACCATTTCCATTTTACAACTGAGGACACTGAAATTCAGCATATTTATGTAAGTGGCCCCAAGTTCCTACAGTTAGGAAGTGGCAGAGGTAGGATTTGAACCCTGGTCTCCCTGGTGTCAAAGCTGCTGTTCTGGGTCACAGTTGTAATTTCTCAAAACAGGGTGCAAAAAGCCCAAAAGGTGGACTTCACACTTAATCCCAGCAGTCACCCCAAGGCTCTTAAAACTCCTTCTTGCCAAGGTCAGCACTGGCTCCAAGGTCCAGGAAGGGCTGGGCTCTTTTGTTGGGATCGAAGGATCAATGGGAAGACTCCATCTTGGCCGGATGTGCAGGTGAAGTGCTCCAGCTCTGAGGACCAACCCTGGAAGAGAAAACCTGCTCCCAGTAAGAGAAAAATGTCCCTCCCTCTGCCTCTTTGGTCAATGAGGGTTATGTGTGTGCCTGCATGTCACAGGGAATATGTTTGCATGTGTATGGAAAGCCCATGTGCTCCTGTGTAAGAGGGTGTGGGTGTGCCTGTCTCTCTGTGTGTATTCTGTGTGCGTTTGGGTGTTGCATGTTTTGTGATCATTTATGGCTGTAGGGATCAAAGGCCTAAGAGAAGAGGAAGGAGGCTGTACCTACTTATAACTTAACATCTTTTTTTTTTTGAGATGGAGTTTTGCTCTTGTTGCCCAGGCTGGATTGCAATGGCATGATCTCGACTCACTGCAACCTCTGCATCCTGGGTTCAAGCGATTCTCCTGCCTCAGCCTCCTGAGTAGCTGGGATCACAGGCGCCCGCCACCATGCCCAGCTAATTGATTGTATTTTGTATTTTTAGTAGAGACGGGGTTTCACCATGTTGGTGAGGCTGGTCTCGAACTCCTGACCTCAGATGATTCGCTTGCCTCGGCCTCCCAAAGTGCTGGGATTACAGGTGTGAGCCACTGCGCCCGGCCTAATATAATTTCTTTTATTTCTGTTATACCTGGTTTCTTAGTCCTTCTTGTGTTGCTATAACAGAATACCACAGACTGGGTAATTTATGTGTGTGTGTGTGTGTGTGTGTGTGTGTGTGTGTGTGCATGTACACATACAGATGTGACTGCATGCATGTGCTTCCTATGAAGTATAAGTAGGCGGGTCTCTGCGTGCACTCACCTATATCCCTGTGTGGTGTGTGTGTGTGTGTAGAACCACTTGCAACACTGAGGAAGTGTGTATACAGCCAGCCTGATTTCCTGCCAAGCTGTTTAGCAGGTTTCAGAGAGTGTCTATTTACTTCTTATTGAAACTGCTTGGCAATTTCATTTTCCATTTGATCAAATGGGTTTTGTTGATCTTCCATAAATCTCGCTTTGGCAACTCCAACTCTGCTGATTCTCACATCTCTCATTGTTCTCAACACTGGAGTCTCTCTTATGAGGTCTCATATTCTGCCCCAGCCTTCCTGTGATGCCAATTTCCTACTGGGCTGTGGTCCTGTTTCACTGGCCTGGACACTGGGAAGCCTGGCTTCAGGAGCAGTGTCCAGACCTGTCCTCTTAGCCCTTCTGAAACGTACAGATGATCTTGGCTATTGGTAAATTTGGCATTATCTTAGGCAGCATGATATGAGGCACACAGGAGGATAGATTTTGAATTAAATGGAACTATTTTCAAATCTGGCTTTGGAATCTACCAGATGAATGACCTCAGGCAAGTCCTTCTTTTTCTTTTTGTCATGAAATCTCATATAACAAAGAGAATTATAAATCCTCAGTTGAAAGAATAAAAATAATGTCTTCAAAACATTGATTACTTAGTAAGTGTGTCAGGTAGATGTAGCTGCATAACAAACCATATCAAAAGTTAGTGGCTTAGAAGCTATGAACTTTTTTTTTCTTGTTCATGATTCTTAGTGTTGGCAATTCAGGTGGGTTCTGCTGGGTAGCTCTTCGACCCCTGGTGGGGCTTCCTCGTGTGTCCATGCTCAGATGGAGGTTGAGTTGATGACCTTGCTTTTGGAGGTTGGCTTGCTGTTAGCTGGGGTCTCTTGGTTCTAATGTACCTGGTCTCTCAGCCTCCAGAAGACCAGCCTGGGCTTGTCATCATGATGGAGGCAAAGGCCCAAGAGAGACAGTAGAAGCCTGCAAAGCCTCTTAAGAGCTCAGCTTAGAGCTGGAACACTGTCAGTTCCACTATGTCTTATTTGCCAAATGAAGTTAACCAGCCCATCTTAGGTGCAAATGGTGGGGAAATAGACTCTACTTCATGATGGGAAGAAGCTGCAGATTCACAATGGAAAGGATGTGGAAGCAGGGAGACCATTAATTGGAGCAATCAATGCAATCATAATACTGCAATAGGCAGTCAATGTTTGCTGAATTGCTTGGAACCTGGGAGGCACTTATTGAATATTAATTAATGGTAGTTAGTGTAACCTGTATAAGTCACGATATCTACATGGTCCAGTCTCAGCACAGATTTGCAGTAAAAGAAGTTGCCAGCCAGGTGCCATGGCTCATGCCTGTAACCCTAGTGCTTTGGGAGGTTGAGGCAGGAGAATTGCTTCAGCCCAGGAGTTCAAGACCATCCTGGGCAACATAGCAGGACTCTGTCTCAAAAAAAAAAAAAATTAGCTGGGTGTGGTGACACATGCTATTAGCCCTAGCTACTTGGGAGGCTAAAGCAGGAGGATAACTTGAGACAAGGAGTTCCAAGAGTTTGAGGTTACAGTGAGCTATGACACCACTGCACTGTAGCCTGGGTGACAGAGCAAGACCTTGTCTCTAAAAAAAAAAAAAAAAAAAAAAAAAGGAAATTGCATTATGGAAGACAATTTAGTCAAAAGAAATTAAAAGTTTTACTTAGTCTCTCAATCATCTTAAAAAATCGTAGCTCATCTCTCTCACCACAAATCACTTACTAAATCTTTGCAGTGGCTCCTGGGAAAAGACCAGCTCATCTCTCCTTCTCTCTTACTTTCCTAAACCCTGACACTCAGCCCCAAAAGCATTCCTGTCTCCCTTTTACTTCATGTTTCCACCTTTGTTCTTTATTATATAAATCAACTTAGCCTTTCTGGATCTTTAGATTTCTTTCTACTTTGCCCTTTTAACGCACACATAAAGGGGAACCTAAGAACTGATCCAGTAAGAAATGATTTTTTTCTCTTTAAAAGGCCAAAAGGGAGAGAGAAGGGAAGGGGAGAGCACTGTACCTACTAATAACTTAATAGCATTGGTTTTATTTCTGCTATACCTGGTTTCTTAGTCTGTTTTGTGTTGCTATAACAGAATACCACAGACTGGGTAATTTATAAACAATAGAATTATATCTGGCTCATGGCTTTGAAGGCTGGGAAGTCCAAGAGCATGGCACTAGTATCTGGCAAGAGTCTTTGTGTTGTGTCGTCCCATGGTGGAAGGTGGAAGGGCAACAGAGGGCAAGAGTAAGTGAACAAGAAGGAGCTAAACTCACTTTTGTAAAAATTCACTCTCAAGATAATTCAACTTCTCTCCCAATAACAACCTTAATCCCTTCATGAGGGCAAAGCTTTTGAGACTTGATTAAGTCTTTTATTAGGCCCCACTTCCCAACACTGTGGCATTGGGGATGAAGCATCCAACACATGAATTTTGAGGGACAAATTTGAACCGTAACACTGGGGTATTGTTATGTTTAAAAGAGCTCTTCTGCACTTGCTTCAAACTGTTTTTCCAGCTTTTTCCCTCCTCCTAGCCTGAGTTTTTTCTTTTGAATGCAGAAAACTGTGCTAGAATGTCAGTTTCTTGGGAATCCATCATCAGGCCCCAAGAGAATATTCCTCAGAATGGTCAAAGAGGAGGGTGAGAAAGGGCTGGGATATTGGGTGATCTACCAAGGGTGTAGGCATCCAGGGTGGTCCATTTCCTTCAGCCAGAATCCTAGTCTTCCTTCTTCCCTCAATGGGGAGCCCCCACTCTGTCAAACCCCTGAGACTTCAAGGACATAGCACAGAGTGTGAGAGATTAGTCCTACCTCTTTCCCCAGTTCATCCCAACCACTATCTATCCTAGCCTCATCTCTACATTGGTCTCTCTGACCTTCTCATCTGCCCTAGTCATTAATTCATGGTCTTTGGTTTCACCGTCTCTCGTTTTCCTGGATACCCACATCCAGGCTTGTTCTTTCCTTTCCTGCTTGGGAGGCGTTCAGAATGCATACTGGTAACTCGTTTCTTCAGAATGATGAGAATAAAACATACCGACGGCCTCCTCTATGCCAGACACTATGCTACACACTTGCTTGCATTATTAAATGTTACTTTACTACATGACTATCTTACAAACCCGTGAGGTGGGCAAACATGACCATTTCCATCTTACAGAAGAGGGGAGGTGATACTGCCTGCCCAAGGTTATTTAGCAAGCACAGCTGGGATTCAAACCCAGGCCTGTCTTACTTTAATGTTCATGCTTTAGAAACTACATCAAACGGTCTCTCCAAGCTAGGGTGAACAATGCACCCTAGTTTGTTTGTTTGTTTGAGATGGAGTTTTGCTCTTGTTGCCCAGGCTGGAGTGCAATGGCATGATCTTAGCTCACTGCAACCTCTGCCTCCCAGGTTCAAGCAATTCTTCTGCCTCAGCCTCCCGAGTAGCTGGGATTACAATTACAGGCACCCACCACCATGTCCAGCTAATTTTCTGTATTTTTAGTAGAGGCGGGGTTTCACCACATTGGTCAGGCTGGTCTTGAACTCCTGACCCCAGGTGATCCACCTGCCTTGGCCTCCCAACTCATTCTAGTTTTATGGGAGCTTTCCTGATTTTAAAACAGAATGCCCTGTATCTCGGGATATCACTCTATCTCTGGCAAGGTAGGGTGATTGATCACTCTGCCCCAACTTGAGCCTTCTTGTGTGAAGAGCCTGGATAAACAGTCTCATCAGGGAGGTCTGGCTCAGCACTGACGCCTCCTCCTGCTTCCGCTGATCAGAAAAGGAGAGTTCCCAGATCCTCTGCATCTCCTGCCTCCTCTCCGATTCCTGACACCTGTCTTATTGCCTGCTTCTTGCCTGTGCAGTCTTGTGTACCGTCAACATCTGGTTTGTTCCACTTTACAAATGCACACAGTACTGAAGGCTGCTACTGGCGCTGGGATTCTCTGCATCCGCCTCAATAGCTGAAGCCTCCTTGGGACCCTTGGGTGATGTAACAAGGTAAGAATTCCATCTGGTTTGCAGAATCTTAGTAAACTTAGACTGTCCTCACAATGCTGCCCAGTAGCACCAGGGGGATAGGGAATGCCTTCTGCTTATTGAGACATCTTTCTTAAATCCCTCCCAACACCTAACCACCCAACCATCATCATAAATGAGGGAGGATTAGCAGGAAGGAGGAGAGGGTTGGGCATGATGGCTCACACCTGTAACCAAGATATTTGGGAGGCTGAGGTGGAAGGATCACTTGAGGCCAGGAGTTTGAGACCAGCCTGGGCAACATGGTGAGACCTTGTCTCTACAATAAATAAATAAATAAATAAATAAATAAATAAATAAATAATTTTTTTTGAGACAGAGTCTCACTCTGTTGCCCAGGCTGGAGTGCAGTGGTGTGATCTTGACTCACGGCATCCTTCGTCTCCTGGGTTCAAGCGATTCTCCTGCCTCCGCCTCCTGAGTACTGGGATTACATGCATGCGCCACCATACCCAGCTAATCTTTGTATTTTTAGTAGAGACAGGTATAACCATGTTGGCCAGGCTGGTCTCGAACTCCTGACCTTGAATGATCCACCCGCCTCAGCCTCCCAAAGTGCGGAGATGACAGATATGAGCCACTGCTCCTGGTCTACAAAAAATAATTAAAAAAAAATTAACTGGGTATGGTGGCATGTGCCTGTAGTCCCAGCTACTCAGGAGGCTGAGTCAGGAGAATCACTGGAGCCTGGAAGTTTGAAGCTGCAAGTGAGCTATGATTGTGCACTGCAGTCTGGGTGACAGAACCAGACTCTGTCTCTGGGAAAAAAAAAAAAAAAAAAAAAGGGAAAAGCAAATATCCAGATGATTCCCTCCACCCCCAAAACAAACTGATTTGTCCTTAAAAATCTTATTTTATTTTTAAACACTTTGGGATTTTAAAAATAGAACTCCCCTGATGATTCTCTCGCTTAAAGACTTCCATTTAGATCAAGGAACTTCAAATGTCCAGGCACCAGAAATACTGCTCAGAACTATATATTTCCTCTCCAACACGCAGCATAGATGTCTGTCTCATAAATAGGGGGAATGCCAGATGTCCCCAAGTGTGGACTTAACCAGTACAAAAGCGCAAATATATCGGACACGCAGACCTAGACAGGTTTGCTACATAACCAGAGAGATCACTGGATGTACTCAGTTCCAAATGAGCAGCTCCCCTTTTAAGCTTCTTCAAGCTTGGCATCTGTGGGACTTTGTAAATACCCAGCAGAGCCCAGGAGAAGTGGTCCTGAATTGTTTAACAGCCACAGCAATTACTTTGTTTTATACACGACATTCTTACCTTATCCATCTGGGAGAACAACAGGTGGAGCAACTAAAAAAAAAAAAAAAAAAAAAAAAAAAATTGTGTGAGTGCTTGAGTGGCTCCAAGTTGAATATTAAACAGAAACCCTCAGTGCCCCATGATTCTAGAGATTGGTGTGCATTGGTGATATACAACAGAAGTCAAATCAATATTCACCCAGAGAAACAAATTAGGAGTGAACAGTTTCATCCTTAGCCAAGTGTGCCGAACTCGCCAAGGATGTAGAAATGAAAGATTTCCTCAGTCCTCCGTGCATGCCCCAAAGAACATCTGAAAGCTCTCCAAGGTTAACACCAGAATAAAAAAGACCTCTGACAATTGTGATATTGTGAGAATTTCCATTCGATAAAGATAATGGGATTTTTAAAGTACTTCTTGGTTGCTATTAGGTCCATGCTGGGAAAATGATGGAAAAAATCCAGTAAAAATGTTTTTTAATATTAGTGGGAAATAATATAGAGAAGAAAGAAAATCCCCCACTAATGAGGGACAATCTAATTTCTGGAAATGGCCATTGTGTTGGATAGATTTTCTGTAATTTCAATTATTAGTATGATTGATTAATCTTGGGGTGACCAACAAGAATGTAAAGAGTTGTCTGGTCACAGATTCTAGGGAATGGGAGATTGCAACTACATCAATTTATGCCTTTTTCAGCATCTCAGCTTGTCTTATCCCACTTTGTAAATTCTATGAGTCGAGGGAAAGGAGGGAAAGGTCATGTGTCTGTTCTCTTAGGACACAATCCAGTTCAGGTATCTGAGTGGTCACCCCATGTGTGTGTGACTCCTGAAATGGCGATGTCTTGTGAGGTTTCTAGTTGCAGGTGCCATCAGAACTTGGAGGCCAAAAAAATATGGTGGTCCAAGACGGACATCTGTCAAATGGGTAGTTTGAAAGATGGACTCTGGAGCTGAGATACTGTGTCTATTATGGATGTTGAGACAGAGAATCACGTTATCTAGATTTTGGGAAGAGTGGAAAACCTCATCTCGTCCTACAACTGGACTATGCAATGGAGGATTTGAAATCATGTGCTGGGACAAGCTAGAGTTACTCCTCCAAGCCATCAGGTGTCACTGGTGTGCCAAGGCGGCAACAAGTCCAAGTTTTCCCGGTGGATGCGGAAGCTGGAAACCAGCAATCTTGTTAGCTCCCCAACCTGGTTGCCCATCAGAATTCCTTGGGAAATTTAAAGAATAATTCTTGGAAATCACTTTAGACCCACTGAATCAATCAAGGCCTGGAAATGAGTATCTAAAAAAAATTGCTATATGGAAATAGTCATTATTTGGGATGTGTGTGGCGGGGGATTGTCGCTGTATATTATATCTCTACTTAAATAAATGTCCCAGGTGATTCTGTAGTTGCAGCAGGTGTTTGGAAAAATCGAACTAAATGTCTTTAACAAAGAAGAAGATTAATTTTCCAGGAGTTGAGGGACTTGCTTAATGCCATCCAACACAGAACCATGCCTAGAGGCTGGGCACCACAACTCAAGTGGGGGGGCCCTTCCCTCTAGGCAGGGCTGCAGCTCCTAAGGTAGTTCTGGAGACTTCTGGGAAGGTTTTGTGCCCTCCCTTGCTATCCCCTTCCCTGCCCCCACCAAGCCCAAAAGACACATCCATAGAAGAACTGGTTTATGTGGCAGAATATAATCTTATCCTCTCTGATAGCTCTCCCGTCACCTCATTCTCCAGAGCTCCCACATGCAGACGTCTGATCCCCTCTCCTCCAGGTGAGTGGTCTCCATGGGCAATTGGACAAAGCAGAATGGCCTACACTCTGCCATAGCTAATGGGTTAATGTGTAACATTTATTGAGCATCTAGTACATGCCAGGCACTTTCCCGTCCATTTGAATGTCACATCAACATTCTGAGGGCTAGGAATTATTATTTCAACTTTCCAAATGAAGAAACAGGCTCAGAGAGGTGAAGAAACTCAATCAAGATCAAAAAGCTCAGAAATACAGAGATTCAAGTTTAGGTAGGTTTTTTTTTTTTTTTTTTTTTTTTAAACAAAGTCTTGCTTTGTCTCCCAGGCTGGAGTGTAGTGGCGTGATCTCTGCTCACTGTAACCTCTGCCTCCCAGGTTCAAGTGAGTCTCACTGTAACCTCTGCCTCCCAGGTTCAAATGGGTCTCACTGTAACCTCTGCCTCCCAGGTTCAAGTGAGTCTCCTGCCTCAGCCTCCCGAGTAGCTGCGACTACAGGCATGCACCATCACACCCGGCTAATTTTTGTATTTTTAGTAGAGATGGGGTTTCGCCATCTTGGCCAGGCTGGTCTCGAACTCCTGACCTCAAGTGATCCACCTACCTTGGCTTCCCAAAGTGCTGGGATTACTGGTGTGAGTCAACATGCCTGGCCTCAAGCCAGGGCTTTTGGGCTTCAAAGCCGTATTAATCATCATCATATGGGGTCCCCGTAACTCTCCCATCACATCCAAAGAATTTCAGTGATTCTCACCTAGTTTAGAAACCCACTCTCTGGGTTAAAAAAAAATAGAGTCTGTGAGTGTCTTTTTCAGGTGAAAGTAAGATCCAGGGATATTATTTAATACTTTATAAAATTTCCAAAAATATTGAGCTTTGAATGAAATAAACTATACAGCAAACTTAGTGCACAAATTATCACTTTTCTCTGGTGGACCTCAAAGAACTTTTAAATCAGAGAATTCTTACCTAGGAATAGGCCTTGGTGAGGTCGCCATTAGTGTTAATGAAGTCTTTCATGTTCTTGACATCCGAGACATTTTCCCGAGGATGGAGGTCAAGTTCGGGCGTTTGTAATCAGTTGATAAAAGACATGTGTGCACAGCCACATGGGAAATTTATGAATATTATCAAATAACGATGTAGGGTATAATTAAGGTTGAGCTATTAAGTACTAATTAATTGAGCTGTCAGATTTTAATCAAAGAATTGATTGTTTCTGTATAGAGCTCCGATGGTTCCGCATCTTTGCAAAGCTCTGGAACCCTGTTTTGCAAAGATTAACAACTTAAAACGCCACACTTCAGCTATTACGTCCTCTGCAAGAGGCAGTGAGCTTTTCTGCTTCCTGGAGAGTGTGGATTCAACAAACTTCTGATTCTTACAGAAAGCCAAAAAGATAGGTGAGCACTCTTGGATAGGCCCAGACCCAAAGGTTGTACTTAGGGTGGTCATTATTCAGATATTTTTAAAAACCAATGTTTTGAGTACCTACTCTGTGCTTGAAAATACATTGTCTCACTTTCTCCTCAAATCAACCCACTTTACAGAAGAGGAAACTGAGGTTTAAAGCAGGATTGAAACCTCCTCACTGTCCTGTAAGTGAGGCCAGATGTCTTCAGGGGAGGAGCGGTGGGTTTGAGTTTGTTTTCCCTGAGACTGCATATGGACTGAACTCTCTTTGCTTTTGGTGATACCATTGTAGCTTTTTCATTTCCGTTTTTTATTTTATTTATTTATTTATTTATTTTTGAGACAGAGTCTCGCTCTGTCGTCAGGCTGGAGCGCAGTGGTGTGATCTTGGCTCACTGCAACCTCCACCTCCTGGGTTCCAGCAATTCTCCTGCCTCAGCCTCCCGAGTAGCTGGGACTACAGGTGTGCACCACCATGCCCAGTTAACTTTTATATTTTTAGTAGGGTCGGGGTTTCACCATGTTGGCCAGGATGGTGTCAATCTCTTGACCTCATGATCTGCCCGCCTCGGCCTCCCAAAGCGTTGGGATTACAGGCGTGAGCCACCGCGCCCAGCCTATTTTTATTTTTATTTCATTTTGCATCACTACTTCCGCTATTGCCAGTCTCTCTTCCCATTGCATGAAGATTGCTTATCTCATGAAAAACGCACCCATTTTTGGAGTCATACAGATCAGGGCTTAAATTCTGACTTTCCTAGTTACTGGTATCAGCGTTTGAATATGTTATTTCCATTCTTCTGAACCTCGGGTTTCTCATCTGTGAAACGGGAGCAAAGCCCCCACCTTGCAGAGGATTAAGTGGCATAACAGCCTCATTGTATTGAGCACTTTCTATCCTTCAGGCGTGGTGCTAGGCACATTATATTCATCAGTTCATTTACTATTCCTCACAGTAATCCTGTGCTGTCCAGTAGACTTTCTGCAGTGATGAAATATTCCATAGCCACCCTGTCCATCCCTTTAGAAAGGTCGCTGGGTCTAGCAGGGACAGTGCATCTTGCTCAATCTCATCTGCCTTGGAGGGTCATCTGTTTATAGGCAGGAGATTAAATGGACTTGGATGGTGGGCCGGCTGAGAGGACCTTGCCAAGTGTGGAGATTGATTACATGGTGTGTGTTGGCTTCTTGGCAAGAGTGGTCCCGTGCTTCGGCATTTGGTCAGTTGAAGCGAAGGCTGGTTGTGTGCCGGGTTCCACGTGGAGCTCTTTACATGAATGATCTCATTTAGCACCATAAGGTAAGTGACCTGAAGACAGGGAAATGGAAGCTCCAAGAGGCTAACTGGTTTGTTCCTGATCACACAACATCTATGTCGTGAAGAATAAGCTCTTGATGGGACAGGCCTTTGGGATCCATCTCTGTGGGCAGGAGAGCCACAAGAGGAAGGCGGGGTTTTGCATGATTTGCCCTCAGTAGCTGTGAACAGGGTGGGAGAAGGGAGGTGATGAGCTAAGGAGGAATATGAACAAAAGGGAGCAAAAGAAAAGAAAGTCATAATAATAATAATAATCATAATCATAATTATGCTGGTTCTCCCTGTCCTCTCCTTGGAATCCCTGTGACTCCCCCACACCCAACACAATGGCCCTTTCTGGAGACATCTGGGACCACAGCATCTGTCATCCTCAGAGTAATCATTAGAAAAGAACAGCAGTTATCTTTAGAGCCAATGGAAGCAAACTCACCAACATTTAAGGAGATGTGTCTGCATTTAATACTTTGTTTCTTTAATGGAGCCATAAGAATGCCAAGATTTACATGTTTTGGGATTCCTAATTGAATCGTGTAAGTGGAAAACACGAGCCCTGGGAATCTTTGGAAACACTGGCGAGCGGTTTGTCAATGTCAGGTTGCCGAGCCGGCTTCCTTCCAGGACAGCTCAGTGGCTGCGCTGGTGAGTCTCCTGCACTGGGGCGTGTCTGTGCCGGCTCATTTCCTTCCGGGACAGCACTGTTCTCCTGCAGGAAAACTCCAAGAAACAAATGAAAACAAAACAGTCTTTTTGGCGGTTGGAAGGTGGTGCATCTGAGCCTTCTGTCCCTGCCCCATTTGACTGCCAGGGGTGTGGTTTTCTGAGATTTTGAAGCACTGGGCAAGGAGTCAAGGCCTTGGGGCTTGACTCTGCTATGTTCTAGCTGTGTGACTTTGCATGAGTTACTAAACCTCTCTGAGACTTAATGCCTAATTCTGTTAAAATGGAGAGCACTATTTAAGGGTTGTTACAGGTTGAACTTTTTTTTTTTTTCCTGTAAGAAGACATATTTAAGTTTTAAACCTTGGGGCCTGTGAATGTGACTTTGTTTGGAAACAGGAGTTTTGCAGATGTAATTAAGATGAAATTATACTGGAGTAGGGTGGGTGCTTACTCCAGTATGACTGGTGCCCTTACAGGAGGAGAAGAGAGACAGACACATGGAGGGAGGCAGCCATATAGAACGGAGGAAGAGATTGGAGTGATGCTTCCACAAGCCAGATGATACCTGAGGCTACCAGAAGCTGGAAGAGATAAGAAGACTTCTCTCCTGACACGGAATCAACCCAAATACCCATGAATGATAGACCGGATAAAGAAAATGTGGTACATATACACCATGCAATACTATGCAGCCATAAAAGAATGAGATCATGTCCTTTTCAGGGACATGGATGAGGCTGAAAGCCATTATCCTCAGCAAACTAATGCAGGAACAGAAAACCAAACACTGCATGCTCTCACTTATAAGTGGGAGCTGAACAATGAGAACACACGGACACAGGGAGGGGAACAACACACGCTGGGGCCTGTCGGGCAGGGGGTGGGGAGGCAGGGAAGAGCATCAGAAAAAAATAGCTAATGCATACCGAGCTTAATACATAGGTGATGGGTTGATAGGTGCAACAGAGCACATGACACACGTTTACTTATGTCACAAACCTGCACATCCTGCACATGTACCCCGGAACTTAATCAAATGGAATAAAATAAAATAAAATAAAATAAAATAAAATAAAATAAAATGAAATAAAAAGAAGACACCTCTCCTGGAGGCTTCAGAGGGAGTATGGCTCTGCTGTCACCTGATTTAGGGCTTCTCGCCTCCAGAACGGTGAGAGTAAATTCCTGTTGTTTTAAGACACCCAGTTGGTACTTTGTTATGGCATCTTTAGGAAATGAATACAAGGGTGGATGACTTTAAGGAGTCAAAGGACCTATTTTGGTGCCTGACAAGAGTAGATGTCCAGGAAATGTATGTTTTCCCCTTCCTTCGTAGCATTTGGGGTCCTGCAATGTGAAGGAAGAGAGACAGGGTGATGTAGTGGTTTAAATCACACTCTAGAATGGGCCTGCTGAGGCTTGTATTCTAGCTCCACCACTTGCTTTGTGACTTTAGGTAGTTGTTAGACCCTTCTTGTCTCAGTTCTAAGAAAGAGAAAAGCAGCCCCTGACATCCAGGAGCTGGCCTGGTACTATCGACAAGGGCTTGGAGTTGCTAGGAGCTGGCTCGGCACTCACAGGTAGACCCTGGTGTTGTGTTGAGCATAAACAATTTCGCAGAACGCCAGCATCAGAAAAGGCCCCTCTGTAACAATGACAGGTCAAGATGAAAACAAGATCACTTTGTAATCATGTCCACGCACAAGCCAAACATCAGCATTGTCTAAACCACAAAAATGACCAAACGATCCCTGATCTTGGCTAACGGGAGTAATCTCTGTTTCTTTACCAATTACAGCTTTGGCCGTGCCTCGTTCCTCACCCTCTAAAGGAGATTTATCAAAATAGAATTACTCTCACTTCATGACAGTATCTCATCCAGAACAAAGCCCTGCTTCCTTAAACTCTTCCTAAAATCACCTAACACGAGCCCAAAGAAGCCTTTCCAACACCCCTTTCCTGAGATGCCCCATGACACCCCACGGCGTGTGCTCTCCCTCATGGCAATGAGTCCAGAATCCTAACTTGCTCCATGGCAGGTGTGGCTCTGGTGGTCTTTGTTGACTGTCAGATGGGGAATAAAACAGACGGATCTCCCTAGGGTGCAGTGGAGGTCACAGAGTTCGCATATTGCTTTGAGCAATACCTCTTGCCTGTTGGGTAGTGGATAAATGTCTGCTAGAATGAGGATTTTTGCAGACTGACACTCGGCATCCATTCCCTTTGCTTTCTATAACAGTATTCCACGTTTCCTTGGGGAGCCATCTTTCCTCTATTCTCACATCATGTGCTTTGGTTTTGGTTGAGCCGTTCCCAGCTCCGGGAGTAGACATGTGACTCAGGCCTGTCCAATCAGCATGGTCCATTCCCTGACTGCAGTGGTTGGTTCAGGGGGAGCATGTGGCACCAGTTGGTCCAATCAGAGCGTGTCCTGGGACTTACGTGGAACTCTGGGTAATGGCTTCTTTCTTTTCCAGCAGTGGTAAGAGGATATGGTTAAGGTCTGTGAGGGTCACCAAGAAGAGCCCAAAAATGAGGCTGGTGAAATGGAAAGCATACCGTTTATGGATCTTAAGTCTCATGCCCTATAAAATGGGGTGGGGATGGTGTCCTTTAAGAGATATTCCTATAGAGCAATAGTTTCCTGGGTGCCACTATGGAAAATTTAAATCTTACTATGGAAAAGAGGAGGCAAAATACGCTGCGTATTTTTCTGTTCTAGCAGTGGTGTGTTTTGTTTTAAAATGGGGTGATCCTCCTGCTTTGCTATGACCTTGCTGTTGGTTGGTCTCTGAAACTCAACCCTGCAATTTAGGTGTTCCCTTGTATCCTGGAAGTCATCATGGTACAGGAGAGGTCACTACATGGCCTCAGCCACCAAGCGCAGTCGTCCAGAAGAGATAGCAGTTAAGGTGTGAGAGTGTCCTGCCCTGCGACAAGGTGGATGATGGGCAGGGATGGGAAGCAGGCGTCTTCTCTTCCTTGCTCAGCTGGACCAAGCAAATTGAGGCCTTTGGTTGCCCTCGATGGAGTTGAGTGTAGTCGTGTGGTACAGTGGATGGAGTTAGGTTTTGGAGTCAGAAAGACATGGGGTACAAACCCTCTTATGGCTGTGTGACTTGGGGGAGACTCACTTCCCTTGTCTGAGCTTCTGTTTACTCACTGAGAGAATGAGAAAGACCATAGTATCAATATTATAGCACAGTCGCCGTAAGTAGTTTTTACCTTCTGTCTGTATCAAAATCTTTCAGACAAGCGTGCTTCTCATTTGGGGTCACATAGCAGGATACCACAGTCCGAGACTAGATGAGAGGTTCTCAAGCTGAGGTGATGTTGCCCCCCAGGGGACACTGGGCAGTGTTTGGAAACAGTTTTAGTTGTCGCAGATAGGATGAGAGTGGTGCTTGCTGCTGGCTGGGATGCTGCTAAACATTTTACAATGCACAGGACAGCCCACCACAAATGTCAATAATGCTGAGTTTGGAGTCCCTGGACAGGGGGAAAAGGAGATGTATCTTTTTGTGTTGTCAGTTTTCCTCGATGGTAGAAAATTTACTTTTTAATTATTATTATTTTTTCTGAGATAGGGTCTCACTGTGTCACCTAGGCTGGAGTGCAGTGGCGCGATCTTGGCTCACTGAAACCTCTGCCTCCCAGGTTCAAGCGATTCTTGTGCCTCAGCCCCCCGAATAGCTGGGTTTACAGGCGTGAGCCACCTTGCCTGGATAATTTTTTTGTATTTAAAGTAGAGAGGGAGTTTCAACATGTTGGCCAGGCTGGTCTCAAACTCCTGGCCTCAAGTGATCCACCTGCCTCGACCTCCCAAAGTAATGGGATTACAGGTGTGAGCCACTGTGCCCAGCCAGTGGTAGAAATTTTATATAATCATATTTATATTACAACAAATGCAAATATCTTATGGAGGAAACAGCAGTATTTGCCTGACTTTTTCATGAAAACCTGATATTTACAAAAATTACACTCTGGGGTGGGCTGCTTTGAGCTCTGCTAACTTGCTCTTCCACCCTTTGTGACTCAGAGTTATATGAAAGCTTCTGTCCTAGGGTTGGTTTCCAAATCCACCATATAGCCTGGGCATCTTCCACACTCAGCCCTCTGCTTCCCCTCCTGCCTTGCCTCAGAAATATTCTCTGGTCCATCCACACCAAGCAAGAACGGTGAGTAGCATGTTTACTGTGGGCCAGCTAAGCATTTTACACACATTTTCTCCTTCATTCAAACTACCAGGAGTGCCTTCAAAACAGACGTGAACATTTTTGCCTTTGGGCTTGAAAGTCCTCCATGTTCCCTTTCTCAATCACTCCTTCTCAGCCCTCAAAACCCAGTTCAGTCAGACTCTCCTCTGTTAAGCAGTTAAGAGTATAAACCCTGAATCCAGTTGCCTATCTACGTTTGCATCCTCCTCTGCCTCTTGCTTGCTGTGTGTTCTTGAGCAGGTTGCTTCGCTTCTCTGTGCATCAGTTTCCTTTTAAAAAATGGGATGATGATAATATTTACCTCACAGCATTGAAGATTAAATGAGATAATGAGAGTGTGTGAAATAGTACTTGGCACATAATAGGTGTCCAATGAATGTTAACTATTACTACTATTATTTGACTTTCTTTGACCTCTCCCCTATCACCATCCTATCACACTTGCTTGGAACTGGGTCTCACAGGGTATTTCTGGATTTATTAGGAGGCGTTCATAAGTGTTTGTGGAAAGAAAGAATGTGATATAGATATGTAGTAGCCACATTTTATAGGATTGGTTGCTAAACTCAGCAAGCAAGCAAACAAACAAACAAAACAACCCAACCCCAAACAAACTTCTGAGCTCCACGTAAACAGATTCTGCTGCCACTGAGGAAATTCTGTTATGGTTTTCCTGGGCAGATTGAGATTGTAGATAGTGTTTGGGGCCTTTAAGAATTTAGGCTAATAAGGGGTCTTGGCTAATGATAAGGAAGGAGATCAGGCTTGGGAACTCCACCCTGGGCAGCTCTGAAATGACTGGCCCTGGAGCTGGCAGAACTCCGGAAGTCCAGGTTCATTAGTTCTGTCTGCCCAGCAATGATGGCAGCAGTAGGAATAATAATCTCTCGTATTTACAGAGGGCTTTACTCGTTCTCGTTTCCCATTTCCACCCTCTCTTGCTCTGTGCAGCCAATGCATGATGGAGGTTATAGTATTACAGCTCTGTCCTGGCTGGTTGTCTGACTTGGCCAACCTTCCTCACTTGTTTGAGCCTCATTTTCCTAATTTATAAAATGGAGGCTGATTTTACTACTTGTCTTCTGGGTCGTTGTAAAAAGTGAGGTTTAGATCAGAAGAGGCCTGGAGTTGGTCGTGGGTTGTTAAATCAGCTCTTTGAAACAAAAGCCCTGTTGTGTAGTGTTTGTCATTTTCCCAGGTGTACACACGCCTTCCATGGTGGATTCCAAGCAGTCTGTGTCACATCACTGAGTAGATTTGGGAAGAGACATGTGCCGTCTGCTTTTCTGTGCAGCTGTGAGCTGGCTCCAGCACATTCCGTTAAACCTGTTACACGAACTCTGCTTTATTAGTCAGGGGCTTCCCGACATGGTGTTGAGAAAGATTCTGAGGCTGTGTCTGGGAACAGAGGAAGGGGGTAATTAAATTCATTATGGCTGTCTGCCATGGATGAGGGAGGAGAGATGGCACATATATGTAGCGACTTATTATCCCTGGATTTATGAGACTGTATGCAAAGGTCCTTTCAGGGTTTGACACCCAGTAGACATTCAACCAATGGTACATATTGCAACTGGGCAAGGAGACAAGGATCATTTCTTGTTTTTCCTACATTGACACTTGCTGAACACACAGGTACCAGTTAACTGTACCAAGAGTTGATAAGCGCTACAGAAGCACAAGGCAGTGTGGTATACAGGACAAAGGTTGGGCTTTGTGACCTGGGCTAGTATTCTAGCCCATTAGTCATGCGACCTTGGGAAAAATGGCTCATCCTCTCTGATACTCAGTTTTCTCACCTTCAAAAAGGAGACATTACTGGGGAGATTGAATATTACACGCATTAAAATGAAGTGTGGGACCTATTGCTGGTGTGTTTCGTCAGTGGCAGTTTCCTTTCCCCTGTTCACTTTGAAGCTGCAAGTGGATTGTTGACCCGCGGCCAACTCAGCACCATAAACCCTGAAAATCCTCGGAGTGATTTCCAAGCAGCAGTAAAACTCAGAATCACTCACACCACTTCTCGTCCCACTTAAAATTTTCCCTGAGTTATTCTTTTCCTTTTGCAAATGGAAACAAGAATAAAATGGAAAAAAGTGCTACCTACCTAAACCCTGCAGGTAAATATCTGTCAGTAGTTCAAGCCCAGGAACGGCCTTCAGTGACGGACAGGGCGGTTTTGTTTTTGCCACATGCTGGGTTCATTATAATCCTTGGAAAAGCAGGTTCTCAGAGAAATGCTGATACAGCTTGTCTTTGTGTTGCTATGATACATGCAAAGCATCTTACACAATTAGATCCTGAAATACGGACCCAAGTTTTTAATTGCCGAGTTCCTGCCTGTCTTTCAGGGGAGCTTTGGTCACTGTGTACTGACAAGTGCTGCCTTTGGTTTTATTTCCTTTGTGGATAACAAGACTAATTGTTCGCCACAATCTGACTTTTTATTTGGAAGATGTAGGCAGGAACTTGGGCTCAAGTTAAGGAGCCAGTTCCTCCCTGAAACAGACTCTCAGGAGGGCAGTGAGGGGCAGGCAATGAGGGGTGCAAGACTAGAGAGTGCAAACACGGAGTGGCACTCACTGTTAACTCTGTGTGTCTTTATAGAAGTCACTTAACCGCTCTGGTTACAGTGAGGACTTTTTCCTTGCCCGATTTGATCAAGGGGTCTATGGTTGTGCCTTTGGGACACTAGTGCACACATAAACCATGCAGGTGGGCGGTGTCCTGATAAATGCAAGATTCTAAGTGGTTGGTCTAAGGTGAGGGCCGAGACTCTGCATGTCTAACAAGTACCTGGCTGATGCCAGTGCTGCTGGTTTCTGACCCAGTCCATACTACTCAGTCGAAAGGAGCAAGAAAGCAGTTTGGAAAGTTATTGTACCTTGTAAGGCATCTTATATGGAAAACACAAACATGGAAATTTCATCAGCCGTCCAGCTAGATAATGCTTACTATGTACCTTGGAAATACCCAGTGGTGCACTAGGATTGGAGGCGGTGACCTGGATTGTAATTCACTGATGCCTCTGGGCAGTAAAGTGAATAGACAGTAAGGGCATTGGCCCCAGAAAGACCTGAGTTGCAGCCCTGGCTCTGCTCTTTTATGACTTGTGATCATCAACAAGTCAGCTCTCCTGTCTTGGCCTCAGTTTCTCTGTCTGTTACATGGGTTTGACATCACCATCCCAGGGTGGGTTGAGAGGTTAAGCAAGATGAAAAGTGTGGTGGCTGTCCCAGTGCCTGGCTCATGGTGGACTCTCCTTCAGCACGTGTCACAGGTGCACAGTTTGGGAGTCCCCACCCTCTGTGACCCTGGTTCCTCAGGTCAGGGCTCAAAGGGGAGGAGGTAATGGCATCTCCGAGGCAGCCTTCAGCTCTCACAGCCTTGGTCCAGGATGGAGCGATCTGACTCTCCAGGGACCTTGCAGGCTCTTCCTCCCAAGTCAGCAGAAAGGGCTGCAGTGATAACAGACCAAGCCTATCCCAAGTCTCATTATCCACCTCAACATTCCTGCCAGCCGTCAGCAGGCTCCACTCCCATGAAGACCAGTGACGCTTGCACCAAGGCCAGTAGCGTTTGAGATTCCCGAGTCAGAAAGACCTAGGTCTTAAACCTCATCCAAGAACCTCAGTCTTCTCATCTGTAGAAGGATGTTACTCCTGCCTGCCTTGCAGAATCATGTGAGGATCAGAGAGGATCATGGTGAAAATCAGAGCAGCTCCCTCCTTCCATCCCCAGCACCGGGCTCAGAGCTTTGCATGGAGCATTTGAGTCCAGGCCTGAGACCCCCACAAGCATTGGTCTCATTAAACTGCCCAGTTTGCAGGAGAGGGAGCTGAGGCTCAGAGAGGTTAAGTAACATGTCTGAGGGCACATAGCTGGTGAGGGGCAGAGTCAGGATTTGAATCTAGAAGCCCAACTCCTGGGAGTTTGAAAACCCAGCAGCTAGGCGCTACTGGCTCCCAATTTGTTTTTTTCCAGAATCTAACATGGGAGTGACAGGCAGGGCTGGGCTGGGGTAGAAACAGTACCACTGCTTGATGTGGGTATTAACACATGAAAAGGCATCTCTTTTTGATGACTTTGTGTCTGGGTCCTCTGGGCTTATTGTTACATGATCTCTCCAGCATGTTTTAATCAAACATTATGGTTGTGTGATCATAAGCAAGTCAGCTCACCTGTCTTGGCCTTGCTTTCTCTATCCCTTAAATGGAATGATGTCTTCCCTCAATGGTCGGAGGGTTAGTAACATGATGGATGTAAAGGACCTACTGGTCAAGGCATTATGTTAGCAGCTGAAGAATATGCTGAGTGCATGTCTGTGCTCTCTGCGCCTCTGCTCCAGTGGACCCTGACTCTCCAAACTCTCCTTCCCTATGTGTGTCTAAGATAGCCTGGGCATAGTTAAGGATTCAACATTTGGAAGGTGTCATAGTATTTGAGCAGCAAGACCTGTGCCCAGGGTGTCTCCAGTCCTGACTGTAGCCTGTGTTGTCAGGGAGAAAGATTCAGGGGCCTTGTCAATCTTTCTAGCAGGAAAGAAAAAAATCCTTAAGACAGCAGGGCTGTGGACAGGGCAGGCAGGATGATGGGCAGCTGCAGAAGCCAGCTTGCTCGGCAGCCAGTCTGTGAGGCAGTGGCTACAGATTCCTAACGTCAAGGAGGCCCGGCTTCCCGGAGTGCCACTGCGCATTGCAGCAAGTCATGACTAACACAGCTGTCAGGGGGAAGGGCTTGGTTCCCCCAGCACACATGTCTCACCAGCTCAAGACTGGCCACTACAGTTTTGCCTTTGCTCTGGGCACATGGCCTCTGAAACACCCTCAGGAACCCCCAGGCAGGGAATATACAGTATCCATGCCTCTGGGAGTTGGGTGAGGGTGCATTTGGCCAGTGGGTGGAGTAGCTGGGGTGCAGGAAAGGGAACAGAAACTTGGAGACTGACTCCAAATGGCTTACAGCTATCTGGCCTCAGCTTTCTTACCTGCAAAATGGGACCAAACACTTTGATTCAGAGAGGCAGTGTCATAGAGGGCAAAAGCCTGGCAAGTCTGAATTTGTATCTTGGCTCAGCCACTTAGAAGCTGTGCACTCCTGGGAAAATTCCTTCACCTTTCTGAACCTCAGGTTGTTTTCTATAAAAAGGGGGCTAATGATGGTACCTAGACCTCATAGAGATATTATGCAGATTAAAATAATTAAAATAATGTGTGTAAAATGTTTAGCCTATTGCATGGCAAACGACGAATATTTTTTCCTCTTATTTATGAAGTTGTTCCTTTATTCCTTCCAGGTGCTGGGATGGGACTGGGGATGCAAAAGCAAAAAGATCAACAAGAGTTGAACAGACATTTCAAGAGTTTTTAGCTGAGAAATGCGTGTGAAGGACCTGGCTCCTGTGCCCAGGAAGCCCTAAGGGTCAGTTGAGGTCAGTCCCTATATGCTCATCCATTCCTATCCCCTGACAAACTAATAATAATAACAAAAGATCTGTGCCAGGCATTGTTAGAAATGTTAATTCATTTAATTTTATGATATATAAGGTGTATATTATTATTTTCCTCATTTTGTAGATGAGGAAACTAAGGGAAGTTAAGTAAGGGAAGTTAAGTAAGTTGCCCAAGGCTACACAGCTGTTGGATGGTGGAGCCAGGATTATAGAGCAGATAGTCTGGTTCCCAGGTCCTTGCTTTTCACTGCTCCACCAGACAGCTTCTTAGCATGGTAGGCTGGGCTCCTGAACTTGCTTTCCATGCCCATCTCCTATCCACTGGCTACAAGGTCCATGCTGCCCCCAGACTGAAGCCTTAAGAGATGCCTTCTCCCACTTGAGTCAGCTCAGCTCAGCTCAACTCACCTCAGCTCAATTCAACTCACCTCACCTCACCTCACCTCACCTCAGTTCAACTCAACTCAGCTCAACTCAACTCAACTCAACTCAGCTCAGCTAAGCTCAGGTCAACTCAGCTCAGCTCAGCTCAGCTCAACTCAGCTCAGCTCAACTCAATTCTGCTCAGCTCAACTCAACTCAGCTTAGCTCAGCTCAACTCAGCTTAGCTCAGCTTAGCTCAGCTCAACTCAGCTTAGCTCAGCTCAACTCAATTCAGCTCAGCTAATCTCAGCTCAACTCAGTTCAGCTCAACTCAACTCAACTCAGCTCAGCTCAGCTCAAATCAGCTCAGCTCAGCTCAACTCAACTCAACTCAGCTCAGCTCAACACAGCTCAACTCAATTCAGCTAAGCTCAACTCAACTCAACTCAGCTCAGCTAGGCTCAGCTCAACTCAATTCAGCTCAGCTCAACTCAATTCTGCTCAGTTCAACTCAATTCAGCTCAACTCAGCTCAGCTCAGCTAAGCTCAGCTCAACTCAATTCAGCTCAGCTCAACTCAATTCTGCTCAACTCAATTCAGCTCAGCTAAGCTCAACTCACTTCAGCTCAACTCACTTCAGCTCAGCTCAACTCAACTCAGCCTAACAGTTCAGCTCAGCTCAACTCAGCTCAGCTCAACTGAAGTCAGCTCAGCTCAGCTCAACTCAGCTCAACTCAACTCAGTTCAGCTCAGCTCAACTCAACTCAGCTCTATTCAACTCAATTCAGCTCAGCTCAGCTCAACTCAATTTAGCTCAACTCAACTCAGCTCAGCTAAGCTCAACTCAGCTCAGCTCAACTCAGCTCAGCTAAGCTCAGCTCAACTCAATTCAGCTCAGCTCAACTCAGTTCTGCTCAGCTTAACTCAATTCAGCTCAGCTCAACTCAATTCAGCTCAGCTCAACTCAATTCTGCTCAGCTAAGCTCAGTTAAATTCAGCTCAGCTAAGCTCATCTCAACTCAGCTCAACTCGGTTCAGCTCAGCTCAACTCAACTCAGCTCAACTCAGCTCAGCTCAACTCAACTCAACTCAGCTCAACTCAGCTCAACTCAGTTCAGCTCAGCTCAACTCAGCTCAGCTCAACTGAAGTCAGCTCAGCTCAGCTCAACTCGGCTCAGTTCAACTGAACTCAGCTCAACTCAACTTGACTGAACTCAGCTCAGGTCAATTCAGCTCAGCTCAACTCAGCTCAGGTAAGCCCAACTCAACTGAACTCAATGGAAGTCAATTCAGCTTATCTCAACTCAGCTCAACTCAACTCAGTTCAGCTCAGCTCTGCTCAACTAATTTCAGCTCAACTCAGCTGAACTCAACTAAGTTCAGCTCAACTCAACTCAGCTTAGCTCAGCTCAGCTCAACTCAGCTCAACTCAGCTGAACTCAACTAAGTTCAGCTCAACTCAACTCAGCTTAGCTCAGCTCAGCTCAACTCAGCTCAACTCAACTAAGTCCAGCTCAACTCAATTCCATTTATCTTAACTCAGCCCACCTCAACTGAACTCAGTTCAATTCAGTTGAACTCAGCTTGACTCAACTCAGTTCAGCTCAACTCAATTCAAGACGAACATGTACCGAGGGGATCCTCAGAGGTGAGTAACTACAGTGAATGATGAAAAACTTGGGGTCTGTATTGTGTGCTTGTTTCATTCCCGTTGGCCTGATGGGAATCTCATCTCCCCCTTTCATGTAAAATAATACCAAGACATTATGTGAGTACACTGCTGTACAGTTTACAAAGCCCTTTTACATATGTAGCTTATTTATAACTGTTTTCTAAGCCAAGCCAGCTTGGAGGTAAAAAATGGGAGGGCCTATATGCAGGACAATTAATAATAATACCTACTATTAACTGGGCAGCTACTATGTGCTACGCACATTGCTAGGTACTTGACAAGCATGATGTTGTTTAATCTGGCAACCTGGAAAGTGAGATTATTCTGGGCATTTTACAGATGAAGTTACTGAAGTGTGGAAAGGCTGAGTAACTTTTCCAAGTGACAAAGCTATAGGAGGTGGAATGGTTGGCTTCCAAAGGCCATATGTTTCTGCACTTCCACCCTGCTCCCAAGGCCTCACCACTATCTAGGCAAACCAGTCTCCATGTCTCTTTGAGAAATTAGGGCTCAGAGGACAAAGGATGACCAAAGTTATGTCTTTCCACTACTTGTGAGCCAAGAGCTAAAGGAACTGTAAGCTCCATGCCATAAGGGTTTTGAAAGAGCAAACTTCTGGAACTCCCACTTTATGGACCTAGTATGATTTCACTCATTACCTAAACATATCCTTGCTGAGCTGACCCAATGCCTGCAACCTTCCATTCTCACTGATGGCTGTCCTAAGAGTTTGGGCTGGAGGAACCATTGCACTACCTCTACCTCAACCTCCTTGTTTTCAGATGTGCAAACTATGGCCACAAGAGACAAATCCTTAGAGTAAGGTAGATGAGAGACCAGAGCTCAGGCCTCTAGTATTTGCTGGGGTTAATTAAGTAAAAAACCTGAGAAGGAAGGAGGATTGAAATTTGGCTTTTAAAAATGAGCATCAATCACATTTTGATCCTTTCTTGTTTTCCTTTTTCCTCTTTGTGTTTGGGATCCCTGGATCCCAAAGCCTGCTTGCTTCAGGCTTCACACACAATAAAAACGATGTTAATTAAAATGCCAACTTACATCAAAAAGGAGACCTAGTTGTGGAAAGGGTGGAACCCATCAAATGAGCCTGGAAATGGTGTTCTACTGAGGTGGGGCTCTATCAAATTAAAAGGGAGATGGATTTTGCTGAGAATGGATGTTCAAGAGCCCATTCATTTTTTCCTTTTTGTCTAGATTCAAATTCTTATTTGTGCTATTTTGAGGTGTTCTCTCTGAGAAGTGCCATGGCTTAGTGGCTTGGGGGAGAAGCCATTTCAGTGTCAGCTTAGAATTACTTGCTCCCTATTGATGGTGTAACCTTGGCCGTGGTTCTTCACTGAGTCTCATTTTCCTCATTTGGATGTAATTCTCAACATGCTGGGGTTTCAGAAGGATTAAATGAACACATAAGAACCAGCATTACTCAACAGTTTGGTTATTTATTATTATTGTTTTCGAGGGGGAATGTCTGAGTCCATTAAGGCTGTCCACTAAGTCCATTAATGTCTGAGTCCATTAAGGTAGATTCAGTGTCTGGTGAGGTCCCGCTTTCTGGCTCATAGTGCCATCTTGCTGTGCCTTTACATGATGGAAGGGACAAAGGATTTAGCCTCTTTTATAAGGACACTAATCTTATTCATGAGGGCTCCACCCTCATGATGTAGTCACCACCCACCTCCAAATAACTTCCCACTAAGAATTAGGTTTTAAAATATGAATTTTGGTGTGACACAGAAATTTAGTCCATTGCAGGCAGCACCTTGAGCTATAGAACAACTTGATGGCTACAGAACAGGCTTTTCTGTTGGAGGATATTATTGATTAGTTACCTCAATAATATAAAAGAATGATTAGATACATTCTTTCTCTGCTGGGTCATCAAACAATTTTGTGGAATATCAGGCCCCACAGTGCCTTAACTGGAGTCATATTTATCAGTGAGCAGTCCTGAAATGATGCCATATGCATAAAGCAAATGCTACAGATGTTCCTTCACCTTGCACCACACTTTTTCCTGTGGCCACTTTGTAGCTGCAAAGTAGGAACTCTGCTTTCTGCTGTTTTCAGAGGTTAGAGCTCTTTCAGCTCTTGGCTCATGGGTGATGAGTGGTCCTCTCTATGGTGAACCCAACAATGTCTCTAGGTTTTTCTGTTTGCTCAGCTGTTCTGATCATGCACAGAAGTGACAGATTTAGCGTGTGGCTAGAGGAATTGGCTTTAGAGCCAGACAGAGCTCAGTTTGCATTCTAGCTCTCCAGCCCCACCTGTGTAATCTTGGTTACTATGTAACTTCTCAGAGCCCCTTTTCTCCATGATTAAATGCGGTAGAGTAGTCCAGTCTTCCTTACAGCATTGTCAAAAAGAATAAATAAAATTAATTTCAGACAAGTGTTTAGGAGCCATATGCTAGCTGTTATTTTATATATATATATATTTACAAAAATCCCTATTTGTAACTATTACTTCACCTATATTGATGAAATTCTCTGAGATAAAACACAAATTGCTCACTAACAAGGTATCCAAAGTAAAATGCCTCATTCTCCATTTGTCTTGGGGACAAAGGGCAAAAAGAGCTCACTCTGTCATTTTCTTCATTTAGTAAAGAAGATTGAAGTGGGCCAACTTTTTCAGCAAGGCTGGTAAGTACCATTAGTATGAGAACCAGCAAAGAATACACATCAACCCTCTTGGCTTGGTGTTTGAGACCTTCCATGATCAGGCTTTCACCTCTCTTTTGGCCTCCTTTTCCTGTGCTCCTACTCATATGTGTGCAGGGTTAGTTTGGCAAATGGCTTCACACTTGGCCACCTCTGTGCCTTTGACCGTGTTGCTGCTTCCCTCGGGAAGATTGTTACTCGTCTCTGCATTCATAAATCCAAACAGACACACCCTTACTTTCTCTCTGTCTTGCCTTCTCACACATAAGGAACATCTGTTATTTTGGCCTTGTGAAATAATCATCTCGTTAGTTTTGACAACACTCCTTCCCATCAGAGTAAGGATGGGGTTTGCTCTCATCTCCAGTTTACTGGGATAGGCCCAGTCAGAACTTTCCATTCCTGTAGCAGCAGGAAAAGGGAAGAGTGGAATGAGAAAAAGGGGACACTTCTCACTGGAGTCAACTCCTTTTAAGGAGCCTTCTTGTAAGTCCCTCTTCCTCCCTTTCTACCCTTATCTCTTTATATCTCATTGGTCAGAATGTGGTCACGTGGTCATGCCTCACAAGAGAGTCTGGGAAATGTAGTCTTTTAGCTGAGTGATAAATGTAGTTTCTCATACTAGCAATAAGAGGACATCAAGTAGGCCCTAGTATTTATGTCACTGTCCCCTTGAACTCACCCACCACATAAATAGCCAGGGCAGTGATGAAGGTTGGGTAGAGAGCTTAATTTGAGAAGAAAGCACTGAGCTTCAGTGCTGATATGCCTTTCCTAGACTAGTCTTCTTCGGAAACTGGAAATCAGCCTGGCTTGAAGAAAGCCCCCTGGAGTATCTTGACCCAGAGTCTCATCTTTGCTTTGTCCTCTATGACCTTTTGGAGCAGGGGACTGAATGGTGGCTGTTCAGTTTCCTGCATCCTTCTGTGGTTCTCATGGAAGCTCCCTGCCTATTCTGATCCCAAGCCACGCATGTTTCTGTTGTTACTAAGCTTCTTACCACTGTCTTTGGCTCCTGCTTATAAATGTTTAAAAATATTCGCTTGACGCACAGTGGGATTATAGACTCTCTCATTTCCGAAATGAAAAGCAGCTCATGCATTATTCAAGAAAAATATTGTATTATTGAACAAAGGATGGGTACACTCATTCCTTGTTATGCATTCCAGTCTTTGCTACCTTATTAGTAGATGTGTTCTATGAGAATTTTACCGATGGGGTTTGTAAACAAAGGCAGAGATCAAACACTCATGCGTTAGATGGCATGATTAAGAGATTATCATAAAACCTTCAACTTGCATGCATGGGAGGACTATAGTCTACTCAACACTTGGGCTCCTTCTACCTATTCCTACTACATGGAAGCTCACCCTTGGCTTGAACACTTCCAGTTGTGGGAAACTCACTACTCCCAATTTCACCTTTGTGCAGTTTGAGTGTAAGGAAGTTTGTCTCAAATTGGGCTGAAATCTCTTTCCTTGTGGTCTTTACCCACTGCATTTAGTTTTCACATGGAACAATTCTGTTCCCTTTCTCCCTGATGACCCTTCAGTTTTATAAAGATGGCAATTGTTGAAATCCACTTGTGTCATTTCTTTGAAAGGTCAGAAATCTTCTAACTTTTCAGCCATTCTCCATGACGAAAAAGGAGAGTTCATTGGATCTAACAAGCATTTATCAAAGAGCTTTTTCTTTATGCTCCAGACATGGTGATAAGCATGTTTATGGCTTATAACACTTTGTAATTAAGCAAAGATTCGTAGGGTTTTCAACTAGCAGGATTCAAAATTCCACACTTTTCCAGTCCTGTCTTCCACCACTCTCCCTCTCACCCTCCTTCTTCAGAGTTCCTGAATTTTCTTTTTTTTTTTCTTTTTGCTCTGTTGCCCAGGCTGGAGTGCACTGGTGCCATCTCGGCTCACTGCAACCTCTGCCTCCCAGGTTCAAGCGATTCTTCTGCCTCTTAAGTAGCTGGGACCACAGGCATGCACCACCACACCTGGCTAATTTTTGTATTTTAGTAGAGACAGGGTTTCACCATGTTGGCCAGGCTGGTATCGAACTCTTGACCTCAGGTGATCCACCCAAGAGTTCCCAAATTCTCTATTCTTTGAACACACCAAGATCCTTCCTGCCTCAGGGCCTTTGTACATGCCATCCTTGCTGCCTGGGATGCTTTACCAAATCTTCATAACTGCTGCTGCTTCTCACCATGCAGCTCTCATGCACATGACATCTTTTTAAAGAAGCCTACATAGATTTCTATCTAAACTAGGCCCTCAATCCTACTTCTGCTCTGTTACCCTCTGGCTTAGTCCATTAGGGGTGTTATAACAAAGTACCATAGACCAGGTGGTTTATAAACAACAGAAATTTATTTCTAACAGTTCTGGAGGCTGGGAAGTCTAAGATCAAGGAACCAACAGATATGTTGTCTGGTGAGGGTTCACGTCCTGGTTCTTTTTTTTTTAAAAAAAACTTTTTTTTTAAATTTTTTGAGACGGAGTCTCGCTCTGTCGCCCAGGCTGGAGTGCAGTGGCCGGATCTCAGCTCACTGCAAGCTCCGCCTCCTGGGTTTACGCCATTCTTCTGCCTCAGCCTCCTGAGTAGCTGGGACTACAGGCGCCCGCCACCTTGCCCGGCTAGTTTTTTTGTATTTTGTAGTAGAGATGGGGTATCACTGTGTTAGCCAGGATGGTCTTGATCTCCTGACCTCGTGATCCGCCCGTCTTGGCCTCCTAAAGTGCTGGGATTACAGGCTTGAGCCACCACGCCCGGCCGTCCTGGTTCTTAGGGAGCGCCTTTTTGCTCTGCTCTCATACCACAGAAGTGAGGAGGGAAATCTCTAGGGTCTCTTTTACATGTGCACTAATTCCACTCATGAGGACTTCACCCTCATGATCTAATCACCTCCCAAGGGTCTCACCTCCTACTGTTATCACATCAGGGATTAAGTTTTCAACATGTTAATTTTTTTGGGGGGGGGGAACCATAACACTCTCTATTCCATTACCCTGCTTAATTTTTCTGTAGCACTTTCCATGAAATAAGTCAACTCAACAAATATTTACTGTGCCAGCATAGTAATTGTTCTAGGCACTTGGGCTACGGCAGTGAACAAAACAATGATTCTTGCCTTCATGGAGCTTACATTCTTACAGGAGACACAGAAAATATACAATACACATACAAATAAATTACCTGGTAGGTTAAAAGGAATGAGTTATGGAGAGGAAAATAGGAAAGGCGAGGTTAGAGGGTTGTGAGCGCAGGTGGGGCAAGGCTGTGTATTAAATAGGAAGGCTGGATATATCTCTCTAAGAGATGAGATTTGAGCAAGGACAATTACATTACATCAAATTATCTTTTAGATTTGTTTATATATTGATTTTTTGTACACCACTCCCCTCCCCACTGCAGCTGACCTCAGTGTAAGATCTATAAGGCCAGGACCTTGTCTGTCTTGTTTTCCACTGGTATCCAGTGTCTGGCACACTGTAGGCTGTCAATGGGATGTTAGTTGAATGATTGTCAAATGCCTAAATGATAGGAGGCAGTAGCAGAGGTTTTGGTCCTAGGTGTACTGTAAAATCCATGCACCTGCATGTTTCACTTCCCCCTGTGAATGTTCCTTTCATGTCTTGCCTCCCTCTTTCCTCTCCCATAGAAGAGTGAAATCACACCTATTTCCAGCAACACATCCCATGGTGATGGCTAGGTAGAACAAGCGCTATCATCCCCATTCTGCAGATGAGGAAACCGAGGCTCAGAGAAGTTCAAGGCTGTGCAGCTCTAGTGACAGAGGGTGGGTTTGAACCAGAATCGCTGCCACTGACAGGAAGGCCAGCAGCTACCTGTAAGCCCCATCTGTCATTGAGTTTTCTGCACCATCCTTAGACCAGAGCTTCCCTGAGCAGCATGGAGGGTGGGCCCTGCCCAGGAGAACAGACTCTTCCTCTGCTACCTCCACTCATGTTCTGAGATGGAATTTCCCCGACAGTGAACTTAATGCTTCAAAGCTCTCTCTGAACCAATTCAGTTAAGGCAAATCTGGCTGTGCCTGATGGGTTCTTTTAAACACGACCAAATACATAGGCAGGGAGCTTTGAATAATTGGCTTTTGCTTCTCAAAGCCAATTGTTATAAAAATGAATCCTTCATCCTGCCTCTTTCAAGACAACTAAATTGTCTTTCTGGGCTTGGGAGAAAGATTAACTCTTTGACTTCCAGATGTTTTCTGGGAAACCAATTCTTTCTAACCTTGCTACAGAATTGTAAGATTCAAAAGTGCTTTCATACAAAATATATGATTTTAGTCCAGGCATTATGAACTGTGCTATAATATATACAGGACACTTCTAGAAACTGGGTATCCACGGATGCATTTTTTTTTTTTTTTTTTTGAGGTAGAGTCTTGCTCTGTCGCCCAGGCTGCTGGAGTGCAGTGGCACGATCTCGGCTTACTGCAATTACTGCCTTCCAGGTTTCAGCTATTCTCCTTCCTCAGCCCCTCAAGTAGTTGGGATTACAGGTGCCTGCCACCACGCCTAGCTGTTTTGTATTTTTAGTAGAGATGGGGTTTCACCATGTTGCCAGGCTGGTCTCAAACTCCTGACCTCAGGTGATCTGCCCGCCTCGGCCTCCCAAAGTTCTGGGATTACAGGCATGTTCCACTGTGCCAGGCCAGATGCATTCATTTTTAATAACAGCAAACTTAACTGCAATGGCCATAAAAACAAAGGGAACTGCCTGACTCACAGAACTCATAGAAGAACGAGCTTGAGGTGCAGAGTGATCATTCCTTTGGCTTAATTTCCCTTGTAATTTTTTTTCAGTGACTTCTCTTTATTTTGCAAGTCAGATTCATTCTCAAGCTAGCTCCTGTCATGAATGCAGGATGGTTACAACAAACTGCTTCTTGCTTTCTCACTCATGTCCAGGGCCAGAATGAGCACTTTTGCTTTCACATTCAAGCAAGGGTCCTGAGATTCACCTTGGTGGTACCTATGTCGATCACGTGCCCAAGTCTGAACTGGAGACTGGACTGGGGGACTAAAAGATGGTGATTGCTTTAAGCCAGTCAGAGCTCACTCTTGCTGCAGGCCTGGGCATGTATTTCCCTTAAAGCATATTGGTTGTATTAGGGGGAGAAAGAAGAAGGGATGGATGTGGGAAGGCAGCCAGCACATGTTTGCTATAGACTCACTTTAGGATAAGAACAACTGAGGACTGAGTGACTTATTAAAGGGCATTTGGCTATTCAGTAGCGGAGCAGAGGCCAGAACCCAGATGGGCATCTCTGTATTCAGAGTTCTTTCTAAATATCAGATTTTCTCCACCCTTTTCCTGTTGTTGAATTTGTGATCCTGTTTTCATCGGAGGCTGGGCAGCTATCACAGAGTAAGATATTAGGGGTGAGAGAAGGTCTCCTTCCTGTCTTGCTGATGGCAGAAATTCTACATAATTACCTTCTTTTGGGTTACAGTATTGCTCATTCCTTCAAAAACAAATATTCATTGAGCTGGGAATATTGGCTGGCCTGGGCCGTCTGAAAACCTGTGTTTTAATCAGGAGTCTTTTCGTTGCTAGTAATAGAAACCTGCTCAAGTTACTTTGGACAAATAAGACCGGGGAATTTATTCTAAGGATACAGGATACTCTCTCCCATCTACTAATCTCTCACATATTATAGAATAATTTTACATGCCAAAATGTTTAATAACAATGCACGCATTGCTTATTGGACATATTGATTGACAGTTGAGGCCTCTGCAGTCTGTTTGATAGTTCACATTTATCTTCCTTAGTGAATACCCTGTAACTGTTATTATATCTGGGTTTAGGGAACTTCAGATAAAATCTAGCCCCATTTGCATGCACTTCCAGATAGTCGATTTAGGCTTAATTAGATGGAAGTGTTCAAGAAAAGTGAAGGGACTGAACAGTTTCTCAGGAGGAAAAGGCGGGATGAATCAGAAAGCTGGATGGTGAACTCTGCTCATTATGAGGCTTAGATACTCAGTGGCTGCAACCTCAGCAGCGTGCCCATGTTGTAGTGAGCTTGCCTTCCGATTCCAGTCCCACAGGTGCAAGCAAACACGACTCCAGCCTTACAGGAGGTGTGTTGGTTTTATAAAGTTTTCTCAACTCACTCCGAAGTACAAGCTGGGGCATGGAAAAATTTCTTGGCCATTGAAGTCTTTAGACACTGTCAAAAGAGGATGAGGTGATGTCTCCCTCTTTATGTGGACCCTGAATGAATTTCTTTTGGGGATGATAAGAGAGTCACCTTCCCATACATCTGGATCTGATCATCTTGAATCATCTTTCCAGTTCATGAACTTCATAATGGTCTCCTTATTTCAAAAGCTGGGGGGAAAAACACCTAGGTAACCCAATGAGTAAGCAGGTATATTTCCATGAGAATGAATTAATTCTTCATTTTTTTTACCCCCAACGAATTCTGTAGACCTCTTCTGCTCAAACTGTGCAGCATCAGAATCAGTTGGGAACTTGCTAGAAATGGAGACTCTAAAATCTCATCCTAGACCCCAAGTCAGAAACTATATTTTAGTGAGTATTCCCTGGGCCATTCCCAAGTGCACATTAAAGTTTGAGAAGCACTGCTGTAGAAACTGCTTCTCCATCCCTCCACATTGCATTTATTTGATTGCTTCTCTGTGTCTGGGAGAAGGGCCAAGATGTACACGTCTACTCACCTGTACATCTTCATCTCCTATGTAGTGCCAGGTGTCCAGGTGGCATTCAATAGCCATTTGATGACTAGATGGATGGAGAAAATAAGTTTCCCTGCTTGTCAGGGAGGCTGCAGTCCTAGTGGGAGAATTCTGGGGTCAGGAGAAAAGAGAAAGGTCACTAAGCAGTTTTGCTGCATCCAACATTTCTTCAGCATCCAATTGGTGTGAAGTGATTTACGTACATTATACAACTTACTTCCTTCAAAACTTTCCCAGGGAGGGATCAGTCCTATCATGTTACAGACAAGTAAGTGGTGCAACTGCAATGTGCCATTTTTCTTTTTTGAGACAGAGTCTTACTCTATTGCCAGGTTGGAGTGCAGTGTCTCAGTCTCAGCTCACTGCAACCTCCGCCTCCTGGGTTCAAGCAATTCTCATGCCTCAGCCTCTTGAGTAGCTAGGATTACAGGTGTGCACCACCACACTTGGATGATGTTTTTGTATTTTTGGCCATGTATTTTTTGTATTTTTTATCATGTTAGCCAGGCTGTTCTTGAGCTCCTGGCCTCAAGTGATCTGCCCGCCTTGGCCTCCCAAGGTGCTGGGATTACACGTGGGAGCCACCATGCCTGGCTGCAATTTGAACTGCAATTGGCTGCAATTTGAACCCAGCGCAGTTCTTTTGCTTTCCTTCTACACAGGCACTCCATGTTTGTGTGAGCGTGGGTTTGCAATGTAACCTTCCTGGACTCTACTGTGTGAATCTGCAGCAGGCGCTTTGGTGCCATGCTCATATCCCCCCTCCTCTCACACTTACTGTTCCTGCCAACTGCTTCTGTCTTTAAGGAGTCTGTGACTCTGCCTGAGGGCTTCTGCTGGCTCTAGGAACATGCCTGTCCCACGCACAAGCTAGAAGTGCCAGGGAGTTAACACCCCCAGGAGCAGCCTTCAACCAACAGCAAATGGGAGTTGATGAGCAAATGCCCCGTGGGTGGGATAACTGGGTGCTTTAGGTGGGATAATGGGGTGCATGTCCTACACCACCTCTGAGATTCCCTCTTGGGATGAAGCCCCTGGGTGCCCACAATGGTGACCTACTCATTGGTTTCCTTCCCTTCCCTGTCTCACTTTCTTACTCTCCTTCTGGTGCTTCCTGGGATCTTCTGGTAAATACATTGTTTGCAATCAAGTCTTTTTTTTTTTTTTTTTTTTGAGACAGAGTCTCGCTTTGTCGCCCAGGCTGGAGTGCAGTGGCGCGATCTCGGCTCACTGCAAGCTCCGCCTCCCGGGTTCACGCCATTCTCCTGCCTCAGCCTCCGAGTAGCTGGGACTATAGGCGCCCGCCACCTCGCCCGGCTAATTTTTTGTATTTTTAGTAGAGACGGGGTTTCACCGTGTTAGCCAGGATGGTCTCAATCTCCCGACCTCGTGATCCACCCGCCTCGGCCTCCCAAAGTGCTGGGATTACAGGCGTGAGCCACCGCGCCCGGCCACAATCAAGTCTTTATCTTAGGATCTTCTAGGAAACCACATCAAAGGCAGCATCTGTTAAATAAAAACAACCGCAGTCAATGTGTTCTGATTGCCTGACACTGTGATGAGCCTCTGTGTGCATTACCTTCTTTGAGCCTCTGTGTGCATTAGCATAGTCCTCACAGCAGCCCTCTGAGGTAGGTGCTGGTAAGGCCTCCAGATGAGGAAAATGAGGCCCAGACCGGTGAAAGAATCTGACAAAGCTTGTACATGGTAGAATTAAGGTTTGGATCTATTTCTGTTTGATGACAACCCCATGGTCTTGAAATACTTGCCCTCCATGATCATTTAGATTATTGGATTATTGGATCATTTGGATTATTATTTATAAAGAACAAGAGGTTTAATGGACTCATAGTTCCACATGACTAGGGAGACCTCACAATCATGGTGGAAGGTGAAAGGCACGTCTTACATGGCAGCAGCCAAGAGAGAAGGAGAGAGCCAAGTAAAGGGGAAAACCCCTTATCAAAACATCATATCTCATGAGACTTATTTACTACCATGAGAACAGTTTGGGGGAAACCACCCCTATGATTCTCAGTTATCTCCTACTGGGTTCCTCCCTACAACACATGCGAGTTACGGGAGCTGCAGTTCAAGGTAAGATTTGGGTGGGGACACAGCCAAGCCATATCATTGCCTGAAATCCTGAAAGTGAAGGTTTTTTGAAAAAAAGAGACATTTAATTGTCATCATTATATTTTTAGAATGGGCTAATTTTGTCAAACTCTCTCTTGCCAAAGGGGTTAGGATAAGTCAACCATGCCTGAGGTTGCAAGGGTTCTGATAGGATACTTGGAGTATCATCATGTTAGGATTTGATGGGACTAGAAGAAAATGGAAAAATGCTAAGTCTAGGGACGGGAGATACCTTGACAGTAGAATAGGATGAGGATGAATAGATGCAAGGACAAGCTGGGAAAATGTAGAAATGATCTGGGTCCCCCTAGAGACAGTCCATGTATGTATGGTGCTTGGGGTCGGGGCATAATGAAGGCCTGTAATAGACAAACCTGTAGAAGTAGAAACAGAAATTATATGTCACCAGAGCAGTCAAAGATCCACATAAATCTAGGTGGCAGAATGGCAAACAGCTTTTATCTTATATGCCACTCTTACTGACTGACAGTGGTTCCTGGAGCCCTGTTTGGAGGCTTCTTCCCACCTTAGAGCAAAAGAGAGTCATGATTGATTAGTAATGTCTGCTTGGGGCACAGGAGTGGAGAATGTTGGTGCACATGCCACCTGGAGGAACAGACTGAATTCCAAATATGAGTCAGAAGAATTCTCTCAGTCAGGATTGAAGCAGCGTTTACATTTCAAGTAGGCGTTCACTTTCGAAAGGGATGATTTCCCTTTGAAGACAGCTTATCTTTAATTTGAACATATGTGGCAAACCTAGGCAATATGCAAAATTACAGCTTGATTATAACTCCTTAGGGGCAAGGAAGAGAAGAATTGGCAATTTACTGAGTAGAATATACATAGAAGAAGAACCCCGGGCTTCCATCTTTTGTTAGGGGTGCCCTCTGTGTTGGATGGGCTGTGGTGGTGCTCAGTTTTATCATAACCTTTTCTGAGTCTGATTTTCACCTCTGGGAATTCAGGCTTTTTGGTCTTATCTAAGTAGCAGTGACAAGCTCTGATAGTTGGAGTTTTGTTTTCTTAAGTTACTGCAGATGCGAGAGGAAGGCAGGGAGCCCCACACAGGTCACAGTGAATGGGTGCATCCGCCTGTGAGCAATGCTGAACACAAACTATTAATAATACAGCCACTTCTGCCCTTGTGGTTGGAGCTCGTGTAAAATTTGCTGAATCACAGAACTTACTGATGTTCAATGCAGACCTGTGTGGAAGGAGGATTCAGACTCACACTTTGAGTTTAACCCATAATTGGTACCCTTAATTTCAAAATGCCCTTGGGAATCACCTTTTATCTCACGAGGTGATATGAAGTTCTCCTCAGATTTCCAGTGGAAATTCAGTTTCAATTTGCTTTAATTAACAAAGTGCCCAGATCATTTAGGTGAAGTCTCATGGAGTGAACTTGTCATGAAATTACATAAGGACAAATTCTGTTCGTGTTTAATTAATAGTTGCCAAGTTAAATGGTTTAACAATGTACACTGAGATTCTATAGTGAGAAGTGGCTTCTCTAAAATGGGTTGTGCATTCGGGGGATTAATAGAGGGAAGGGAGACATCATTCCCTTAGTACAAAGGATGGTTTGGGAGTTGTTAGGTGGAGTACTGCTAGAGAAAAAGGGTGAAAAGGAGACTTTTTAAGGTTGGTAGTGAGTGCCTGGAATTTAACGAAATAGAGAGGATTGATGCCGAGGCTAGGATGGGTGAGATGGAATGCCAGGATTGATTAGCAATGTCTGTCATGGGTAAGGGAGGAGAGGAAACAGCACATACACATATGTGCCATCCCTTCTCCAGGAGAAAGCTGTTTAGAAACATAGGGCCGTAGAGCAGACATTAACCGTCCTGGAAGTGAGAGAGAATTGGACAAAGTCCATTCTGACTGCCATTACTGGAGGAGAACTTTTGATTTAGACATTGGCAGACTCCAGAAAAAACTCGCCTCTCCGCCCTCCTCTGTTTCCTAAGAGGATGAGCCAAAGATATTGTTTAGGAGCTGATGCAAATGAGGTTTTCAGGCAGAGGAGTGACAAGTGAGAGAAAAGCAAATGTCTCCTTTTGGCACTGGGCAATGACTAGTAGGACTATAAAAGAAATTGCTTTGTGGAACCACGACAAGAATGGTGCTCGATTTTCCTTGGAATTTCCGCTTCTTCCAGAGCTATGTGGTGGAAAGAGTTCACTGAGCTTTGAATAGGGATTCAAATGCTGGCTCTACCAGGTATTACCTAAGTATGCTTGGATAGGTCATTTGAACCTTCTGAATATTATTTTCTTCATGTGGAAATTAAGACTACAAATAAAAAACCCATTTAACTCACATGATTATGCCAGAAGTGGAATATTAATGTCTCCCATTTGGAACCAACATGTGCAGCTGTGACTAACACAGTGTCAGGCACATAGTACGTGTTCATTAATATGAATTCAGAAAGGAAAATTCCATTTCGGTTTAGACTATTCTGGTGTTTACCCCACCTTTGCTTCTACCCTTAAGGTTCTGGAACACTTCCTTTTGGAGATCATGCCTTCCAAAATCTTTACAGAAAAAGGAAAGTTCTAGGTTCTGGTGGCTTTGGTTACTCGATCACCTGTGTGAATTTAAGAGATGCTGCAGGAAAAGGCAGTGTGATTGTTCAAGCTCATCCCAAGTGAAAGGACTTGGCCAGCCTGTCTAGATGATTGAATCCTTTTCTTGATGAATACCCTGGATGTTGTTTTATGTGCTTCATTTTCTGTGACTGGGGGAGGGAGCTAGGGACACTCCCTGCCCAGGTCTTCGTGAAACTCCAAGGTGAGAATCACTGCCAGATTTCTGACCATCTTGTACTTTTAGGAGCTAAACTCTACCTCTCATTTTTATGGTTCTGGACTCATGCAACCCTTACTAACCCAAGGAGGATGAATTTTCCATCAGGGTCATAAAAGACTTCAGGCAGGAAGGACCTAGGGGATTGGCAAGACAGTCCTTACCCAAGGAGCTCCACTAGCAGAATGAAAGTCTACTCATGTCTGAGTCTACAATCCTGTCTGCCTTAAGGTGATTCACAAATTGTTAGCAGTGGATGGGTGGATAATTCAAGGGTTTCTGCTTGTGTTTTTTACCACCCTCCATTCTGGCTAAATATAGTTGAGCGTCTGTGATAGTAATACATCTAAATAGCAGATTCTTCTGCTCTTGTGCCCAAGATCAACCCATCATTACCCTGTCCTTGGCCCTAACTGTGCAGACACCAGGTCTCCCAGGGTCCTTCCTCACTTTGGAATTTAAACCACAGTAATTCTTACTTATTTTTCCTTGCATGGATCAAGGCTAACATCAGCTGCTGCCTCTTGCTTCTCCCCTTGCACACTGAGAAGGTCGGAAGTCCGTGTCCAGAGTCAAGCATCACTGGGCTTTTGTGTTGGGAGTATTTGAACATCTTGCCCAGGGAGAAAGAAAGGCCCTGCTCTCTGGGTCTCTTTGAGAGCGCTGAGACATGAAGCCCTGGAGGCATTTCCTCATGGGCAATCAAGGGAGAAGCAAAAGCCGATTTTTCTGTTTTCTGGCAGCAGCCTTTGCTTTCCTTCTCCCTCTGGGGAAATTAGCTTGCTGGCATGGACAGAGGGAAAATAAACAAGCCTAACCTGAAATATGCATTAGAGTTGAGCTATTTTTGGAGATTCCCAAGATTGAAAATGGCTGAAGGCTGACCAGTTCCCATCTGCCCGGAATTAACTTTCCGAGGTTTTGTGGGGAGAGTGAGGGGCCTGGGCATATCAGGACACTTAGCTGACACTGGCATTGATTTGTGGATCTGAGCAAAAGAATTATGGCCATGAAGCATCTATTCCACTTAGAGACTAGCTCAGAGATGAGCTGGAGAAGGAAGCTGTGTCAGGATGGGTACATGGGTTTGGAATACAAGGGGGAGCCTGGGGCTTCCCTGTTACGATGTTGGTTGTGTTTTCTCCTGAGTAGCAAAGAAGTCTGAGTGCAGAGAGGGGAATGGAGGAGCCTGCTGCATGCGCATGGGGTTTCCTTTTGGAGTGATGACAATGTACCGATCGCTATTGATTTGCTCACTTTAAAATGGTTAAAAGAAAAAAGAAAACAAAGAAAAAAGAAGGACGCATGACAGGACCATCCAGTGGTTCTTACACACTGAATGCACATTTAGATCACCAGGGAGCTTTGAAAATACTGATGCTGGGCCCCAGCGCAGAGATTCTGATTCCGTGGGTACATTTTAAAGGCTGCTTAGTAGATGCCTACCTGCAGCAAGGTTAAGAATCATTGAATAGGCTGGGCAAAGTGGCTTATGCCTGTAATCCTGGCACTTTGGGAGGCTGAGGCTGGAGGATCACCTGAGCTCAGGAGTTCAAGAGCAGCTTGGGCAATATAGTGAGACTTTGTCTCTACAAAAAAATGAAAAAATAAAAAGTTAAAAGACAAAGAATCATTGAATAATCTTGAAGTTTCTGTGAACTCCATGCTTCTCTGTGTAGTGAGAATCTGTCAATTCATTTCTTCTCCCACAGCATTTTTAATCTTTGCTAATTGTGGAGTAAAATCCCGACTTTTTTTTATTTTTTATTTTTGGCTAAAGATATTCCAGGCACGGGCTTTTAGGAAACATAGTTTTTGAAGTGGGGGTGGTAAGACGAGAGTTTCCAGGAACCTTTGAAATCTCCCCTGACTCCTGTGATCCAGCCTCTCTCAGCCACAGGAAAAGGCCTTTCCCAAAAGCATGCTTGGTCTCAGCACATTCAGTATTTAAAATTATGCGTACAACATCTAACATGTATAGGCACTGAACTTAAATGGATTCAATTCAATTCAAATGGTTATACTGAGGACCTACTGTGTGCTGGGTGTTGTACTAGACACTTTTAAAGAGGGGAGGAATCGACATGAATCAGACCTCAGTCCAGGACCTTACCATTAAATTGCAGAAGACAGAATGCTGTAAAGAAAACCGTCATACTTCTGCCAATTGTTAATCTGGACAAAGGACCTACTGTGTGCTATGTCCTTAACATGGGCCATCTAATTCTGATACAGCAATGGTTTTATTTATTTATTTATTTATTTTTTTTTTTATTTGAGATGGAGTCTCACTCTGTTGCCCAGGCTGTAGTGTAGTGGCATGATCTGGGCTCACTGCAGCCTCCGCCTCGCAGGTTCAAGTGATTCTCATGCCTCAGCCTCCTGAGTAGCTGAGATTGCAGGCACCCACCACCATGCCTGGCTAATTTTTGTAATTTTAGTAGAGACAGAGTTTTAACGTGTTGGCCAGTCTGGTCTCGAACTCCTGACTTCAAGTGATTTGCCTGCCTTGGCCTCCCAAAGTGCTGGGATTAGATGTGTGAGCCACCGTGCCTGGTGTAATTGTTTTATTTCTATTTTATAGTGAAGGACACTGAATCACAGCAGGTCAAGTCACCTGCTCAGAGCCTCATGGCTGAGAAGTGGTCGGGCCAGGGCCGTAGCTCCTGACTACCGTGCTTGACTGCTTGTGCTTTGAGAGACGGCTCTGACCTCACTATCGAAGAGTCATGAGCAGAGTTATGCTGATAGAGGGGAGGGGGTGGTTCATTTTACAAGAGGAAGGTCTTTCTCCATACCCCGTCCAACAAGACAGCATAAGCCATGGGGCTATGGTACATAACTTTAAATTATTAATAGTTGAAATAAAATTTTAAAATTTAATTTCTCATCACACCAGCCACATTTCAAACACTTAGTAGCCACGTAGGGCCAGCGGCCCCCCCACACCGGACAGACCAGACATAGAACATTTTCCGTCATTTCAGAAAGCGCTCTGGGAGAGCACAGATCTCGACCTTTTATCCAACCTCAAGTTCTCGGTGGGTTCTTCCTGTCAGTTCTTTATTCAGATGGTAACTGTGGTGTGACTGCGCCTCTTATTTACAGAGGTGTCTGTTTTCACCCGGGGTCTCTTCATAGCTCCCAAGTTTTTCCTTTATAGTACTCTTCATTATGTGTATTAGTTTTTTTCTTTAAAATTGCTGATGCAACAAATTACCACAAATGTAACGGCATAAGATGCAAATTTACTATCTTACAGTTCTGGGAGTCAGAAGTCTGAAAAGAATCTCACAAGTCACAACTGGGTTAACATCAAGGGGTAGGCAGGGCTGTGTTTCTTTCTGGAGTCTCTGGGGGAGGATCTGTTTCCTCCCTTTTTCAGCTTCCAGAGGCCACCCACATTCCTTGGCTCATGGCCCCTTCCTTGGACTTCACAGCCAGCAATGGGCAGTTGAATGCTTCTCTCTGCTCATCACTCCGACTTCCTCTCCTGCCTCCCACTTCCACATTTAGGGTCCCTTCTGATTACATTAGTCCCACTTTAATAATCCAGAATAATCTCTGTATTTTAAGGTCAGCTGACTAGCAACCTTAATTCCATCTTAATTCCCCTTTGCCATATAATGCAATATATTCACAGGCTCTGGGGATTAAGATGTGGATGTCTTTGGGAGGACACTGTTCTGCCTCCCATACCATCTAACATTCTAGGAGGAAGCACAGGAAAATAAATAGAACCCATGGATGTGGAGGAGGAGTGGCAGGTGAGAGGCCAGGCTTTGTGATTTGAACAGCCATGGTGGGTGGTGGTGATAAGAGGAGGGGCTTCCTGGAGCTGACTGCCTGGCTTGGAATCTCCCATTGTGCTCTTGCACAGACATCGCTGAGCCTCAGTTTCCTCACCTGTAAATGGAGAATATGCAGGATGCCTCCCTCACGGAGTCATGGGGAGGATTAGAAAAGATAATGCATGTGAAGCTTTGGCAGATAGTAAATCTTCAAATGTCAGTTACCATTTGGAAGCTAAAAATGCCTTCACATTACGGCATATATGCGTTCTAGCTTTGAAAATAGATCCAAATTCCATTTTTGTCAAGAAACATTCTGTTCCCCTTCCCTGTGTGTGTGGTGGCCCCTTGGAGTGGGGTGGTTGTCAGTGCTGTGTGGTAGGAAGCCCTACCTGTTCAGAAGGCGTGACGGAAGGTGGATGACCCGAAGAACCTCCCTCTGCAGTGTGCTAATAGGCGTGGGGTCTTGAAGGCCAGAAGCATGTTATGCTTCTACAAACCTAATAGAAATACTTTTGTCATTCTGAGCACAATGAAATGAGCTAGTACGGATGTATTTCAATAAATTCCTAGAATTCTAGGGTCAGAAGGGAATCTATTTGGATTATTCTAATGATGCTGTGTACTATCTGTAATAGCCTGCTAAAATAGTTATACACGTTTAAATGACCCAAAGATAGCAATTTCACTATATTTTAAGTAAAACATTTTCGTTGAATAGGCAATAAATGTACATGGTGCAAAATGTAAAAGAATATATAGACCTAGCCATGCAGTTTTACTCCAGCGCCAACTATTGGTCTTGGTTTTTCCTATGTCCTCCAGATGTATCCTGTGACATATCCTATGCACTTACAGCCTATGCACTTCTGCCTTGCCTGTTCTTCTCCCTGCATCCCTGCACCAATGGCAGCTCACTGTATTCACACTCTGTATCTGCCCTGCCATCTCTCCTTCCTCTTGCCAGTTTCAACAGTGTAACTTGGATGCTGTCCAATATTGCTACAAACAGAAGTATTTAATTGCATGGATGTACTGTAGGGTACTTTACCAATTTATTTTTTATTTTTTGAGATGGAGTCTCACTCTGTCGCCCAGGCTGGAGTGCAATGGCATGACCTTGGCTCACTGCAACCTCCGCCTCCCAGGTTCATGGGATTCTGCTGTCTTAGCTTCCGGAGTAGCTGGGATGACAGGCATGCACCACCACACCCGGCTAATTTTTGTAATTTTAGTAGTAGAGATGGGGTTTCACCATGTTGGCCAGGCTGATCTCGAACTCCTGACCTCAAGTGATCCACCCACCTTGGCCTCCCAAAGTGCTGGGATTATAGACATGAGCCACCAGGCCTGGCCCCAATTTCTTATTTATAGTTTTCAGGTTGTTCCCACTGTTTGACTACCACAATGCTACAAAAAAACTTTCGTACCCATAGCATTTCTCACAAGTTCAAGGATGGTGTTTTTTTTTTTTTTTTTTTTTTTGCAGTGGAATTGGTGGGTCACATAGTATGTGCATTTTTAACTTAAAAAGTTCGTGCCAAATGGCTTTTCAAAGATGTTTATCAATTTATCTTCCCACCAGCAAATATGAGAGTGACTGTTTCCCCACAATCTCAGCGCCACAGTTTGTTATCAAACATGTTGATTTTTGCCAATTAGAAGCTAAAAATATGTTGCTATAGTTTTAAGTTGTATTTAACTTATAATTAGTGTAGATGAGCATATTTTGGTATGTTTAGATATTCTTTTTAGATGAAAAAAAACTTGGCCAATTTTTCTATTGAGTTGTTGGTCTTTTTCTTACTGATTTATAGGATTTCTTTATCTTTAGGAAATGACCTTTTTTTCTGGTTTGCAAAAATATTTTCCCCAGCTTTTTAGATCTTTTTAAAACTTCCTTTGTGGTTTTTAAAGGTAGAAATTGCGTATTTTTATGTGTTTAAATATACCCCCATTATATATGGGTTCTGAATTTTAAGTGGTTCTTAATGTTTTCTCTCCATCAATGTTTTAGGAAAAAACGCCTCCCATCCTTTCTTTTAGTATTTTAATGGTTCCTTTATTTTATGTTTAAATCTTTGATCCATCTGGAATTTGTTTTAGTGCAATAAGAATTCGACTTTATCTCTCTCCAGATGGTTTTCCAGTTGTTACCATTTATGGAGTAATCTGTCTTTTCCCAGTGGTATGAAAACACTGCCATTATATACTAATATCATGTATGCATGTGGGTCTATTTCTGGATTTCCTATTCTGTTGATTTTCCACCCTTTGAGATGCCTCATTTTGTTTCTGAGCTCTAATGCTCTTTGTCCCAAATCCTCAAAAGCATGAAGAAGGAAGCTCCCGTTTGGGTGACAGGATTCTAGACTTTTCAATGGCTTTTATTTGGGACCAAACTCATGCTTGGGATGGTGACTCATTAGAAAGAAGGGCACGAGGGAGAAAACTTCTCCTGATCATTAAGCCCAATCATCTTCTCTCTCAGAATCCAGAGGCTTCAAATTGCTGCCTTGAAGAGATGGAATGAAAAATGAGTTGAACTCTCTAATGGAGAACGAGTTGATAATAATAATGATAATATTGGTGATTGTAAACTACCATCCTGGTGGTGCTGGGCAGCTTAAATATGTTATCTTATTGATTCTTACACCAAGTGATAAATTAACATTTTTTTATTCCCATATTACATACGAAGGAAGTGGAGATGATACAAAGTAGGGAAAGGATTAGGATTCATGTGTAACCGAATCCAAACTCAGGACTCCTATTTACTCTGTATTGTAGGATCTTTGGCACAGTATAGCCAATGCAATCACATTTTGTTCATTTATTTTCTCCTTCATTAAACATTTCATAATTCCTTTGCAGCATTTGGTTATTATTAATAGGAACCAGAAAATTACATACCTTCAGACACAGGCAGGTATCATAAATGAATAAAGTTGCCCAGGTGGGATATGGAAGGAAGTGGGGAAGGCTGTGCCAAATGAGAAAGCACTTGAAGGGTCTTCAGTTGACCCTTCCCATTGTTCCTGGTGGAGAAAGGTGAGCCCAGTGTTGCCCAATGTTGAGATTCTTAAGATGCACCCAGATATCTAGATTTTTATATGAAACCTTCTGTTTTTGCATGCCAACAAATTATAAAGACAATCAATGTATGTTCTTTAAAGTTTGATACTTAATTCTGCAAATATCTTTGTAGATAATGCGTTAAACAAATGGATATTTATTCAACTGAATATGACTCTGCAATGGAAAGGAAGGAAATTACTGATACCTACACAAAGCATGAATGAATCTCAGAAGCACAGGGCTGAGCAGAAGAAGGCAGACACAAAGAGCACATATGACAGGTGTCCATTTACTCGAAGTTCTAGAACAAGTAAAATTGACCTATGATGAGGGCAGGAATCAGCTGTGAAGAAGGGAGTGAGGCACCTTCAGGGTGCTAGTAGTATTCTCTAGCTTGATAGAGGTTTAAATTTTACTGTTACATGCATTTGTCAAAACTCAGTGGATGAATACTTAAAATGTGTACATTTCAACCTGTGTAAATTGCATACAAAAAACCTGCAAACAAATATTGGAGTCTAGTCACTGAAAACCATGCTGAAGTAGTTAGGTGGAAGTATACTGACATCTGCAATATACTTTGAAATGAACCAAAAGTAAGGTGGATTGATGGATGGACGGATATGTGATACATCAAGTTCAGTAAAATGTTAATGATTCAACGTTGCTGTGTGTTGAAAAGTTTCATAATAAAATATTGGGAAAAATGAGGAAAAACCCAATTAAAAAACTACACACCCCCTCAACACACACCCCCTCCCCCCCCACACACATACAGACACACACACCCCCCCACACCTGTGGAACCAGGTCTGGTTTTTTCTGGGCACCAATTTTCAGTAGTCTTTAACTTTTGCATTATATCATCATACTTCCCTGCCACCCTATTACATGGTGTAACCTTAGCAAGTCGATTATAATGGGATTGTTCCTGCAGCTCCAAGCTCTTTGTTCTTCCATCCACTTTGCACGGGGCTTGATAGATCTGGCATGGTTTAGTGAGTGAGGTATGAGAAAATCCATCATCTGATGACATCATTAATATTTCTCCAACATGACCTGTCTCAGATAAAAGCACAGCCTGGCCTCCTTCTCATTAATCAAGGGGAAAGACAAAAACCATTTTGGTGACACAGCTCCTTAGCCCCTTACAGTAATCCATCTTGCTGCATCGACACTCTCTTTCCATGCAGCATTTAAATTCAGAGGGGACAAAGATTAGCCCAGAGCAGTCTCTTCATTAGAGAACAGGGTTTATGAAGAGTGTTTGCAGCCGTCAACACTGTTCCCTGTGTCGGTTGAGCACACACAACTTTCACTCATTAGTAGCATTTCAGAGCAAGTGGCCATGTCTGAGCTGAATACCCACTGGGTGCCCTTGGCTGGGCTTAGAATAATGAAGAATATGACCAAGCAGTGTCAGAGTCTTGGCGGTACTGCCAGAACTGCAGGGAGAAAGGAACAGGGGGAGTGGTTTCTCCTCTAAATACACGCTCTAAAAGTGGCACCTTTTCAATAATTTTAAAAGGCAATTTATTATCATAGTTAAGACTATGATGAATACAAATTAAAGAAAGGTCAGTCTTGTAAATACATGATTGATGCATCAGAGGTCAAACCTGGAGACATTTACAGATTGCAATCAAAACCTAGCACCTTTTCAAATGGGCTTTTCCCTATGTTAGCTGAATTATTACTGTAATACTCACTCCATCTTCTTGGAAAATAATCATGCTTTCGTTCCCTGCATGATGTCATGCTTTTGACTTGCTTTGGCCAATGAAATGCAAGCAGAAGTGATAGGAGTATCTTCCAAGCAGCAGATTTAAAAGCCATGTCCTCTTTTCCCTCTGCCAAAGCAATGTCCCAGATTGTGGCTGCTCCCACAGCCTGTGTCCCAGGCAGAAGAGATGTGGATCATAGCCACAGCTGACCCTGATGGATGTGCAGTAGGAGCAAGAAAGAATGACTTGTTATTGTTACATCACTGAGCTTTTGGGGTCATTTGTTACTGCTGCATAACCTGGCTTTCCCTAACTGATACACTCGCTAGCCAGCAAAGCAGTTCTCCTGTCCAAGTCTCCCAGAGACAATCCTTTTGACATGATGACTTCCCCGTACCACTTTGAACAGTTTTGAAATGAGAATTACACAGTGTAAACTATCCTGGATAAAGATAAAGCAATTTAGGTGTAATGAGGTGTGGGGAGGGTGGTTGTCAAAAGCAGCAGCTATGTGGACTAGTGGTGATGGGGGTGGCTATTAGGGACAAGGGACCACAGGGCAGTATGGAGCAGTGATCTAGAATTTGACAGACTGAGCTTGAGTCCTAGATCTACTCTTCAGGAGCTGTGTGGCTTTGAACAAGACCCTTGGTCTCTCTAACATTCCCTTTGTAGGTAGTAGATGGGGTTGTTATGAACTAAGTTATATGTAAGGATGAGGTCAATTGTAAGACCTGCTATTGGGGTGGTGGTTGTTAATTTCTTTCTCTCCTTTCTCTTTCTCCTCTTCTTCCTCTTTCTCCTCCTCTTCTTTTTCCTCCTTTTCCTCATTGGCTTGAATAATAGTAGTGAGGAAGGTGGGAGATTGGAGGTATAGCATGACAGGGTGCACCTAGAGACTCAGAGGGATCCAGCCTCTTCCAAGGAGGGCCCATGTGTTTGAAGTTTCTGGGGGACATATTTAGATGACAACTCTGACACTTGTTAGCTCTTTTAACCTTTCCTGAGGGCATGGGCCAAAGGGAAGTTTGATGAAGAGATAGATCTTGCCTCAAAAAAATTGTTTTAAAGTCACACTATTTTGGGAGGCCAAGGTAGGTGGATCACTTGAACCCAGGAGTTTGAGACCAGTCTGGGCAACATGGCAAAACCCCATCTCTACAAAAACTACAAAAAAATTAGCTGGGTCTGGTGGTGTGTGCATGTAGTCTCAGCTACCTGGGTAGCTGAGGTGGGAGGATTGCTTGAGCAGAGGAAGCTGAGGCTGCAGTGAGTCGTGATCATGCCCCTGTACTCCAGTCTGGTAAAAGAGTGAGACCCTGCCAAAAAAAAAAAAAAAATTACAAAGAGAATACATTATTTTGTTGACAAAAGATTAAAAACAATAAATATGTGGTAGAATAATACATATACTTCCTTAATAGTGCATTAAATAGAACCCATAGCAGGTCTAATAACTATCAATATTTCAACATTGTGCTAAGCATGAATAGTATTTTGTGATGTCTACAATAATTGTGCTGTGATGGCAGAGTATCTGTGGTTTCTCTTGGTGACAAAATCATAATAAGGTAAGTACCACTGTGCTTGATTGCCTACATTCAGTTGCAGGAAATGAAAACTTTCAGCTAGACGTTATTGAAAAGTCTCCCTCTAATGTTTTCCCATTGAAGTTCATGGACTCTCTAAATTCTATCCAGGACCCTTTGAGGGTTTGTGGACACTGGGTTAAAAACCCCTACACTGACTTAATTTTCTTGAGGAAGTCACACTTCTCTGAGCCTCAGTGTCCTCATTTGGAAAATGGGTGCATAGACTTTGATGTTTTTTCTAAGCATGGGACTCAGTTACTCTACAGTGAGCAGCCCTTATAGGGCCTTGATTCATTGGATAATAAGGTTTGAAGAAGACTGAGCACATCTTTCTGACCCCTTCTCAGTCCAAATCCCATGAAATAACAAGAGAGGGAGGGGAGACAGAGGATATGAGAGCAAATGTGTAGAGCAACAGACTGAAAAACAAGAACAAGTAGCAGAATAGCATCAACAAACCAGGATTCTTGAGGAATCCCTAACAGATCAAAACCAGATCATGCATTTGGAGAAAGAGCCATTGCAAACCACGGCCTAAAACATATTTAAAAGAATATCTAATTTTAAGGAGCTCTTTGTGCCAAGCACGATGTTAAGCTTTGTACTTGCATTATCTACTATAATTCTCACAATATCCCTCTGACGTAGTTTTTGCTAGTACTTCCATTTTATAGAGAGACTAACGCTCAGTGGGTTGAGGTATTTTGCCCAAGATCACACAACCAGAGAGCGATAGAGCCAAGATACTGGGCTGCCTGGCTTCCAAGCCCATGGTTTTGTCCACTGCACTCTCCCAGGTTAGTTAATTGCTGCATTTAATTCTTATGCAAGAAGGAGCCTTTCTTTTTATTCTTTTTTTTTTTTTTTAAATCTTGCTAGAATCTGTAGGCTTAAGAAACTAGGACAAAAACTGTTCTGGCACCACTTCTAGGTTTGAGAAGAACTTAAGCTGCACCACGCCATTTTGGGGCCAATGAAGTCTTCATCACCCCCGGCTCTGGGTTAGCAATGCAGGCGGGAGCTGTCTGGCTCTGGGGGCTGTCGGGAAAACCCACGCTAATCTGTTCGGGAATATCTGCGCTGGAACACAATTACCTCACCGTTTCTCTTCAGTTCTTTTCTGAACACCATTTGCCCTAAAAATACTCTTTGACATTATGCACAAACATTGAAGAGACATTTATTTGGCCCTGACCTTTGTACGGTTCCTGCTAAAAGAGATTCAATGACACACAAATGGGGGACTGAATTATTTATAGGTTCCAGGGGAAATCAACGTTGCTTTTATCCCTATTGAAAGTGCATCGGAAGGCCAAAAAGTGCCAAATTAACTTCGGCTCCTTACTGAGGGACTCCAGCTAGACTCAAGGGTGCTTATTAAAGTTATGGGCACTCTCCATGGCTGCATCTTTGGAAATCTGCATAACCCTGGACTGTTGTTCCTTTCAAGTACTTTGAAGACAAAGGTCTATACCCTTTTTGCAAGAAGCTACCATGAAGAGCAAGGTGTAAGGAGTATCTCGAGGCTTAAATCACCTGTGAGGTTCACTTATGAATTTATTTATCACATCAACCGAATACAAATTGGACATTGCTTGATGCTGGGCACTGAAGAGAAAGGGATAAATTCATTAATGCATTTATCCAAAGATTCAACACATATTTATTTAGGGTCTTCCTTGGCAGGTTGTTTCAGGCATTGGATACATGTAACAATTCTGACAAGGTCCTGTTTTCATGAGTAAGATACTCTTCCTATCCTCAAGGAACTCAGCATAATGAGTGCCTAATAAGAATAAAAGTAGATTGCAAAAATTTTCTCCCATTCTGTAGGTTGCCTGTTCACTCTGATGGTAGTTTCTTTTGCTGTGCAGAAGCTCTTTAGTTTAATTAGATCCCATTTGTCAATTTTGGCTTCTGTTGCCGTTGCTTTTGGTGTTTTAGACATGAAGTCCTTGCCCATGCCTATGTCCTGAATGGTATTACCTAGGTTTTCTTCTAGGGTTTTTATGGTATTAGGTCTAACATTTAAGTCTCTAATCCATCTTGAATTAATTTTCATATAAGGATTAAGGAAAGGATCCAGTTTCAGCTTTCTACTTATGGCTAGCCAATTTTCCCAGCACCATTTATTAAATAGGGAATTCTTTCCCCATTTCTTGTTTCTCTCAGGTTTGTCAAAGATCAGATGGCTGTAGATGTGTGGTATTATTTCTGAGGACTCTGTTCTGTTCCATTGGTCTGTATCTCTGTTTTGGTACCAGTACCACATGCTGTTTTGGTTACTGTAGCCTTGTAGTATAGTTTGAAGTCAGGTAGCATGATGCCTCCAGCTTTGTTCTTTTGACTTAGGATTGTCTTGGCAATGCAGGCTCTTTTTTGGTTCCATATGAACTTTAAAGCAGTTTTTTCCAATTCTGTGAAGAAACTCATTGGTAGCTTGATGGGGATGGCATTGAATCTATAAATTACTTTGGGCAGTATGGCCATTTTCACAATATTGATTCAAACCATCATTCCCAGCAAACTATTGCAAGAACAGAAAACCAAACACCGCATGTTCTCACTCATAGGTAGGAAGTGAACAATGTGATCACTTGGACTCGGGAATGGGAACATCATACACCGGAGCCTATCATGGGGAGGGGGGAGGGATTGCATTGGGAGTTATACCTGATGTAAATGACGAGTTGATGGGTGCAGCACGCCAACATGGCACAAGTATACATGTGTAACAAACCTGCTTGTTATGCACATGTACCCTAGAACTTAAAGTATTTAAAAAAAAAAAAAAAAGTAATAGGCCAGGTGCAGTGGCTCACATCTGTAATCCCAGCACTTTGGGAGGCTGAGGCGGGTGGATCACCTGAGGTCAGAGGTTCGAGACCAGCCTGGCCAACATGGCGAAACCCCGTCTCTACTAAAAATACAAAAATTAGCTGGGTGTGGTGGTGGGCACCTATAATCCCAGCTACTTGGGAGGCTGAGGCAGGAGAATCACTTGAACCTGGGAGGTGGAGGTTGCAGTAAGCCGAGATCGTGCCACTGTACTCCAGTCTGGGCGACAAGAGTGAGACTCCGTCTCAAAAAAAAAAAAAAGAAAAATCCACATTTATTGAATGCTTACTATTTGCCAGGCACTGCCCTAAATGCTTTTCATGTATTAACTCAATGAATCCACCTAAGTACTCAATGAGATAAGAATTGCTAGTATCATTCCCATTTCATGGTTAAAGACAATGAAACACACAGTGTTTAAATAACCTGCTCAAAGAGTCAAATTTCAAAAGTTTTAAGGCTGGAATTCAGACCCAGGCAGTCAATCTGCATATAATCTGTGCCGTCGTAGAGGCGTCTATGGGAGCTGTAGCGCTCAGAGGCACAGGGGTGTCTGTAAATGAAGGAAGAGGTATCTGAACTGAGTCTTCAAAGATGAGTAGAAGTTTCCAGGTGCCCAAAGTGGGACAGAAAGAACCGGCCATCTAACCTCTCTGAACTTCATTTCCTCACCTTAGGACATAATGTTTTTAAGAGGAATGAATGGGAAATCATAAGTATAATGCCTTCTTTGAGGTGCCCAAGGGCAGAGGCTGAGCCGTACAGCTCTTTCTCTCCCTCTCTGTTCCTTCTTTCTGCATTTAGAGCCCCTAGTCTGCTGCCCCAGAGAATCTCCAACTTTAACCTGAGGTGCCCATCCCCTCAGCTTTCAGGGCTGCCAGGCATCTGATGAAGATATACTTTTCTGCATGAACTGTAATGTGAAAAGCCGCAATGGGAAAACAGAAGGCACTCTGCCGACTTTTCAATTGTTTATTTCTCTTGTATGTGCAGGATGGGGCAGAATTTGCTCCAGAACCAAGTTCTTGAGGCCTCTATTTGGGGTTTGGGAGGCCATACACATGGCTGGACCTGCACATCACCAGCCAAGTTTATCAACCTGGGCTAATTCTCCGTGATTCCAAGTTTAGGTTTTATTCTGTTTGACTCTCTGGTGAATAAAAATTAGAAGGTTGGGAGTTTCCTTCTGGGGAAGTGTCCTGCGTTTCTAACCATTTTAATATATAAGCAAGATCTTTATTGGGAGAGAAGGGAGCCAGCTCTGAGCTTCAGAGGGGCCCAGGGAGGTTGCACAGGAGGGAGGCCATATTTGCACTGACCTTCAGGACCAGTTTATAGCAGACGGCAAGTACTCACCCTGGGTTCCATTTTACAGGAAAGCATTCTTACCCTACGAATGGAGCAGAATGTATGTTTTTCTCCCAAAGGAGGAAGAGAATCCACGTTGTTCGTGTGAGTGTGGGGTACCTACTGAGATAAAATCCCAAGCCATCTTTACTGGGACCCAGAGATAAGTTCCAGATCTCCATGGCTGTAGACAGAAGGGATTTATCCTGGTTTTTGAGGTTAAGAGTGTGAAGATTATGCTTGTTTTGTACCCTTTCTTTCAGCTAAAGTGCTGGAAGTGGAATCTGTGGGAAAAGGTGCTTTCTCAGGGAGGGAGGGCATTGTGGAGGGGAAGGAGGTTATTTTAGTGCCTCTGGTTCCAGTGGACCCAGGGCATCAGAAACGCTACACCCAGGATAAGGGATAATGACAATAGCAGGATTCTGGAGCTATTGTTGCTGCCCATGTCTCGTATGGTTGCTCCTTTTCATCTGATTTTCCTTAAGGATTGGTAGTGAAACCCCTACTGCCTTTCAAAACAGCTAGGACACTGTAGCAAGTACTTGAGTAGAATTCCAGTGGAAAAGAGAATGGCCAGGGAATAGAGTGTGTGTGTATTGGGGTGGTGACAGTTCTAAAACTGTCACACCAGGGCCTGCCACAGTTTCTGGTACATAGGAGGTATTCGAAAATATTTTTTGGAAGTGGGAATTCAAACAGAGCAATGGGTTTCTGGTACATAGAAGGTATTCGAAAATATTTTTTGAAGTGTGAATTCAAACAGAGCAATGGGAGTATAATAACATTAGCGATTGGTACCTATTGAATTATCAGCATGTGCCAGGAATGGTGAAAATGCTTTATTATTAACAACCCTGTGAAGTATTATTATCAATCCCATTTTACAGATGTTAAAACAGAGTCTCAGAGGTTTTACAGAACATGCCCAATGCCACAGAGCTCATAAATGGGCTAGGTTTCCAACCTTGGCTTGTCTGATTCCAGAGTTGGGCTCTTCACTGCTGGGCTACAACATAGAAAAGGTAGAGCAGAAACACAGTATATGAAACACACAGCTGACAATACTTAAGGGAAAGTGAAAAGGAGTAAAGAAAAAGCAACTTCATTCAAATAGTAATGGACATTTGGATTTTTTGGTAGAAAAAATTTTGAACTCCATCCTGTTGTATATAAAATAAATTGCAGATGGATTCAAAAGTGACATGCAAAATATAAACCTACATAAAAGCTCTTATATATGAATAGAAAGGTGGGAAGGAATTAAAGAAAAAAGTGGGTAAAAATTATGAGTGAATTTATTTTTTTCTTATTTTATTGTATTATTGTTTCATTCCAATAAGCATGTAATATTTTAAAAACTTGGAAATACACAATAAATCAATCTGCTTTCTATTTTTTTCCTTAAGGGAAAAAAAGATGGAAATAATGGAAAGTGGATAGAAGAAGAAAATGGAAAGAATGGACGGGGGATTGATTTATTGTGTATTTATTCCAATTATGTGTTTATTTACTGTGTATATATTCATTCCAATTTATTGTGTATTTATTATATATTTATTCCAATTTGTTGTGTATTTATTCCAATAATTTAATTCCATCTCTTTGATTCCAATCCCCATCTCTTTCTCCTCTCCTCCTTCCTCTTTGCCCTCCTTTTTCCTGTCTCATTTAAGCTCAGGTCCACTGGCCCACCCAGTCTACCACTCTGTCTGCTTCCTCTAGAAAGACTGGACTGACTGCTCTAGTGCCACAGCTCGCAAGTGTTTCCAACGTTGCAGAGCCTCTCAGCTTTGGCTTCTGAAAATTGCAGCGAAGTTTCTCTTCTTAACACAGCCACATGATGTTTTGTACGTTTTTAGATCCCTCTTGTGGACTTCTCAGAGACTCTTAAAATGTAGAAAGCCCCACTCTGCATTTTTGAGCGATGGCCCTCTTTAATTTTTATCAGATAGTTTCACCATTAATATTTACATCTCTGCTAAAAAAAAAAAAAAAAAAAAGCTGCAATTCTCCCAAAACACATGCTTGGCCTAGATTCAACCAAGCAGGGACAATTCTATCTAGAAGTTGCTGTCACAGAGTTGGACCCAAATGGGAACAATGGAAAAGCAGAGGGAAACTGTATATAGCTGGGTGGATGTGGGGCAGAGGCAAGTGAAATTTCTGTAGCAACATGGGGGAATATTGATGTATTCTACGTATGCTCTTGACTGCATATTCAACAAGAAATCATTAAACACCTTCAACGGGCCAAGCACAGGTGAATGTAACAGTGAACAAAATCCGGCACCTGCTCCAGCAGAGCTGAAGGTCTGGTAGAGAGCCTGTTAAGTCCACAGCCCATCATGACATACCATGAGAAGTGCAATACTAGGGGAAGTACAGCACTTGGAAGTTGAGGGGAGGACCATGGTCAGGGAAGATGTGCGGAGGAAGTGGTGCTAAACTAGGGCATGGGCAGAAAGAATTAGCTCATGCAGGTAACACTCTGAGTTCAAGAAACTGGAAGAAGTTTGATGAGAACAGAAGAGTAAGTCCGCAATTGAATTAACCCAGTAAAGGAGTGTAGGTCCGAAGCCACTTCTATGTGGCATTTGCATGCATTTTGGAGGGAACCTATTTTCCTAAGAGTCTGTTGCAGCTGGAGAAAGAGAGACTGTTTCAAATGAGAGTGGAAATAGGATGAAGTCACGATGCGCTGCAATGTTTGATAACATTGGTTTTCCCCGTTACTTCCCTTCCCCTTGTTCTCTGCGATTGTATATGCTGTTAGATGCCTCTCTGCCTCTTTAATGGTAGATTTCTAAATATTTTGTCCCCTAGGTAGGAAATATGGTTGAGACCACAAAATCTTCATTTGTATCACACCCCATAGCTTTGCCTATTCTTGTGATTCAGATCCTTTGGAAGTTGGTGTCTCCAATCTACAACAGCTTTAGCTTCCCATCAACATTAATTCATCTTCTTCTTCTTGTCCTGTCCGTTGATGAGTATTCATTTTCTTTTTCCTGTCCTGTTGCCATTCCACTTTCCACAAAGGGGACCAGAGGTCTCCTGTGGGCTTGCTTGCAGAATCAAAAGAGAACTGAGAGTCTATTGGGTTCCCTTTCATTCTTGGGGAGCCTCTGTACAAGACTTCTCTTGGCAGACCCAGTCCTGGACTACAGAAGAGGCGTGGGTGCCAAATATTACTGTGCTTGACTTGACTAAGCTTCTATTGAGTTTCTTACTGACATTTTCAGGCACATATATTATTGATTTTAAGCAAGCAAGTTTTATGAAAGTTTGAGCATAAGGAATTGATAGAGTAGGCGCTAGAACTCTTTTTATGCACATTGAATATTTTTTGGGGACTGGAGTACATTTAAAATATTTTAAAAATGTTTATGGGTTCATCGTAGGTATAGGTATGTTTGGGATACATGAGATATTTTGATATAAGCATCCAATGCATAAAAATCACATCAGGGTAGATGAAGTATCCATTACCTCAAGCATTTGTCGTTTCTTTGCGTTACAAACATTCCAATTATACTCTTTTAGTTATTTTAAAACGTACAATAAATTATTGTTGTCTGTAGACATCCTGTTGTGCTATCAAATACTAGATTTCATTCATTCTATCTAACTATATTTCTGTACCCATTAACCATCCCTACTCCATCCCCAATCTCCCATGACTCTTCCCATCCTCTGGTAACCATCACTCTTCTCTCTCTCCATGAGTTCAATTGTTTTAATTTTTAGCTCCCACCAATGAGTGAGAATATGCAAAGTTTGTCTTTCTGTACCTGGCATATTTCAGTTAATATAATGTCCCTCAGTTCCATCTACGTTGTTGCAAATGACAAGATCTCATTCTTTTTTTAATAGCTGAATAGTACTCCATTGTGTATATGCACCACATTTTCTTTATCCGTTCATCTTGATAGACATTTAGGTTTCTCTGAAATCTTGGCTATTGTGAACAATGCTGCAATAAACATGGGAGTGCAGATATCTCTTCAATATACTGATTTCTTTTCTTTTGGGTATATATATATTTCTTTTGCTCTATTTTGGCTTCCATTGACTTGAATATCTGTTTCCATTCCTTTATTTTCAGTTTATATGTGTCTTTATAGGTGAAGTATGTTTCTTGTGGGCGACAGTTCATTGGGGCCTTTTTTCAACCCATTCAGCCACTCTGTGCATTTTGATTGGAGAATTAAGTTTATTTACATTCAATGTTGTTATTAAGTAAGGACTTACTCCTGCCATTTTGTTATTTGTTTTCTGTTTGTTTTGTGGTCTTTCCTTCCTTTTTTTTACTGTCCTGTCTTCTTTTTTGTGAAGATAATTTTCTCTGGTGATTTGTTTTAATTTCTTGCTTTTTATTTTTTGTGTATCTGTTGTAGGTTTTTTGATTTGAGGTCACCATGAGGCTTGTAAATGACATCACGTTATCTATTATTTTAAACTGATGACAACTTAACACTGATAACAAAAAAAAAAAGACAAACTAACAAGCAAAGAGAAAACTAACAAAAACTCTACACTTCAATTTTATCCCCTCCACTTTTTGTTGTTGCTATTTATCTTATTCTACTGTCTATGTCTCAAAGTTGTTGTGGTTATTATTTTTGATGGGTTCATCTTTTAGTCTTTCAACTCAAGAAATAAGTAGTTTACACATCACAGTTAAAGTGTTATAATATTATATGTTTTTGTACTTACTATTAGCAGTAAGTTTTTTACCTTCAGATGATTTCGTATTGTTCATTAATGTCCTTTTCTTTCATATTGAAGAACTCCCTTTAACATTTTTTCTAGGACAGGTCTGGTGTTGATGAAATCCCTCAGCTTTTTTTTTGTCTGGGAAAGACTTTATTTCTCTTTCATGTTTGAAGGATGTTTTTGCTGAGTATAGTGTTCCAGAATAAAAGTTTTTTTTTCCCTCTAGCACTTTAAATACTTGATGCCACTCTCTCCTGGCCTGTAAGGTTCACACTGAAAAGTCTGCTGCCAGATGTATTGGAGCTCCACTGTATGTTGTTTGTTTCTTTGCTCTTACTGCATTTAGGATCCTTTTTAAATTCCTTGACCTTTGGGAATTTGATTATTAAATGCCTTAAGGTGGTCTTCTTTGGGTTAAATCTACTTGGTGTTCTGTAACTCTCTTGTACTTGAATAGTGATAACTTTCTCTAGGTTTGAAAAATTCTCTGTTATTATACCTTTGAATAAATTTTCTGCCTTGATCTCCCTCTCCCTCCTCTTTGAGGCCAATAACCCTTAGATTTGCCCTTTTGAGGCTGTTTTCTAGATCTTGTAGACAAACTTTATTCTTTTTCTTTTGTTTCCTCTGACTATTTTCAAATAGCCTGCCTTCAAGTTCACCAATTTTTTCTTTCTTCTGCTTGATCAATTCTGTTTTTGAGAATTTCTGAGGTATTCTTCAGTATGCCAACTGCATTTTTCAGCTCTATAATTTCTGCTTGATTTAAAAAAAAACTTCAATCTCTTTGTCAAAATTATCTGATGGGATTCTGAATTCCTTCTCTGTGTTATCATTAATTTCACTGAACTTCCTTAAAACACCTATTTTGAATTTTCTGTCTCAAAGGTCACATATCTCTGTCATGCTGGGATTGGTCACTTGTGCCTTATTTAGTTCATTTGGTGAGGTCACATTTTCCTGGACAGTGTTAATGCTTATGGATATTCGTTGATGTCCTGGCATTGAAGATTCTGGTGTTTATTGCAGTCTTTGCAGTCTGGGTTTGTTTGTATCTGTCTTTCTTGGGAAGGCTTTAAAGTACACAAAGGGAATTGAGTATTGTGATCTATATCTTTTGTCACTGCAGTTGTATCTGCATTAGAGGGCACCCTAAGCCCAGTAACACCGTGACTCTTGTAGACTTGTAGAAGTACTGCCTTGGTCATCTTGGGTAAGATCTGAAAGAACTCCTTGGATTACCAGGAAGAGACTCCTGTTCTTTTTCTTTACTTTCCCCCCAAAACAAACAGGGTCTCTCTCTGCTGAGCTGTCTGGAGCTGGGAGAGGGGTGACACAAGCACTCCTGTGACCACCACCACTGGGGCTGTGCTGGGTCATACCTGAAGACAACATAGCATTGGGTCTCACTCAAGGTCTATGGTGAGTACTGCCTGGCTACTGCTGATGTTCACTCAAGGTCCAAGGCCTTTTCAGTCAGCAGGTGGTGAGTCCAGCCAGGCCTGTGTCCTTTGTTTCTGGGAGGTGAGCTCCTCTGCTGGCCCACAGCAGGTCCAGGAATGCTGTCCAGGAGCCAGGGCTTGGAGTTAGGAACCTGAGGAATCTACCTGGTGCTCTATTCCACTATGGCTGAGCTGGCACCCAAGCCATAAAATAAAGCCCTTTCCACTCTTCCCTCTTCTTTCCTTAAGCAGGACTCCCCTTGGCCACCACTGCCCCAGGCCTGTGGTGAGTACTGCCTGGCTACCACCATTGTTCAATCAAGGCCCAAGGGTCCTTCAGTCAGCTTGGGGTGAATGCTGTCAGGCCTAGGTCTCTCCTTTCAGGACAGTGGGCTCCTCCCTGGCCTAGGAGCAGGTCCAGAAATGCCATCAAACACAAGGCCTGGAACTGGGGACTCCAAAAACTTGCTTGGTGTTCTACCACACTGTGGTCACACTGGTGCCCAAGTTGCAAGACCAAGTCCCCTTTATTGTGTCCTCTCCTTTGCTCAAGCAGAAGGAGTCTCTACCCATGGCCAGCACAGCTGGGAACGTGCTGAGTCACACCTGAAGCCAGCATGGCCCTGGATTGCACCCAAGTCCCGTGGCAAGTACCTGGCTTGCCTGGCTACCGTTGCTGATTATTCGGGGGCCATGGACCCATTAGTCAGCAGGTGATGAATCCTGTTAGGATTGGGTCCTTCCCTTCAAGGCAGCAGGTTCCCTTCTGGCCCAGAGTGTGTCTAGAAATGTGGTCTAGGAGCTAGAGCCTAAAATAGGGGCCTCAGGACTCTGCCCAGTGCCCTATCCTACTGTGGCTGAGATGGTATTGAAGTTGTAAGACGAGGTCCTCTTTGTCTCCCAGCTGGTATCTCACTAGGTCACATGCGGCTCTGAGCCCAGCATAGCACCAGGACTTGCCCAGGAATTGCAGTCCTTGTGGCTTGGACTTCCTTTCAAGTCTAAGTAGGAACCCAGAGCCCTTTAGCCCACAGCAGTGGGGCTAGCTGGAACTGAAGTCCTGGCTGCGGTGATGGACAATGTGTCTCTGGTTAGGGTTGGTCTCAATCCTTCCTCTGGGGGCACTGGCTGAGTTCTGCCCTGTGTTGCTCTTCATGGTGACAGGACAGCACTGAGTTCCAATGCACAGCCCCACAATCACTGCACTCTGTCTCCCCCAAACACACAATATTCACACCACAGTGCAGCTGCTGGGCGATGGGAGAGAAGTGGTGTAAGCGATTTGAGAATGTCTTTTCTACCCTCTTCAGCGCCTCTTTCCTTAATATGATGTCAAAACCAGGTATTGTGATAGCGCCCGTGTTTTTGGTTTTTATGAAGATGCTTTCTTGTGCGGATAATCGTTCAATTTGGTGTTTCAGTGGGAGGTTGGAGGGTGGGGAATGGCCACTGGGGGCTTCTATTTGTCCGTATTGCTCCCTGGAGCACATTTTTACATGATGGTCATTACTGGAAAAAATGTAACATGGCAGCCCACCTCCAGTAGTACTATTTTTATATAAGTGAAAAAATAGAGCTGAACTTCAAAATTTGAAAATGGAGTGCCAGGAGATTATGTAGTCTCGAAGATAATTCTGTTGCTTGAAGAAGATAATTCTTGCCTGGCAAGAGAGAAAAAGGGAGCTTAGAATTCATGCAAAACGCTGCAAAGCTCTGGACACTTTAAAAAAGTCACCCATTTTATTAGCATCAACAAAAAGTCTTGAACCTGGACACCCACGGCACTTTAAAAAAATGTTGAGTTGGGTATATTTTTTTCTCCAGGACAAATATATTCATAATTTTATAAGAAAGTCAATGAAGAAGTTAGATTTTCTTTTCAGATCACTTTCCTGAAATATATCTACTTGCAAAGGCAACAAGATGCCTATTTTGGAGATGAATAAAAATCAGTTACTCCAAATTCAAAATGACTGAAATTGTCTAAAGTAGTGTCTTTTTCTTGTCATTTCTTCTCCAAGCTGTTCTGGAGACCCCGTGTTGGTGGCAGGGCAGACTTCAAAGAGACATCCCATTGTGAACAGCAAGGAAACATCTGGTTGTGTTTGGAGATCAACTACTAAAAATTCCTCCATATGTCAAGGACAGTCACCTGCTCTGGAAACTCATCAGACTTCTCCTCAATAACACACCAACTTGAAGTGTGCATTTGACAACTCCTGAAATTCTACTACTGGTGCAAGAAATAAGAACCAGAAGGAAACTGAGACCTTCATCTCTGGCATTTCTGGGTAGATAGGATACAGTTCTGAAAATCAGATACTTGGTCTTGGGTGTTGCTCTATGTTGCTCATAGCTCCCTTTTTAGAGGTCAAGTACAATTTGATGATGTTATTGTGAGCTAAAGAGCCTCATTGGGTTTTTGGCATCATCTTCAGCTACAATTCCACTGTCCAGTGGCTGCTAACTATTGGGGTACTATACATAGCAACTTAAACACACCATCACATTTGAATCCACCTTACCCCAAAGGATTAGGTGCTGGTGTTACTTTCACAATACAGATGAGAGAACTGAGGCACTAACAGATTAAAACAAATCCTCCATTTGCACTGTGAATTACTGCTGCAGTTGGAATTAGCACTAATTTGTCTGACTTTATCGTGTGCGCTGTTTTTTAAAAACAAGAATAGTAACTTTATCGTTTTTGTAAAAGTGATACATGTATACTACACAAAATTCAAGCCATCGAAGGACACAGAAGAATGGAAAATAATCTACCTTATTTCATGCTCTCCACAAAGCCATAATTAATATTTAGTGACTATCATTCAGGACATCTTTCTTTTTTTTTTTTTTTTTTTGAGACGGAGTCTCGCTCTGTCGCCCAGGCTGGAGTGCAGTGGCGCAATCTCGGCTCACTGCAAGCTCCGCCTCCCGGGTTCACGCCATTCTCCTGCCTCAGCCTCCCGAGTAGCTGGGACTACAGGCGCCCGCCACTGCGCCCGGCTAATTTTTTCTATTTTTAGTAGAGACGGGGTTTCACCATGATCTCGATCTCCTGACCTTGTGATCCGCCCGCCTCGGCCTCCCAAAGTGCTGGGATTACAGGCGTGAGCCACCGCGCCCGGCCCATTCAGGACATCTTTCTATATACACATGCAGACATAAGAATAGAGAGGTCAGGACAAAAATAGATGGGAATTATTTTACAAATTGCATACTCTTCATCTTATTATTAATAAAATAATTAAATTTTGTTTGGAGAGAATTAAATGGAAATGAAATTTGAAGAAACTGTTAAAGTTTAGATAACGACTTCTTTACCGTAACTGCTTCTCATTCTAAAGTTATTCCTTTAAAATTGAGGGAAAATTATGAAATTATTTAGAGGCTAGCATCTGTTTTTTAGTAATTTGTTTCAAATTTTAGCCATCAATTGATTTTCTTTTCTATAAAATGTGAAGAAATTATGTGTTCACATTTCTCTTGTCTGTCATTCCCAATCCTGTGGTTTTAACTGTGTGTTTATATTTTCAAGGTTATGGCATTGGGACGTGGTTCTGTAACCAGAATTCTCACGGTTGTTTAGTCTCAGTTTTATATTTAAATGACTCAGTGCTTTCCCCAGGCTTGTCCTGTCTTGAGTTCTTTTGATTCATTCTTATTTCAGCACATTTCATTGTCAATATTTTCTTCAAGATGAGCTCAGGAGTGGTGTTATCCTCTGAGTCCTTGCCTGCTTGAGGTTTTGTGTGTGACTTTTTAAAACAGTATTTTATTGAAATGTAATTTTAGTACATAGAATGCACAAGTCCAATAACTTTTTTTGGTGGCGGGGGTGCGGAGCTTTTGTCAAACTGCTTTATTGAGATATAATTTACATAAAATAAACATATATTTAAAGTGTATCATGTGATAAATTTTGCTGTGTGTTTACACCAAAAGTCATAACTGCATGAAGATAGTGAATATATCCATCACCCTCAAAGGCTCCCTTGTACCCCTGGCAGTTCCTCTGTTTCATTTTCTCAGTTCCCCTCTTTCCTGGCAACTGCTAATTTATTTTCTGTCATTTTAGGTTATTTTAAATTTTCTAGAGTTTTATATGAATGGAATCAGAGGGTAAGTATTCCATTTTTTTCTGTCTTCTTTCACTCAGTATAATTATTTTGAGATTCACCCATACTGCAGTATGTCTTGATAGTTAATTCCTTTTTATTGCTGAGTAGTATTCCATTGTATGGATGTACCAGCATTTGTTTATCCATTTACCTGCTGGTGACATCTACATTGTTTGATTTTGGGTTATTACAAATAAAACTGCTACTAATATTTGTGTGGAAGCTTTGTATTGACGTGCCTCATTTGTTTTGGTTAAATACCAAGGTGTGCAATGGCTGAATCATTGGTGATTGATTTTTAGAGAAACTGACAAACTATTTTTCAAAGTTGTATCATTTTAAACTCCTAACAGCGGTGTATGAAAGTTTCAGTTTCTCTATATTTCCTTTTTTTTTTTTTTGAGATGGGGTCTTGCTCTGTTGCCCAGGTTGGAGTGCAGTGGCGTGATCTCGGCTCACTGCAAGCTCCGCCTCCCAGGTTCATGCCATTCTCCTGCCTCAGCCTCCCGAGTAGCTGGAACCACAGACGCCTGCCACCATGCCTGGCTAATTTTTTTTTTTTTTTTGCATTTTTAGTAGAGACCGGGGTTTAATCGTGTTAACCAGGATATTCTCCATCTCCTGACCTCATGATCCGCCCACCTTGACCTCCCAAAGTGCTGGGATTACCGGCATGAGCCACTGCACCTGGCCCAGTTTCTCTACATTTCTTGCAAATCCTTGGTATTGTCAGGCTTTTTAACATTAGCTATTCTACTAGAAGTATAGTGGTATCTCATGGTTTTAATCTGCATTTCCCTAATGAGTAATGATATTGAGCATCTTTTCATGTGCTTATGTGCATCTATGGTATCTTTATTGGTGTCTGTTTAAATGTTGACATGGTTAGGCTTTGTGTTCCCACCCAAACCTCATCTTGAATTGTAATCCCCATGATCCCCATAATCCTTACTTGTCAAGGGAGAGACCAGGTGGAGGTAATTGCATCATGGAGGCAGTTTTCTCCATGCTGTTCTCTCGATAGTGAGTGAGTCTCACGAGATCTGATGGTTTTATATGGCTCCTCCCACTTCACTCAGCAGTTACCCTTCCTGCCGCCCTGTGAAGAGGTGCCCTCCACTATGATTGTAACTTTCCTGAGGCCTCCCAAACCATGCAGAACTGTGAGTAAATTTAACCTCTTTTCTTTATATATTACCTAGTCTCAGGCAGTTCTTCATAGCAGTGTGAGAATGGACTGATACACATGTTTTGCTTATTTTAAAAAGCATGTTGTTTTTTTCTTAGTTTTGGGATTTGAGAGTTTCTTACGTAATCTGGGCACAAGTCCTTGATTAGATATCTTTTTTGCAAATATTTTCTCCCAGTCTATAGCTTTTGTTTTTAGTTTTTTTTTTAGGGGGAGGAAGGAGAGGAGAGGGGCTGTTTTAACGTCTTTTAACAGTGTCTTTTGAAAAGGCAACATCTTAAAATTTGACAAAGTATAATTAATTCGTTTTTTCTTTTATGGCTGATGCTTTTAGTATCATATCTAAAAAATCTTCGCCCAGCTCAAGGCTACAAATATTTTATCTTGTGTTTTCTACTGGAAATTGTATAGTTTAAGGTTTTACATTTAGGTCTTTGGTTCATTTTAAGTTGCTTTTTGTATATGGTGTGAGGTATGAATCAAAGTTCATTTTTCTTGCATCTGGCTAACCAGTTTTTCTGTAAATGTCAGTCAAGTCAAGTTGATTGATGGCACTATTCAAGTGTTCTACATGCCTGGTAATTTCTTGTCTACTTGTTATATTAATTATTGAAATAATCTCTGACTGTAATTGTGGATTTTCTATTTCTCCTGGCTGTTCTATGTTCTATCAGTTTTTGTTTTATATATATTTTGAGCTTTTTTTTTTTTTGAGATGCAGTCTCACTCTGTCACCCAGACGGGAGTACAGTGACACAATCTCAGCTCACTGCAACCTCCGCCTCCTGTGTTCAAGTGATTCTCCTGCCTCAGCCACCTGAGTAGTTGGGATTACAGGTACCCGCCACCATGCCCAGCTAATTTTTGTATTTTTAGTAGAGATGGGGTTTCACCATGTTGGCCAGGCTGGTCCCAAACTCTGGACCCCAAGCAATCCACCTCCCTTGGCCTCCCAAATTGCTGGGATTACAGATGTGAGCCAGCGTGCCCAGCCTTGAGTTTTGTTTTATGTGATGAAACTTTAGTATTGTTATGTCCTCTTGATGAATTGATCTCTTTATCTTTATGAGATAAACTTCTTCCTTCTTGGTAATATGCCTTGCTTTGAGATCTACATTATATGATATTAATATGGTAACTCCAGCTCTTTTTTGATGAGTATTAGCATGGTATATCTTTTTCCATTCTTGTACATTTATATTTAAAGTCTATTTTTTATAGGGAGCATATAATTTGTGTGCCAGACATTACGAATTTTATCTTATTGGGTGATGGATATTCTTCCTGGTCCTATGTGATCACCAAGTACTGTTCCCTCTAATCTTTTTGGATGATTCTTTATCTAGCCTTGGTTAGTCTCTTCATATAATGTGCTAAACAGTATTTTGCAGACTGCTTGAGGGGTAGCCTCTATTTTCCTGAATGTATGGTGTCTACCCCACCCCTGCTTTTAGGATTTTTCTCATTCTCTTTGGTTTTCAGCAGGATGATGCACTTAGATGTGATTTTAACTGTACTTTTCCTCCTTTGGGTTGGTTAAGCTTCTTGGATCTTTGAGTTTGTTTCCTACCAACTAAAAATATTTCATACTCTTCCAATATTTTTTTCTATCCCATTTCCCTGCTCCTCTTCTGAGACTCCAGATTGTGCTGGATCATTTGATCCTAACCCAGGGCTGTCTAACATTCTACTATAAAAATTCCTTTTCTCTCTTTGCTTCAGTTTGGATAATTTCTATTGACCACTCTTCAAATTCACTAGTTCTTTCTTTCACTATGTCCTGTCTACTGTTAAGTCCTTTCAATTAATTTTCCACTTCAGGTATTGTATTTTTTGGGTCTAGAATTTCCATTTCATTCTAGTTTTAGAGGTCACATTATTCTTTTGGATTTTTTTTCCGTATTTTCACCCATATTAATATTTTCTTTCAGATTCTTTCACTTACTTTATAATAGTTATTTCAAAATCCATGTCCACTAATCAGCTGTGTCATTTCTTGGTCTGTATTTAGTCACATGTTTTTCTGTTGATTTTTTTTTTATGTCACAATCTCCTACTTTTTAACATATTCTGCTATTTTTATCATATGCCAGAATTTGCATATAAGAACTAGATACTGAAGTTGATAATATTTTTTTTTCGCTCAGAAATGGCTCAAATTTTTCTCTTTCAGGCAGCTAGCATAAGGGTTACTTTCTTCAGTCTGGTCAGAAGTTGGACTGATTGGGGCTGGTTTACTGTTTTAGTTTGTTTTGGCCTGCATGTGGTTTTAATGTCTTGAAGGTGAGACCGGGCCTCTCCCTCCAGCAGATATTTGTGATTTAAGAACTGCAAGACTGCAAGATCTACTTCTGCTTTTCAGCCAAGCCCCCACCTTCCTCTACCATTTCTTGCTTGGAAAATGTCCAATGGGTGGGAGAATTGGTGTGGGGGAGAACTAGATCTGGCTTCTGGCTCCAACAGATTCTAATCCTCATGCCTGCCCACATACAGATTTTAAAGTTTTGGCAGGTTTCTCGTCCCATCAAAGTTCTCTTTTACCTCCCAGACTTCATTTCCAGTCACATTGTTTTACAAGTAGCTTTGAGCACTGTGACATTTTATCTTTCATTCCTTTGCTGCTAAACTTTTCTTTGAATCTTTATTGTTCTGTTTCTGATATTAAGAGATTTCTTATGCCCATCATTTCTTTGTGGTTATGGAGAACTCATCTTTTCCTTGGTTGATTACTCTTGTAATTAATCTTTTATTTTATTTTATTTTTTATTTTTTGAGATGGAGCCTTGCTCTGCACCCAGGCTGGAGTGCAGTGGTGCAATCTTGGCTCCCTGCGACCTCTACCCTCTAGGTTCAAGGTATTCTCCTGCCTCAGCCTCCTGAGTAGCTGGGATTACAGGCACCCACCACTGTGCCTGGCTAATTTTTGTATTTTTAGTAGAGACAGATTTTTGCCATGTTGGGCAGGCTGGTCTCGAACTTTTGACCTCAGGTGATCCACCCACCTTGGCTTCCTGAAGTGTTTGGATTACAGGCATGAGCCACTGGGCCTGGCTGCAAAATATATATATATAAATTTTTTTTTTTTTTTTTTTTTTGAGACAGGGTCTCACTGTGTCACCCAGGGGGAGTGCAGTGGCTCCATCTCAGCTCACTACAACCTCCACTCCCACGCCCTAGGTTCAAGCTTCCAAGCCTCCCACCCCAGCCTCCCCAGTAGCTGGGACCACATATGCAGACCACCATGCCCTGCTACTTTTTTTTTTTTTTTTTTTTTTTTGGTACTTTTGGTAGAGATGGAGTCTGCCATATTGCCCAGGCTGGTCTTGAACTCCAGAGCTCAAGCCATCTTCCCACCTCAGCCTCCCAAAGGGCTGGGAGAACAAGCGTGAGGCACTGCACCTGGCCACAACTGATATTTTAAATGTACCTTTTCATCACATCCCATTCCTCTCTTTCTCACTTTTTTGGGGGATAGGTCTCATGTTTTTGATTATTTTTTTGTCAATGATAAATTTTGAATCCACTTCATTTACTGAAGAGTCTGGACCACTCCACAGCTTTGATCTGTTTGGTTGTTTCAAACTCTCTAATGCAAATATGTTTCATTTTATTTTGTTCTTTGCATTGTAGGCCTCTTCCCCATCATATTTTGTGCTCATAGTGGCTCACGGCAAAGCTTTTTCATTCTTAACCTTTTTGTGCAGTTGCTGGCAATGTCTAGCCCTCCTGTTTCGCCGTACTCGCCTCTAGTTCCTTCATCTCTCTGGCTAGGTCATGAAGAACTAGAATGATGTGTCCGTGAAGTTTCACCTTCAGTTCCATTTCCCCAACCATTCTGAGGGGTCAGATTGGGTTACCATGGGGCCTTACCCACGGCCTGACCATATCCCTGGATTTTGTCCTGATGAGAGATTTTTTATTTATTTTTGTAGGCCTTTCATATCTGTGACATTTATTTTCAAAGAAATTGGTTTCCTGCTTGATGTCCTACAAGGTATTTGTTGAGATTCAGCCTCACCCAAAATAATGATAATGATGACAATAGCAGCTACTCACTACCAGGAGCACTGCCTACCTCATCTTTAATCCTCCCTGCAGTCCTGAGTGGTAAATATTATCTCTATTTTGCAGATACATTTTATGTATGCCCCGCCATGTTCCAGGATGGTTTATAGGAGGTTTTATAATAATTTATAAAATATAGCATAATCATGAAAGGTAAAGTCAAAGAAAATATCCTTTCAAAAGCACTGTGGAAATAAAGTCTCAGAGAGCTTCAGAGCCTTGCCTGTGCCCAGGGAAGTATGAAGTGACAGAAGTGCCATTTGAACCTGCGTCTTCCGGCTGCTAAGAGCTGTGACCTTTGCACTAAGCCAGACTGACTTAGGCTGGGGAATAAGATGAGACAGGTAAGTGTTGGAGGGAAAACATCATGGCCGACAGATGATCCAAAGTTGGGCTTTGACCATCAATTCCAGGCTGGGCTCCAGTATCACTCCAGTCATGAGGACCACAGTCAGGGTCAGGAGAACCACAGTGCCAAGTGCTGTGCTGGGACTCAGGACACCTGGGTGCTTCTCCCAGCACCACAACTGATTGAAATGAATAATCACTGAATTCTGTAAGTCATTCTATGGTATTTATTGAGCACTTGCTGTGGACAAAGCAAGCAAGGGTGAGCAAGGGCTGGGGAGTCCAGATTTGAACAAACCAGGCATCATCTCTGCTTTCAAGGAGCTCAGAGTCTAGTGGGTAAGGCAGATATTACAGAAATAATACAGGCCAGGCGTGGTGGCTCACGCCTGTAATCCCAGCACTTTGGGAGGCCGAGGTGAGTGGATCACGAGGTCAGGAGATACAGACCATCCTAGCTAACACGGTGAAACTCTGTCTCTACTAAAAATACAAAAAATTAGCTGGGCGTGGTGGCAGGAACCTGTAGTCCCAGCTACGCAGGAGACTGAGGCAGGAAAATGGCATGAACCAAGGAGGCGGAGCTTGCAGTGAGCCAAGATGGCGCCACTGCACTCCAGCCTGGGTGACAGAGTGAGACTCTGTCTCGAGGGAAAAAAAAAAAAAAAAAAAAAAAAGAAAGAATACAATCAGCTATGGATTCGACCAACAATGAATTGAAAATATTCAGAAAAAGAAGTGTCAGCACTGAACATGTACAGACTTTGTTTCTTGCCATTATTCCCTAAACAATGCAGTATAACAAGTATTTACGTAGCATGTACATTGTATTAGTTATTATAAGAAATACAGAGGTGATTTAAAGCCTACAGGAGGATGCACATAGGTTATATGCAAATACTATGCCATTTTATTAATATATAAGGAACTTAAGCTTGTAAGGATTTTGGTATTTGTAGGGCATCCTGCAGCCAGTCCCCGACGGATACCAAGGGACAGCTATTCACACATAATAAACAAATGATGAGTTTTATGAGGGAAATAATTAGACCCATGAAGGAGACTGTCATAGGGCTGATTTGGGGTGGGAAGACAGGTCAGGCAAGGGCTCTCTGAAGAAATGCCATAGGAGTGGAGACATTTTAGTTGACACCCACTATTATTTATTTCTTTGATAACACAACGCTGTTTCTTTTGGATAGATCCATTCCATGTGGATTGGATGAGGTTTGCCCATTAGTCTGAGACGTGGGCAAGTGACCCAGACCTGGCCAATCACAATACTGTAATCCTCCGGCCACAGCGATGATTCAGGGGTAGGCAAGGGCCTGAGAGAAACCAGAATCCTGTAGGTAGGATGCTGTGTTTCCAAATGGTTTCACTTACAACCACATGAGTCCAGGCCTCGAGCCACACAGAGCAAGACAGAGCAGCGATGGCATACTTTAAACCCCAACCCAGACTTACTTGAAGCCTTTTAGTTACATGAACCAATGAGTTTCTGCTTTGGAGGCACTAAGCTACTTTGGGTTAGAGTTCTGTTACTTGTAGCTGTGTAGATCTGAAAAATAGTAGAAATTAGATGCGTAGACATTGGGAGGGAGTGTTGCACACAGAGGTACCAGCTTGTGTGAGGGGCGGAGGAGAGCAAGCCAGACATCACTGAGTCAAAGGCCAGTACAGCTGGAGTGAGTGGAAGAGGTAGACAGTCACTGGGCTGTGGGCTTTTGCACTATACAACATTGCTCAAATAAAGGGTGAAGGAAACTGGGGCTGAACTGGGTTGCATAGCATCCCCCATGCTGCCTCAGAAACAAGGAAAGATTTTTTCCTAGAGTCTTTAGAGGCAGCATGGCCCTGCCGACACCTTGATCTAGGACTTCTGGCCATCAGAACTGTGAGCGAATAGCTGTTGTTTTAAGCCATCCGTTTGAAGGGACTACATTACAGCAGCCCTAGGGAATGACTGTGGTGGGAAATAGCCAGCTTCCTTGTCCCTGGATGGGACAACTCTGAGGCACTAGGAACCTCAGGGTGCAACCTTATTTGGAAATAGAGTCTTTGCAGGTGCAATTAGTTAAGACGAGATCATATATATTAGGGAAGGCTCTAAACCTAATGACTCTTGTCACTACAAGGAGGCCCTATGAAGATACAGAGAGACACACGAAGAAGGTGCAGCAACCAAGGCAGAGCTGGAGTGATGAACCTAGAACCCAAAGAACACCAAGGATTGCCAGCAGCCACCAGAAGCCAGGAAGAGGCAAGGAAACATTTTTCTAGAACCTTTGGAGGCAGCGTGACCCTGCCAAAACCTTGATCTTGGACTTCTGGCCTTCAGAACTGTGAGTGAATGTCTATTGTTTTAAGGCACTGGTGGGAATTCATTACAGCCGCCCTAGGGAATGACTATGGTGGGAAATATCTCAGCTTCCGTGGCCCTGGATGGGACAACTCTGATGCATGATCCACATAGTCCCTTGCAGTTTCCAGCAGGACTGAGCCCCAACTGTCTACAGCGGAACCTGCTCATTAACGTGCTGTATTCGTCCATTTTCACACTGCTGATAAAGACATACCCGAGACTGGGTAACCATAAATGAAACAGGTTTAATTGACTCACAGTTCCACATGGCTCGGGAGGCCTCACAATTATGGCAGAAGGCAAGGAGGAGCAAAGTCACATCTTACATGGTGGCAGGCAAGAGACAGAGCTTGTGCAGGGGAACTCCTCTTTATAAAAGTGTCAGAGCTCGTGAGACTTATTCACTATCAAGAGAAAAGCATGGGAAAGACCTGCCCCCACAATTCAATTACTTCCCACTGAGTCCCTCCCGTGACATGTGGGAATTGTGGGAGCTACAATTCAAGATGAGATTTGGGTGGGGACACAGCCAAACCATATCACGTGCCCTATGCTTTCCTCTCCTGCGCTTTCCCACTCCCTCACTTTGCTTCCTGGAATCACCTTCCATGTAAATTACTTGTTCCCAGATGCTTGTCTTAGGGCCTGCTTTTGGAGAATCCCAACTAAGACAGATGTCACATAAGCTGGTGGAAAGAGGCTTAGGATGTGGCCATTATGGTCTATTTATTTATTTTGAGATGAAGTCTTGCTCTGTAACCTAGGCTGGAGTGCAGTGGTGTGATCTTGGCTCACTGCAACCTCTGCCTCTGGGGTTCAAGTGATTCTTCTGCCTCAGCCTCCCGAGTAGCTGGGATTACAGGCATCCGCCACTACACCTGGCTAATTTTTGTATTTTTAATAGAGATGGGGTTTCACCACATTGGCCAGGCTGGTCTCGAACTCCTGATCTCAGATGATCCACCCGCCTTGGCCTCCCAAGGTGTTGGGATTACAGGTGTAAGCCACTGTGCCCAGCCCTCATGGTCTTTTTAGATGGGTTAATGAGTTTGGATTTAATTCTCAGTGTCATGGGAAAGCATTGGAAGGATTTGAGCAGGGAGTGATGTCTGATATTCATTTCTTAAAGATCCCATTGGCAGCTGTTTGGAGAACGGCTTGTCAGGCTGCAGATCAGCGACAGGGAGACCAGTTGCAGTGGTCCTCCTTTTTCTAATTCATTATCTGAGGCCAAAGACTCCAGTGGGAGTGGGGTAAGATGCACGTAGGCTCAGCAAGATGCACTTTTCTCCCCATGAATCTTGGGGACCTCTTGTTATGCTGCAGGCTCTCTTAGTTAAGACTCAATTGCTAAGTAATTCTCATTACTTGTCCTCAGTGACAGGCAATGAACAGCTGTCAAGCACGTCTTACAAGACAAGACAATTTTCCCCCCATTAACGTACCTCAGGATTGAGAAGAGTGGAGGAGCACGCGTCCCAGCAGTGTCTCGGCCAGCCCCATTTCCCAGTAAGTAATAATTTCTGCTGCTGCTGTGGGAGGTAGAGGTGGGAACGGGGAACTAGGAAGGGGCGATCTTTGGGATCTGCCTCCCGCGTGGGTTCCCGTTGCCCTTTCAGAAAGAAACCTTCTATCTGCAACACCTTTGGAATTTATGTCTAATTGGCATCTGTGTTGGATGGGATATGTGGAGCACACCTTCACCTGAGATTGTAAAATAACTGCAGTTAGAAGGACGACTCTCTGATCCAGAGTCTAAATGTTGAAAGGGCAATGAATGATTATCTAGATATAGACATCTCCAGGCCCACAGTAGGTGCTCAATAAATCCATCCATCTGTCATCCTCCTTCCATTCCTTTTTTTCCTTTCCTTCCTGCTCTTCCTCCCAACCTTATATCCAATCCTGGAATCACCTCTACTATATGGCCATTAAGTGGTGTCCCGTCTCAACTTGAATACTGCCAGTGACAGGGAAGTCACTCCTCATTCCATTCCAGTTCAGCTCTGGCAATGAGAAAATTCACTTGTAGTTTTGTATTTTTATTTATTTGTTTGTTTTTTGGAACGGAGTTTCAAAACTCTTATCTCCCAGGCTGGAGTGCAGTGGTGCTATCTTGGCTCACTGCAACCTCTGCCTCCCAGGTTCAAGCGATTCTCCTGCCTCAGCCTCCCAAGTAGCTGGGATTACAGGAACCCACCACCACACCTGGCTAATTTTTTTTAGAGAGACAGGGTTTCACTATGTTGGCCAGGCTGGTCTTGAACTCTTGACCTCAGGTGATCTGCCTGCCTCGGCCTCCCAAAGTGTTGGGATTACAGGTGTGAGCCACCACATCCAGCTGAAAGTTCACTTTTTAAATGCCAAGATAAACTTTACCTCCTTGTAGCTCCCTCCTACTGGATCTAATTGTGCTCCCCAGTGACCTCCCAAAGTATGTCTTGTCTCTCTTCTACCTAAGTGTCCTCTGGACATTTGAAAAGAGTGCTCAAATTCCTAACAGTCTCTCTCTTTCTCTCTCTCTTTTTTTCCCTTTAAGCTAAAAGGAAACAGTTTCTCAACCTTTCTGTTTGCTCTCCTACCAACGATTTCCCATAGTCTTTATCTCTTTTGAAATGGTGGCCTTGACTGCAGGTGTGTGATCTCACCAGTGGGAACCAGGCTTGGCATATCACCTCCTTTCCCTTGAACAAGGCACCTCTATTGATGCAACCTGAGGTAACATGAGTCTTTAAAAATTTTTTATTTTTAGCTTTCTGGCAGTTCCACTTTACACTGCTAGCTAGTGTTTAGCTTAACATCGATGAAAAATCCTTAAGTCGGGGCTGAGGAGCCAAATGCTGTCACCGACAAGACAGGTAAGGCAAATAAGTGAAACATTCTGGGTGAGGTTTGTTGTGACATAAAGAGTTCATGCCCTTTTCATAGTGGGCAGCAGCTCGCAGCTCTAGCAGACTGTTGCTATGCAGAGTGTAGGCTCAGTGTTAAAAATTAGAAGCTTCCACATAAAAATCCAGACTACAACTTCTTTAAAAAAAAAAAAAAAAGAACCCAGAGATCTGGCAACCTTGTGTTCATATTCTAGCATAGCTGGGGATGAGTTGTGGTTGCCAAAAACCCTTGGACAATCCTGGAGAAGGAGCCAGGAGGGCACAGGGCCACCTTCCATGTGACAATCCTGATCTAATCCATGAGCAAACAGGGTTGACCAAAACAGTCCCCAGGAGAGGCTGGTGCAGGAAGGCTCAGACACTGTGTTCTCTGACATAATTTATGTAAGTTATAACGGGGGGAGAGGTTCAGTCTTGGTTGTTCTGGAGTCTCAGCATCTTGCACTTTATTACGAGAAATTTTGCAAGCTTATTACTTTGTAGTAATAACTACGTTCTGGCAGAGAATGGAAGGGGAGATGTGATAAACATATGAAATATATGCTACAGAGTTAGGGAGAGAGAAGGGCCAGGATAGAAGGTAAAACAGGAAGAGGGAAGCAGACAAGAGGTGAGGGTGGGGTGGGGGGGACCCGATTTAGATACAGAGGTTAGTGCAGGTGACTTATAGCAAGAGGTCTGATTGGAGGGAGTGAATAAGAGTTGGCGTGGTGGTGCATACCTGCAATTTCAGTGCTTTTGGGAGGCTGAGGATCGCTGGGGGCCAGGACGTCATGGCTGCAGTGAGCTGTGAATGCACCACTGCACTCCAGCCTGGGTGACAGAGCAATACCTTATCTCCTTAAAAAAAACAAAATAAAGTATGTTTAGGCAGCAGGTGCCAAGGCCCTGAGGTCAGCCTGCTCTTGGTACATTGGCAAGCAGTGAGGAACCTTGACCACAAAGCATGGTGAGGAATGGGGTGGTGCTGGCACGTGAGGTGGGAGGAGAGGGCAGGGGCCATGTCCAGTAGGATCTGGGTGCTCGTGGTGAGGCATGTGATGTGAGGTCCTTAGCAAGGTTGGGCAGCAGCAGAAGATAATCTAACAGTCTGTCTTTTATGTATAAAATAACATAGAGATACACATGGAAGGGAAGGATGGGTGAGGAGCTACCACGATGTGTCCAGGTGAGAGGTAATGACAGCCTAGACCAGGTGTAGAGGTGGGGGGTGGAGAGACGTGTTTGGATTCTGGATATTGACTTGCTGATACATGGGATCTGGGCTACCAAAGAGAGAGAAGGAAGAGTTGTGAATGACTACAAGGCTTTTGGCCTGAATAACTGGGTGGAGGAGAAATACCAGATGAGGAAGACTGTGGGAAGAGCAGATCTGGGGGCTGCGGCAGGGGTGGGGGACTGAATTGGGGAATTTAGAGACGAGGAAATGTGGTCCTCGGACATCAGCACTGATATTTGGGTATTGCAGAGGGAGAAAGAGTGACTCACATATGTCCCTGGATGTCAGTTGCACACTGTATCAGTTTCCGTTGCTGCTGTAACAAGTCACCACAATCTTAGTGGCTTAAAACAATATAGATTTGTTATGTCACAACCCTGGAGGGTCAGGCATCCAAAATGAGACTCACTGGGCTAAAATCAAGCTGTTAGCAGGGTTGGGCTCTGTCTGAAGGCTCCAGTGAGGCTCTGTGTCATCACCTTTTCCGGCTTCTAGACGCTACCTGAATTCCTTGACTCTCCTTTCATCTCCAAGGCCAACAATGCAGGTGGAGTGCTTCTCACTCAGACCTGGACCCTCTTGCCTCCCCTCTCCATTGTAAAGATCTCGTGATCACAGTGGGCCCTCCTGGATAGTCCAGGATTCTCTCCCCATCTCAGGATCTTTATCTTACCCACATCTACAAAGTCTCTTTGCTGTGTAAGGTAACACATTCACGGGTTCTGGGGATCAGAAGTGATCATCTTTGGGGACATTATTCTGTCTACCACACAGATAAACCTTTTTCTTCATGCCGCTCCCTAGGATGAGGTAGGAGTGCCGCCGTGGGGTCTCCTATTCATCTCAGACCTCTAAAGCACCTTAGGGAGGAAGATCTCAGTGCAGCAGGCTGAGAACCCAGTGCAGCAAAAACCTGTTTATTACAGAATAACACTGTCTTCAGTAACCTGTTACACATCATGAGGCTTTTTACACAATGCCTCATAAAATTACCTATGAATTAATTTGAGATCTATCTGGGAGAAGGCTGTAAATTTCCCTTAAGCAAGTGGTTATCTCTTTTGGTTGAAACTTGTCTTTCTAGTTTGCCCCAGTCCCCACCACTCCATATTGTCTCAGCCCTGGTTATGCATTTACATCAGCTGCTTGGCTCTCAAGAGCATTTGTGTTCATGACTCCTCATTTAAAATTATTCTACAGGGATGCTGATGATGGAGTTGTGTTTAACCTTGAGCTGTGACTTAGCTGTGTGATCCCAGCAAATCAGGAATCATCTCTGAGTCTCAGTTTCCTCGCTGGTGAGATGTGAACGCTGCTGTGGTGGGCAGTAAGGGGGAGGGAGGCAGGATTATGACAACTATGAGCATTTACTCATTTACTATGAGTCAGACGAGTAAGACTGAATCTCCATGCTATTGTTTGCTACCCGCATTAATTCATTTTTATTTACATATATATATATATTTATTTATGTATTTTTAATTTCAGTAGGTTTTGGGGGGAATAGGCATTGTCTGGTTACATAAATTTATATGAATAAGTTCTTCTATTTTTTGAGATAGAATCTTACTCTTGTCGCTCAGGCTAGAGTACAATGGCATGATCTTGGCTCACTGCAACTTCCATCTCCTGGGTTCAAGTGATTTTCTTGCCTCAGCCTCCCCAGTAGCTGGGACTACAGGCACCCACCAGCATAACCAGATCGAGACCATCCTCGCTAACATAGTGAAACCCCGTCTCCACTAAAAATACAAAACAAAATGAGCCGGGTGTGGTGGCGGGCGCCTGTAGTCCCAGCTACTCAGGAGGCTGAGGCAGCAGAATGGCATGAACCCAGGAGGTGAAACTTGCAATGAGCTGAGATCCTGCCACTGAACTTCAGCCTGGCAGCCTGGGCAACAGAGCAAGACTCCATCCTAAAAAAAAAAAAGTCATTTAAGAGAAAGGCCTAGCAAAGTCATTGAAGGGAAAGGAAACAGACTCAGAGGGGCTGCAACACTGGCCTGGCATCATGCCAGCCTCCTTCCCCATCTGCATACAACGGGTGCTACAATTATGTCATCAGGCACTACACACCCCACTGAAGTGTGAGTCCCATGAGGGAAGGGATTTTATCCCTTTTGTTCACTGATGTTTCTCTAACACCCTGCGCAGTGCCTTTTAAAGACTTCCTCTTTACCGATTTGCATTGTTTATAGCAGCACAATTTGCAATGGCAAAAATACACAACCAGTCCAAGTGCCCATCAATCAACAAGTAAATAAAGAAAATGTTTATATACACACACACACACACCAAGGAATACTACTCAGTCATAAAAAGAAACGAAATAACTGCATTTGCAGCAAGCTGGATGGAAGTGGAGACTATGATTCTAAGTGAAGAAATTCAGGAATGGAAAACCAAACTTCGTGTGTTCTCACTCGTATGTGGGAGCTAAGCTATAAGGACAAAAAGGCATAAGAATGATAGATTGGACTTTGAGAACTCAGGGGAAAGGGTCGGGGGTGATGAGGGATAAAAGACTACACATTGGGTACAGTGTACACTGCTTGGGTGATGAGTGCACCAAAATCTCAGAAATCACCACTAAAGAACTTATTTGAGGGGTATGGTAGTTCACGCCTGTAATCCCAGCACTATGGGAGGCCAAGGCTTGCAGATCACCTGAGGTCAGGTGTTTGAGACCAGCCGGGCATGCTGGTGGGCACCTGTAGTCCCAGCTACTGGGGAGGCTGAGGCAAGAAAATCACTTGAACCCAGGAGATGGAAGTTGCAGTGAGCCAAGATCATGCCATTGTACTCTAGCCTGAGTGACAGGAGTAAGATTCCATCTCAAAAAATAAAAGAACTTATTCATGTAAATTTATGTAACCAGACAACGCCTATTCCCCCCAAAACCTACTGAAATTAAAAATACATAAATAAATATATATATATATAAAAATATGTAAATAAAAATGAATTAATGCGGGTAGCAAACAATAGCATGGAGATTCAGTCTTACTCGTCTGACTCATAGTAAATGAGTAAACGCTCATAGTTGTCATAATCCTGCCTCCCTCCCCCTTACTGCCCACCACAGCAGCGTTCATATCTCACCAGTGAGGAAACTGAGACTCAGAGATGATTCCTGATTTGCTGGGATCACACAGCTAAGTCACAGCTCAAGGTTAAACACAACTCCATCATCAGCATCCTTATAGAATAATTTTAAGTGAGGAGTCATGAACACAAATGCTCTTGAGAGCCAAGCAGCTGATGTAAATGCATAACCAGGGCTGAGACAATATGGAGTGGTGGGGACTGGGGCAAACTAGAAAGACAAGTTTCAACCAAAAGAGATAACCACTTGCTTAAGGGAAATTTACAGCCTTCTCCCAGATAGATCTCAAATTAATTCATAGGTAATTTTATGAGGGATTGTGTAAAAAGCCTCATGATGTGTAACAGGTTAGTTACTGAAGACAGTGTTATTCTGTAATAAACAGGTTTTTGCTGCACTGGGTTCTCAGCCTGCTGCACTGAGATCTTCCTCCCTAAGGTGCTTTAGAGGTCTGAGATGAATAGGAGACCCCACGGCGGCACTCCTACCTCATCCTAGGGAGCGGCATGAAGAAAAAGGTTTATCTGTGTGGTAGACAGAATAATGTCCCCAAAGATGATCACTTCTGATCCCCAGAACCCGTGAATGTGTTACCTTACACAGCAAAGAGACTTTGTAGATGTGGGTAAGATAAAGATCCTGAGATGGGGAGAGAATCCTGGACTATCCAGGAGGGCCCACTGTGATCACGAGATCTTTACAATGGAGAGGGGAAGCAAGAGGGTCCGGGTCTGAGTGAAAAGCACTCCACCTGCATTGCTGGCCTTGGAGATGGAAGGAGAGTCAAGGAATTCAGGTAGCGTCTAGAAGCCGGAAAAGGTGATGACACAGAGCCTCGCTGGAGCCTTCAGACAGAGCCCAACCCTGCTAACAGCTTGATTTTAGCCCAGTGAGTCTCATTTTGGATGCCTGACCCTCCAGGGTTGTGACATAACAAATCTGTATTGTTATGTTGATCTATATTGTTATATTGATCTCCTGGAATGACAGATTGCTTGACCTCGTGATCCGCCCTCCTTGGCCTCCCAAAGCACTGGGATTAAATGACTCTTACAGGCCTCTCCTCTCACCAGGGTTGTAAGCATTGAATAAGAGGGTGTTGTGGGTTGAATTGTATCATCTCAAGATGCATCTGCTGAAGTTCTAACCCCTGGAAATGTGACCTTATTGGAGATCTTGTTTTCACAGAAGTAATGAAGTGAAGTTGACACCATTCGAGTGGGCTTTAATCAGTAAGACTGGTGCTTTTATAAGAAGAGGAAGTTTGGATACAGTGACACTCACAGAGGGAAGTGAAGAGATGCAGGGAGAAGACAGCAATCTACAAGCCAAGGAGAGAGGCCTGGAACAGAGTGGAGTCTCCCCCATTGCCTTCAGAAGGAACCACCCCTGCTGCCACCTTGATTTTCAACTTCTGGCCTCCAGAGCTGGGAGAGAATAAATTTCTGTTGTTTGAGCCACCTTGTTACAAAATATAGCAAACCAATAAGAGGGTTTCTGTAAAGTGTTGATCTCAATGTCTGGCACCTATGAACTATTGCACTGGACAAATGGAGGTTGTAAGAATAACAGAGGTAAATGATTGCCTGGCCCCTAGGCAACCCTTATTCCATGGTACTCCCTGCCTCTCACTTTAACAAGGTTTGTTATAAAGGAAACTCCCCGTCAAATCCCCATGGTCACTCGCCTTACTACCCCCACCTCTTTGCCAACTTTTCTCAGCTTGCTTCAAGCCAAAAGCACTTCCACCAGCAGTTCTGACTTGATGAAGTTATCTAGTTTCAGGGCAGAGCGGAGCTTTCCATGACAATAGCTCTCTGGGGGAAACAAAGCCAGCCATCACATCTCTACCTGACACTTTGCTATCACACATTTTCTTCCAGGTCTCCTTGTCCGACAACTTCTTCACAAGTGGCTCCATGCAGGGCTTCCATGACCTCCAATGACACATTGCCACCTAAGCGGGCAGTTGGGCTGCATTATCACAGCTGTTACAAGGAAAGAGAGGGTTGTTATCCCTCCTCCCCAAATGACAGACTGCTTATTAGGCACAGAATGGTCACTGTGGCTTGTAAGATGTGGGTGGGGAAGAAGAATCCATTTATAGAAAACCACAGACCGACAACCTCTCCTCTCCTTGCTGTTCCCTGTCTCCTTAAAACTGTTTTCTCTGCCCACTTATTAGATCATAGGGATTCTGAAATGTGTCTAACATCCAGTGGCAACTGGCAGTGGGCAACCAAAAGTTCTTTCTTGACCTGGCAATGGTGGTTCACGCCTGTAATCCCAGCACTTTAGGAGGCCAAGGCAGGCGGATCACCTGAGGTCAGGAGTTCGAGACCAGCCTGGAAACACGGTGAAACCCCGTTTCTACTAAAAATACAAAAATTAGCCAGGTGTGGTGGTGGGCACCTGTAATCCCAGCTACTTGGGAGGCTGAGGCAGGAGAATCGCTGGAACCCAGTAGGCAGAGGTTGCAGTTAGCCGAGACTGTGCCATTGTACTCCAGACTGGGCAACAAGAGCGAAACTCTGTCTCAAAAAAAAAAAAAAAAAAAAAAAAAAAAACACCAAAGAAGAAAAAAAAAGTTATTTCTTGCCTGGCCAGGATCTCTCAACCACTGCTTAAAACACCTACTATAGGCCAGACATATAAAACCATTTATTGATCTACAAAGGTTTATTGAGTTTGTATGGTAGTGATTCGAATGAGTGAAGGTGTCATATTAAGTATCAACTAAAAGCAGCTTAACGAAGTTATTGTATGAAGAAGACACTTGCACATGTGTGTTTATAGTGTCATAATTCACAATTGCAAAGATGTGGAACCAACCCAAGTGCCCATTGACTGAGTGGCTAAAGAAAAACATGGTATATATACACCACGGAATACGACTCAGACATTAAAAGGAATGAAATCATGTCTTTAGCAGGGACTTGGATGGAGCTGGAGGCCATTATTCTAAGTGAAGTAACACAGGAGTAGAAAACCAAAAACTGCATGTTCCCACTAAAATGGGGAGGTTGAACTATGAGTACGCAAAGGCATACAGAGTGGTATAATGCACTTCAGAGACTTAGAAGTGCAAGGGTGAGGAGGGGACAGGGATAGAAAAAACCTACACGTTAGGTACAATATATACTGCTTGTGTGATGAGTGCACTAAAATGTCAGAATTCATCACTATATAATTCATTCATGTAACCAAAAACCACTTGTACTCCAAAAGCTATTGAAAAATAAATAAAAAATTAAAAAGGGCTCTGTTAAAAAATCTTAAAAGCAGCTTAACTAATGACACATTATTTCTTATGTAACAGAACTCAAGAGGAGTTAGATCCAGGGGTTGATTCCATGGCTCCTGGGCTCTGCATCAGCCTCTTTTAGTCTTTTTTTGCCTTCTCCCTCTTGGAGCCAAAATAGCTGCTGCTGCACCGTCATCATGTCTTTCATGTCAGTGTCCGGAGCAGGAAGGCAGTCGAGAATGGCTGTAGGGTAGGCAGTCACAAATGTCTGGGACATTTGCCAAGTGCTGGTCATTTTTCTAGGTGCTGATGTTTTACTCCTTCTAATCCTGAGCAACATACTCTGGGAAGGTGTCATCTTTGAGATGTTAAGTGATTTGTCTAAGGCCACAAGCTAGTAAGTGGCATGATGGGAATTTAAATACAGGTTTACCTGACTCCAAAAGGTTTGTGTTCACTCTACCAAGATCTAGCAGTGTCTAGATCAGGTTTCTCAATCTGAGCACTATTGACACTTTGTGCTGGACAATTCCTTGTTGTCGGGGGCTGTACCATGCTTTGCAGGATGTTCAGCAGCTTCTGTAGAATCTATTAGATGCCAGTAGAACCCCCTCAGCTGTGACAACCAAAAATGCCTCCACACATTGCCAGATGTTCAGCTGCAACACTCACCCGCAGTTAAGAGCCATTGCCCTATGGAGTACTCTTTCTGTCAAGGCTCAATTTAAAATTGCGTAAAGCCAGACACAGTGGCTCACACCTGTAATTCCAGCACTTTGGGAGGCTGAGGCAGGTGGACTTGAACTCCTGAGTCCAGAAATTCAAGACGAGCCTGGGCAACATGGCGAAATCCTGTCTCTACTAAAACTACAAAAAGTTAGCCAGGTGTGGTGGTATGTGCCTGTAGTTCCTGCTACACAGGAGGCTGAGGTGGGAGAATTGCCTGAGCCCAGAAGGGCAAAACTACAGTAAGCTGAGATGGTGCCACTGCACTCCAGCCTTATCAACTGGAGTGAGACCCTGTTAAAAGAAAAAAGAAAAAAAACATCTCCAAGACAATCCTAAGTCAAAAGAACAAAGCTGGAGGCATCACGCTACCTGACTTCAAACTATACTACAAGGCTACAGTAACCAAAACAGCATGGTACTGGTACCAAAACAGAGATATAGACCAATGGAACAGAACAGAGTCCTCAGAAATAATACCACACATCTACAGCCATCTGATCTTTGACAAACCTCAGAAAAACAAGAAATGGGGAAAGGATTCCCTATTTAATAAATGGTGCTGGGATAATTGGCTAGCCATACGTAGAAAGCTGAAACTGGATCCTTTCCTTACTCCTTATATGAAAATTAATTCAAGATGGATTAGAGACTTAAATGTTAGACCTAATACCATAAAAACCCTAGAAGAAAACCTAGGTAGTACCATTCAGGACATAGGCATGGGCAAGGACTTCATGTCTAAAACACCAAAAGCAACGGCAACAGAAGCCAAAATTGACAAATGGGATCTAATTAAACTAAAGAGCTTCTGCACAACAAAAGAAACTACCATCAGAGTGAACAGGCAACCTACAGAATGGGAGAAAATTTTTGCAATCTACTCATCAAAGGGCTAATATCCAGAACCTACAAAGAACTCAAACAAATTTACAAGAAAAAAACAAACAACCCCATCAAAAAGTGGGCAAAGGATATGAACAGACATTTCTCAAAAGAGGACATTCATACAGCCAACAGACACATGAAAAAATACTCATCATCACTGACCATCAGAAAAATGCAAATCAAAACCACAATGAGATACCATCTCACACCAGTTAGAATGGCGATCATTAAAAAGTCAGGAAACAACAGGTGCTGGAGAGGATGTGGAGAAATAGGAACACTTTTACACTGTTGGTGGGATTGTAAACTAGTTCAACCATTATGGAAAACAGTATGGCGATTCCTCAAGGATCTAGAACTACATGTACCATAGGACCCAGCCATCCCATTACTGGGTATATACCCAAAGGATTATAAATCATGCTGCTATAAAGACACATGCACACGTATGTTTATTGCAGCACTATTCACAATAGCAAAGACTTGGAATCAACCCAAATGTCCATCAGTGACAGACTGGATTAAGAAAATGTGGCACTAGCCGGGCGAGGTGGCGGGCGCCTGTAGACCCAGCTACTTGGGAGGCTGAGGCAGGAGAATGGTGTGAACCCGGGAGGCGGAGCTTGCAGTGAGCTGAGATCCAGCCACTGCACTCCAGCCTGGGCCACAGAGCGAGACTCCGTCTCAAAAAAAAAAAAAAAAAAAAGTGGCACATATACACCATGGAATACTATTCAGCCATAAAAAAGGATGAGTTTGTGTCCTTTATAGGGACATGGATGCAGCTGGAAACAATCATTCTCAGCAAACTATCGCAAGAACAGAAAAGCAAACACCGCATGTTCTCACTCATAGGTGGGAACTGAACAATGAGATCACTTGGACTCGGGAAGGGGAATATCACACACCAGGGCCTATCACGGGGAGTAGGGAGGGGGGAAGGATTGCATTGGGAGTTATACCTGATGTAAATGACGAGTTGATGGGTACTGACGAGTTGATGGGTGCAGCACACCAACATGGCACAAGTATACATATGTAACAAACCTGCACGTTATGCACATGTACCCTAGAACTTAAAGTATAATAAAAAAAGAAAGAAAGAAAGAAAGAAAAAAAAGCCTGAGTCCTGAGCCTTTAACCTGGTGACCATCATGCTCCCTGCTCTGGCACTCGGTATGAAGTTTTCAAAATACATTCTCTAATTTGGTATGATTGATGGCTGTAGAGGGGGTGAGTGGGAGATAAATGGCCCACAAACAGTCTGGCTATTGACACTATGTCACAGTGACACTGCTGAGGGATGTTTTATAGGTTAACTCTTCATTTTAACCTTCACATCAATCTCACGATGAAAGTACTATCCTTCCCCTCGATCTTTAGATGAGAATGAATTGAGAGCCCTGAAGTTACTTGCCCGAAGCTACACAGTTGGAGTGCGGCCCATGGCATAGTCTGTCTGCAGAGGGCCCCCTCCAGCCTTGCTGTCTCCATAGCACCTCTGTGCGTGAGTTACTGTCAGCTCTGATTTTCAAAGAGGAAACATGCGAGAAGACACTCAGTCCCAAATTAGTGCTTTGAATAATTCACAAGGCACTTTCAGGTGTTCAGGTCTGGGGACTTTCAGGAGACCTGGTGTTATGGACTGAAAGTCTGCGTCCTCCCAAAATTAATATGTTGAAGCCCTAACCCCCAGTGTGATGTTGTCAGGAAGTGGGGCCTATGCGAGGTGATTAGGTTTAGATGAGGTCATTAGTGTGGGGCCCCTATGAGGGGGATTAGTGTTTTTGTAAGAGGAAGAGAGACAGACTCTTCCTCTATCTCCACCATGTGAGGACACAGCAAGAAGGCGGCTGTCTGCAAGCCAGGAAGAGAGTCCTTATCAGAACCCAGCCCTCTTGGCTCCCTCATCTTGGACTTTCTGCCCTTCACAATAACTGCCTGTTATTTAAGCCACACAGTCATGGTGTTTTATTATAGCAGCTTGAGCTGACTAGGGCAGTTGGTAACACAGATGAGTGACTGCAGGAGATTGGTTAATGCCAGGGCAGTGCCACACCTCATGGTCCAGGAGGGAGAAAAGGCAGAGGTGCCCCTGCTATGATGCCTGCTTTTCTATAGATTGTCTTCTTCAATCTATTCTGCACATGGCTATCTACAAACAGAGCCCGCCAACCCAGGTGGCTTCAAACCCTTCAGTGGATACTCAGCGCCAACTGGGTAAAGCATCTAGAACCTATCACACTCATATTTTTAATTACTTGTAATCCATTTGTTTAATGGTTTAATGGGCATCCAGGCCCAGGGAATGGACCATGCCTACCTCTCCAGCTCACTCACTTGCACCATTATAATCATTGTGTTCCTGAGTGCAGCCTTGTATTCTCTTGGTGCCTTTGTGGATGGTGGTGCTGCTGTCTGAATGCACAGCCCTATCAGTTCACCAGACAGATCCCTATTTGTCCTTTAAATATTTGCTGAGTCTTTCATGTAGACTTCCTGGAGTCTTCTCTCCCTGATAGTTAATCACTTCCTCCTCTGTGATGCATGCTTTCCTTGTACACGCATCTGTGTATTTTCTTTGTCCACGTTGAGACACTCCACTGTTTCTGTCTGCCATTTGTCTGTCTCCTCCAACGTTCATGCCTTCAACAAGTATTTGTTGAGCTCCTACCATGTCTTGGGTACTGTGCTGGGGGCTAGAGATGCAACTGAGAACAAAACAGAGATGGGAGGTTGTCTTCGGTTTCATGAAAACTGCAGTCTATTTGGAGGAGCCAGCATTAAACAAATAAGTAAAAAGTAATTAAAAATATGAATGTGATCGGTTCTACAAAGGAAAAGCTTACTAGGAGTGCCTCCAAATTTCCTTGTATCACTGTAGTCCAGTGGTTCTCAGCAGAGGGCAACTTTGCCTGCCAGGGAGTATTTGGCAATGTCTGGAGATATTCTGGAGGGATAGGTGCTCCTGGCATCCGATGGGATGGGGCCAGGGGTGCTGCTAAATACCCTACAGTGTACAGGACAGCACAGGACCAGCAAAGGATGATGTGACTCCAAATGTTAACAGTATTGAGATTGGGAGACCCTGCTATAACCCTCTTCCCCAGCATAATATCTCATAATGGATACACCAAAAACACTTCCTGAATAACTGGATGAAGAAAGGAAGTCATTCAGTCACGGTGGCCAGAGATGCCAGTGCTTCTTAGATGAGCGCCTGACAAGGATTTCTCCAATCTTTGCAGGGTGGGGCAGGACTGGTGTCATTGCAGGTATGGGGCTGGGTCGGTTGCACAAATACCCATGCTCAGAAAGGCCCCAGCTTGGTTGAATGCTCTGCAAAGCCATCTTGAAATTTATAGTAATTTTTGAGAAAGGGTCCTGCATTTTTAGTTTGCACTGGGTCGCATAAATTATGTAGCTGGTTCTAGGGTGGGGTGTGTGAGGAAGGTGGCAAATAATGAAACCTCTGAGCAGGGGGTTAGAAGAAGGAGGTGACAATGAAGCCTCCGATGAGAGTAGGGGAAGTGTGTAACCCTCTCTCTGACGTCTTGGGTCTGAACCCAGAGTCTGGAGCTTACAATTTTAATTTAATTTTTTATCTTTTTTTTTTGAGACAGGGTCTCACTTTGTCACCCAGGCTGGAGTGCAGTGGCTTGATCTTGGCTCACTACAGACTCGACCTCCTGGGCTCAAGCAATCCTCTTTCCTCAGCCCCCCAAGTAGCTGAGACTACAGGCATGCACCACCATGCCTGGCTAATTTTTCTGTATTAATTGTTTAAGTTGACACATTATAACTGTACATATTTTTGTGGCACACAGTGATGTTTTGATATGTATATAATATAAATGATCCCATCAGGGGAACTAATATAGCCGTCATCTCAAGCATTTATCATTTCTTTGTGTTAGGAATGCTCAATATCATCTTCCAGCTGTTCAGAACTTACATTATAGTCATCACACAGTGCCACAGAACACTAGGACATACTGCTCCCATCTAGATGGAATTTTTAAACCTTTAATAAAGTCTCTCCCTAGTCCTCCTCTCTCCCTCCTCTTCCCAGCTTCTAGTATCCTCTGCCCTACTCTTTACTTTTATGACATCAACCTTATTAGCTTTAACATCTGAGTGGGAATGTGTAGTATTTAACTTTCTGTGCCTGGCTTATTTCACTTAGTGTAATATCCTCCAGTTCCATCCATGCTGTCATGAATGACAGGATTTTCTCCATTTACATGGCTCAGTAGTATTCCATTGTGTATAGGCACCCCATCTACTTTATTCATTCATCTATTGTTGGACACCTAGGTTGATTCCACATCCTGGCTCTTGTGAACAGTACAGTCCAGTTTCGACATCTATAGGAATCTCTCCATCTGTCGTCCTGGACCTGCCCCTTTCTCAGGCTTCTGCACCCTGGAAATGGTGCCTCCTTATAATGTTTGCTAAGGAGAATTTTAATCATAGATTAATACAACCGTGGAGTGAATGGTGCAATGAAAACCCATGGATCCGTCACTCACCCTCAACAATGATCAACATATGGCCAACTCTTTTTTCATTTCCACCTCCCAGAACGCTTCCCCTCCTATACTATTTTGGATAATTCCCAGAATTACATCATTTCATTTTACTTACAGTTATTTAGAGACAAGATCTCACTGTCATCTAGGCTGGGGTAGAGTGACATGATCATGGTTCACTGCAGCCTTGACCTCCTGGGTTCAAGTGATCCTCCCACCTCAGTCTCCTGAGTAGCTAGGACTCTAGGCACACATCCTCATGCCTGGCTAATTTTTATTTTTCGTGGAGATGGCGGTCTCATTTTGTTACCCAGGCTGGTCTCAAACTCAAACAATCCTCCCGCCTCAAACTCCTGAAGTGCTGAGATTATTATAGGTGCGAGGGACTGTGCCCAGCCCTCATGCATTTATTAATGTGAAGTAATTGGGTGACTTTATTATTTTTTATTTATTTTTCTTAAGAGACAGGATCTTGATCTGCCACCCTGGCTGGAAGGCAGTGGCATGATCATAGCTAACTGCAATCAAATTCCTGGATCCAAGCAATCCTCCTGCCCCAGCCTCCAAAGTAGCTGGGATTACAGGTGCGCACCAACATACCCAGCTAATTTTTAAATTTTTTTAGAGACAGGGTCTCACTGTGTTGCCCATGCTGGTCTCACACTCCTGAGCCCAAGCGATCCTCCTACTTTGGCCTCCTGAGAAGCTGGGATTACAGGCAGGTGGCACCATGCCTGGCCATTTCATTTTTTAAAATTTTGGCATGTATCTCTACAAGGTGAGGACAATTAAGAAATACACAATGGCAATACCATTACCACTTCTAAAAAAATGAATGATTCTTTTATATTATGCAATATCCTGTCAGCGTCTAGGAACTAAAATAGCTTCCTTTTTCCTTCTCCCTCCTCCCACATCTAATCCATCCTTGCATCCTGCCAACTCCAGACTCATCCTGAATCCATCCACTCTGCCGCCTCTCTGGGACTTCCACCCTAGCCTAGCCTGAGATGATCTCTGACCTGGACAATTGCACTTCCCTACGTGGTCTGGCCTTGCCTGTCTCTGACCCCACCTCCCACTAGCTTTCCCCTCCTCTGCCTCCCTATCTTCTCCTCCCGGACCAGCCATACTGGCCTCCTTGCTGGTCTATAAACATGCCCGGGACCCTGATGACCTGGGCTGCATATTAGCTACTCCCTGGTGCAGGAATTGTCTTCAACCTGATAGTCCCATGGGCCATCCCTCAACTCATCCAGGTCTCTGGTGTCTGTCACTTTCTCAGAGGACCCTGCTGGCCAGCTTATCTCAACTGGCACTTCCATGACCCCACAGCACCACCCTCAGCCCTGACCGCTCTCTGAAATCAAGCCATATCATGTCATGCTATTGGGTTTTTACTGTCTTTCTTTCCCGCTGAAGCAAAGGCCCTGTAACTGGGGATTGGTCTGTCTTGTTCCCTTCTGTATTTAGCACAGCTTCTAGTATCTTTTTTTCTTTTCTTTTCGTTTCTTATTTTCTTTTTTTTTGAGACAGGGTCTTGCTCTATTGCCCAGACTAGAGTGTAGGGGTGTGAACATGGCTCACTGTAGCCTCAACTTCCTGGGCTCAAGTGATTTTCTCACCTTAGCCTCCCAAGTAGCTGGGACTGTAGGCATGAGTAACCATATCCAGCTAATTTTAACTTTTTCTGTAGAGACAGCGTCTTGCTATGTTGCCAAAGCTGGTCTCAAACCCCCCGACTCAAGCGATTCTTCCACCTTGGTCTCCCAAAGTGTTGGGACTATGGGCGTGAACCAGGCCCCTAGCATATATTCGGTTTTCACTGAATATTTGCTAAATGAATGAATTTACTTAGGGGTAGGGTGGGTTTTCCTGCCTCACGTAGTACTGGCAGCACTGAGATGACACCAAAACAAAAACAAAAATGAAAACAAATGCTGAGAAATCTCATCAAAGAATCAGCCAGGTCTGGAAAGCAGTCTTAGGGGATGATTATAAGGATGGGGCAGAGGCATTCTTTTGGGGTCAGAGACCCTACCTCTTGAAGGGAAGCTGGGAAGGAACTGGGGATGTCTTGCCTTAGTTCACCCACTCTCACCCGCTACCTCATCTGAATATGCCTCTATCTTCCCCATGTAAACTAGGCTGAGAAATTCCAAGAGGCACCTGAGAACAGCCAACCCCAGTGCCCACTCCAGGACAACTGGGAAGAGGAAAAATAAAATAGGGAGAATTCTGTCTTCCACAGGTCCATTAGCTGTGGCTGGAACCCAGACTCTCATGCCTGGAAAACTCTGTGGATAAAGAGTTAACAAGGTAGTGCTTTAGCAAACACGAGAATATCCTGGTACATCTGCTGAAAATGCAGGTGCCTGACCTCTCCCCTTAGACTCTGATTCAGGCTATCCTCTTAGGGATCTCCAGTTTTGACCAGTGCCCCAGCTACTGCTGGTGCAAATCGTCCCCAGCCCCACCTGGGGAACCACCAGACTTGAGTCTGGTCTGGAGCTGGACCTCCTTTGTTTAATGCTGGCTTCGAGAACACAGGAGATGAATTATGCAGGTCTGTGAAGACTTTCAGGAAGACCTCAGCCACCTTGTTAATTGGAGCTCAACAGAACCGAGATTGGAGGTGGGAATAAAAATAGCTGCATGCAGGTTGAAAGGTAAAATTAGCTTTGGTGTCAGGAATTTGGTTTCAAGGTTGTGTGGGAGATGGAGTGGGGAGTCAGGGAACTGAATGTTTGTGTTCTAGTATTTGTGTGGGTCATGGGGAGCAGCTGAGGAGTAGCTCACACAGAAGTCTGAACAGTGAGGTCATACTAACATCCTGCATTTGTTTCCCAGGGCTGCTATTACAATGACCACAAACTGGGTGGCTTGCATCATTGGAAATGTATTTGCTCACAGCTTGGGAGGCCAGAAGTTCAAAATAAGGGGTTGGCAGAGCCATGTTCTTTCTGAAGGCTGTAGGGAGAATCAGTCCCGTGCCTTCCTCTTAGTTTCCGTGTTACAGGCAATCCTTGGTGTTCCTTGGCTTAAGGATGCCTCACTCCAGTCTCTTCCTCTGTCATCACATGGTGTGATTATTGGGTGTTTGTGTCTATGTCCAAAATTTCCCTTTTCCTAGGGACACTGTTGTATCAGATTAGAGCTCACCCCAGTGACCTCATCTTCATTTGATGAGGTCAAATGAAGGAGACAGAAAGGGAGGCTTGTCTAAAGACTACACTTTTTTTTTTTTTTTTTTTTTTTTTGAGACAAAGTCTTGCTCGGTCACCAAGGCTGGCGTACAGTGGCGTGATCTCGGCTCACTGCAACCTCTGCCTCTTGGATTCAAGCAGTTCTCCCTGCCTCAGCCTCCCAAGTAGCTGGGATCACAGGTGTCCGCCACTACACCAGGCTAATTTTTGTATTTTTAGTAGAGAGAGGGTTTCGCCATGTTGGCCAGGCTGATCTTGAACTCCTGACCTCAGGTGATCCAACATGCCTCAGGTGATCAACATGATCAACATACCCGCCTCAGCCTCCCAACATGCGGGGATTATAGGCATGAGCCACCATGCCCAGTCAAAGACTACACATTTTAAAATCACAATCATTTCCTAAATCCTCTCTTGCTTCCCATACTGTTCCCCATGCAACATCCTTTTGGTGAGACTGGGAGGAGACATGTGCAGTGGGTACATTCAAACTACACCTGTGCAATCCTGCATAATCTAGCCTTCTTGAATTCTGTTACTCTCTGTTTATTGCTGAATGGATTCATTCAAACATTGGCTCAGGGGAGCAAGATGGCCGAATACGCACAGCTCCAGTCTCCAACTCTCAGCGCGAGCGACACAGAAGACCGGTGATTTCTGCATTTTCAACTGAGGTACTGGGTTCATTACACTAGGGAGTGCCGGACAATGGGTGCTGGTCAGCTGCTGCAACCCAACCAGGAAGAGCTGAAGCAGGGCGAGGTATCACCTCACCTGGGAAGCGCAAGGGGGAAGGGCATCCCTTTTCCTAGCCAGGGGAACTGAGACACACAACACCTGGAAAACTGGTTAACTCCCACCCCAATACTGCGCTTTAAGCAAACGGGCACACCAGGAGATTATATCCCACACCTGGCCGGGAGGGTCCCACGCTCATGGAGCCTCCCTCATTGCTAGCACAGCAGTCTGCGATCTAACCACAAGGCAGCAGCCAGGCTGGGGGAGGGGCGCCTGCCATTGCTGAGGCTTAAGTAGGTAAACAAAGCCCCTGGGACGCTCGAACTGGGTGGAGCTCACAGCAGCTCAAGGAAACCTGCCTGTCTCTGTAGACTCTACCTCTGGGGACACGGCACAGCTAAACAACAACAACAACAACAAAAGCAGCAGAAACCTCTGCAGACGCAAACGACTCTGACAGCTTTGAAGAGAGCAGTGGATCTCCCAACACGGAGGTTGAGATCTGGGAAGGGACAGACTGTCTGCTCAAGTGGGTCCCTGACCCCTGAATAGCCTAACTGGGAGACATCCCCCACTAGGGGCAGTCTGACACCCCACAACTCACAGGGTGGAGTACACCCCTGAGAGGAAGCTTCCAAAGTAAGAATCAGACAGGTACACTCGCTGTTCAGCAATATTCTATCTTCTGCAGCCTCTGCTGCTGACACCCAGGCAAACAGGGTCTGGAGTGGACCTCAAGCAATCTCCAACAGACCTACAGCTGAGGGTCCTGACTGTTAGGAGGAAAACTATCAAACAGGAAGGACACCTACACCAAAACCCCATCAGTACGTCACCATCATCAAAGACCAGAGGCAGATAAAACCACAAAGATGGGGAAAAAGCAGGGCAGAAAAGCTGGAAATTCAAAAAATAAGAGCGCATCTCCCCCTGCAAAGGAGCGCAGCTCATCGCCAGCAACGGATCAAAGCTGGACAGAGAATGACTTTGACGAGATGAGAGAAGAAGGCTTCAGTCCATCAAACTTCTCAGAGCTAAAGGAGGAATCACGTACCCAGCGCAAAGAAACTAAAAATCTTGAAAAAAGACTGGAAGAATTGATAGCTAGAGTAATTAATGCAGAGAAGGTCATAAACGAAATGACAGAGATGAAAACCATGACACGAGAAATACGTGACAAATGCATAAGCTTCAGTAACTGACTCGATCAACTGGAAGAAAGAGTATCAGCGATTGAGGATCAAATGAACGAAATGAAGCGAGAAGAGAAACCAAAAGAAAAAAGAAGAAAAAGAAATTAACAAAGCCTGCAAGAAGTATGGGATTATGTAAAAAGACCAAATCTACATCTGATTGGGGTGCCTGAAAGTGAGGGGGAAAATGGAACCAAGTTGGAAAACACTCTTCAGGATATCATCCAGGAGAACTTCCCCAACCTAGTAGGGCAGGCCAACATTCAAATCCAGGAAATACAGAGAACGCCACAAAGATACTCCTCGAGAAGAGCAACTCCAAGACACATAATTGCCAGATTCACCAAAGTTGAAATGAAGGAAAAAATCTTAAGGGCAGCCAGAGAGAAAGGTCGGGTTACCCACAAAGGGAAGCCCATCAGACTAACAGCAGATCTCTCGGCAGAAACTCTCCAAGCCAGAAGAGAGTGGGGGCCAATATTCAACATTCTTAAAGAAAAGAATTTTGAACCCAGAATTTCATATCCAGCCAAACTAAGTTTCATAAGTGAAGGAGAAATAAAATCCTTTACAGATAAGCAAATGCTTAGAGATTTTGTCACCACAAGGCCTGCCTTACAAGAGACCCTGAAGGAAGCACTAAACATGGAAAGGAACAACCGGTACCAGCCATTGCAAAAACATGCCGAAATGTAAAGACCATCGAGGCTGGGAAGAAACTGCATCAACTAATGAGCAAAATAACCAGTTAATATCATAATGGCAGGATCAAGTTCACACATAACAATATTAACCTTAAATGTAAATGGACTAAATGCTCCAATTAAAAGACACAGACTGGCAAACTGGATAAAGAGTCAAGACCCATCAGTCTGCTGTATTCAGGAGACCCATCTCACATGCAGACACATACATAGGCTCAAAATCAAGGGATGGAGGAAGATCTACCAAGCAAATGGAGAAAAAAAAAATCAGGGGTTGCAATACTAGTCTCTGATAAAACAGACTTTAAACCATCAAAGATCAAAAGAGACAAAGAAGGCCATTACATAATGGTAAGGGGATCAATTCAACAGGAAGAGCTAACTATCCTAAATATATATGCACCCAATACAGGAGCACCCAGATTCATAAAGCAAGTCCTTAGAGACTTACAAAGAGACTTAGACTCCCATACAATAATAATGGGAGACTTCAACACTCCACTGTCAACATTAGACAGATCAACAAGACAGAAAGTTAACAAGGATATCCAGGAATTGAACTCATCTCTGCAGCAAGCAGACCTAGTAGACATCTACAGAACACTCCACCCCAAATCAAAAGAATATACATTTTCTCAGCACCACATCGCACTTATTCCAAAATTGACCACATAATTGGAAGTAAAGCACTCCTCAGCAAATGTACAAGAACAGAAATTATAACAAACTGTCTCTCAGACCACAGTGCAATCAAACTAGAACTCAGGACTAAGAAAATCAAAACCACTCAACTACATGGAAACTGAACAACCTGCTCCTGAATGACTACTGGGTACATAACGAAATGAAGGCAGAAATAAAGATGTTCTTTGAAACCAATGAGAACAAAGATACAACATACCAGAATTTCTGGGACACATTTAAAGCAGTGTGTAGAGGGAAATTTATAGCACTAAATGCCCACAAGAGAAAGCAGGAAAGATCTAAAATTGACACTCTAACATCGCAATTAAAAGAACTAGAGAAGCAAGAGCAAACACATTCGAAAGCTAGCAGAAGGCAAGAAATAACTAAGATCAGAGCAGAACTGAAGGAGATAGAGACACAAAAAACCCTCCAAAAAATCAATGAATCCAGGAGTTGGTTTTTTGAAAAGATCAACAAAATTGACAGACCACTAGCAAGACTAATAAAGAAGAAAAGAGAGAAGAATCAAATCGACGCAATTAAAAATGATAAAGGGGATATCACCACCGACCCCACAGAAATACAAACTACCATCAGAGAATACTATAAACACCTCTACGCAAATAAACTGGAAAATCTAGAAGAAATGGATAATTTCCTGGACACTTACACTCTTCCAAGACTAAACCAGGAAGAAGTTGAATCCCTGAATAGACCAATAGTAGGCTCTGAAATTGAGGCAATAATTAATAGCCTACCAACCAAAAAAAGTCCAGGACCAGATGGATTCACAGCTGAATTCTACCAGAGGTACAAGGAGGAGCTGGTACCATTCCTTCTGAAACTATTCCAATCAATAGAAAAAGAGGGAATCCTCCCTAACTCATTTTATGAGGCCAACATCACCCTGATACCAAAGCCTGGCAGAGACACAACAAAAAAAGAGAATTTTAGACCAATATCCCTGATGAACATCGATGCAAAAATCCTCAATAAAATACTGGCAAACCGGATTCAGCAGCACATCAAAAAGCTTATCCACCATGATCAAGTGGGCTTCATCCCTGGGATGCAAGGCTGGTTCAACATTCGCAAATCAATAAACATAATCCAGCATATAAACAGAACCAAAGACAAGAACCACATCATTATCTCAATAGATGCAGAAAAGGCTTTTGACAAAATTCAACAGCCCTTCATGCTAAAAACGCTCAATAAATTCGGTATTGATGGAACGTACCTCAAAATAATAAGAGCTATTTATGACAAACCCACAGCCAATATCATACTGAATGGGCAAAACCTGGAAAAATTCCCTTTGAAAACTGGCACAAGAGAGGGATGCCCTCTCTCACCACTCCTATTCAACATAGTGTTGGAAGTTCTGGCTAGGGCAATCGGGCAAGAGAAAGAAATCAAGGGTATTCAGTTAGGAAAAGAAGAAGTCAAATTGTCCCTCTTTGCAGATGACATGATTGTATATTTACAAAACCCCAATGTCTCAGCCCAAAATCTCCTTAAGCTGTTAAGAAACTTCAGCAAGTCTCAGGATACAAAATTAATGTGCAAAAATCACAAGTATTCTTATACACCAGTAACAGACAAACAGAGAGCCAAATCAGGAATGAACTTCCATTCACAATTGCTTCAAAGAGAATAAAATACCTAGGAATCCAACTTACAAGGGATGTAAAGGACCTCTGCAAGGAGAACTACAAACCACTGCTCAGTGAAATAAAAGAGGACACAAACAAATGGAAGAACATACCATGCTCATGGATAGGAAGAATCAATATCGTGAAAATGGCCATACTGCCCAAGGTTATTTATAGATTCAATGCCATCCCCATCAAGCTACCAGTGAGTTTCTTCACAGAATTGGAAAAAACTGCTTTAAAGTTCATATGGAACCAAAAAAGAGCCTGCATTGCCAAGACAATCCTAAGTCAAAAGAACAAAGCTGGAGGCATCACGCTACCTGACTTCAAACTATACTACAAGGCTACAGTAACCAAAACAGCATGGTACTGGTGCCAAAACAGAGATATAGACCAATGGAACAGAACAGAGTCCTCAGAAATAATACCACACATCTACAGCCATCTGATCTTTGACAAACCTGAGAGAAACAAGAAATGGGGTAAGGATTCCCTATTTAATAAATGGTGCTGGGAAAATTGGCTAGCCATAAGTAGAAAGCTGAAACTGGATCCTTTCCTTACTCCTTATACAAAAATTAATTCAAGATGGATTACAGACTTAAATGTTAGACCTAACATCATAAAAACCCTAGAAGAAAGCCTAGGTAGTACCATTCAGGACATAGGCATGGACAAGGACTTCATGTCTAAAACACCAAAAGCAACAGCAGCAAAAGCCAAGATTGACAAATGGGATCTCATTAAACTAAAGAGCTTCTGCACAGCAAAAGAAACTACCATCAGAGTGAACAGGCAACCTACAGAATGGGAGAAAATTTTTGCAATCTACTCATCTGACAAAGGGCTAATATCCAGAACCTACAAAGAACTCAAACAAATTTACAAGAAAAAAACAAACAACCCCATCAAAAAGTGGGCAAAGGATATGAACAGACATTTCTCAAAAGAGGACATTCATACAGCCAACAGACACATGAAAAAATGCTCATCATCACTCGCCATCAGAGAAATGCAAATCAAAACCACAATGAGATACCATCTCACACCAGTTAGAATGGCGATCATTAAAAAAGTCAGGAAACAGCAGGTGCTGGAGAGGATGTGGAGAAATAGGAACACTTTTACACTGTTGGTGGGATTGTAAACTAGTTCAACCATTATGGAAAACAGTATGGCGATTCCTCAAGGATCTAGAACTAGATGTACCATACGACCCAGCCATCCCATTACTGGGTATATACCCAAAGGATTATAAATCATGCTGCTATAAAGACACGTGCACACGTATGTTTATTGCGGCACTATTCACAATAGCAAAGACTTGGAATCAACCCAAATGTCCATCAGTGACAGACTGGATTAAGAAAATGGGGCACATATACACCATGGAATACTATGCAGCTATAAAAAAGGATGAGTTTGTGTCCTTTGTAGGGACATGGATGCAGCTGGAAACCATCATTCTTAGCAAACTATCACGAGAACAGAAAACCAAACACCGCATGTTCTCACTCATAGGTGGGAACTGAACAATGAGATCACTTGGACTTGGGAAGGGGAACATCACACACCGGGGCCTATCATGGGGAAGGGGGAGGAGAGAGGGATTGCATTGGGAGTTATACCTGATGTAAATGACGAGTTGATGGGTGCTGACGAGTTGATGGGTGCGGCACACCGACATGGCACAAGTATACATATGTAACAAACCTGCACGTTATGCACATGTACCCTAGAACTTAAAGTATAATAATAATAATAAAGTAAAAAAAACCAAAAACCAAAAACCAAAAAACATTGGCTCAGAAAATATTTGAGCTTCTGTTTGATGCCACTTGCCAGATAGCCATATGGGGGCTGGGGAGATGGCAGCAGACAGAACAGACCAAGTCTTTGTCTTATGGAGTCTATATTCTATGGAGAAGGAAACAAAAAAAACCAAGGAATGAAGGAGCCCCCTCTGTTGACTATGATCATCTCCCTATATCCTAAGAAGTCTGGTGTCCCAAGTAAGCCATAACTATCTGCCTCATACCATCTATACCCATATCTTAGTCCATTCAGGCTGTGATAACAAAAATACCATAGCCTAGGTGGCTTATCCACAACACAAATTTGTTGCTCATGGTTCTGGAGGCTAGGAAGTCCAAGATCAAGACGCTGGCACATGCAGGGTCTGGTGAGGGCCCACTCTGTGGTTCACAGGTGGCAGCTTCCAGCTGTGTCCTCACATAGTAGAAGGGGGCTAGCTTGCTCTCTGGGGTTTCCACTATAATGATATTGTTCTAGTCCATTTGTGTTGCTATTGCTAAAGGAATACCTGAGACTGGATAATTCATAAAGAAAAGAGGTTTATTCAGCTCACAATTCTGCAGGCTGTACAAGAAGCATGGTGCCTGCATCTGCCTGTCTTCTGGTGAGGGTCTCCGACAGCTTCCACTCATGGTGGAAGGGGAATGGGAGTCCATGTATGAAGAGATCACAAGGCAACAGAGGAAGCAAGAGAGGGAGGGAGGAGGCGCCAGGTTCTTTTAAATAATCAGCTCTTGCAGGGACTAATAGAGAGAGAACTCACTTATTATTGTGAGGACAGCACCAAGTCATTCATGAGAGACCTGCCCCCCATCATCCAGACACCTTCCACAAGGTTCCACCTCTAACAATGGGGATCTAATTTGAACATGAGGTTTGGCAGAGACAAACCACCAAACTAGAGCAGGGACTAATCCCATTCATGACAGAAACACCCTCATGACGTAATCATTTTCCAGAGGCTCTACCCTCTAGTACCATCACATTGGGAATTAGGTTTCAACGTATGCATTTTTGGGGGGCATAAACATTCAGATCATAGCAACCCGAGAGGGAAACAGGTGCTTGTGCCTTCTGCACAGCCTTCACTTAGGGAGAACTGTGCTGGGCCACGGCCACCTCTACTGGAGCAAAGGAGAGCTGTTAGGCAGGAATGGCTGCTGCAAAGCCACCTTTTCTTGAAGCTCCTAGCAACAAACTGGCAGCAGAGAACCAGGGATGAGTGTTTTCTGCTCTCTCTAATTTTAATGTCAATTCTATTTTCAAACTAGAACTCAGTGTGATTATTAAAATTATATCTCTACGCCGAGGCCTCTGTGACTCCAAGCCTATGATCTTTCCCCTGAACGGAGTTAGCTGTGCTTAACTGAGAAGCACAGGTAGAAATCAGAGCCCCAGGGAGGACCAGGGCATAGTGGGATCCCCCTAACTCTCAGGCACCCACCTCCTCCCTGCCATGAATGGAATTGATCCTCCCTGGTACCGGGACCACCAACCCGCGAGTCACCTTCCGCCCCTCCTTTTTCCTTACACCCAGATTTATGTGGCCATCAAGTCTGCTGCTGCAGAAATGTCCCCAGAAACTGTGACTTCACCGTTGTTCTCTTTGCCACCAGCCTCTCTGGGCTGCTTGTGTCAGCTACAGCCTTCTGTCCCTCCTCTGCAATCAGCCAGTGATTCTCCCATCACAAAAAATTGACCTTGGAGTTAATACAGTAGAGTCACCGTCACTGTGTTGAATGAGAGGCTTGTCTAGAAAGAAGGGAGAATATGCCCAAGGGGCACTGAGCTCTGAAAAACTAAGGAAAAGTGCTTTGAAGGGAGGTGACTGCAGAGTAGACAGCGGGCAGGGAGGGGGCTGGGGAGGCACAAGGAGTGAACCTGAATTTATTGTGCCTCTCTCAGGGCTGAGACAAGGGTGAGGCAAGTGAAGCCTTGGATGCAAAACTTAAGGGAGTGCCTCAAACTCAGCAACCAAGATGAATAATGTTTCAGAGCAATGTTTTAACAAATCAAAATTAATGCAAAAAACCATGATGAGCAACATATCAATTTTAAGCGAGATCATATAGGCCAAAGCTCCTAGCTCAGAACCTGGCACTTAGTAGGTATTCAAGATATCAAAAACAAGAATGGAAAAGTATTAATAATGCCGAATATGGCCAGCATTCTTTGAGGGACTTTGCATGTATCAACTCAATTCACCTAATCTTCACAACAACCCTACAAGGTGGATTTCATTATCTCCATTTTTAAAAAGTTCTTTTTTTTTCCTTTAGAGACACGGTCTTGCTCTGTCACCCAGGCTGGAGTGCAGTGGTGTGATCATTGCTCACTGTAGACTTTAACTCCTGAACTCAAGAAATCCTCCCATCTCAGCCTCTTGAGCAGCTGGGAGTATGGGTATGCACCACCACATCTGGCTAATTTTTAAATTTTTTTGTGGGTTTTTTTTTTTTTTTTTTTCTGTTGCCTAGGCTGGGTTCGAACTCCCGGCCTCAAGCAATCCTCCCATCTCAGCTTCCCAAAGTGCTGGGATTACAGATGTGAACCATCTGGCCTTTCTTATCCCCACTTTATACATGAGGAAAACAAAGGCATGCAGAAGTAAAAGGATTCCTTACAGTCCATACAGCAAGCAAGGGGTGGAGTTAGAAAGAAAACCCAGACCATTTGATGGCATTCATCCATAGGAAAAACCATGGATGCCTTTAATGCTCGCGGTGGAATAAAAAGAATTCAAAGGTTTCCATTGTTTCTCTGAGTCTTCATTTTGGATTGACCTGAATAGAATAAAGCCAGTGGGAGACATTTCCCAATGCTAGTAAATAAATACAATTATATAATATAAGGAGTCTCTCTGGGACCCAGTGGCTACATAATACCTGTTAAAAGTGGAGGAAGAAAAACCGTCTCCTCTAGGGTTTGACATCAGCCTAATAGGTGACACTATTGATTTGATTCACTGCTCGCCCCACGACAGCGGCCATCAGGGAGGAAGACGTTATCAGGCGGGCAGCAGGAGACAGCAGGAGCGGAGGGTGTAATCAGTTTAACCTTCCTCAGCTGCCAAGTCCTGGGGGGGGGGGAAGAGACTGTCCCTTTTCCAGGAGAGAGACTCATGGGTAGCAGACCCTCAATGACAGCCCCCTTTCCTGGTGACGAGGGTGCTCACAAAGAAAGAGGATAGAGCAGGGATTTGTCTGCTCCTGTAAATCTCCATGGTAAATACTGGAGCTTAATTTGCACTGAAAAATCCTCTTTGAAAAGTAAAGAGTTGCATGCATGACTCTCAGCTTAACAGCAACTTCCCCATCTCTCCCTGTCCTAGCACCCTGTTTATTTCCTTCATAGAACCAATCAGTGATTATTTCATTTGGTTTCCTCACTTGCTCGCGTCTGTCTACCTCCCCAACAAATCCATAGTGTGCTGGAAGCAGCCCATCTTCCTAACTTCATTTTGCTCCTGGGGAACTTGAAGAGGCTGCTGAGTTTGGGGGCACTCCCTGAGGTTTTGCATCCAAAGCCTCACTCGCCTCACCCTTGTCTCAGCCCTGAGAGAGGCACAATAAATTCAGGTCCACTCCTTACACCTTGCCAGCCCCCTCCCTGCCTGCTGTCTACTCTGCAGGTACCTCCCTTCAAAGCCCCTTTCCTTGGTTTTTCGGAGCTCAATGCCCCTTGGGCATAACCTCCTTTCTTTCTAGACAAGCTTCTCATTCAGCACGGTGACGGTGACTCTACTATATCAACCCCAAGCTCAACTTTGTGTGATGGGAGAATCACTGGCTGATTCATATAGGAATATTTACAGGGCAACTAGCAGATGCTAGAAATCAGGGCCTCCTACCCCTTCATTGTACCACTAAGCTCTTTGAGGAGGGACATTGTGTCTGCTTTGTCTTCCATGTGCTGCTCTGTCTCTGCTCAGGGCCGGGCACACAATTGTTAACTGGTAAACATTTCCTGACTTGAATGGATGCAGTTGTTGGCATTGCTTGTACTCTGAAGAAATTGTTTCAACTCAAGTCTGTAATGGTGATTCATTCCCTACCTTGAATCAGATACAAGATGAAAAAAAATCATGGCTTTCTGCCCTCCAGAGGCTCACAGTCTGGACGTGGGATTTGGGAGAGGATGCAGGACAGATAACCAGTACAGTGCAGGGCAGTAATTGGCAAGAGGAGGTGCTCAGGGATGCTGCTGATGAGACGGTGGGCTAGAGGAGATCCCTGTTTATATGCTGAGGGATTATAACCATCTGTGCTGTCAGTCCTCTGATTTAAACATCATGGTGCCAAGCAGATGTGGACTCACTCCATGCCCTGGAGGACACAGATCGTCTAACTCCCTGCCTGACTCTTAACTGAGCTGTGGGATCCAGGGTGCCTTAGTTCTCAGAGTCCCAGTTTGCTCATGTGGTAAGATGGAAATAATAAAACCTACCCCATGAGTGTTGTTTAGAAGGATAAATTAAACGACAGTTATAGACTGAGTAGACACTCCATAAAGCACTCACTGAATCAAATCAAAATGTAATCAACCAATATGTTGGAAGATTTGTTTTTCTTCAAAAGAAAATACACCATTCCAGTGTAGGTGCTTTCTCATATCTCTCTCTTCCTTGCTGTCCATCTCACTCTCCCTCTCCTTATCCCCCTTCTCTTTTTTATTGCTTTCTTGAGACAGGGTCTCACTGTCACCCAGGCTGGAGGGCAATGGCACAATCTCAGCTCGCTGCAGCCTCAACCTCCCACAATCAAGCAATCCTCCCACCTCAGCCTCCCAAGTAGCTGTGATCACAGGTGCACACCACCAAACCCAGCTAATTTTCTGTATTTTTTCTGTAGAGAAGGGGTCTCACCATGTTGCCTAGGCTGGTCTTGAACTCCTGACCTCAATTGATTCACCCACCTTGGCCTCTCGAAGTGCTGGAATTACAGGCGTGAGCCACAGCACCTGGCCCCTCCTTCTCTTTCTCTCTCATCTCGTACACCTCCACTTTCTTATAGTCTTACCAACAGCTGACATTTATTGAGCATTTACTTAGTGCCAGGCCCATCCCAAGCGCTTTACAAAGCTCACTTACTTAGTCTGAACAGTCCTGAAGGTTGATACTATCACTATTCCCAGTTTATAAATGAGTAAACAGAGGGTAACTTGCCCAATGCCACTCAGCAATTAAGTGGCAGAGCTGGGATGGGAACCCACACACAGTGTCTTATGCTTCCATCATGTTCCTCCCACTGTCTTCTCATCAAATATGCTGTTCAAGTGAAAAAGAAACAGCACAGCACCTCAGGTCTGGGACTATCTGGGGTGGGGGACCCTCAGCCTGGGACTGTAACAGGAGAGTACAGAGGATTAGAAGGTATATTAGTCTGTTTTCACGCTGCTGGTAAAAGCCATGCCTGAGACTGAGTCATTTATAAAGAAAAAGAGGTTCAAAGGACTCACAGTTCCACACTGCTGGGGAGGTCTCACAATCATGGTGGAAGGTGAAAGGCACTTCTTCCACGACAGCGGATAAGCGAGAGCTTGCACAGGGAAACTCCCCTTTATAAAACCATCAGATCTCGTGAGACTTACTCACTACCACGAGAACAGCATGGGAAAGGCCCGCCCTCATGATTCAGTTACCTCCCACTGGGTCCCTCCCACAACACATGGGAATTGTGGAAGCTACAGTTCAAGATGAGATTTGAGTGGGGACACAGAGCCAGACCATATCAGAAGGGGACAGATATACCCAACAGGTTTTGCAGAGTCTTTTCCCCTTTGATGTGACGGGAGGCAGGCAGGCTTTCTCTCATTTTCCTTTGAGTACTAGCAGCAGCTGAGGAGAGATGCTGACCATTCCTTTTCTTGATGAGGGAGGCTCAGGAAAGAGCAATTAGTAGCACCAGCTTTTATTTTCTCCCAGGAGGGACAGGGCTGATTGTGTTCTTTTTCTCTGGACCAGGCAGCCTTTTCTTTTGGTAAAAGCAGAATTTGGTCAAGAGTGTCAACAGCAGGAGTCACAAGTCTTTGACAGAAGCCATCACATGAAGGGGCCACAGTGTCTGCCCTGCTTCTGGGGTTTCTGGTCTGTATCCTGAGAGGTACCAGGCTGCTCTGGGGTGCCACAGGGAATGCCAGCCTTGCTCCCTTCTCGTCCTTTCTGTGAATGGCAGCAAGAGTGAGCTCTCTAAAATCCAGCCAGGAGGCTGGGTGTGGTGGCTCATGCCTATAATCCTAGCACTTTGGGAGGCCAAGGCCGGCAGATCACTTAAGGTCAGGAGTTTGAGACAAGCATGGCCAGTGTGATGAAACCCCATCTCTACTAAAAAATACAAAAATTAGCCAGGTGTGGTGGCACATATCTGTAATTCTAGCTACTAGAGAGGCTGAGGCAGGAGAATTGCTTAAACCTGTGAGGTGGAGGTTGCAGTGAGCTGAGATTGTGCCATTGCACTCCAGCTTGGATGACAGAGCTAGACTCTGTCTCAAAATAAATAAATGATGTGCAGCCAGGAATATCCACTTCTCATGGGACCCTGAATACAGTCCAGACTCCCCGAGCACTCACTGCTCCTCCCAAGCTGACACCTTCACCGTTTTCCCTTCTCCATCCAGGCACCTGCCTTACCAAATTGCTTATGGGTTAAAATATGCAATCAGTTGAGACATAATAAGAAATATGTATTTGGTCTCTGCCTCTGGTTTCCGGAACAGAGCTTCTAAAACTCTTGTAGGCCGGGCGCGGTGGTTCAAGCCTGTAATCCCAGCACTTTGGGAGGCCGAGATGGGCAGATCATGAGGTCAGGAGATCGAGACCATCCTGGCTAACCCGGTGAAACCCCGTCGCTACTAAAAAATATAATAAAATTGTATTTTGGTGAGGTGGCAGGCGCCTGTAGTCCCAGCTACTCGGGAGGCTGAGGCAGGAGAATGGCGTAAACCCAGGAGGCGGAGCTTGCAGTGAGCTGAGATCCGACCACTGCACTCCAGTCTGGGCGACAGAGCGAGACTCCGTCTCAAAAAACAAAAAAACAAAAAAACAAAAAAAAAAAAAAGTGAGAGAAGGCTTCCAGAAGGATGTGATTCCTAACCAAAATTAGAACACCAAGTAGGATGTGGAGGGTGAGTGGAGAATTTCACACACAGGAGATGGATGGTGCAAAGGTTGAGATGGATGGTGCAAAGGTTGAGATGCTAGCAAGAGACGTGCAACTGAAAAAACTCTACTCACACTTCCAACACCAAATGTGGGGGTTCCTTCAGCACCAACTAGTTCTCCAATTCTCTATATACCAACTGATTGTCCTACAATTTAATTCAGTTATAATGCTAACTGCCCAGAAATGGTGCAGAGCAGGGTTAAGGGCGCAGTCCCACAAGATTGTCCTACTTCAGATGTCAGTCTTGAGCTCTAGGCCAATCTTACAAACTGGCTATAAATCAGGAGTTCCCACTATCCCCTCCTCAGGTTCAATACTTTGCTAGAATGGCTCAGAGAACTGAGAAAAATACTTTACTTAATAATACAGTTTATTTTTATAAGGTATACAAATGTACAACCAGATGAAGAAGTATATAGGGCTAGTTATAACTCTTGTTATAACTCGCGAGTTATAACTCTTGTTATAACTCTCTAGTTATAACTCTTGTAACTTCCTGAGTGATACCGATGATAGGAGCATCTTTTGTTATAATATTTGGTCTTTGTCCCTGGTGCCTAACACAAGAACTTCTAAGATGCTTGGAATCTCCAGAGTGATATGAGTGCCTTTTTGTATGCTAATGCGATTGTCTTGGCTGGAATCCTGTAGACAGCTTCAGGATAGAGGCTGATTGTCACAAGAACCAACTATGTGGTTAGAGAGTTGGAATGATTAGCCCCACCCCCGAACCTCTAGGGATGGGAGAGGGGCTGCAGCCTGAGTTCAATCACTAATGGCCAGTGATTTAATCAATCATGCCTACGTAATGGAACCTCTATAAAACCCCTAAACAATGGGGTTCAGAGAGCTTCTGGGTTGGTGAGCATGTCCATATACAGGGGTGGGGAGTGGTGCATCCCAACTTCACACAAATAGAAGCTCCCGTGCTGAGGACCCTTCCAGACCTAGCCCTATATACTTCTTCATCTGGCTCTACATTTGTATCCCTTATAAAAATAAACCTGTATTATTAAGTAAAGTATTTTTCTCAGTTCTCTGAGCCATTCTAGCAAAGTATTGAACCTGAGGAGGGGATAGTGGGAACTCCTGATTTATAGCCAGTTTGTAAGATTGGCCTAGAGCTCAAGACTGACATCTGAAGTAGGACAGTCTTGTGGGACTGCGCCCTTAACCCTGCTCTGCACCATTTCTGGGCAGTTAGCATTATAACTGAATTAAATTGTAGGACAATCAGTTGGTATATAGAGAATTGGAGAACTAGTTGGTGCTGAAGGAACCCCCACATTTGGTGTTGGAAGTGTGAGTAGAGTTTTTTCAGTTGCATGTCTCTTGCTAGCATCTCAACCTTTGCACCATCCATCTCAACCTTTGCACCATCCATCTCCTGTGTGTGAAATTCTCCACTCACCCTCCACATCCTACTTGGTGTTCTAATTTTGGTTAGGAATCACATCCTTCTGGAAGCCTTCTCTCACTTTTTAGGCTGGATCAGGTCTCCCTGTTGGTTATATGATTTCACAGCCCCTCACATTCTTCTCTATCCACACTTTCCTTGGTTTATAACCATATCTATGTGTGTGTGTTACAGCCCTGAAACTCTTTGCACTAGATATTGTGGCTTCCCGAGAGTTATAGGTGATTTAGACAATACAAAGACAAAGCTAGTTCACTATAAATTTTATCCTCTGTGTGTAGTCAAACACCACCAGGGGTTAGAGCATGGGGACATCTCAGTGTCATCTTAAAGAAGGAAGTTTTGGTGCTCTCTCAGGTCTGTTCAGATCAGAATAATCCCTTCCCCATGACATTAAACAGAGGGATGTCTTTAACCTGTTTTATCCAGAGCCATCCCTTACCCATGACCCCTGTGGTGAGCAGCACCTCTGGCTGTTTCCCTGTCATCTCAGGCTTTCTGGAGCTACACTCTGCATCTTGTCTTTGAGCACTGCAAGTTGGCTAATTGAGGTGTCTGAGTCCCTGTTAGGGTCATACGAATCTAAAGTTGGTCAGATAAGGGGGATTCACAGAGGCAACCCAGAACCACTAACTGCACTAATGGAAGGAATAAAATATTAAGAATTGTGCATGGTTTAGGCATCCAAAGCATCTTGTCTCAAGATGACTTTCTAACAGTTGATGTTGGTGGAAAAAGGGAAGCAAATGTCAGTGGAAATGGGGAAGTAGAAGTTGCTGGGTAGGAAGTAGAGGCAAAGGGAAGGAAGAGCTCTCCTGGCATAAGAAACACCCTGAGTGATGGGAACAGAAGGAGCTTGGGCCATTTGGGGAATGGAAAAGTGAAGCCTAGAGATGGAGTCCGGAGGCAGCACCAGGTGAGGGTGAAGGAGGAGCCAAGGTCAGACCACACAGGATCTCAAAGAGGAACTTAGTCTGTTTTCTAAATGCCATTAGGCATTTTTCTTGTTGTTGCTGGGCAAAGGTATGAAAATATCATGATTTCATTGTCTCTTTAAAGATCACTCTGGCTGCTGCATGGAGAATGGGTTGTAGGGGAGACAATGATGGATGTGGTGGAATTGTTATAATCCTGGCAAGAGATGATAATGGCTTGGACCCTGGTGGTAGCAGTGGAAGTAGAAAGAGTGGGCGATTTAAAAGATAATTAAAAGGCAAGCTTGGCAAAACTTGGGACTTATTTATCTCTATGTCCATGCTTAGTGGGGTATGTAGGTTGAGTTACTGATTTCACATTTTTAATCCCTCCTCTCCCCTTCCATACTTTGCCATGATCTCATCAGGTCTGGAGTTTATACTTCATTCCTTGATCTCAGGCAGTGCCATGTGAGTTGTGGTGGCCAATGACATGAACGAAGTGACATATGCTAGTTCTGACTCTAGGCCTTAAGGCGACTTACCTGTCTTTCTCACCCTATGCAGAGGCCCATGGCATAGGTGGGGAACTGAGAGGTCTTTGGTCAACAGTCGCTGGGGACCTGGGTCCTGCCAACAACCCCATGATTTATTTTGGAAGCAGATCCTCCCCTACCTGAGCCTTCAAATGATCACAGCTACAGATCACAGCTACAGACAGCTTGATGGCAACCTCATGAGAGACACTGAACTGAAACCACCCTGATTCCTGACCCACAGAAATTATGGGATAAAAAATGTTTGTTGTTTCATGCTGCTAAGTTTTGAGGATAACTGAGTTTTGAGGATAACTTGTTACGCAGCAATAGATAACTAACACATCCACTCACTAACTTGTGCTTACTTCTTATTGGCTAGACTGTGTCACATGGTGCCTCCATTCAGAAGGGAGGCTGGGAAATGTAGTTTAAACCAGACAAATCTAAATAATGGTAGGGCTCTATTAGTGAGGATGAAGGGGAAAATGGGTTCTGCATTAAGCCATTTCTGTCCTGCTGCTTTAGTAGCACAAAGCTGTCAGGAGTTGAAAATGGTTTGTAGATGACATCTTCATTTTACTTTGTTTTTTTCTTTACTAATTTCAGGTAGATAGACTAGAATCCAGCTCCCATGAAATGGGTGTGCTATTGCTTCAGTTGCAGTTTTTTGAATAAAATTTTGGGTTGAGCAAAGTAAAAGTCCTACCTGTGAATATCTTTCCTGTAAATAAGTCAGTTAGAAATATATCTGCATCATCAGTCAACCATTTAATTTGTTAAGAGGACATTAATTTAAGACCCTTCCTACTGGGCAGTTGCATGCTATGCAAGGATATGGAAGGATTTACAGTTTCTTAATTTTTTGAGGTGGCAGATTTTCTTTCATCCTTTTTCAAGAGGAGAGGATCAAAAGGCCATCATAATATTTCATGTCATATACTTGAATATCTGCCACAGGAACATATTACTTTTTTTTTCTAATTAAATGGGGAGTGCAATCCTATTTTTTACATTCTCATAAAATGTATTAATCACACCCATAGTCTTTTCATGCTGTTTCCCAGCAGGAAGGAAACAGTCATTGACGACCTACTCTGTGCCAGGTGCTTTCCATAGATTAACTACTTTATATGCTTGCAACATCCCAGTGATGGAGGTCATTATTATTGTCTCTATTTTATAGATTAGATTTTAGAAGTGACTTGCCTAGAGGAAAGTTGAGATTTGAATCCAGCACTTTCTGGTTTCAAAGTCTTTCCAGCTGATAACTTGTCACTCATCCCTGCTCCCAATTTAAGAAGGACTAATTGATCCTTCATGACCAACATTTAACTTTCTTCTATTAGTTGCTTCCTTGACCCAGTTAAAATGAAAGTTAATTCTGAAACTTTTAGGCATTTACACAGTGCCTAATTGTGTTTTAATATTTGATGTGCTTAGAAATGTATGAAGAATTAGTGCTAATTCTGAGATGATTAGCACATTCTGGTGTGTCTTATAGTATGTGAACTGTGGCCTTCAGGACATTCTTGAACTTTTCCTTCTAATTATCACCACGTAGATGTGAACAATGCTGCTATCCAAGGAGCATGTCAGAGCTTCATTTTAAAAAAAAGAATTAGCTGGCCAGGCGCCGTGGCTCAAGCCTGTAATCCCAGCACTTTGGGAGGCCGAGACGGGCGGATCATGAGGTCATGAGATCAAGACCATCCTGGCTAACACAGTGAAACCCCGTCTCTACTAAAAAATACAAAAATCTAGCCAGGCGAGGTGGCGGGCGCCTGTAGTCCCAGCTACTCGGGAGGCTGAGGCAGAAGCATGGCGGGAACCCGGGAGGCGGAGCTTGCAGTGAGCTGAGATCTGGCCACTGCACTCCAGCCTGGGCGACAGAGCGAGACTCCGCCTAAAACAAACAAACAAACAAACAAAAAACAAAAAAGAATTAGCAGCAAATGGATTTGTTTTTTCTGAAGATACTGGCTGAATGACTAGTTAGTGGTATTCTATTGCTTATTGAGTGGTGAACCTCTGCTGAGATTTAATTTGGATGGCAGGATCAACTTTAGTCAAAATTTTGTTTTCTGGTTTTTAAAAATTGAACTTTTTTGGATGGGCATTTTAGATTCACATCCAGTTGTAAGAGCTAATATACAGAGATACTATATATCCTTTACCTTATTTCCTCTAGTGGTACTAAGGACAGTATCACAACCAGGATATTGACACTGATACAATCAAGATACAGAAGTCACAAGGGTTCCTTCTGTTGTCGTTTTATGGTCATACACAGTTAAGGTACTTTGATTGCGAGGAAGAAAGTCAACTTAAGAGTGCTTAAGCGGCCGGGCGCGGTGGCTCAAGCCTGTAATCCCAGCACTTTGGGAGGCCGAGACGGGCGGATCACGAGGTCAGGAGATCGAGACCATCCTGGCTAACACGGTGAAACCCCGTCTCTACTAAAAATACAAAAAATTAGCCGGGCGAGGTGGCGGGCGCCTATAGTCCCAGCTACTCGGAGGCTGAGGCAGGAGAATGGCGTAAACCCGGGAGGCGGAGCTTGCAGTGAGCTGGGATCGCGCCACTGCACTCCAGCCTGGGTGACAGAGCGAGACTCAGTCTCAAAAAAAAAAAAAAAAAAAAAAAAAAAGAGTGCTTAAGCAAGAAAAAAAATTTAAAGGAATTTCTTGGAAGGAGTAGTTAATACCTGCTGTTATCTGATTGCCATCTCCTATTTCTTCTTTTCTCTTTCTCATCCCATCAAGTGACCCTGGTGAGGCTGTCAATCATAGACCTTGCTTCCATTGTCACAGAGAGCCAGGTGACCCAAGCCCAGCCAACTACGGTAAGCCATTTCCCCACTAAACAGGGATTAGTGGTTAGGTGAGTGTGTTTTCAATTCGAGCCTAAAAATTTTCCCTGGAAGTTTTTGATGTGGAGCTGGAGAACGGGCTTGCCTCTGGGGTCCTGGAGCTGGACCCGTGGGGATTCAGTTCTTGCAGCCTGCTTCTTACCTGGAAAAATCCTGTCTGTAGAAAAAGAGAATGAAGCCCACATGCAAATATAGGTGAACTGGAAAGGTATCAGATAAAGCAAGTCATGGAAATGTGAACTTGCTTTTCTTTGGACCCAGTTATGCCTGACGTCACCTCCTTTTCTCTACTTACTGTTAAGTAAATTGGTAACTCCCAAATTTTACTTCTGTTGATTTGAGTACTACCACTTTCCACCCAACGAATGCCATTGAATCCTGAAGGATCCCAGGAAATATCTTGGGCCCAACCACACCAAGACCTCTTTAGGGTCTGACACTAGAGGTACAAGGAATTAAGACCTACCAGGACTCTCTTTGCTTCTGTGGGGAAGAAATCTGGGAGACGCTTAGCTGAGTAACTCTGTCTCATCTCAATGGGGACTGCAGTTATCTGAAGGCGTAACTGAGGTTGGAGAACCCACTTTCAAAATGACTCATAGACTTCAGATTGGTCCTGGATGTTGGCAGGAGACTTCACTTTCTTGCCACCTGCCCTGGCCATAGTGCCGCTTGAGTGCCCTCACAACATGGTGGCTGGATTCCTTCGGAGTGAGTGATTCAAGAGAAGAGCCATAGTGTCTCTTACTACCCAGTCTCAGAAGTCACACACTATGATTTCTGAAATATCCTATTCGTTTCACAAGTCAGCCTATTCAATACGAAAGTGGACAACACAAGGGCATAAACACCAGGAAGAAAGAATCCCTGGGGGTCATTTTGGAGGCTGACAAACATAACTAGATATGATAATGTCCACAAGTTCATAGTTCAATGAGGCACACAGCAGATACTCACTTCTTCCCTTAACTTTATTTAATGACAATCTCTACATTTAAATTTCTCTGACTCAATCAGAAAGATTTTCCGGTGTTTCTATTTTTCTCTGAGGCTCACAAGTGTGGGAGCTTGTAAATCTAGAAACGTGCTGCCTGTATTGTGGATTCTGTTTTCTTTCTCACCCGTGAGTATTTTCTTAATTCACAAGACCCACTTACCGATTAACCTTTATTCTCTCACTGAATGGAAGCTAATCTCTCCCCCATGAGGGCCTGGAGCTCCAGGAGGGGCTTAATTCTGAAAACTCATGAAAAGTAGCAACACAAAGACAAGTGTCATTTATGAGCCCTCGTGGGCCCCAGGCTGATTAGAAAAAACGTTGTAAAGTAATTGCAGAGCTTGAGGAGTCTCTGGAGCGGAATTCCGGCTGGTGATAAGGATGTTGCTAAAATCAGTCTGAATAAAGAGAATTTTGTGGAATGAACCAAGCCTGTGAAGCAAACAAGATCTCCAGCTTTCTGAATGACTGGAGCCCCATGATACAGAAAAAGGCATCTCAAATTCAGATTTCACCACAAAGGCTAATTATAGGTTGATTTTAATGAAGGAAAAGGAGGGAGAAAAGAGGAAGGGAAATTTAAAAATTGGGGAAAAGGACAGCTTTTCTTCATTCAGTAAATACTCATCAGGCATCCACCTTGGATTTCCCCCTAGTTAGGGGCAACGCACAAGAAGATTAGCTTCATGGAATTCCTGCCCTCAGGGAGGGCATCGTCTGGACAGGGAAACTGAGCTGGAAACAAGTCATGTCTCATAATGTGTGGGATGAGAACACAGAAGATGGTATGCACCCCAGCCGGAAGAGCAGAGTAGATTTCCTGAAGGAGGCTGTGATGCCTGAGCTGAATTTGAAAGCTCAGCAGCAAAGGAAAGTGCAAGGAAGGCACCTGGATAGAGAGGCCACAAGTGCTATGACACGGAGATGTGAGCTGCAGGAAACTAGGCAGACCTGGAGAGGAAGCCTGTCCTCACATTCCCTGGGGCTCCCAGGCTGGTGAGAAAGATGGAGGTGGAAACCACCAGCGTTTTAATCTTGTGCTTCATGCTTAATGTATTCACTTCTTTTATTAGAGCAGTGTGCACGGTCTCTGCATATACGCCTGTTAAGCAGCATGCCCTTCTCTCCCCTCTCCTTCCCTCCCTCTTCCTGTCTCCTTTCCCCACCCCGCTTCTTCCCTCCCTCCCTCTCCTTCCTCTCTTCCTCCCTTCCTGCTTCCCTCCCTTCTTCCACCTTTCCTCCCTTTCTGCTTCCCTCCCTCTCTCCCTCCCTCCCTTCCTGCTTCCCTCCCTCTCTCCCTCTCTCCCTTCCTGCTTCCTTCCCTTCCTCTCTCTCTTACTCCCTCCCTCACTTCCTCCCTCTCTCCCATTCTTCTTCCCTTCCTCTCTTCCTCCCTCCCTTCCTGCTTCCCTCTCTTCCTACTTCCCTCCCTTCCTGCTTCCCTCCCTTCCACCCTGACTTCCTCCCTCCCTGCCTTCTACTCTCCCTCCCTTCCTGCCTTGCTCCTTTGCCACCTCCCTCCCTTTCTGCCTCCTTCCCTTCCTCTTTCCCTCCCTTCCTCTCTCTCTCCCTTCCTTCCTCCCTTTCTTCTTCCCTTCTTCCCTCCCTTCCTGCTTCCTTCCCTTCCTGCTTCCCTCCCTTCCTACTTCCCTCTCTTCCTCCTTCCCTTTCTTCCTCTCCATCTTTTTATTTTAAAGCAATAACATCTCTTCACCTCTACTAGGTATTCTGAGTAAAGGACCTGGTCTAGAAATTACAAAGGTAGAATCACAAGGATGAGGACAGGTGGAGAGATGCATGAGAGAGACACTTCCTTAACTGATTTATTTTTGTTCATTTTCAATTTTTAAAAATTTATTTATTGTCTTTACTTTGTAATTTTTTCCTTTTATTTTTAGTTGGCACCTAATAATTGTACATATCCATCAGATACAGAGTGATATTTCAGTAGGTGTATTCGATGTATAAGGATACAAATCAGGGTAATTAGCCTATCTGCCACCTCCAATATGAACCATTTCTTTGTGTTGTGAACATTCAAAATCCTCTCTTCTTGCCTTCTAAAATATACAATAAATTAGAGTTAACCATTTTCGCCCCGCAGTGCTGTAGAACACCAGGGTGAGTTCTGGTGTTGATTTATCTATTAGAGATAGGCAGACTCTATTCAAAGGGGGCCATGGAGATCGCTGTAGGGATCCCTCCCAGGGGTTCTTGCAGTTGGAGAGAGAGATGGTACTCAACTCCTAAGACGCATCCTAAGGCAAGGACAAGGGTTTTCTTTTCCTTCTAAACAATAAACGACCTTTCCCCTCATTATAAGCATTTATTCTTTGCTGTTAATTGATACCTGCTTTAACAGACATTAGTCTCCATCTGAAGGCTCAGGTAAACATGTTTGCTGGGTCTCTTTGGCTCAGGAGGGGAACTGCTTTTTCTTTTAAATAACCAGAGGATGTGCTTGCTACCTTTTCTCTGCTGTCAAGAGCAATGTGAAGCAGGCTTTCTAGAATACTCCTGGCAGCAAAAACATTACTGTTTTTTCCCCAATAAGGATCATTAAAAAAAGTTTTAAAAACCAGTGATGAACACTATTTCCCTTTCCCTTAATTTCAGCAGCTGAGACACTTTTTCTGGCCAACCAGACTAAATGTGATTGAATTTAGAATTTTCTCTCTGTCTATGCCATCATTACAGTACTATTTACACAACACACTCTGTGTTTAACTGCAGCAAACACCGATACAAAAGGCTTAACACATAGGCAGAGGTGAGGGTAGATTAATCATCTCTCATGCAGGAGGCAAATGCATCAGCGCTCTGTGCTAAGTTTAGAAATGGCGAGTTTTCCAGCGGTGAGGCCCTGGAATGCTGTGAAGTACCCATACCAGCACTTTGTGTCCCCTGCCTTCTTCTGGGCCCCACCTGCCAGGAACACCTGAGGAAGCACCTTGCAGTATAAAGAAGCCCTGGGTCGACGCTTTATGTGGCTATCATACAAGCTTCAGTCAACAGTGTCTTCTGGATAACCTTGAGACATAGGGAGACACATTTGCTCAGATCAGCATGCATTGGTTGAACACCTATTATATGCCAGATACTGTGTTAGGTCCTGGGATGTAGGGAAGGGAATGTGAAATCTGATATCAAAGACCTGGATGCAATAACTGAATCTGAAAATTGCCTTTGCTCGTGCTATCCCCCAGACCTGGAATGCCTGTTACACCCAAACCTGGTGAACTCCTACTTGCTTCAAAATTTCACTTTGCTGGGACTTAATTAAACTAAAGAGCTTCTGCACAGCAAAGGAAACTACCAACAGAATAAACAGACAACCTACAGAATGGGAGAAAATATTTACAAACTATGCATCTGAAAATGGTATAATATCCAGAATCTATAAGAAACTTAAACAAATCAACAAACAAAAAACTAACAACTCCATTAAAAATGGGCAAAGGACATGAATAGCTACTTCTCAAAGAAGACACACAAGTGGCCAAGAAGCATATGAAAAAATGCTCAGCGTTACTAATCATTACAGAAATGCAAATCAAAAGTATAATGAGATACCACCTCCCACCAGTATGAATGGCTATTACTAAAAAGTCAAAAAGAAACAGATTCTGGTGAGGTTGCAGACAAAAAGCTATGCTTATATACTATTGGTGAGAATGTAAATTAGTGCACCCAGTGTTGAAAGCAGTTTGGAGATTTCTCAAAGAACTTAAAAGAGAACTACCATTTGACACAGTGATCCCATTATTGGGTACATACCCAAAGGAATATAAATGGTTCTACCATAAAGACAGATGCACACATATGTTCATCATGGCACCATTACCAATAGCAAAGACATGGAATCAACCTAGACACCCATCAATGTTGGATTGGACAAAGCAAATGTGGTATATACACACAATGGAATATTACACAGCCATAAAAAAGACCAAAATCATGTCCTTTGCCACAACATGGATGCAACTGAAGGCCATTATCCTAAGCAAATTAATGCAGGAACAGAAGAACAAATACTACATGTTCTCATTTATAAGTGGGAGCTAAATATTGAGTACATGTGGACACAAAGAAGGGAACAACAGGTGCCAGAGCCTGCATGAGGATGGAAGGTTGGAGGAGGGTAAGGATAAAAAAATTACATATTGGGTACTATGCTTATTACATGGGAAAAGAAATAATTTGTGCACCAAACCCCAGCAATAGGCAATTTACCTATGTAACAAACATGGATATGTACCCCCCAAATCTAAACTAAAAGTTAGAAGGAGAAAACATTCTCTTGGCATCACCTCCCCTCTAAACTTTATTTGGATGGGACGGCAGATTTGCCATCTTCCTTCCTGTTTGTCTATTCCCTCATGGGACATTGAATCAATCTTTCTGTTTTACCTTTCTCTCTCTCTCTCTCTCTCTCTGGCACACACACACACACAGACATACAGACAGACACACAGACACAGACACACACACACACACACACACACACACACACAGCTCTTCATTTATTTGCCTATTTATTTGCCTTCATGTCAGTCTCCCTAATGGGTTTCCTTGGACCTTTTGAGGACAATGCCATTATCTTCTTTATTTCTCTGTTCCTATTTTAAAATTTGGGTCTCTGGAATGTAACAGGTGCTCCAAAATGTTTCTTAAGAAAATGAATACAAGTATAATTCTGGATACTTCCCATTCCTCTCTGGATCTCTATATCCTCAATTGCCCCAAATAAGACCCAACTTGATAATCCTGAGGGTCCTTCTAAGGTGTAACAGTCTTTGACTTCACAAAGTGCCAATTACAACTAAGAATGGTTCTATCCTAGAACTAATGGAGGAGGTGTTCCAGGGCTCCATGAGGCTTGGAGCTATTTTGTTCCTTGATGGAGAAAAAAAGAAAAAGAAAGTCCTTCAGGCCAATGTCAGATTTTATCAATGCTTCCCTGTGCATGTCCATGTCCATCTTAAGAGAGAGGGTTTCATTTCTGGTGGGAATGCTGGTCTCACTGTGGTAGACATTGCTAGCTCTCACAAGTACCTGTTCTCCTTTCTTTCCTGTACATGTGGAAGGCCATGTTTACCAGATCCTTTGAAGTTAAGTGGAACCATCCTACTCATTTAGGCTTGAAATGATGTATATTGCATCTGGGCTGAAGTGCTTTAGAGATGGAGCATGCTTTTCTCTTTCTTTCCTAGCTGTAGCAGATAAGGGGGTCACATATCCAGATCTACAAGCTGGTAGGGCCTCCTACAGCCTGGAGGTCTGAGTGACTATGTGGAGCAGAATGCCCTGCTGACCTAGTGGCTCATGTAGTATAATTGAGAAATAAAATTTTCCTATGTTAAACTACGGAGATTTGAGGGCTGTTTGTTACTGGACTAACACCTGGCTCATCCTGACTGACTGAGGCATGCGGCTGTCTATTGGCACTTGTCCATTGGACTCAAAATCCCTAAGCTCTTTCATGCTGCAGTGAAAGCAGCTCTAAAATTCCTTAGCAACCTAGTCCCACTTACCATTAGTGAACTGCTAAAATTAGAAAAGACAGCTTCTGATAAAGGGGTGATAAAAGAACTGAGAGGGAGAGAACAAATGATTTTGGCTTGTCTCTTGTTAATAAGTTCATAGCCCATTACCATTTTAAGCAGGCAACTGCTTTATCTCTAGGTGTCTGGGGAGTTGGTTATTTCTTCTTTCTGAACAAGGAGGATCATTTGGATAACAAATGAATAAGTCAGCTGGACAATATTTGAGTATCCCAGAAAACAAGAGCTAGGATTGGAGTCTCAGTGCTAGATCTAAGCTGGTACCACACATTGTGGGTCCAAAATGAATCCACAGATAACCCTGAGGATCAGAACCGGGGAAGCCAGATGTGAGCTTCTTCCTTAAGGATGGCTCCAAGCTCAAGTTCAGAGCCAAGTGACCTCAGTTGGAATCACAGCTCCCCGACTTTCTAGCTGCATTATCTGAGAGAAGGTGCTTTAACTCTCTGAGCAGAGTTAAGAGTAAAAGAGGTGAGATGGTAAAACTGAGCTCATGGAGCTGTCGTGGGTCTTAAAGGAGATGATATATTTTTGGCAAGAATAAATCTGAGGTCACAAATTGGCCATGCAATAAGTGGTCCCTTTTTCCTTTCTGTATCTTAATTTAGTCTCTTTCACATACTCTTACATTGTCAGCTGAGCCTCTCCACTTTTCTGGTTCTCATTGACATGTGTATGCTGATTTCATCCCAAATATGGACATTTCCAGAGCCAACCTGTGATGGATGGGGGCCCAAAGGCTACCCCAGGGCCCATACTGGACACCTTCCATTCTGCATTGGTTATCTATTGCTGCATAAAATATTGCCTGGACTGATCAATTTAAAAAAAACCCAAATGTTTATTATCCCAGTTTCTACAGGTCAGGAATCTGCATGCAGCTTAGCTGAGTGTCTCTGGCTCAGGGACTCCTAAGAAGCTGTAATCAAGACATCAGCTAGGGTTGCAGAAATCCCTGCTGCAGAGGTCAAGACATCAATTCCCTGCAACAATGACCACTCCATAGGGCAGCTGGCAGCTTGCTTTCCTGGGGTGGGGGGCAGGCAGAGAGACAGAGACAGACAGACAGACAGAGAGAGAGAGAGAGAGAGAGAGAGAGAGAGAGAGAAAGAGAGATGACCCAAGACAGAAGCAATGGTCTTTTTGTAATCTGATCTTGGAAGTGAATCCCACTGCTTCTGCCATACTCTATTCATGAAAAACAAGTCAATAATTCCAACCCATGAACCCATCTACCAGGAGAGTGGTTTACACAGGGTGTGAACTTCAGGAGGTAAGAATTGTTGGGGGTCATTTTAGGACTCGTTTCCCCTGAACCTTCAGCTGGAGAACAAGAAACAGGTCTCTGCTCTCAGTTCCCCAAGCATATTCTCTTTCCTTCGGTTATGTTCTCCTGAGATTTGACCTGGGAGAGTAATAGGGCAGGGTTCAAAATCTCTTCTCAGGGATATAGCAACATATAATCTTCCTTGCTCTTCTCCCTAACTGAACTCAATCCTTGAAATCTCTGACTCCTTGAAGGCAGAAAACTACACTCAGATTGATGATAAATTCTTCCGAATCTATTATTAACGGCACAGTTTCTATGTCTAGAGTCTTATAGGGTCTTGATTTCTGATGGTCAAAACCTAGGATTTCAAAATGCAGAAAACTGTTCTCTCGAACTCCTGTTTCTGCCACACAGAAGCAAGTCTCAAAAGCTTGTCTTGAAACTCAAAATTGTGGAACTGATTCTCCTCCTCTTTCTGAATTTCTTATGTAACATTCTTTCCCTGAAGCAGAGAACAAAGAAAGTCCTGGCATCCCAGGCTGGCAGAAGGATCAATAGGAAATCAGGGAGAGGATTAGAAACATATCTGTTACTATTTGCCAATATGGTTTTGCTCAATGCATCAAACAGATAGGATATTGTCATAGCTGAATACATACTAATCTTTTTATATGTTTTGGAAATGGGGCAGTTTCTGGAGGTTAGTAGATAGCGAGATCAAGTGTATAAGTGAAGCTATAGTATCTAGTCCGGTAACTGGAAATTGCATCCATGGATGGGGATTAATTGGCTTCTGGCAACCAGTGGGCTGTCCTGGCCTACAGATACCAAGACTGGGGGATGAAGAGGAAGGAAGGAGAGAGACACAGGAACAACATCAGTGCTTTGTGGTAGGCCAGGGAGCCACAGAGTGAGATGAATTGGCTTAGGTCACAAAGTAAGGAGGAGAGTAATTACATCACAGGCCTTTAGAATCCTAAGGTATTTCTAACCTTACCAGGTGATCAGTTGAATAAGAGGGAATACAAGAAGATAAGGGGGTCTCTTTGACATACCATCATCATCATCACCTCCATCACCATCCTCATCATCACCTCCATCATCATTATCATCATCACCTCCATCACCATCCTCATCATCACCTCCATCATCATTATCATCATCACCTCCATCACCATCCTCATCACCTCCATCATCATCATCATCACCTCCATCACCATCACCTCCTCCATCACCATCCTCATCATCTCCTCCATCATCATTATCATCATCACCTCCATCACCATCCTCATCATCACCTCCATCATCATTATCATCATCACCTCCATCACCATCCTCATCACCTCCATCATCATCATCATCACCTCCATCACCATCACCTCCACCATCATAACCTCCATCATCACCATCTTCATCATCATCACCTTTATCATCACCACCTTCATCAACATCATTACCTCCATCACCATCATCACCTTCATCACCATCATCACCTCCATCGCCATATCATTATAATCTCCATCATCATCATCATCACTATCCTCATCATCATTATCACCTCCATCATCACCATCATCATTGGCATCACCTCCATTGGTCCACTAACATTTTTGAATTCTGTATTGAATACATGTTCTCCATCTTACCTCTTTGGCTCATTAACTACTCCAGCCATTGCTACAGCATTCTGCTTTGTTCATGTGTAACCTTAGAGTACCTCTCCTCTTGCTTTCTGCCCCAGGGCTTCTATGAGGCTGCCTTGTAGGATGCCCATGATGATCCTCCTGACACTAAGGTACAGAAAGTCCGAACATGTGGGAGACTGCCCTCTACCGTGGGAATGGATCAATGATCCCTTCTTATGGCTCTGGGGCAGATAGCACCTCTGAAAATCCTGGTGATATGGAACCCTATCTGCTCATGGTGGTGACCAACCGAGGACATATCCTTTATGTATTTCTCCTCTCTGTTCCACCAGTCCTTGTCCTGCATTCCTGTCCCCTGGGATCACTTCCCCAAGCAAACTGCCTGCCCTGAACTCTTGCCTCAGGGATTACATTCCATGGTGGGAGCCCTGGCTAAGGCAACTCTTCTCTAGACTAGATCCTATGCAAAGATTTTATGCATAATAACTCATTCAATCCTCACAACACCCTATGTGGTAGGTGCTATTATCTCCATTTTACGGACGTGGAAATAGAGACTCAGAGAGGCAAAGTGACTCAGCTCAGGCAGTGACACACTGCCAGGAAGTGTCAGGGTTGAGTTTGGGCCCTGGTCAGTATAACTTCAAAGGCATTGTTCTGACTCCACTGTCCTGTCTACAATCACATCTCCCCATCAGAACCCAGTGGGTTCCAGTTTGTGCCACGGGTTTTGCCTTCTCTGGGTGATGGAAGACCCTCTCACCAAGGGTGTTACAGGTGAGCACTGTCTTTTTTCTGCACCTGTGGTCTGTGTCCACCCCTGGGAACTGATGTTCCAAAATTGCAGATTCAGGACCATGGCCAGGAGCTTGAAGGCTCCCACCCTTCTGAATTCTAAGTACTTTGAAATTCATTTGAGATTTGTTGGCAGCAGAAAAAGGGGAACAGTTGACTTGCTCTCTTATTTTTCTTTTCTTAAAGTGACCCCAAGGTCAATTTGGTAGCGAGCCCAAGGCCCCTGGACCAGTCAGTTCTAATCTGGAGACAGGAGCTGACTGCTAATGTCTGCCGAAGCTGGCATTGTTTTCCTTTTCCAAGAAGGAAGTGAGTCCCATTTTTAAAAATGTTCTGTTCCTGTGCTCCATGTTTCTGCGGTGTCAACCTCTGGACACCCATCCCAGCTAGACTAGTGATTCAGTCATTGGCATCTGCCTATGAATGCAATGTAGAGGGTGCCAGGAAAACCCAAACCTCTGGAGCAACTCACCCTCACATGCTGCAGGGGCCTGAATTCATCTTTGGTGCAGATAGAAACCAATATGTACTGAACATCACACCTGTTAGTTGCTGTGTGTTTTATATGAAATTTCTCATTCCACCTTTATATTTCAATTACACAGATGAGAAAACTAAGGCCCAAAGGGACACCTGGTTTTCCTAAGACCTGTAAGTGGAAGAGTCAGCATTTGAATGGAGAACTCACAGCTTTCAGAGTCTAGACTCGTTTCACCTCACCGGACTGCTTCTACGCCTAGTGATTCCTTCCCTTGGATTAAGGCTTGCTCTCTTGCTGTGGAATCATGAAGAGGATTATATTAGTAAATCCCTGAACATTCTCTGATTGGAGAATGAGGGTCAAACCAAGGTAAATGGCAGGATTGACACTCACACCAAGGGCTGGCTCATTAAGGGCTCGGGACCTGGTGATCGAGTTGCATTGCAGATCTTTGAAATTATGCAAGACCATGCCAGCCACCTTTCCAGGGAGAGACCATGCAAAGCAGGCAGGTGATCCCAGGGCTGGGAGTGGTAAGGAGTGCTCCAGCCCCGAGCAGCTGTCGTCCCAGCACAAAGTGTCAGAAGAGACCTCAGAGTGTGGTCTGCAGACCAGCAGCATCTGCATCACCTGGGAGCTTGTTAGAAACGAAGAATCTTCTGAGAGAACCAGACCTGCTGCATCAAAATCTGCATTTTAACAAGATTGTATCTTAGATACACAGTAATGCTTAAAAAGCATGGGGCAGAGAGGCTAAGCCAGCAGCTTCTCATGACACTCCAATCTGATGCTGCTAGTGCTCCAAAAAGCTCTCACATTCTCGCTGACTAGCCTAGGGCTGTATCTATCAATGCATTATACGACACAAATGAAGACTATTGTGTACCTTCCTCAATTTTTACCCCATTGTTTCAGCCTCATGTACATCTTTAATGCAAACATTAATGCGAGGATTCTTGTGACATTAATTTTCTGGAACAACCTGTTTTGCCGAGCGAATTTCATTAAGCCATTTTAATCCGGAGTTTAATTTTTTATACAGCTCGACTAAATCATTTCCATTTTTTTCCATTAGACTGTCTATTTGTAGTAACATTATTTTCATGGGATCAATTATTTTCTGTTTAAATTTACAACAGGCATTTGACTCATCAGTCTCTTTTTATAGACCAACTTTTTGCTGATTCTAACTTCTGCTATTGGGAGAGGTTTTCTTGTTCGTGTGTTTGATCCTTTTGTGGCCATTCTTTCTAGTAAGTGAAAATCATCTGAATCAAATTTTGTAGATTTAAATTTTGTTATTAGCAATACCTGTTTTTTTTTCCTGTCAATTTCAGCTCATTACACATTCTAGTCATTTTAACCCTGCTAGTTTTGTTAGTCGCTGATTGCTTTTACCATACCAGTAATACGTGGTAGAAATAATCATCAGAATGAAAACTCTGCAAAGGCAGGATTTCTGTCCTTTTTTTTTTTTGTTGCCTTATACTTGAGACTTAGTGCATGGCACATAGAAAGTGCTCCATATGGCCAGGCGCGGTGGCTCATGCCTGTAATCCTTGCAATTTGGGAGGCCGAGGCAAGTGGATCACTTGAGGTCAGGAGTTTGAGACCAGCCTGGCCAACATGGTGAAATCCCGTCTCTACTAAAAATACAAAAAATTAGCTGGGCATGGTGGTGGGCACCTGTAGTCCCAGCTCCTCAACAGGCTGAGGCAAGAGAATCACTTGAACCCAGGAGGCGGAGGTTGTGGTGAGGTGAAGTCACACCACTGCACTCCAGCCTGGGTGACAGAGTGAAACTCCATTAAAGAAAGAAAGAAAGAAAGAAAGTACTCCATAAATATTTGTAGGTGGAAAGAATGATATTCACTTATGATTTAATCAAAGACTGATGGTTTATCTATTTGAAAAGAAGACTGTGAGAAACAGATTGATGGAGACAGGAGAGAAAGTGGAGGAGAAGAGAGAAGATGCAGACAGCACATACACGTGCACATAGACTTGCACATGCAGACACACATTGCACATGTGTGCACACAGCCACACACATATACACAAACACACATGCATGCACACAGCCACACACATACATAAACAAACATGCATGCACACAGTCACACACATCTACATAAACACACGTGCATGCACACAGCCACACACATATACACACACATGCATGCACACAGCCACACACATATACACAGATGCACATGCATGCACACAGCCACACACATATACACAGATGCACATGCATGCACACAGCCACACACATATACACAGATGCACATGCATGCACACAGCCACACACATATACACACACATGCACACACACAGCCACACACATATACACAGATGCACATGCATGCACACAGCCACACACTTATACACAAACACACATGCATGCACACAGCCACACACGTATACACAAACCACATGCATGCACACAGGCACACAGATATACACAAACACACATGCATGCACACAGCCACACACGTATACACAAACCACATGCATGCACACAGCCACACACGTATACACAAACCACATGCATGCACACAGCCACACAGATATACACAAACACACATGCATGCACACAGCCACACAGATATACACAAACACACATGCATGCACACAGGCACACAGATATACACAAACACACATGCATGCACACAGCCACACACATACATAAACAAACATGCATGCACACAGTCACACACATCTACATAAACACACGTGCATGCACACAGCCACACACATATACACACACATGCATGCACACAGCCACACACATATACACAGATGCACATGCATGCACACAGCCACACACATATACACAGATGCACATGCATGCACACAGCCACACACATATACACAGATGCACATGCATGCACACAGCCACACACATATACACACACATGCACGCACACAGCCACACACATATACACAGATGCACATGCATGCACACAGCCACACACTTATACACAAACACACATGCATGCACACAGCCACACACGTATACACAAACCACATGCATGCACACAGGCACACAGATATACACAAACACACATGCATGCACACAGCCACACACGTATACACAAACCACATGCATGCACACAGCCACACACGTATACACAAACCACATGCATGCACACAGCCACACAGATATACACAAACACACATGCATGCACACAGCCACACAGATATACACAAACACACATGCATGCACACAGGCACACAGATATACACAAACACACATGCATGCACACAGCCACACACGTATACACAAACACGCATGCACACAGCCACACAGATATACACAAACACACATGTATGCACACAGCCACACACATATACACAAACGCATGCACACAGCCACACACAGATACACACAAGCATGCACATACACAGAGGCATATATGCACATGCACTAACATACGCATAGTCACAGATACACCTGCAGGTGCAAACACCTATATATGGGATCACATTCATACGCAGGAGTTAGTATATTTGTGCTCACCAAATAGAGAGTAGAATTGTAGTTGTTAGAGGCTGGGAAGAGTAGAGGAAGAGAAGATAGGGAGAGGCTGGTTGGTGGATACAAAGTTACAGCTGAATGAGAGAAATAATTTCTACTGTTCTGTATTACTGTAGGATGAATATGGTTAACAATAACTTAGTGTATACTTTCAAAAAGCCAGAAAAGAGGATCTTGAGTGTTCACAACACAAAGAAATGATAAATGTTTGAGGTGATGGATATGCTACTCTGATTTGATCATTACACATTGTATAAATGTATTGAAAGATCACTCTGTATCCCATAAATATGTATAATTATTATGTATCAATTAAAAATAAAAGAAAAAACCATACATATATGCACACATAGACGTGCACATGAACACACAAAGCATGGATATATGTATACATGCAGAGTTGCACATATACACACACAGATATGCATGCACAGACATGCACATGAACACACAAAGCATGGATATATGTATACATGCAGAGTTGCACATATACACACACAGATATGCATGCACAGACATGCACACGAACACACAGACATACCCATGCATATGCATATACACGTGGAGTTACACATATACACCCATATATGCACACATAAATATGCACATGATGATACTTATGCACATGTACACACATGCACACAGCCACACACATACACATATACACAAACACCCATAAATATGCATACATAGACAGCATGCACACAGAGATACATATGCACCCACACAGCCATATATATACACACACATATGCAAATGTATGCACACATATGCCCATACATCGGCATATATTCGTACAGATTCAGATATAAACACATACAAACACTCATGTACATATGCACACACATGTACACACACAGTCTGCTGGCATATTGATGGCTAAACCAAGGCAGGGTAACGTGAAATGTCTTCTGGTGCAAAGTCAGTAGGATAAAAACTGCAGGATCAAATGGCGTGCTTACCAACACTCCTCTTTGGAGTATCAGTGTCTCCATTTTACAACCAGTGCTTAATCAAATGCACATTGAGTTGAACTGAATATTGGAAAACGAATTGCTACCTTTAAATGAATCTGCTGAAAAATCATACTTGTCCTGGGCCAGACCGTGCGCAAAGCACTGGGTACTGGAGAGGAAAAGCGGTTGGCCCTTTTTCTTTGAAAGCTCAGTCCAGTGGGGAAGATGGATGTGGAAGCTCAGCAGTCAAAATGCAGCTTGATAAAAGCTGTGCTGAAAAACCCTCGTGGAGCGGTGGGGGCTGGGAGGGAACAGGTCTTACACTGAATGTTCAAGCTTAGTGGGAGCTGTTTAAATTCTGAGCCGTCAGATATTTCTGCTGGATTCCTTTCGGTGCGTTTGTTAATCAATTATAAAATACTAATAATGAACACTTCAGGAGAGAGGATGGAGGCTGAAAGATAGTAGAGGGCTGGACTTGAGGTTGAAAGATTTGCAGAGACCTGGATTGTGCATTCGACCTTTACAAATTGAAGCGAGAGGCTTTGCATCTCTGAACCTCAGGATTCCACTCTATAAAAAGGAAAATGAAAGCATTCAGTTTATAGGTTTGCTGTGAGGGCTCAACGAGAACATGGATCCAAAAAAGCTTTGGAAACCAAAATACCACTAGTCAGCTTCCTGTTTTATTATCCAAAAGAGGCTGCAAAGATTTGAGGTTTGTTTGTAGTTTGTTTGTAGATTAGTCAGTGTCTACTAAAATAACAATGTGTAACAACCATGCCCAAATCTTGGTGGCTTAATACCTTAAACGTTATTTTTCTCATTCATGAGTCTGTAGGTGGGTTGGAGTTTGGCGGATGTAGGCTGGAATTAGCTGGACCTGCCTCCCGGACCAGGGTTGGATCCAAGTCTTCCGTACATGTCACCTTCTTCTTTTGGGGCCAATGCTACCTGGGATTTGAATTTCATGGTGCTATCAGAAGCGTAAGAGGGCATGCCAACCATGTGAACACTTTTAAAGCCTAACATCCTATAGGCCAAAGCCAGCCACAGGTCCAAACTCACTTCAATAGGCAGAGAAAGTCCTCCGCCTGCTTTACCAGGGAGTACTGCAGAGCAATGACTGAGGAGGGAAATGTATAATCCTATTAGGGAGAGGGAGGGGAGCCAGGAACACAAATCCCTCAAGGCAGGATGAGTAAAGGTTTTCTGCCCAAGGTTGACAGACTGGGTCTCAATTCCTGGCACTCCTCCTCTCTAGCCATGAGACTTTAGGCAACTCAACATTTCAGAGCCTCAGTTTCCTCATCTGTAAAGTGGGCATAATAATAGAATTCTCATAAAATTTCACTGAGGATTGCCTGATTCATCACAACAGCCTTGTAAGTGGTCGCCTTGTTTTACCTCACGCCTTCTGTAATCTCTTCTGTATGCATCCTTCTTTAAATACAAAAGTCACCCAGAAAGACAGAAAACAGATTAGTGGTGGCCAGAGGTGGTGGAAGGAGAGAGAGGGAGAAATGAGGAGTGCCAGGGGGCCTGAGGTTTCCTTTTGGGGCAATGAAAACGTTCTAAAATTAATGTGGTTATGGTTGCACAACTGCAAATATACAATCCCTTTGCCTGGAACCTTTTCCCCAAGGTATCTGCCCCCACCATAGATCTTCACTTGCATATGTATAATGAGGCTTTTCTGGACCACCCTATTTAATTACCCACTCCTTGCTGTCCATGCCTCTCTCTTGATATATTTTCTCTGAGTGTTTGTAGCAACCTGACATATTTTACACGCTTATACTCTATGTACTTTATATTAAAGCACAGTTATGTAATTTATTTCTCTGCTCCCTTCACCTCTTTCCTCCCTCCCTGAAATATACCAGTAGAATGTAATCTTCAAGAAGGCAAAGATATTTACCTGCTGGCTTTGCTGCTGTATGCCCTAGACAGTGCCTGGCACACGGTAAGCCTTTTAAAAATATTTGTTGAATGCATGAGATAAACCATATAATGCTTAGTAGGTGCTCAGGGCTGAGAAACATAATTGATGTTAGCCTTTACTATCTTTATTTACTTCAAATAATCTACTTAATTGCGAAATTTTCAGAGTCTGGAGGGATTCTGAGTTTGAGTCCAATGTCTTCCCTGGGAGTGCTTGCTTGCACACGTGTGTGGGATAGACTCCCGCTGTGTCTGTGGACTCAGCGTCTCAGCTCCAGGCTCCTTGCTGCCAGGCATAGCGAGCCGTGACATTTATAAATCTCTGGGCTCTTAATCCCCTGCTGATCCTCGGAGAGGAGTAGACGTTTGTTGCTACACACATTGCCCCACTTTGAACAAAGAAACGAAGAGATACCCAAGCGTCAATATAACAACTGCCTGCGATGGCTGTGACGTCGCTTCTATCCTAATGAGGAGGGCACTGGGACTCAGTCCTGTGCACTGACCTGCCCCACTCACCTGGCTGGTGAGGGGTGCAGTTACTACCTTTAGAACACATATCACTGGCTCCCTGCATTGCATTCTTCTGTCTCTGAGCAGATCTGTTTGTTTAAAGGTTTATTCCTCACATTCAGCTCAAGCCTGTAAATCCTTCCTATAAATTCTGCCTGCTCCTTGATACCAATCTGTTCTCCTTCAAGTAAATCTTTTAAAGACAATACTCCAGCAGCACTGGGAGAGCAATTCCTGCAAAATCCTGCCCGGAAGCCCCCTGTTAGCATGCAAATATGCCCCTTTGCAGCTTGTTCTGATTGTAATTCGTGATGCACAGTGCAGAGAATTAAGCCGGGTCCCTTCCTTATCAGTCTCCATTTAATGGAGACTGAATGGTTATGGATGCTTTTGTTAGGGTCATCAAGAAGGTTTGCGATGCTTGGCTTGGAAAGGAGGAACTTGTGTGCTAAGTGCTAAGACAAACCTAGCACTATATAGGCTCCCAGATGCCCATGGTAGTTACAGGAGCCATGGACAACAAACCTGTAGACACTCAATGGTGGGCTCGGGAACCCGTGTTGGCAAACTCACCATTGATGGAAAGACCTGGAGGGCAGTATCTTTGGTCATGACGTGAAACAGTCTAGTAAGCTGCAAAGGCCAGATTGAAGAGAGCTGTTGAAAATTTATTTGCTTGCTACAGGCTGGCTTTTTATTTTATTTGTTTATTTATATTTTTTTAAGCAAACCATCTGAAATGGGATGAGAGAGCCACATTTGGGCATACCGCTTACTGGAGAAGCAGTTCTACAGAGGCGAGGGCCCATTCTTTGGTTTGCAGAAGCCTCTCTGTCAGCAGTTCTCAATAGGAAAGGAGTTCATTTCTCTTCAGTTCAGCAACATTTACTAAGTGCTGGCAATGGGCTAAGGGAATAGAAAGGAAGAAGGAGATTCTTGCCCTCCAGAAATTTACAGCCCAACATAATGTAAACACTTTTCTATACAACACTTGCAAATAGTAATTGTGTGGAAATTCAGACGGTGGATTTACATGTGATCAGACTGTGCGTGTGTGTGCGCGTATGTGCGTGTGTGCACATGTGTAGGTCACTGCCTGAAGAATGACAAATATGCTAAGATTTTAGTTACTCCTTGCTTTTTTGTCCCCCGCTCATTTTTTTTTTTAACCTTTACTGAAGTATCATTCACATACCACAGACTGCGCCCATTTCAAGTGTAGAACTCAGTGATAATTAATATATTTACAGAGTTGTGCAACCATAACTGCAATCTTATTTCAAGTAATTTCTACCTCCCCAGAAAGAAGCCTCGTGCCCATTTGAAGTCACTCTCCTTCCTAACCCCAGCCTGAGGCAACTACTAATCTATTTTCTGTCTCCATGGATTTTCCTTTTCTGCACATTTTATGTAATGAAATCATGCCATATGTGGGTTTTTGTGCCTGGTTTCTTTCACTTAGCATAATGTTTTTTGCAGTTTATCCATTAGACACACTCGGAAGCAGTATTTCCAGCACCAGTCTATGGTCTCATTTTGTCCTCTTCCTTTTACAATTGAAGGCGCAATTAACTGGCCTAAATTCAATGAACTTAAAGGTGGGCCATCTGTGGCGTGCTTACTCAATTCAATCTCAGCTGAGATTTGATCCCTTATTATTACATTAGTGCTTTTTCCTTTCCTGTTTTCAGTTACCTTTTATAAAATAGTAAGAGTGGAAGATAATGAAATAGCTAAATAAATCTTATCAACAGAGATAGTGAAGGTGCTGGAGCTTCCTCACTGAGCAAACAGAGCTACCATAAAATGATAACTCGTGAAAAAATTAAAGTTGGGCATATGCATTGGATTTAGGTGCATCAACGCGCAATGTATGAAAATGCAGCTTGTTCAAAACTTGAAGGTGTGAATGTCAGAGACTCCCTGTGAATCTCGTCATCATTGTCATCATTCTCATAACAATAATAGCAACTCCCTTTTTCTGAGTGCATGGTATGAGCTATTCAGTTCCCACGCATTTCCTCATTGAATCCTCACAACTATTGGAGGAATATATATTTTTTAATTATTATTTCCATTTTACAGACGGAGACAATGAGTCCCAGTAAGTTTAAAGACACATGCCTAAGACTGAGAACTCAAAATATCTGAGATAGGTCTCGGTCAATTTAGAAGTGTTTATTTTGCCAAGGTTAAGGACGTGGCCAGGACACAGCCCGGGGAGGCCCTGATGACATGTACCCCAGGTGGTCAAGGCACGGCTTGGTTTTATACATTTTAGGGACACATGAGATATGAATCCATATGTGTAACATGTACATTGGTTCAGTCGAAGGTGGAACAACTCCAGGCGGGGAGGGGGCTTCCAGGTCACGGATAGACAAGAGACAAAAGGTTGCATTCTTCTGAGTCCTTGATCAGCTGTCCACTGAATACAGTGTTCATTCCTGGGCATAGGCCTAACTAACTTTGGGAAGGAATTCAGTTCATGGCTTGACTCTGAATCAAAATTGATAATAACCCTTTCCCCAAAAGACCCTCTTCTTGCCCAGGGACCAGTCTGCCTTTTCAGGACTAACAAATTAGCTACAAGATTAGAAATTACAGTTTAGGGGTCATGCAGCCTCTGGCCAAAAGTCTCAACCTCCTCAAATTACTCCTGGGGATAACATCACTATTGCAAAACCTGAGATGAGTGCTTGAGATACTTTGCAGACCCTGCACTTCATGGATCAGCTGACACCGTGCAGACCACTAATCTGGCTCAACCAGTTCTGCCGTCTCACCCAGGAACAGCAAGAAAACCTCACTTCAACCCCCTATGACTCCATCTCCAACCTGACCAATCAGCACTCCTCACTTCCCAAGCCCATACCCGCCAAATTATCTTTAAAAACTCTGATCCCCGAATGCCTGGGCAGACTGATTTGAGTAATGATAATTAAACTCCAGTCTCCCGCACAGCTGGCTCTGTGTGAATTACTCTTTCTCTATTGCAATTCCCCTGTCTTGGTAAATGGGGCTCTGTCTAGGCAGTGCTCAAAGTGAACCTGTTGGGCAGTTACAAAAGGAGCCTGGGAGATGGGTTGAGCAGGGGGTAGAGAAAGTAATGACAGTGATCAGACCCCACTGAGAGGTTTGCCATTGTCAATAAGGTAAGAGGGAGACATTGAGGAATTTTAAGAGCAGACGTGATGTGAACAGATTTCAGTTTTACAAAGATGAATTCCTAGGGGGAATAATGGTGCCTTGGATCAAAGTTCTCAATTCCAAGTAGCAAGTGAGGGTCTCAGAAAAAGTACAAAACTTCAGACCAAGGTCTCCTCTCCTCTTTTCAGCAGGAACCACAGTTTGGGGAACTAAACTTGCCAAGGAGACCTTCAGGTTTCTAGAATCCGAGGCTGATGAAGAAAGAAGGTTGGGGCAGATTTTGACAGGGGTCTAAGCTTTGTCTAATCACACTGACCGACTGAGCAGCCACTGCTGATGAATTCTCATTTCCTTAACTGGCAAAGCCTTCTTGGCACAAAAAAAGTGTTCATGGTTTTTCTTAAAAAAGCATTTAGTGCCTCTGAGTTGAGAAGGCTGGTTTACTGAGATGTGGCATCTCTTTACTTATAAAAGTTAAGGGGCGTTTTTCAGTCACTTTATAGTTTGTTTTATTGATGGAGAAAGGGAAAGTGATAAAATATTCTTGTCTTCTAAAATTTCTGTCCTTTGGCAACAAGGATGAGAAGGTATATGTCCTGGTAAATTTGGGTTACAAAATAACCCCTTCCCTTAGTGCTGTATTGACTGAGTTACCACAGTGCTTCCCATACACCATCGCCTCAGGCAAGTTGCTTAATTTTTCTGGGCCTCAGTTGCTTAGTCTGTGAAATGGGAATATGAACACCAATACCACCGACGTCTTAGAAGTATTATGAGGATTAGGTATCTAATATTTGTAAAGGCATTTAAAACAGAACAGTATCTGGAACATACTAAGCTGAGAAGTGTTTGTTCAATAAAAGCAAATAGATTTTGAACCACAGCTGGGTCAAGTTGTGGCGTGTGAATTACACACCTAGCTGAGTGAGCTTGGACCAATTGCTCATTCTCCCTGAGTCTCAGCTTTACCACCTGTGAAATAAGGGAGGCTGGACTGGGTGATCTCCAGGCCTCCTTCTGATCTCTCAGCACATTATCTCTCACCGTCTGGTGAGAGAGAGAAGGTTTGTCCATATGCTGTGGAAACAAGGATGAAACCAAGACACAGAGGTCACACAGTTTGCCAGAAGCCTGGGATTAAAGCCAGCCCCACACAAACAATTTTCAGCTTTTTCTGTCCACAAGAAACATCTGAGAAGCTTCAAAAACCCTGACGACCTTGCCTTGCCTCAGAACAACTGGCACAGCATCCCTGCGTGTGGGGCCCAGCCCTGGTCCTTGCAAAAGTCTTCCCAGATGATGCTAATAGCTGCCAGGGTGCCACATTATTAGCCTCGATTAAAATTCAGGTCTAGCCAAGCTTGTTATCTTTCAGTTGTAGATTTATGAGGATGGATGGTGCTGGTCCACAGTATTCTGGCTGCAGTTGCCCAAGTGTTGCATTTTTCTCTTGGTGACAGCACACATTGAGTGCCTACTCGATCACATGGCATACCTGTTTCATTTTACCTTCTCATGAAATAAGAGTAGTGGGTGCTCATTTTACAAACGAGGCTCTGAGATGGCTGCACATTTCTCAAGGTCCACTGTTTAGTAAGTGTTGGGACCAGGTCCAACTGATGCTAAAAAAGCTTCCCATCATCCCTTACCACCAAGAGAGAGGAAACAGAGTGAGCTCCTTGGGGGGAATGCACCCTTGACTTGCAGACAGTTCAGATTTCATTGGATTTTTATTTGTGTACTGCTAATAAACCAGGCCTTAGACACTGGCTTGCTTCTAGTTTGGGTTAATTTCATCTCTGGGTCAGCATAAAGTAACCCAGGGGTTCCCCAAATGTGGTGCCTAGATCACCAGCATCAACGTCACCTGGGAATTTGTTAAAAATGCAATTTTTCATGCTCAAGACTTGCTGACTAGGAACCCAGATGTTCTCGGAGAGTGGTGCTTGGACTTTCAGCATCACCACCACCTGGGAACTTGTAAGAAAGTCAGTTGATTCAGAAACTCTTGGGTTGGGGGTCCTACAATCTGTGTTTTAACAACCCCTCTAGGGGAGACTAATGCTTGCTGAAGTTTAAGGTCCACAGACTTAGCGTGGTGCTGCACAGCCCTGGTGGCAAATTACAGTCACTTGAAGAGCTTTCAAAGCATGCAATGTGGGTATGCCCAGGACAATTAGGGTCTTTGAGACAGAATGAGGCTTGGGCATTGACAGTCAAAAAAGAAACTTCTCAGGTGCGTGAATGTGCAACTAAGGTTGATCAATTTAGCAAAATAGCAACAGCTACAACAAGCCCAGTTAAATGTGCATTCCAAATAAACAACAAATAATGTTTGAGTAGAAGTATGCCATATGAAATGTTTGGAACATCATCTTTCCATTCCCCTCACCCTCCATCCTCTGGAAAAAGCCTTATCTAGAAAGCAGCAATAAGTTTGTGGGTTTTCTTTTTTTGAGATCTTTTGCACAGCATGGTGGATATAGTTAAAAATAGTGTATTGTGCATGTTAAAATCGCTAAGAAAATAAATTTCAAATATCCTCACTGCAGAAAATAATAAACATTTGAAGTGATAGATATGTTAATTAGCTTGATTTAATTATTCCACATTGTATTCAGAAATCATAACTCACTTGGCACTTGCATAAATATATACAACTATAATTTGTGAGGTTACAATAAAAAATGTCTGGGACATGTTAACATTTTTCGTTAACATGTTAACAAAAAAAACAGATTTTTTTTTTTTTTTTTTTTGAGATGAAGTCTCGCTCTGTCGCCCAGGCTGGAGTGCAGTGGCGTGATCTTGGCTCACTGCAAGCTCTGCCTCCCGGGTTCACGCCATTCTCCTGCCTCAGCCTGCCTAGTAGCCGGGACTACAGGCACCCGCTACCATGCCCGGCTAATTTTTTGTATTTTTTTTTAGTAGAGACGGGGTTTCGCCGTGTTAGCCAGGATGGTCTCGATCTCCTGACCTCGTGATCTGCCCGCCTCGGCCTGCCAAAGTGCTGGGATTACAGGCGTGGGCGACCGCACTCGGCCTTAACACTGAGATTTTTCTGTTACGTCTATGTGCAACCAATGGTGAGAACCACCGAACTTAGGATTCGAAGATTATACCGCAACCTCCAAGAGACTGAGGTACTACATAAAAAAGGAAAGTCCCGGAACCTTCTGTGTTCGATTTAATGAATTATGCAAATGATAATGTAACCACCACCCTGATCATTTGCTTCTCAAAGGGTGGTACTAGGACTAGCAGCATCACTCAGGAGCTTGTTAGAAATGTGGAATCCCAGGCTCCACTCCACCTCTAAGTTGGAATCTGCATTTTAACAAAATCCCTTGGTAATGAGCATAAACATTAAGTTCGAGAAGCTCTGATCTAGTCTAGTTTTAGTTTTTAAAACTATGCTGTCCCCTATGATAGCCACATGTGGCTATTTAAATTCAAACTAATGAGAATAAAATATGTCATAAAAGTTAGTTCCTTAGACACATTAGCCATATTTTAAGTGCTCAGTAACTATACATGGCTACCATCTTGCACCTTGCAGCTGTAGAACTTTCCGTCACCACTGACAGTTCTACTGGAAGGCCTTGTTTCAGAAGGAGGCATCAAAAGAACCTTCTTTGTGAACCAACAGGTGGGCATTGAGACCTTGTTCAAACACAAACATAAAAATAGTTATGAGTCAGAGAGGCAAAAGAGATGCCATTCAGCAGAAATACCTGAACCATCTGAAAAAGGTGGGGGTGGGGAAAGGAAAACCTTCTTTTAAAGTTGGCAGAAGCCTGGGGAACATGGCGAAACCCCGTCTCTACCAAAAATACAAAAATTTAGCCGAGCATGGTGGTAGGTGCCTGTAGTCCTAGATACTCAGGAGGCTGAGATGGGAGGATCACTTGAGCCTAGGAGGTGGAGGATGCAGTAAGCCGAGATTGCCCCACTGTGCTCCAGCCTGGATGACAGAGCAAGAACCTATCTAAAAAAAAAAAAAAAAAAAAAAAAAAGAAAGTTTTAAAATTGGCAGAGTTCCTGAGCTAGCCACGTTGCAGCTCTGCTGGCAAAACCCTGCACAATGCTAAGTGTAAGTGCATGTGGTATCCATGTTATTACCAGAAAAATTCATTATCTGGATGGATGCGATCACACTGAATACCAAATGAAGCGGCAGTAGCAGGACAATAAATTAAAGTGTTAGACAAACAGCACCCATCCTGAGAGACGCCTCCCTCTGGTTCCCTTTGCCTGTCTGCAGGTGGCGTGGGGGAAGAGAGGAAGGAGTGGCTGCTGAAATGTCAGAGCACCTTGTTGTAAGGGGCAAGCATAGAACCTGGCAGGGCTTGAAGACATTTAAAAAGAAAAAGGCCTGGGGAATTTGGATTCTGGCTTCCGGGTCTGTAGGAAGGAGGCTCGGGTTGTTAAGGGCAATGGTCACCCATTGCATTTGCTGAGACTTATTATTGCAAATGTTTTCTGCATACATTTCTCTCATTTGATCACCAGCTACCTATAAAGTGGTGGGAGGGATAAATCAGAAAAAAGCTCTAAAAATATTTTGAGAAAATTCATTTTGTTTTTCTCTTGGTTTTAATCCTGGATGCATCGCTAGGCAGCTCTGAGATCTTGGGCAAAGGGCTAGCCTCTCTGAGCCTTGGTTTTCTTATCTGCAAAGTTCTTGCCTCAATAGGTTGGTGGAGTGAAGATAATCTGTGCTGGCCCATAACAGGAGCTGAGCAAATGGTAACTGACATCTTTAGCCTTCGTATGCTTTCTGAGAGCCTACTATGTGCCAGCAGAAATGCTAAGATGCTGAAGACATGACTTTTGCCATGTGCAGAAAGTGACAGTGCAGAATTCATCCCAATATTTAGTGCTAAGGTGTTTGCAGAATACTGTGGGAATGCAGAGAGGTGCATATCTCCTGGGGAAGGCTTCATGGGGAGGTGTCATTTGAGCTGGGTTATAAGGGAAGAGGTGGAGTTCTCTAGAAAGGATTGGTGGAAGGGCGTTGCAGAGAGAGGGAGAATAGCATTTGGGAAGGCGTAGATGTGAGAAAGAGCATGCTGTGTTTAAAAGATTTTGGGAGGTCTGTTGGGCCAGGACCAGGGTGTACATGTCTTATTTTGGAGGATGATGGGTGTGAGATGAGACAGAGTCTGTGAGTCAGGGTGAGGCTTTTGTATCAGGCTAAAAAGTGTGCCTTCACCCTTTATTATTAGGGGACTATATTAGTTCTATCTCTGAAAAACAAATCACCCCCAAACTTGCAGCCTCCAATATTAATAAACATTTATTATCTTGCAGTTTCTGTGGTCAGGAATTTGGGAGTTACCCATTTGGATGCTTCTGGTTCAGGGTCTTTCATGAGGCTATAGTCAAGTTGTTGTTAGGGGCTGCTGTCATCTAAAGGCTCAACTGGGGCTGGAGAAGCCACTTACACAATGGTACCCTCACATGACTGGCAAGTTGGTGCCTGATGGTGGCTGGAGGTTCCTCATCACGTGGACAGTCCCAGAGACCTGCTTGGGTGTCCTTATGACGTGGTGTTTGATTTCTCCAAGAGAGAGAAAGGCAGAAGCTGCAGTGTCTTTTATGCCCACACACCAGAAGTCACAATCATTTCTGCAATATCCTGTTGGTTATACAAGTCAGCCTGTTAAATGTGGGAAGGGGCTACACAACAGTGGAACCATCAGGAGAAGAGAATCAATGAGGCCATCTTCAAGGTTGGCCGTCTTTCCAGTAGGATGAGGGATTTACATCATTGACTCCTCCCTACCAAAGAGAGACCAAGGCTTGAGGCTGACAACTCATCCTAGGATCACACCACTAGATGTTGGCAGTGTTGGCACTCTGCTGCCTTCTCTGGAGCTCTTTCTTTCATTCAAAGCCATTTCATTGCGATTTCTGTGGTGTTGCTGGAATAGTAGACAACTCAATTATCTGTGTGGAATTTTGGGAATTCATACTCAGAGCATAAACCAAAGCTGAAGGAAGTTATCCAGCTCTCCCGCCCAGAGCCCACTGCTTAGGCAAAGGCAGTGTTAGGTTAGGAGGGAGGCTGCTCTGTTGATTAATGCTGGATTATTAAAGACTAGTTTATTAATGTTGGTTTTCAAGAAGTTTATGATTACACTAAAAAAGGAGCTGTTATATGGATAGATAAGTGGATGAATGGATGGATGAAGATATATATAGATAAGACAGACAGAGAGACAGATGAATGGATGGATAGATATATGGATGGATACATAGATGAACAGATAGATGATACATAAATGGATGGATCAATGGATGTATAGAAGATGGATGGATGGATGGATGGATGGACAGATGGATGAACGGATGGACGGATGGACGGATAGATAGATAGATAGATAGATAGATAGATAGATAGATAGACAGATAGATATGTAGGCAGGTAGATAAATGTATGGATGCCAGCATAAGGCTACAATCTTCCTCTTGGAAAGGACTGTCCTCTATTTTGAAGTTAAGCCATTTTTGTATAATACTTTTTAATAAAAATCAAAATTAGGCCTTAAATCTTGGAGTCATCTTTGATGTCTCCCTTTTTCTTACACCCCATATTTTGTCTGTCAGCAAATTCCATCAGAATTTATCTTCAAAATATACCTGGAGTGCAGCCATTTCTTACCCCTTCCACTGCTGCCCCTATACTATTGTATCTAGAAGTGGATGAGGCCCTCACATTCTTCTCCCTGCTCCCATCTTACCTCTCCCTCCAGACTCTTCTCCCAAGCTGCTGGAGGGATTGCACGTACATGGAAATAGATCCTGCCGCTTCTGTGCTCCAACTCTTCCAACGGTTCACAACTCAGAGTAAAACTCAAACTCTTACAATGGTCTGACTGGCCTCATGCAGCCCCGTCTCCTGTGGTCTCTCTGACCCTGTCTCTCTTCCTGTCTTCTTCTTTTTCACTCTGCTCTGGACACCCTGGCACCTGGCTGTTCCTCATACCCCTGACCTGTTTCCTTTTCAGCAACTTTGCTGATTGATCCCTCTGACTGCCATGTCCTTTCCCAGATATCTGCATGGCTCTCTCCCTCACCTTCTCAGCGAAGTCTTTTCTGGCCATGCTAACTAAATCCTTCACCCCCTCCAAATGTGTTTTGTTCATGGAGGTAGGCCCCACCATCTGGAAGAATGCTGAGTGGAGAGAAAGCTCTGAATAATTATTTGTTGAATAAATGAACAAATGAACAATTAATAATAGGCAAGACCTTTATATTCATCATCTCATTTAATCCAGCAATGTACGTATGATTTGTGACTATCCCCATTTTAAAGATGAGGAAACTAAGTCTGGAGAGGTTAAATTGGTTGGCCTAGACCATTGTGGAGCTGAGATTTGAACCCACAATCTGTGTGTCTCCAAGGCTGATGTTCTCCTTGCCTGTCACCACCCTGTGAAATCCTCCAGGATGAGATCTTTCTGCTGTGAGAATGTAGGGGCTCCAGCATCACAACCTCAAATGGTGCTTTTTCACCAAATTGAGTCTTCAGAGATGTGACATTTAGAGGCAGTGGGAAGTGTAGAAAGCTTGTCTGTTAAATTTGCCTCTCCTCTTTTTATTTTCTAATATTGTTTTTCTTTCTGGAAAGTTTTCTCACCAGGCCTGTAATAATGGCATCCTTCCCCAATCATGCCATTCTGCACATATGTATAGAAACCTTATTGGCAAGGACTGTCAGCTCCAGCTACCGCACAGCACTCTGGGAGAGGGCTGGCTTCTCTTAGTTCTGCTTGGAGGTGACAAAGCCATTCAGAGTCTCTCAAGACAGTAATTGTGCCTAAAAATAACTGAGCTGCCATTTTCTTCACTTTTCACTTTTAAGACAACATGATCGTATTCCAGAAAGTGTTGCAAACAGAGGGGGAAAAGGCATTCCTAATTCTGCCATGTATCCCGGCAGCTACGTTGAGTCATAAGTATCCTCCAAGTTATCAAAGCCTCTCCCTGTGACAGAACTTGGTGATATTTTGGTAGAGGAGTGTCAGGGAGGCAGACAGAAATAAAAGACACTTATACACACATTCACACACACAGAACCTGGGAACTCTCACTAAATCATTTGAGAATCAGGGCTGATCTTACCAGGCAGGTGATCCCCATGGGGAGGGGAGAGTAAGAAGATAGGTAATAAACAAACAATTAATAATAGCTTTCATCATGAGCCAAGGCCATTCCATTGATCATTTCATTTAATCCATCAAGGGAGTTATTAATTATGACTATCCTCTTTTTACTGATGGGTAAACTGAGTCTGGAGAGGTTAGTTGGATCAGTCTGTAGCCAAGCTGAGATCCTAAGGTTGGACTTTGAGAGCAGAAGCTAATAGTCCACAAGTCTTCATGCATGAGCTGCACCCTTATTACAGGGTGCAGCTCTTGGGTTTGCAACCAGATTCTCAACTAACCTGGGGAGCTTTAACATAATGCTGAGCTCCAGGCCCCACCCTGAAGAATTTTGATTTAATTGGTGTGGATAGGGGCATTGGTCATGGGTTCCAGGGTGCAGTCAGGATTGAAATCCATTGGCTTAAGTCTTTGCTGACTCTGAGAAGCGCCCAGCAAGATGTGAACATTCTGCCAGCTGCACTCCACTGAACTGTGAGCCGGTGGTGGGATTCACACCCGAACTCCATCAGTGCTGACATAGAGGACACTTTATGCTGTGTCTCTTCCAAGAGCCTTGCGGGGGGACCTTCTAAAAACAATCATGGCCCCTGTGACTCAAGATCACCTAACACTGAGGCTTGATGGTGGCAGAAAGAATGTTCTCCTATCAGAACATCCACTGTAGCATTCCCAAATTAAGAAGAGGAACATAGTAAGCCAAAAGGTAGAGAATTCTCCAGGGAACTAGATGAGGGAAGTGAGGCTGGGCTAGCAAAGAGAGGGTCAAAACAAAGGTCCTGGATGTGTGGTGGTGGGCACCAAACCACCTTGGAAAAGATGGGGCAGAGAGTTGAGCCAAGGAGACCAAAGACACAGAGAAAGCAAACTCTGCCAAGGAATGGAGCTGTCTTGGTCTTGGTTTCATAATATTTCCAGCTCCTGGGAAGTGTCTGGTCCCTGTAGGTACCCCATAAATATTTGTTAAATGAATGATAAACACACTTTGCAAAAAAAACCTTTGTTGTTTTTCAACAGCTTGTCATGATGGGCCTCCACGGCTTTCTCTACTGATCCTTCTGAATATCAGAATAAGGATGATCCAGGACTGGAAGGCATCCATGGATGGCTGCAAGATGCTAGAAAGAGTGGAAACACGCTACTTGAGGAGCACGCTAGGGTCTAGGAACATGCTGGGGCATTATGATGCAAGGAAGCAGGAACCAATGCACACCCACTCGGCTTTGTTGTGAGAGCCTCCTGGATTAGATAAGGCAATATTACTCCTAAGGCTGCTAACTGCAGAGAATCTGGCCTGCAGATATTTTGCTTGGATCACCATTTTATTAACATTATTTTTAATTTGTTACCAATGCTTAAAAATTGGGAGATTTCTTTAGAAATCTAGATTTCTGGCTTCTTTTGAAGATTCAGAAGCTCTCACAGCCCTGGACCAGAATTCCCACTGGCCATAGTGGGCGATCCTGGAGTAGCTGCTGCTCCCTTTGGACAGATACGGCATACCCCATCCCATTTTTCTTGACCTCTGTCCAGGTGACTTTGCCCATTTTCATTGCCAACCTGGTCCCTGTAGACACTGGAGTTCGTGACTCCCTGTACTGTTCCTTTGCTTCTATGTCTGGCTATCTCAGCTCCCCCAACAGGTGCATATTCTGGGCTCCTTTTCCCACTGGGTACTTGGCACTTCAGCTGGTCTGTTTCTCAGCATTTCCTGGTGATCTCCTTACACTCAACCCAGGCTCCCTCCCACAGCCGTGTCTCTTGTATTCCTGACCGCACCTGACATCTTTCATCTGTCCAACAAACACTCTCCCATTTTTTTCTCTCTTTTTAAATTTTTTTTTTTTTTTTTTTTTTTTTTTTTTGAGACGGAGTCTGGCTCTGTCGCCCGGACTGGAGTGCAGTGGCCAGATCTCAGCTCACTGCAAGCTCCGCCTCCTGGGTTTACGCCATTCTCCTGCCTCAGCCTCCCGAGTAGCTGGGACTACAGGCGCCCGCCACCTCGCCCGGCTAGTTTTTTGTATTTTTTAGTAGAGACGGGGTTTCACCGTGTTAGCCAGGGGGGTCTCGATCTCCTGACCTCATGATCCGCCCGTCTCGGCCTCCCAAAGTGCTGGGATTACAGGCTTGAGCCACCGCGCCCGGCCGAATTTTTTTGCTAAAGAAAGAGGTAACTGTTCAGCCTCAAGAGATATATCACAATTGGTCTAACCACTTTATTTTGCCTGGAATTGGTTTAGGGGTAGGCATGTGACTCAGTGGCTCGGTTCTTGCCAATGACACCTAAGAAATCTCCTAGGAGTTTCGGACAAACATTTTCCTCTCTCATTAAAGAATGATTCCTTCCTTTTGGAAGAGTGTCATCATGTGGAGATGTATTGCTTGGAGTCATGGCAGCCATCTTGTGACCATGAGGTGAGACCTCATTTTCACACTGAGAATAACAGAGGACAGGATGGTCCCAGGACTTGCATGCTATCACTGAGCTTCTAAGCCAAATCTAGATTTATTTATTCTGGGCTTCTTTTTTTTTATAAGTCCCACATGTACTTATAGCTTAAGACAGTATGGGGCTTTTTAAAAAAATTAATGATAGCTAAACGCATTTCTAACCAATATATTTTTTTCTCACCAGTTAGATTACAAATTTCATGACGGCAAGACTGCAACTGTTTGTTTACTAGTATATAGGCAGGGCTTAGCACAGTGCCTGACACATAGCTTGTAGTCTACAAATATTTATTTAATGGACGAATGAATCCATTTTGGCATTTGAAACTAAGTAAGTATGAAGACAGCAGCAACATCTGACTTAGGTGCTATGGTCCAAGTATGTAATACATTAAACAAAATTCAGGTAAGTAGTAACATAATATATTTGAAATCATTTTGCACATGAGGGTCCTTAGGCTTTAGAGAAGATAAATTAGTTGCCTATATCCATGGATGAAAAAATAGTTGAGTCTGTATTTGAACGCTGGGAGTTCAGTTTCAAAATCTGTACTCTATGGACTCTGGTTATGTCCTAAAATCTACTGCTTGCCACTCTCAAGGGAAGACATGATGTCTGCAGCAAATGATATATATAGTTCCTACAGGCTTTGCTTTGCAAAATACAACAAATGACAGAACTATCCAGCAGAATTCGGTTCCCCTGAGCCTTGGTTCACCAGATGCTATTTTTGTGCCATTTAAGAGTAGAGCTACAAAAATTGGCATCATGGAACCCGACAATTAGAAGAAAACTTTGGCATTCATCCCTTTAACTACCAGCTTCTGAGCTCATGCTATGGCAGCCAGATCATGGACCTTGGAGTCTGATTGGCTTGATTCGAATTCCAGCTCTGCCACTCAAAAGCTGTGTGACCTTGGACATGAATATCAGCCCTCCGAACCTTGGTTTTATCACCCACAAAAGACAGGTGGTTCTAATGAGGTGAAACATGCAAAGTGCTTTGCACCATACCCAACACATAGTAGGCACTCAACAAATACTAGTTTTTGGATACTATGTTCTTCCATCTCAGTTCTGAAGTCAATTATAAGTAAATTTTTATGTTTATAAAAATTATCTCATTTTACATGTAAGGCAGATGTTAAAGGGACGTGGAAAATTCTACTGAAGATTTCATAACCTTTATTTCTAGGTTTGGTGCCAGAGAAGTAAACCTCAGTTCATCCCACTATAAAAGAGGAAGAGCTTTCTACCTAATGCACAGTACAGCTGAGATATTCTGCGATTTAATTAAAAGCTGCAGTGTCTTCCTATCTGCAGATGAATGACATTTAAATAGAAACTAGTGTTCAGCTATTTCATTACCTGGTTAAGTAATATGCCCCAAATAGCAAGTTTTAGTAATTACTGTACACTTTTCTTAAATACCCTGTTTACTAATTACCTTATAACCTGATGATACACATACATAATTTTATATTTATAGATAAATGCTCTTTCCCGACAACTTGAACACCTAAATTATGCATTGCAAACATCAGGTAATTGCAGAGAAGCATTTGCTGTCCAGCATGTGAGATCTCCAGGTAAACAGCATAATTATAGGCAACCATTTGGAATCAATAGAAGGGAGATCCTTCTATTGATTTACAAGTTATCTTCCCATCATTTTTCCACTTTTTGAAGTGAAATTCAAGGGCTGGGTGCAGTGGCTCATGTCTGTATTCCAGTTTGGGAAGCTGAGGTGGGTGGGTCGCTTGAGTCCCGGAGTTTGAGACCAGCCTGGGCAACATGGTGAAACTCAACTCTACAAAAAACAAAACAAAACAAAACAAAACAAAATTAGGTGTGTCGGTGTGTGCCTGTAGTCCCAGCTGCTTAAAAGGCTGAGGTAGGAAGATCAATTGAGCCCAGAGAAGTTAAGGCTGCAGTGGATCAAGATCGCACCACTGCACTCCAGCCTGGTTAAGAGAGTGAGACCCTGTCTCAAAACAAACAACAAACAAACAAACAAACAAGTAAAATTGAAAATTACCTTAAATAATGACTTCTATCTATGACAATTATGACAAGGTCCATGCTCTTGCTTTCATAACCTGATGTTTTTGGAATTTATGGGTATAGATAAAAGCATGCTTAACCAAGATAGCTGTTTTTTTTTTTTTTTTTTTTTTTTTTTTTTTTTTTTTTTTTTTAAGATGGAATCTTGCTCTGTCACCCAGGCTGGTGTGCAGTGGTGCAATCTCGGCTCACTGCCACCTCCGCCTCCCGGGTTCAAGTGATTCTTCTGCCTCAGCCTCCGGAGTAGCTGGGATTACAGGCATGCAATACCACGCCCAGCTAATTTTTGTATTTTTAGTAGAGACCGTGTTTCACCATGTTGGCCAGGCTGGTCTCAAACTCCTAACCTCAGTGATTCACCCAGCTCGGCCTCCCAAAGTGCTGGGATTACAGGTGCCAGCCATCCTGCGGCCAGTAGCTATTTTTAAAAAGATTGTCCAAGGAGTTTGTGCATCTCCCTTCTTCTGATAACAGATCTGGCCAATGAGGTTGGCCTATGACTCAGGTCTGACCAATCATCGACCTCCATTTCTTAGATGTCAGTAATTGGTTCACTGGGTGGACATGTGACCTTAGCAGAGCCAATTAGCATTCTTCCCTGGAATTGATGCATAGGAAAGATACTGTGAGAAAGATACTCTTGCTTTTGGTTGTAAATACAAAGTGGGGCGTAAAGTTGGAGGTGCTGAGAGTTACCTTTTTTCCTGCCATGTAGAAAGGCCTGTTTGTAGTAGAAGATATGAAGCCAAGGAGGGAAAAGGGAGGTGAGAAATGTACGGGGGCGGGGAGAGGGAGAGAGAGAGAGAGAAAAAAAAAAGAGGGAGAGAAGAGAGAGGGAGCGTGGGGAAGGAGGGAGAAAGCGGCAGCGAGAGAGAAGGAAGCAGAGAGAGAAAGAGAGAAAGGGAGACAGAGAGGGGAAGAGAGGGAAAAAGAGAGGGAGCGAGAGAGGAAAGAGAAAGCAAGGGAGAGAGGGAGAGAGAGTGAGGGGGGAGAGGGAGGGAGAAAGGTGGAATGAGAGAGAGGGAAAGAGAGAGAGGGAGACAGAAAGAGGGAGACAGAGGAGGGAAAGAGCGGGGAGAGAGGGAGAGACAGAAAAAAAAGACAGGGAGAGAGAAAAAAAGAGACACGGGTAGAGAGGGAGAGAGGGAAAGACGGGGAGAGAGGAGGAAGAGTGGGGAGAGAAAGAGGGAGAGAGAGAGAGAAAGAGAGACAGGGAGAGAGAGAGAGAGAAGTGAGAAGGATGAGAGATGTACTTTGGCAGTGTCGGGAGCCAGTTCCATTGCTTGGAGACATTATCCCTGTAACCCATCCTTTCAATGCTACATACTCCTTCAGTATCATTTTCAAACCATGTGAGCCAACACATTCCACTCCCCCTTAGGATGGCTTAAGTTCAGTTTCTGTTCTGATTTCTCTTGCAGATTTCCCTGTACATTTTAAGGGTGAATGGACACTGGCTCCCACACTGCTTTCTGGGAGGGATCTGTTCTGACCCAGAAAAGGATCTCGTATGGCCCGGAACAAGGCAGAATTAGTGGCTTTTTACTCATCTTCTGGGTGTTCAGCTCCTCTCTGTCAGGGCTAGAGACTGCGGGACAGCGTGTAACAGCTGGGTAGAGTCTGGTAAGGGCATTTGATATAAGCCTTGCTGGATGTATCAAGGGCCCCATTCATATTTTTCCTCTTTTACTCAATAACTTTAATTCTTCATCTTTATCCTGAAAATAGCACAAGAGGGAATGAAGATTTTCTCCTAAAGATGCAGAGCCAGGCTCTCTCACAATGGTCAACGGGAAACAGTCCAGAGATGTATAATCTGAACAAAATTCAATTAATTATGGTTTTTCCACATATAGCATATATCTTGTTCCATGGTGAGTTTGAAATAATGTTGTAAATATTTATGCTACAATAGTGAATAAAAAAGTAAGGCAGAGAAATTGTAAAAATACTGTCAATTATGTAAAGGGTCCTAAGTACAAAGATTAGAGGAAAGAGGAAAATATGCTTTTGACTATAACGGAAGGGTAGGATTACAGGGCACGTTTATTAATGTTTCTCTGGACTTTCCTTCATCTTTTAAATGTTCTACAATGACGATGTATTACTTTTACCATCAGAAAAATGAAATAAAAGAAAATATAATAAAGTAAAACACAACCTGACTTGACTACACTCTATCTCCCTTTGGTTGAGCAAAGATGTGTAATTGCTTGTGCTTTTAGTTTAGGCCTGGAGTCCAGAAAACCACATATCCTCTGTGACCTTTCAGCAAGTACCCTGACATTTCTTTTCCTGGGCATTTTGCCTGTAAAGTGGAGGTATTAATTCCCACACAGTTACCATTTGAAAATGTAAAGAGGGTGTAAAGGGAATGGCATAGATGGAATGTTGAGTATGAATTGATTCAACAGCAATTTTAGGAACTATTTTGCTGGAGGTGGAGGGATGTCTACAGTGTCCCACAAGACGTTCCTTGGGATGAGCAGCAGAGGACTTGTTTCCAGGATGAAAGACAGAGAGCGAAAGCAAGCCATAGCATCACAGAACCATCCCCAGCCTGCTAAAGTGCTCACCCAATTAGTCTCTCATTCATTCAGCAAACAGTGGCTACAATATTCTTTATGTACCAAGACTGTGCGTGGCATTCACTTACAGATGAACAAAGCAGCCAACATTCTGTGGGGCCTGTGGGTAAAGAAAGCTGTAGAAATCGATTGATTAGACCAATGCTCCCCAGTGGAAATATAAAGTAAGCCGCAAATGTCATTTTATATAATTGTAGAACCTATGGAATTATATAATTTGAAGTAACTTAAAATTGTCTTAGTAGTCACATTAAAAAAGTAGGAAAAAACCAAGTAAACTTAAATAATATTTAATAGTATATTTAACTTAATATACCCAAAACATTAACATTAGCCTTAATACAGCCTAAGTATTAAGAGGCAGAATTATTTCAGTGCCCTGCCCTGAACATTTTCTACGCTCTGCCAATTTAATTCTCCTTTCCGCAACTCCTGGCAGCCACAGATCTTTTACTGTCCTTACAGTTTTGCCTTTTTCAGAACATCACAGAGTTGGAATCATCCAGAATGTAGCCTCTTCAGACTGGCTTTTTTAACTTAATAATGTGCCTTTAAGTTTCCTGCACGTCTCCTCATGGCCTTTCATTCTTTTTTGTACTAAGTCTTTGAAATCTGGTGTGTATTTTACACTTGCGCCCATCTCCATCTGGAAAAAACACATTCCAAGGGCTCGATGACCACATGTGGCCAGTGGCTACGGTGCTGGACAGTGTGGGCAGGACTAGATGGTCCTCAGTGCACCCCTGAGCATTAGTTGCTGTGACAACTGTGAGCTCAGGGCTAAAGGCACAAGCCAGGTATCACTGTGGAGTTACCAAGGGACAGACAAGAGGATCCCAGCACCTGGGGGTCTATTTAATGGCGCTACCAAGGTGGGAAGGTTGGTCATGATTTCTGAAGAATGGACAGTTCTGAGTGTGCAGGTATGAAATAAAAGTAGTGGCAAAACTGATACCCCAACATTTTCCATCTTGTTAGACACATTGATGAATTTTTTGCCAAAGGATATCAGGCACAAGGAATTTCAGCCTCCATTTCACAAAACTGTGTTAATATGGCAGAATCATCTTCCAATTTAATGATTTGAAATTGACCTCTTAGCTTTATGGAACTGAAAAGAAGGAGTTGTATTTCCATCTTCCCAATTATGGTAGACAGCATAATAGCTCCCTAAAGATGTCTACCTTGAAATTCCTGAAACCTGTGAATATGTGACCTTGTGTGGCAGTAAGGACTAAGTTAAGAATCTTGAAGTGAGGAGATGATGCTGAATTATTGGGTGGGCTCAAACGAATCACAAGAATCCTCAAAAGAGGGATGTGGGAGGGTTGGAATCAGAGGTGATATGATGGGGGAGGCAGAAGCAGGACAGGGTAGACAGAGAGAGAGACAGAGAGAGATATTTAAAGACACTATGCTGTTGACCTTGAGATGGAGGAGGAAGCTAGGAGCCAAGGAATGTGGGCTGCTTCTAGAAGGTGGAAAAAGACAAAGGAAACAGATTATCCTCACACAGCCTCCAGAAGGAACTTTCAAATTTACCCAACATCTTGATGTTAGCCCAGGAAGAGCTGATTTAGACTTCTGTCCTCCAGAACTGCAAGGAAGTACATTTGTGTTGCTTTAAGGCATTACATTTTTGGTAATTTTTTACGGCATCAATGGGAAACCAATACACTAACCAAGGCTTTGAATCACAAAGCCATGGGACTTCTTTGCTCCTGGGAAGAACTGGCAAGACTTTATTTTCTGACTCTAACTCCCTTTGGGTTGACAGAGATGGGCTTTCTAAAAGGGGAAAAGCCTCCAGAATTGGAAGACATGGGAGTTTACTGGGGAGTGTTCTGGGGCTCAGCACTTGCTGCGAGTGAGGGAAGCAGGACCAGGCAGAGGGAGGAGGTGAACTGTAAACATCATAAGCTACCTGGGGCTGGGATGACCCCGAAGGCCCTCCCACCTGGAGGGGTGGGGTCTGGGTCATTGGATATAGGCTGCCCCTGGGGTGGAAACTTTGGGTGAGGCAGTACCCTTCCACCGGGTAGGTTTAATTTCTGAAGAACTTGGCTGAGTTGTTTGTCAGCCAGTAATATTCTCAGCAGCTGGGGGAATGAGCACTTCAGTCTTGAAGGGAGATCTGGGTGGCGCACATAGCATGCGCTATGAATATCAACTTTATAGGGTAATTAAGAAGGTTAAATTTGACCAAATGCACCAAGGGATTGGCATAGAGTATGGCACATACTAGACTTGTTCCCAGACCAAACCGAGTGTTGGACTGCTTATTCTTGCAATCCAATAATGATATGCAGATGAACCGGGGAAGAAGGGAGTTTATTTCTATAACAGGGTACAGGGAGAAGGCCTGGAAAATATCGCCAGACCAACTCAAAATTACAAAGCTTTCCAAAGCTTATATACCTTCTAAGCTATATGTCTATGTGTAAGCATGCATTCATCTAAAGACATAAGTGATTAACTTCTTCTAGCCTATAACTAAGGTGTGAGTCCTGAAGACCTTCCTCTGGAACTCCAGTAAATTTACTTAGTCTAGATTGGTCCAGGTACTGGGGTGATTACCTTTATCTTGTCTCCCACTAAATCAGAGGTCTGGGGAGTTCCTTTAGACCCCCAGTAAAACTTGTTTGTGGAGGTCTGGGGAGTTTCTTCAGACCCCCAATAAACTTGCTTAATCCCAAATGGGTCCTGTTAAGAATTCCTTCGTTATCTTGTCATGTTTCAAGGCCCAGGAAAGGCCTGGGCACAACTCTTGGTGGGCTTTTATTATATTCCAGCCTTTGTATAAGGGCACTAGCTCTTTCAGCTTTTAATATTTAACTTCACCACTCAGTCAGTGCTGAGACAGTTGTTATGGAGGCCTGCCTGTTCAGTTGTCAGTGAGACCTGGCCTGCCACAGACTCTTGATAAGTGGTTGTTGATGATACTGTCATTATTATTAGAATTATTCTGATATCGAGAATATTTTTGAAAATGCTAATGGATAAAAGAGGCAATGAGTGAATTCCAAGCAGCTTTAAAGTCCAGGCAATTAGGAGGAAATAATAATCCTCAGTGGCCCTTGAAGAGCCTCTAATCTCAGAGGTGCTGACAATGGATTTGGGTCCTGAAAAAGCTGCCAAGTCTGCAAACAAAGCAGTGTTGCTTTTGAAGGGGAAAGTTAGAAGGAAGCAGAGGTTTCAACAAAGCCATTTTGCATTTGAACCATCCCTGGTTTATGGTTCTCCAGAGCAGCAAGGACAGGTCTGCAAACACCAGAATGTGCTGTTTTGTTTTCCTTGCGGCGGTTTTATTCTGCATTCTGTATTCTCCCTGGGCCAGATGCTGCCTGTGACTTGACTAATAATTTCCAGCATGAAATGTACTGAGAGCTTTGAATTTAAACATGATACCTTGAGTTCCCTGTGGTAGGCCCTGTCCCTCACCCTTGGCCCCACTGGGGCAGTCTTTGGATTCTTCCCGGAAAAAGACCCAGTCAGCAGGATATGCTGCTGGAGACACCAAGAAGTCTATAAAAGCCACTGGGAGTTTGTTCTCAAGGTGGTGGCCCTTCTCCGTCTCCAGGGAGCTCCATTAAGCCTGGTCTGAAATATGCACTTGTTAGAGATGGGGATGTGAGGGTCAACTGTGAACTCCATGAGAATACAACCTGTTGGTTTACTTTGTCATTGTATCCCTAGAATTTATCATGAGACCTGGTACATAGTAGAACCTCAGTGAATATTTATTTGTTGAATGAATGAATGAATTCTTCCCCAGAAGGTACTGGAAGGCCAGAACTCACCCTCCTGAATTTTAGGGCCTGGGAAGGCAAGTGTGTTGCCAAGAACTGAGACATGACTGTGTGTGGGTTACCTTACAGAGATTCACTTCCCCTGAGCCGTGGACTCTTGAGGAGTTGTATTATGTGGTCGGTCTCTCCTGCATGCATGTTCTACAGTAATGGAGAGACAGCGTGCAATGTTCTTTCATACACCAGTGCCTTTACACAGACCAATCCCTCTGCCTGGTCACTGTTCCTTCCTCCTCACTTCCCCTTGAAACAGCCTTTGCAAAATTACAACAGTGAGAGAAATCTAACATAACTGACTCCATCTTGCTTGTAACCTCACGCGCTAACTTCCCTTGCTCATTCTTGTGCATAGGCCAAGCTAAATGGAAGGAACTAACTTATAGTTTAACTTCAAAGCAACGATGACCTTCTCAAAACCGACCCCATCCTTGTTTGGGAACTGCAACCACCTTTGTAAGACTAATGAAAGACCACAAAGTTAGAATTACGGTAGGCACCTGAATTCTTCTAAGATGTAGACATAGACTCTAACCAGTCATTGCTTCTTCTGCTAAGCTAGGACCATAAACAACCGTCAGCCACTATTCACTAGCTTCTTTTCTGTAATTGCTTACTGCTCAGGAGTCATATAACCGGAGGTCACGAGATTTGTAACTTCCCCAGTTGCTTCTATAGATAACATCGCTATTACAAAAAGTTTCTTATTCTCTGAGGCAATGGGGTCTTGCTGTGTTTCCCAGGCTGGTCTTGAACTCTTGGGCTCAAGCAATCCTCTCTCCTTGGTATCTCAAAGCACTAGGATTACAGACATGAGCTACCATACCTTGCTTCTACAAAGAATTTTTAAATACTCCTTTCTCTTGCTCACCTTCTCTGAACTTAATGAGTAGATATTTTACTTTATTCTTTTGTGTTTATTGTAAATGGAGTTGCTTTCTTGATTTCTTCCTCAGCTAGTTTGTTATTGGTGTATAGAAACACTACTGATTTGTGTACGTTGATTTTGTACCTGCATCTATATTGAATTTGTTAATCTACTCTAAAAGTCTTTTGGTGGCATCTTTTAGGTTTTTCTCTGTATGCAATCATGTCATCTGCAAACAGGGAAAATTTGACTTCCTTGTTTCCAATTTGAATGCCCTTTATTTTTTTCTCTTGCCTGATTGCTCTGACTAGGACTTCCAGTATTACGTTGCATTAGAGTGGTGAAAGTGGGCATGCTTGCCTTGTTCCGGTTCTTAGAGAAAAAGTGTTCTATTCCTCGTTCTGTATGATGTTGGTTGTGGGTTTATCATGTCTTTGTTGTGTTGAAGTATATTGCTTTTATACCCAATTTGTTGAAAGTGTTTTTTTTTTTTTTTTTATCATGAAGGGATATTGAATTTTATCAAATCCTTTTTTGCATCTGTTGAGATGATTACACGGTTATTATCCTTCATTCTGTTGATGTGATGTATCACATTTATTGATTTGCATATGTTGAACCCTCCTTGCATCCCTGGAATGATTCCTACTTCATTATGGTGTATAATCTTTTTGATGTGCTCTTGGATTTGGTTTGCTAGTATTTTGTTGAGAATTTTTGCATCTATGTTAATCAGGGATATTGACCTGTGGTTTTCTTTTTTTTGGTTGTGTTTTTGTCTGGTTTTGATATTAGGGTAATGTTGACCTTGTAGAATGAGTTTGGAAGAACTTTCTCCCTTTCAATTTTCTGGAGTAGTTTGAAGGAAATTGGTGTTTGCTTTTAAAATGTTTGGTAGAATTCAGTAGTGAATCCATTGGTCCTGGGCTTTTCTTTTTTTGGGAAACTTTTTATTAATGCTTTAATCTCATTACTTATTATTGGTGTGTTCAGATTTTCTATTTCTTTCTGGTTCAATCTTTGCAGATTATATTTCTTCAGAAATTTATTTATTTCTTCTAGGTTTTCCAATTTTTTGTATATAGTTGTTTCTAATAGTCTCTACTAATTAAAAAAAAATCTGTAGTATCAATGGTAATGTCTTCTCTCTTTGTTCCTGATTTTATTTATTTGAGTCTTCTCTCTCTTTTTCTTTTCATAGTCTAGCTATGGTTTTTGATTTGCTAGTCTTTAAAAGAACAACTTTTCATTCTGTTTATCTTTTGCATTTTTAAAATCCTACTTTGTTTTATTTTTTTCTGATCTTTATTATTTCTTTCCTTTAATTAATTTTGGGTTTAGTTTGTTTCTGCTTTTCTAATTCCTTGAAGTGCATTGCTGAGTTGTTTACTGGAAACATTTCTATTTTTTGAATGTAGGCAATTATTGCTATAAAATTGCTTGTTACTACTGCTTTTGCTGTGTCCCATAGATTTTGGTATGTTGTATTTCTATTTTCATTTGTTTCAAGACATTTTTAAACTTTCTTCTTAATTTCTTCGTTGATCCATCGGTTGTTCTGAAGCATGTTATTTAATTTCCATGTATTTGTACAGTTTCCAAAGTTCCTCTTGTTGTTGATATCTAGTTTTGTTTCATTGTGGATAGAAAATATACTTGATATGCTTTTGATTTTTAAAAATTTGTTGAGACTTGTATTGTGGCCTAACATATGGTCTATCCTGAAGAATGTTTCATGGGAAAATATGTCCTACTGTTATTAGGTTATACTCTATCTCCCCCTTTAGATCTATTAATATTTGCTTTATACATCTGGGTGCTCTGGTGTTATATGCATATATATTTATAATTGTTATATCTTCTTACTGAATTGATTGATCCCTTTATCATTATGTAATGAGATTGTTTGTCTTTTTTTTCACAGTTTTTGGCTTAAAATCTGTTTTATCTAAGTAAGGCTAATCCTGCTTGATTTTAATGTTCATTTGCATAGAATCTTTCTCTATCCCTTTACTTTCAGTCTGTGTGTGTCATTACAGATGAAGTGAGTTTCTTGTAGGCAGCATATTGTTGGGTCTTTAAAAAAAATCCATTCAGCCAATCCATATCTTTTAATTGGGGAATTTACTTTATTTACATTCAAGGTTGTTATTGATGGGTGAAGATGTACTTCTGTCATTTTGTTGATTGGTTTCTGGTTGTTTTGTGTATCCCTTGTTCCTTTCTTCCTCTTTTTGTTTGTGGTTTGGGATTTTTGTAGGGATAAAGTTTTATTCCTTTCCCTTTTGCATTTGTCTATCTGCTGTACCAGTGAGTTGTATACTTTCCTATGTCTTCATAATGGTAGCTATGGCTGGCCTTTTGCTTCCAGAGGTAGGATTCCTTTAAACACTTCTTGAAAGGCTGGTCTACTGGTGATTAATTGTTCATTTAATTTAACCAAGGAGGTAAAAGATATCTAAAATGAAAATTATAAAATTCTGGTAAAAGAAACTGAAAAGGACACAAAAAATTAGAAAGACATTATATGTTCATGAATTGGAGGAATAAATATTGTTAAAATGAATATACTACCTAAGGCAATCTACAGATTTCTACAGATTCAATGTAATTCCTCTTAAAATACCAATGATATTTTTCATAGAAATAGAAAAAAATCCTAAGATTTATATGGGATCACAAAAGACCCTGAATAGCCAAGCAGTCCTGAGCAAAAAGAGCAAAGCTGGAAGCATCACACTATGTGACCTCAAAATACAGTACAAGTGTATAACCAAAACAGCATGGTAATGGCATTAAAAACAGATACATAGACTAATGGAACAGAATATAGTATCTAGATATAAATCCATATATTTATAGCCAACTGATTTTCAACAAGGCACCAAGAATGTACATTGGAGAAAGGACAGTCTTCTTAGTAACTGGTTCTGGGAAAATTAGATATCCATCTACAGAAGAGTGAAACTACACCCCTATCTCTCACTATACATAAAAATCAACCCAAATGGATTAAAGACTTAAACATAAGACCTGAAACTGAAACTACGAGAGAAAAATGCAGGGGAAATGTTTCTGAAGATTGGATGGCAAACATTTCATGGTCAAAACCTCAAAAGCATGAAAAACAAAATAAAAAATGGACAAATGGATTTATATCAAACTAAAAAGCTTCTGCACAGCAAAGGAAACAACAGAGTAAAAGGACAATCTACAGATGGGGAGAAAATATTTGCTAACTGTTCATTTGACAAGTGAGTTGTATCCAGAACATTCAAAAAAACTCAATCAGTTGTATCCAGAATATACAAAAAAACTCAGTCCAATGGTAAAAAAAAAACCTGATTAAAATGAGCAAATAATCTGAATAAACACTTCTCAAAAGAAGACATAAAAATGGCCAAGAAGCACATAAAGATGCTCAAGATCAGTAATCATCAGGGAAATGCAAATAAAAACCACACAGAGGTATCATCTCACTCCAGTTAGAATGATGATTATAAAAAAGACAAAAACAAATAAGCAAACAAATGCTGGTAAGAATGTAGAGAAAAGGGAACTCTTATGCACTCTTGGTGGGAATGTAAATTAATACAGCCATTATGGTAAATAGCACAGTGGTTTTTCAAAGAACTGAAAACAGAATTGTCATAAGATTCAGCAATACCTTTACTGGGTATTTATCTAAAGGAAAGGAAATCACAACGTCAAAGAAATATCTGTACTCCCATGTTTATAGCAATGCTATTCACAATAGCCAAGGTAAGAAATCAACCTGAGTGTCGATCAACAGATGAATGGATAAAGAAAATGTGCTATATATACACAATGGAATACTATTCAGCTATAAAAAGAATGAAATCCTTCATTTGTGGCAACATGGATGGTCCTAGAGGACGTTATAAGCGAAATAAGCCAGGCACAGGAAGATAAATATTGCATGCTCTCTCATTCATGCAGTGAAAGCTAAATAAGGTGATCTCATAGACATTGAGAGTAGAATAGTGGTAACTAGAAGCTGGTAAGAGTGGGAGAAAGGAGGAATAGAGAAAGGTGGGTTAATAAATACAAAATTACAGCTAGAGATAAAGGAATAAGTTCTACTGTTCTATAGAACTGTAGGGTAACTATAGTTAACAATTAACTCTATATTTTCAAATAACTAGAAGAGAGGATTTTAAATGTCCATAGCACTAAAAAATGATAATTATTTGAGGTGGTGGATATGCTCATTACCTTAATTTGATCATCACACATCGTATACGGGTACTGAAATACCACATTGTAACCTGTAAATATGTACAATTACTATGTGTTAATTAAAAATTTAAAACGTATAGGGAGAGTGTTTCTTATGTAGGATCAGACAGATCATCATCCCAAATGGATTATATGTGGTACTAGATAGCTAGACACAGAAGTTAACTCCATTCCAGGAGAGTTGAGGGAGTCAGTCACTGAGGGTGGAAGTGGAGGAGGGAGAGATCAGGGGGAAAAAAAAAAAAAGAGAGAGCGAGGAGGAAGTGGGTAGTTCATAAAGGAAGAGAAGAAGGGAAGTGGAGAAAGAAAAGTTCAGCGAATTCCGTAGGAGGGAGTAGTTTCTCCCTGACCTGGAGTGAGGTGTCATTTACTGTGTTAGTGCATCATTGAGTAACATAAATGCTATAGTCAAAGGGTACAGATGCAGACACACCTATGATGCTTGGATGCATCTGTTTCTGCTCCCTGTTTCTGTCACCTGCACTGAAGTCTGAGGGGTGGAAGTTTCTGGAATACTCATATTAAGAATAACTCAGCATTTGTACAGCCTGGCTTACAATGACCTCATAAGAAATCAGTGAGGTCATCATACTGTCTCTTCTCCCGTTGAAAGGAGTTAGCCAACTTGCTTTAGGCAGACAGTAAGGAAAGGGTCCCCAGAGAACCTCTGACCCACCCACAAGTGCTTACACCAGATATTTTGTGCAGATAGGGAGCTTGCAAAGGGGGCTTGCCTAAACACACCTGCAGTGGAAAATTCCATTCCTTAACACATGTGCAGTAAGGGAAATAAATCAACATGGAGTGGCCAAGTTTAAGGGCCCACATGTGCACTAGGAGGATGGGGTGGAGTTGCCAGGAATTTGCACCTTAAACCCTGGTATTCAACTGTGAAGAGGGTGACCAGCCACTGCTTTTAGGACCCCTTTCTTTTCTGAGAGCTTTCCTTTTGCTTAATAAAGTCTACTCCACTCACTCTCTGGGGTCCATGTGCCTAATTCTTCCTGGTCATGAGACAAAAACTCGGACCTAGCTGAGCTAAGGAGCAAAAGTTCTGTATCACCACTAGTGTCTGTTGCTCAAAGAGAGAAAAATTAACTTTGTTCAAGGATATACTAGAGGGTGTGGGGATTGGGGAGATGTTGGTCAAAGGACTCAAAATTTCAGTTAGACAGGAAATAATTTCAAGAGATCTAGTATACATCACGGTGACTGCAGTTAACAATATATTGTATACTTCAAAATTGCTGAGAGTAGATTTTAAGTGTTCTCATCACAAAAATCATGTGCATTGTGTGAGGTAATGCACATGTTAAGTAGCTTAATTTAGTCATTTCACAATATATACACATATCAAAACATCATGTTGTATACCATAAATATATACACTTTTTACTCGTCAATTAAAAAGAGAGAAAGAACACACAGCCACTCAGTTCTGGCTCAACTCCTGAGACAGACATCACTAATCAATCATGGCACTACCTGATCCAATCCTTGATTCAGGCAGTCACTACTAATCAGATGCAGATGAAAGCTATTTGCTACTGGGCAAAGAATAAGATCACGTTGGCCCAGGTGGTATTTCAAGCCATACCCAGCATTATGTAACTCTCTCTCCATCACGACCATTAATTGTTGTTGTATTACTGGAAAAGGCTCCCGATCCAGACCCCAAAAGACTGTTCTTGGATCTCACCAAGAAAGAATTTCAGGCTGGTCCATAGAGTAAAGTGAAAGCAAGTTTATTAAGAAAGCAAACAAATAAAAGAATGGCTACTCCATAGGCAGAGCAGCCCAGAGGGGTGCTGGTTGCCCATTTTTATGGATATTTCTTGATGATATACTAAGCAAAGTGTGTATTATTCATGCCTCCCCTTTTTAGACCATATAGGGTAACTTTCTGACATTGCCAGGGCATCTGTAAACTGTCATGGCACTAGTGGGAGTGTAGCAGTGAGGGCGACCAGATGTAACTCTCATCACTATCTTGGTTTTGGCGGGGTTTAGCTGGCTTCTTTACTGCAACCTGTTTCATCAGCAAGGTCTTTATGACCTGTGTCTTGTCCGAACTCATGTCTCATCCTGTGACTTAGAACGCCTTAACCTCCTGGGAATGCAGCCCGGTAGGTCTCAGCCTTATTTTACCCAGTCCCTATTTAAGATGGAGTTGCTCTGGTTCAAACATCTCTGACAGTTGGACCCAAGACTTTATGACCCCTGATCATCTCCACCTCCTGTTCATCTCCTTCTTCTCTTATGCATAACACCTGCTCTGTCAACTCTGCTGAACCCTCCTTGACCAGGAAGCCTTATTTCACCTAGATCCCTTGTTCCTATAGAATTCCTTAGAGCAGGATTTCTCAGTCTTGGCACTATTGATATTTTGGGCATAGAGTTCTTTGTTGTGGGGGGCTGTCTTGTGCATTGTAGGCTGTTTAGCAGCATCCCTGGTCTCTACTCCCTTGAGGTACCATTATTCCCTCTCACAATTGTAACATCCAGAAATATCTCCAGGCACTGTCTCATGTCCCTGGAGGATTAGGCAAATTTGCCTGTGCCTGAGAACCACTGCTTTAGAAGTTCTTCTTCCACCGTGATACCCCAAGTTGTTTGTGTTGTGAATATGCTTCAAGACCATTGCATTTCATAAGGCAGTAGCCAGGGCAATTGTTTGGAAGTGCTAATCAGATCAGGTCCATTTCCTGTTTAAAATCCATCAGGGGCTTCTCATGGCCCTCAGGATAAAGCTCCAAAGTTCTGCCATGTCCTACCAGGCCTTGTTTTCTCCTCAATATTATCTTGGGCCACCTTTTCTGTGGATCACAAGAGACAGTGCCTGGGTCAGGAAATACTGGGAATTGTACTCAGGTCACAAGTACTTCCTGGGGAGGTACAACAGCTAGTACTACAGATACCCTTGACCTGTGGTAGCAGATGCTGGTGGCATCTCAGTTCCCACATGCTGATGGTTTTCTCTGACACTCTGGGGTGCTCTCTGGCCACTGGGGTATCTTTGACTTGTGCCTTGGGTAGGTGAATATGCCAGAGAACTAATGCCCTAGGAGCAAAGCTCAATGGATGAGGGATGGGAGTTGGTGGATGAGCAGTTCAGCTTCCCTACCCCTGGGTGGGACAGTTCTGAGATGTGTTGCTCAATGTCAACCCATGTGTGAATGCACCCTCTGTTGGCTTTTCCATTTCCCCATCTCATGTCTCACTTTCCCACTGGTGCTAACTGAGATCATCCTCCAACTAAAGGACTTGCACCCAGGTTCTGTCTCAGGCTTAATTTATGTGCTCATAGTTGAAGGCCAACCAATGGCTGGGCTGAACACAATGTAGACAAGACAGCCCATCCATGTGGCTTGGGAGTCATGGACCTTTGGGATTTCCAGGAGTTCTGAGAATGGACCTGGATGGCATTCAGGCTCACAGGCTACTGGGCAAGCACTGCACGGGGCTCTGTGGGAGTCTCTGTTACCAAGAACCCCAGGAGATAAGTTCAGAATCTGAGGCAAGCAAGTGTAGTGGTTAGTGGAGAGAATGGACTTGAATGTCTGAGTGTAAGTCCTGATTCTGAGCAAGTTACTTCTCTCACCTCGATTTTCTCCTCTGGAGGATAACCATATGATTGATTTATGGTCCAGAGAGAAAACCGGAAGCATGAAGGGTGTACTGATAATAATTTATGCTGAACCATGGGCAGGAACCAGGATGTGAGAATTCCTTACTCATCTGCTAAGTGGGGATAATAATAGAAGAGTGCTTTTGTTACTTTTTCAATCTTTGCAATAATCCTATGAGACAAGTACTATTATTATCCTCGTTACAGGGATGAGGAAACTGACACCAAGGGAGGTGCAATGACCAGCTCAGGTTCTAGAACATGCTCACATCTAGACACAGTGCCCTTGACCACAATGCTACAATGTGGGAGCAGGAAGGGGGCTGCACTGGTGGCACTGCCAGGTAGATGCCAGCTTTCTGAACTCTCTGCAACACTTGAGTGTCTGCTGTGTGCCAGCACCTCACCTATGTCATCTCATTTAGCCCCAGCACTACTCTCTGGAGTCCAGGCACTGTTATGATCCCCGCCTAGCAGACCTAACTATTCAGCACTACCCTTGCCTGCTTCAGATTCTGAAAGCATCTCCCAGTGTTCTTGCTAAAGAGTCTCTGGAAGGGCTCCGTATAATGCCAGTCATTCACCTAGAAGCCCGGGAGCTCTCCTACTTCCTTCTGAGAACTCCTGGGAATCCCCCAAATCCATTCCTCACAAGCCACATGGATGGACTGAATCGTGTCTACATGAAGCTCAGCCATCAGTGGCCCTTGAATTATAAATGTATAAATTGAGCCTCTTTTATTTTTCAAGGCCATAAAACTATTCATTTAAAGTAGCTCCTGCTCAGCCCATCTTCACAGATAAACATAAATAAATCACGCCACTTTTCCATGAATTATGCATTAAACATACATCTGTAAAACTTCCCCGTCAATGGCAGGACTTTGAACATATGGGGTTTTAATTGGATACTAAATCAATTTTCATATTTCTGTTGATGGAATTAAAAAAATACTCCTAGCTTTATTTAAACTGTCCTTGTTACGTAAGAAAAAATAGGGCCAGGCATGGTGGCTCATGCCTGTAATCCCAGCACTTTGGGAGGCCGAGGCTGGAGGCTCACTTGAGGTCAGGGGTTCAAGACCAGCCTGACCAACATGGCAAAACTCCATTTCTACTTAAAGTACAAAAATTAGCTGGGCATGGTAGTGGGCACCTGTAGTACCAGCTACTCTGGAGGCTGAGGCAGGAGAATTGCTTGAGCCCAACCCAGGAGGTGGAGGTTGCAGCGAGCTGAGATCATACCATTGCACTCCAGCCTGGGCAACAGAGCGAAACTCTGTCTCAAAAAAAAAAAAAAAAAAAAAAAAAAAAAAAAAAAAAAAAAAAAAAGAAAAAAGAAAAGAAAGAAAGAAAAGAAAAAATAAAACCCTTCTTCAGACCCCTGCGATTTTGATACCTGCTGCTTTTGCTCACTTTCCATAATTCGAATCCCAGTCCAAGAACTTATGGAGAGATTAAAATGGTTCTCCAGAGCTGAGGAGCAGAATGTCCACATAGCATCAGAAAGTAAAAGGTGAAAAATGACCGGGTTACTGAGGAAATATGCACATGGGGGCATTCACCACAGGCACCCTCTGTGCTAAGGCTCCTTGCATGTTTTCGCACCATAACCCTTTCCTGGGGATGCCTGAGAGGCAGGGAGCATTACAGGAGATCGCGTAGCTGGTGAGAGGCTGAGCTACGTCTTGCAGCACGGTCAAACCAGGGGTCTTTTTGCCGCCTCCCCATATGTTATCCTATCACTCCATTTCAGCCTTTTCTGACCTCACAGCTGCTCCCAGGTGGCCTTGAGGACTCCTCTGCACCGACAGGTGGAGTCTTCCAGGTGAGTGATTGACAGGCATTCATAGAAGAACCAGCCTTGGAACGTCCCTGATGTTTATTTCTTCATTATTTTGATTCCGAGTTTTTGCAAATTGAGGACTCAGCAGCATGAGGATTAGGCAATTTTCTTTCCTCTTGTAATGTACTTTCCCTGAATTGGTTCTTTCCAGACAATTATTTGAGACCTTTGAATTGCTCCTGTAGGCAGGCTGAGGGAGTCAGACAGCACATCTCCATTTTCACAGGTCTTAGGGATTTCTCCGTACAAGCACAGAAAGGGGAAGGCAAGGAGAAAAGGAACGCCGCTCCTTGGACCACGGCAAGGGTCCGCCCAGGCAAATCTTCTAAGAAACATGCATCGAGCCCCTCTGTACTCATTCATATGACCCCCTCACCCTCTGAAATGAGTACCGTTGTTTCCTTTTCTTACTTAAGGAAACAGGCTCACACAGGTGAAATAAAATTTCAGGTAACAGAGCAAGGGCTCATACCTCTTCATCCTTCACTGAGGTCTCCTTCCTTTGAACTCTCAGAGTATAAATTGCCTGTCTTTTCATTTGGCGCTTGCTAAAAAATGTAACCTCTTTTATTTAACTGCATAGGAGAGGCAGCAGAACATAGAGATGAAAACAATAAGCTCTAGAACTGGGGAGATGTAGGTTTGAATTCTGGTTCCACCTCCCGTTAGCTGGGAGAATCTATTAGTTATTTAGCCTCTGAACTTGTTTCTTTTTGTTGGGGCTCAGAAACCAGTACCCCCAAATACTGCACTTTGATGTGCTGAACTAAGGAAGTAGCCTCAAGTTCTCTCTGACTTGCCCTCGTCCCAACTCTCCATCCTCTGTCTCTCCCAAAGCACAGGATAAAGTTGTTCTCTGAAGTTCCCTTATCTGCCTAGAAACCAGACCTGCCCAAAACACAACTGTCTTCCCCAAGTTTTCACAGCCTTAACTCATATTGCAGCAGGAAGGATGGAAGTCTGTTAATACACCTGCACAGACTTTCGTCACCAGCCACTGGCTGCTCTGTGGGCCCAACAGAATATGTCTCAGGCCATTGGGTGTTCTCCAACTCCATCCATTTCCTGCTAAACATCATTTACTGTCCCTCAAGTTGCCACACTTCCCCCATCTCCTCTTCCCCTGTGAAGAAGAGTATACAAACATCTGTGCCTCACTGGGTTATTGGGTAATCATTCTCCTGCAATTTCCCCGTACTATGCATGTTAAAATACAATTCTGTGTGCCTTTTCTCCTCCTAATCTGCCTTTGGTCTGTTGATTTTCAGTGAACCATCAGAGAGTAAAGGGGAAGTTTTCCTCTGGCCCCTACACCTCTCTGTAAAATGGGGGAAAAAAGAGTACTTATTTCACGGAGTTCTTTTGGGGAGAATATATTTAAAGTAGTTAAAGCAGTTCCTGCACATTGTCAGTGCCCAGTAGAGCTTAGCCTGCCTTGTTTGTGTTGGCTTGAATTCCTACTTTGCCATTTTTCAACAGTACCTTGAGATGCACTACAGAATTTTTCTGAGACTTGATTTCCCCAACTCTAAAACGTGCGCTTGTGTTACCTACATCACAGGGCTGTGGTGAGGATTAGCAAGACAATAACTGGGATGTGTTTAGCACAGAGCCTAGTGCTTAGTGATTATTTAATACTGCTATTATTGCTGTTATTACAAATACTCAGCACTGTGCTAGGGAGGTGTACTTAGGAAACCAGCATGTATTAAGGACCGACTTTTTATTCATATTTTATCTAAGCCTCACAGCAACCCAAGAGGGAAATGCTATGATTATGCCCTGTGTGTTTACAGATGATGATCTGAGGCTCAACGAAATGAGGTAACTAATGGAAATGCAACACTAGAAAATGATGGAGCCCAGTTTGTTCCCAGGTCTATTTGACTCTAAAGACCTTGGTCCCTGCCCTCAACACAAGGACAGGGGATTTCACAACTAGGTGAGGAAGGAGAGGAGGGAAGCAGGGAGCCCAGAAGAGCTGCAGATGAGTCAAACAGAGGCAGCTCTTGTAGCTACACCCTCATGTCAGCAAGGAGGACCTCAATTGCTCTGGGAGACTGCCTGATCTATGATATTTAAAATGCTTTCTTCATTTTGGGAGGATGAGGCGAGAGGATCACCTGAGTCCAGGAGTTGAAGACCAGCTTGGGCAACATAGGGAGACCCCCCATCTCTACAAAAGAAATTAAAAAATTAGCCAGGCGTGGTGGCACATGCCCGTAGGCCCAGCTATTCAGGAGGCTGAGGAGGGAGGATCACTTGAGGTGGGTAGGTTGAAACTGCAGTGAGCTATGATTTTGCCACTTCACTCCAGTCTGAGCAACAGAACGAGACCCTGTCTCTAAAAAAAATAATAAAATAGTCTGTAATCCCAGCAATTTGGGAGGCCAAGGTGGGCAGATCACAAGGTCAGGAGTTCGAGACCAGCCTGGCCAATATGGTGAAACTCTGTCTCTACTAAAAATACCGAAAAATTAGCTGGGTGTGGTGGTACATGCCTGTAATCCCAGCTACTCGGGAGGCTGAGGCAGGAGAATTGCTTGAACCCGGGAGGCAGAGGTTGCAGTGAGCGGAGATCGCGCCATGGCACTACAGCCTGGGTGACAGAGCAAGACTCTGTCAAAAAAAAAAAAAAAAAAAAAAAAAAAAGCTTTCTTTCTTTTAGGGTCTATTAAGATTTTTTTTGCAATTTCTTGACCTTTGGCGGGGTCTACAGACTCCTAGGAGGATAGCATGTAGAGGAAGCACCTGGCTTCTAAGGCTCAGTTAGAATCAGGAAGAAGGTGGTTGTTGGTGGACTGGCCCCTATGGAGATGTCTTTCTTCAGTGAGCACCTGTCCAATCCCCTTCCCCATTCCTTTCACACACCTGGCTTTGTGGTCACCTTTCCCTGCATGTTGGTCCAGCTTGTCCTGTCTTTCCAACATTTGAATATAAAGAGCAGGGACAAGTGAAGGGCTGAGTTCATGACTTTGTGGGCTTTCTTTATAGTCTCTCTGTAAATGAATCCATTTTGAGAGTTCTGGCAACCCTGTGAGCTGCCTTTGAAGTTCCCTTGCTCAAAAGGTCTAATCACTGTTTCGCTACGTCTATTCTCTTAGGCACTTGGTTATGTAGGGGAAAAGGGCTTAACGACACATGAGACCTCTTCTTCATACCAGGTCTTTGGTTAGCATATTTAATCCTCATAGCAACACTATGCAAGGAGGGCTTTATAATCCCCAATTAACAGTAAGGCAATTAGATTTTGGAGAAGTAAAGTGACGTGTCCTAGGTCACACAGCTGGTAAAGGAAAGATGCACGACTAGAACCCAGGTATATATGATTCCTGACCCTGTGCCCTTTCTACCATGGCAGCCTGGGAAATTATGGTGCTTTGAGCTGAAAATAATTGACCAGTCAGCCAAAAGAACATGGGGCTAGATGTCACAGCTGTCACGACCAGTGGCCTCTGGTGAACAGCATTATACAAATGTAGAAATGGTTTGCTCTGAGGCTGAGAAGAGTCAAGGTCTGGAGAAACAGTCTGATCTACAGTGGTCAGTTGCCTGTGCTGGGTACTACTGAAGACAGCGGCCCAGGAGTGGATGTACTGAGTGATGCACAATCTGAGGATGCAGGACGCCAGGGGAATCCACCTTTCAGAGCCCGCCCTTTCACAAAGGAGTGGCCACGTGCTCCCAGCCTGCTAACAGGCTGTGTCATGCTGAAGCATAAGCAGCTCCGGGAATGTCCCATTGTGTCTGTTTCCACTGGGCCTTGACACAAACTGATCTTCCTTGCTGGAGGACACCTCTCTGCCTGGCTGATTCCCATTCACCCAAGATGAAGGCTGGAGATATTTAGTATCCTCTTTTGATTGGTAACTGGCTCTAGAACCTGTGATTGAGGAACAGGTAGGGAAGGGGTAGAGATTCACTACTTTCCTGAGAGTTCTGTAAATCCTGAGTAACTTGGGATCTGATGTAGGAGGTAAGCATTGCTGAGACTCAGAGTTGGGAGACCAAAGTATGGAAGTAGCTGGGGCAGCTGGGGGCTTAGGTGGCTCCACTGGAGGGGATTGTATATTATCATGTGTTTTAAGAATAAGACAAAGTTTTGAATTGTACCTTAAAGATACAAATCTCAATCTCCACTTCTCTTGCTATTGATTTGAATTAAAAAAAAAAATAGGATGCCAAGTTTTGTTTACAGGAATGGGGCTGCATAAGGAAACATTTTGAGATAATACTTTTGTGTGGGTCAGAGGTCCTCCGTGAAGCCTTTGCAGAGGTTCCCATAGTGCTGTGGGTGAGTAGACTCCAAGGTCTACTGGAATCCCTATTTCTCTACTCACCAGCCATAAGTCCTTGGACCAGATACTTAGCTGTTCTGGACCTCAGTGACCTCTTCTCTAAAATGGGCATATTGATGCCTACCTTGTGGGATCATTACAGGAAAGAAGAGAAGGCATGTTAAATGCTTAGCTTAGCTCCTGGCATTCGGTAACGTGATCATTAAATGTCAGCTTTTGTTATTTTTTGTACTTTTAAAAGCTCAGGTTTTGGAATCAACACAGATACGTGTTCCAAAAAAGCATTGTCATTTACCTGACAATGGAAGGGCAAGTTAATTAACCACTCTGAGCCTCAGTCTTTCTCCTTGCAAAATAATAACAGCAACAATGAGTAGGGCAACTACCACATAATGCGTCAGGCTCTTGTAAATTTCAGTGAAAGGTAAGACCTGTGAAGTGATTAGGAAATTAGCAAACACTCACTACATAACTGGTGTTATTTTTTCTAATTCTCTTGGTCTTGCTGGTGAAGGGCCATTGTCTGCTTCTGTGAAAGTACAGAGAGGCCAGTAAATCTTTAGAAAATATGCAAGCTTGACTGGTCTGTGTTCTCAACACTGTCTGAAGAACCTGGCTGAGTCCTACTCACCCAAGACAAAGGCTGGAGATATTTGGTATCTTCTTTTGATTGGTAACTGGTTCCAGAACTTGTGATTCAGATTAACAGGTAGAGAAAGGGGGAGAGATGCACTAGTTTCCTGAGAGTCCTATAAATCCTGAGTAACTTGGGATCTGATGTAGGATGCCGAGAGGAGGCGGCAAGCATCATTGAGACTCAGAGTTGGGAGGTGGAAGTATGGAAACAGCTGGGGCTTTTGGGGGCTTAGATAGCTCTGTCGGAGGGTACTGTGAGACCTGGGCCCTGAGGGGTTCTGATGGCAGCAACCAAGACAACGTCTGTAAAATACAGAGCATAATCCATTTGCAGCAGGCACCTCAGTAGGTGTCCAGGGGAGCTGGGAGCAGGAACATGGTTCTGAGTGCACAAAAGCAAAGGCTGGTTAAAGGACGTTCTGCCCATCTTCCTGCTATTTCCCAGACATTCCAGGACCAAGAGTCACCTATCTATCCATCCATCCATCTATCTGTCTATCTATCTATCTATCTATCTATCTATCTATCTATCTATCTATCTATCTATTTTGAGGCAGAATCTCACTTTATCACCCAGGCTGAAGAGCAGTGGCGTGATCTTGGCTCACTGCAACCTTGGCCTTCTGGATTCAAGCGATTCTCCTGCCTCAGCTACCAGAATAGAGTAAGTTACAAGTGTGCACCTCCACACTCAGCTAATGTTTGTATTTTTAGTAGAGATGGGCCTTTAGTAGAGTAGTCATGTTGGCCAGGCTGGTCTCGAACTCATGACCTCTGGTGATCTGTCCCCCTTGGCCTCCCAAAGTAGTGTGAGATTACAGGCATGAGTCACCATGCTCAGCCAAGAGTCACTTTTAAAGGAAAGAAAAATCCTCTTGGAGTAATGCAGAGTCTCATCAGGAAGAACAGAGCTTCAGTATAAATAGAGACTGAGTTTCTATTGAGTTCCTTGTCATCTGTTTATGGATGAGAGCGCATGATGGGGTGAGGTTCAGTTTATCTTTAAGGGATGTGGACCCAACAGGCCTGATCCAATGCAATTATTTTTGAAATACCCTTGAGGATTTGATCTTTACAGCTCAACGTCTGAATTGAGCCCATGGTATTGATAACACTGTGTGTGTATGTGTGTTGTGTAAACTAAGTTATTTTCAATTCCTGCTCCCTCGAGCCTCTCTTTTCTTGGCAGGAGCCCTTGGAGGCCACTTGGCAGATGGCAGCTGGCCCATAGCTGCGAAGATCTGTCAGTCATGAGGCACCGCAGGGCTGGCATGTTTCACCAGGGCCCTTCTTCCATCTCTGGATAATTGGGTCCAGGAAACTCCAGAGAAAAATTTAAAAATAAAAAACAGACTCAGGCACACTCTAGGTTCTTTATCTGACACGTTTTCAGAAACTGCTTAGGTGGCTTCTAGCTCAAATGGCAGTAACAGTGATAATAATTATTAGAGGTCAGTGATTTTTCCCCCTTTCATAATGGTGCAACCCCAAAATAGCAGGAAGTTCAATTACCTTGGAACCGACTTTATTAGAGCCAAATACGTGCATTAAGGTCTGTCCCATGTGAGTCTGGGAAGAATGGAAGGAAAGCCAAATTGAAACCTGCTAGGTTCAAGGGAGTAGAGCAGAATATTTCGTAAACAAAACAAAATCTCACAGAGTGGGGTGCTCATGAGAGGGAACTGAAATCTCCAGAGGGCGGTGACTTTATAACAACAATGGTGATGATTTACTCGTTTGTTCACTCAACACACATTCATTGAATACCTGCTTTATGCCAGGCTCTGTTCTTGGCACTGGGATTACAATCATGTCCTGACTTTCAACTTCTATCAGGAGAGACAGTCTTTGAACAATGATTTCACTCATACAGGTAATTACAAGGCAAAGTCCACTGGTGCTCTGAGATTGACTAAGGGAAGCAAGTCTAGGGGGGATGTTGAAGGAAATGACAGTGAATATGGAGTCTGAAAGATGAGTATGAGCCCTGTGGGTGGGTTGGGGGGATGGGGCTAAAGGAACGTTCCAGGCAGAGGAAAGAGCGTGTGGAAAGACCCTGTAATGGAAAGAATCTGGCTCATGGAGGAGACAGATATGCATGGTTGAAGGAAGAGGGAAGACAGAGATACTAGGGTGAAGCTGGAGGGGGAGAAGAAGACAACCAGGCTGCCCCCGAGGGGCATGTTGTAGATTTTGAACTTGATTTTACAAGCAAAGAAAATGCATGAAATGGGTGAGTGCAGTGGTTCATGCCTGTAATCCCAGCACTTTGGAATACTGAAGTGGGAGGACTGCTTTGGAATGCTGAAGTGGGAGGAGTTGAATACCAAGCCTGGGCAACATAGTAAGACTCCCATCTCTACAAAAATATTTTTTAAAAAATAGCTGGGCATGGTGCAGCACACCTCTTTCCAGCTACTTGGGAGGCTGAGTTGGAGGGATCACTTGAGCCCAGGAGGCCGAGGCTGCAGTGAGCCATGATTACCCATTGCACTCCAGTCTGGGTGACAGAATAATACCCTGTCTCAAAAAAAAAAAAAAAAAAAAAGTATGAAAAATCTTTTAAAAATGGAGAATTAATTAAAGAGGGCAATAGTGGAAGTTAGGAAACAACAATAATGGTCCTGGTGACATGGGGGACAATCTTATGAGCTGAGGGGGTGATGCACAGAAGTAGACATGCTCAAGAAATACATTAAAAAATTTGTATAAATTTATGAGGTACCAGTGTGATTTTGTTATATGCCTAGATTATGTAGTGGTGAAGTCAGGGCTTTGAGAGTATCAAGAAACATTTATAAGGTAAAATCCATAGGCATTTGTGAGTGAGAGAGTGTTCGGGAACAAGAGAAAGGGAGTGTCGGACATAATTGCCAGGTTTATTGTGAGACGATGATGGAAGTCATAGTGTCATTTCCTGAGTACGGAAGATACAGGAAGGGAGGGGGCAGATTTGGAAGGGGAGGTCAATAGTCCAACTTTTGTCAGATTGAGTTTGAGGCTTCTGAGACACGCCCAAATGTAGGTTCCAGGAGAGGAGTTTTTTCTAAAACATGGAGAAGTCATGTTCAAAATATCTTGACTGAAAATGCCAATGAGAACTCACCAAAATGTAGCATTTTAGAGGGAATTGTTGATATTATCTGAAGGAAAACATAGAGTGCTAGGGAAGGGTACTAGGGTTGGGGGTGGAGGAAAGATGGATTGAGAGAAATTGAGAGGGAGCATCCAGAGAAGTAAGAGAAAACCAAGAAATGAGTGTCATGGAAGCCAAGAGTAAAGTGTGCTAAAAATAGCAATAGCAGTGATTGTCATAGTAATAGTAGAAATAATAGTGATAATGGCATTAGTAGCAGTATTAGAATAGCAGTAGTAGTAGAAGAGGAGCAAGAAGAAACAGTGGTAGTACGAGTAACAGCAGCAATAGTAGTTGTAGACATAGTGGTAGTCGTTAACAGCAACAGCAGTAGTGGTAGCAGTAACAGCATCAGCAGCAGCAGAAGTAACAGTGGAAGTAGTAGCAGCAATGGCAGTAATCATGTCAGTAGCTGCAGCAGCAGCAGCAGCAGCAGGGGTAGGAGTAGTAAATGCTAGGAGTTATTACCTGTTTCGTATTCTTTGGAGTATAGCAGTCTGCGTTTTCTTTTCAGCAGATTGAGTCACATGACCACTCTATGCAACAGGAAGTATAAGTTGCATTATTCCCACTTTACAGATGAGGAGACGAAGAAATAGAAATGTTAGGTAGTCTTACTGAGAGAGAAGCTGGTTAGCAACAGGACTGGAGATAGAATTCTGGTCTCTTGAGTCCTCATTAAATATTAATTTCACCGTCTAGATTTACGGCATGGCATTTCAGAAGTTCCATGGTGTTTCCTACTGGAATGTAACTTCTGGAGGGCAGGGCGTTTGTCTATTCTGTCCACTGAGGGATTCTCAGTGCTTTGAGTGGTACCTGGTGCATAGGAGGACTCACAAATTATAGGAACTCACAATGAACTAACGTTGGAGAATGAATGAATGAATGAATGAAGGAATGAAAGAACAAATCTTCCTCCCTAACTTGGGTATAACTCAGGAATGTTTTATTGTTTTAATTGGTCTCACACCCCTGCCCAACATTTCTCTTCTTATGCCTGCAAACTGTATGTTGCAAATCTGTTTGGAAATATTTAAAAAATTAACCTAACAAAATAAAAAGATCTTGACATTTTTCATATGTTCATATCATTAAAAGTCCACATCACAAGTTCATGCTTTCAGAGTCAATATTCAAGAAGCAATTTAAATCTAGCTTCCTCCCCATCCCTGATCATTCACATTCCTTGGTATTAAAGGTCAACGTGGAAGTAATTTTTTTTCCTAGACCAGCCTGCCTAGAGAGAAGAGCTTTGAAATCATGCTGTGCCAAGGAGGCGCCAGCTACAGCTCCATGAATGATTCACTATGCTCTTTAGGAATATAATATTCTGCATCCCCTCCTGTATTTAAGAATGTTTAGGCATAGCAAAAAGGCAGATCACGTAATAAAAAGAGAACAGACTTGGGAGTCAGATAGACGTGGGTTAAAACTCCATGTTCAGACCTTGGAGAAGTCATCTCTGGGTCTCAATTTCCCTAATCTTTAAGCAGAGATGCTAACTAGTACCCGCATCTCAGGCATGTGGCTGGATTTACATAGGATAACTTAAAACCTCAAAGCTCGAATGCCAGGAGTATATTAGGTAATTCAGTCTATGTAACTTTCCTTTCTCCATACTTTGCAGAACCATTTACATAATGGAGGTGAAGCACCTTAGCAAGCTGTGCAGTGTTGTATCCTGTGGGGAAGTGCCTCTCTCTTTTTCTTCTCCTGCTGCTTCTTTACAAAATTCTGGGTTCCAACCATGTGGAACTACTGAGACTGCCAAATGCATTATGCTCCCCACATTCCATCTGAGTGTCACATTCTCTCCATTGTAAGTGCATTCCTTCAATAATCTTCCTCTATGTAACATTTCCCCTCCATCACGTTGGTTCCACTTTCTTCTTTGAGCTCTCCACTAAACCCACACACCACCTTTATTATTCCTTATCACTTAGTAGCACATGTATTTGCTTATATTCCTTCCTCTCCAACAAGAGTGAGTTCACCCAGAATGGGGACTTTGATTTATCTGGGATCTCCAGCGCTTATCATAGATATAATTGGAATTCTAGAATTACGTCTTGAGTCAATAAATGTGATTATTATTACTATTATTATCATAATAAGAATTTTCTCTAAACTCAAGAAAAAAGAAAGCAATATCTCAGTCAAATCAATACAAAAGAAGCAATACAAAACAAAAGTGTTATCATAAAATCCTTTGGCGAGTCGACCAGTCCTTGACCATATCCTAAGAACAATGGAGGTAAATGTACCTATTACTTTGCCTTCTTCGGTTAAAATTACTTATTCTCTCCTAAACTATTTTGCCTATCCATGTTCTCTCTGTAGACACCCAATATTCTTAAGTGAACCAATAGGGTTTTTATGGACCCCTACGGTCAACAAAATAGCCACACGGAGAGAAAAATTTTTTAAAAAAAGCCATAGGTTGACTGCAAAACCTAGTAAGGTGGATAATTCCACATCATAACTTTATGCCCAGTGCACTCAGAGAAATTAATCATTCCATCTTGGTCCAGCACAGTCTGGCTTTCATGCCATCATTTCAGTAGAAGTGCCCCCACCAAGCCACGAATGCCTTACTTGTTGAAAAGAGCATGGGTACTGTCATTCTCCTTTTTTAAAAAAATTATTTCAGTAGTTTCTGAGGAACAGGTGGCTTTTGGTTATATGGAAAAGTTCTTTAGTGGTGATTTCTGAGATTTTGGTTCACCTGTTACCCAAGCAGTGTACACGATATCCAATGTGTAGTATTTTATTCCCCATTCTACTCCCTGCCTTCCTTCTGAGTTCCCAAAGTCCACTGTATCATTCTTATGACTTTGTATCCTCGTAGTTTAGCTCTCACTTATGAGAACACACGATACTTGATTTTCCGTTCCTGAATTACTTCACTTAGAATAACGATCTCCAACTTCATCCAAGTTACTGCAAGTGCCATTCTTTTGTTTATTTTTATAGCTGAGTAGTATTCCATGGTGTATATATCCCATATTTTTTTATCCATTCATTGAAGGATGTGCGTTTAGGTTGGTTCCATATTTTTGCAATTGCAAATTGTGCTGCTACAAACATGCATGTGCAAGTGTCTTTTTTGATATGACTTATTTACTTTTGGGTAGATACCCAGTAGTGGGATTGCTGGATTAAATGGCAGTCCTTCCTCTTTGCAGAATTTTCCAGATTTGACCATTCTTTCCTTCCTGAAAAGCTCCCCATCATCTTAACTTTTCTATAGCAGTAAATCAGAGTGGTTGAGGCCATTTGATATGGAATCAGAAAGTCTGACAGCAACGCCATGCACCCCTCCTACTGAGTGTACAATCCTGAGCAAATTACTCCAGCAGTTTAAGTCTCAGTTTCTCCAACTGTAAGGGGAAGACAGGAGTTATACCCACTTCAAAGAATATAAAAATAATATTTGCAAGTCTCATTGCATAGTGACCAGCACAAAGAGCATTCCGTGAAAGTTAGCGCCATTATCAACACATTCTCCTGGTGTTTGACTGACAGGATTATGTTTCTCAGCCTGTTTTCCTAGCTTCCACTCTTCTGCTCTTTACTTAAAAACTGTTTCTTGGCCAGGTGTGGTAGCTCTTGCCTGTAATCTTAGCACTTTGGGAGGCAGAGGTGGGAAGATTGCTTGAGAGCAGGAGTTCGAGACCAGACTAGGCAACACAGTGAGGCCTCATCTCTACTAAAAATCACAAAAATTAGCCAGGTGTGGTGGCATGCACCTGTGGTGCCAGCTACTCAGGAGGCTAGGGTGGGAGGATTGCTTGAGCCTGGGAGGTCAAGGATGCAGTAAGCCATAATTGTGCCACTGAATTCCAGCCGGGGTGAAAGAGCAAGACCTTGTCTCAAAACACACAGAAGACTGTGTTTCTCCAGGGCTCTTTCATAGGCCCACTTTCATTTTCTAGCTATGCATTCTGACTAGGAAGACTCCATAGCCTCAGATATTATTTTTGAGCTGGGGATTTTCCTCCTTTGGTACCTCCAGCCTTAACTTTTCTTCTGAGTGCTGCACTCAAATGATGCCACGTCTCCTCTGGGATATCTCCCAGGGAACTCAGACTCACTCTGCCTCAGGTTAAGTGCACAGCCTTCTCCTGAAACCCAAAATTTATTTGGTGTCCACTATCCCATGATCCATTAGGTGCTCAAGCCAGAGTCTTCCCCACCCTCCCAGCCAGTTATTCATTGTGTCCTGCTGTTTTAAATGATCCACTTCATCGGTTTCCACTGCATCCCTATCCTTCTGGTTGAGATGTCTCCAATAGCCTCCTAATTGGTCTCCCTGCTGCCGTGTTTGCTCACCCCCCACTTCATCACCCAGCGGGAGTGATACTTTCACAGTGATGTTCAGACCATGCCACTCCCCTGCCTGAACCACTGCAATAACTTCCCCTTATTCTGAGAATAAAATCTCAATTCCTTCCTTTGGTGCAGTGGATGTTGTGGTGTGCTGTCCTGATCTTCCTACAAGACCAAGGCATTTATTTTCCCAGCAGCTGGGAGTGTAGATGAAGCCATTCCTATGAACTTTATAAAATTAATCAGGGAAGAAAGGAAAGGGAGAAACATAATAGATCAAGTTTCCAGCACACTCAGCTTTAATAATGAGGTCAGTTTGCCCTCTGACCTGCTTCCTCATAGTTTGGTGCTTATTGTCCTGGAATCATGTAGACCCTGTTACAAGATTATAGTTCTTAACTACTCTACAGCTAACAACTTGAACACTATAAAATGTTATGTTTTCCCTTTGAGATATTCTTTCAGGTCCTACACACCAGTGAAACTACCGATGTCAGCTGGTCTGCAGAACCCCATGAGAAGCTAATTCACCAAGGAATACAGATGCCATGTCCTGATGATTTCATTCTGTTTGCTTTAACCAATCAATGACCCCAAATTTCCAGTCCTTCAGCCTACATAATCCCCTTAAAACCTCCAGCCCAGAATTCCTTAGGGAGATGGATTTGAGAGTCTCCTTCCATCTCCTTGCTTGGCACCCTGTGATCATTAAACTCTTTCTCTGCTGCAAACCCTGCTGTCTCAGTGCATTGGTAAGTTACTATGCAGCAGGCATATATACCTTTTGGTCCATTGACTGCTGATAGCTCATAGCTGAGTGCCTCCCTAGAAAGAGTGTTGCCCCATCCAAGGTCATGTCTCTTCATTCTATGCAACAACTGGTCAGGTCGAGTCACACAGGCCTGCCTCCCTTGCTTCAATTTGGAACATCTTTGAGGGGCCACCCCAGTTCCAGCATCCCCCATAAGATCATCTGCAGCTTCCACTGTCACTGCAGTTTTCCTTACTTCCTCCCTTTGTCCAGCCTGCTTCCCTCCCACCAGCCTGCTTCCCTCCCATCCTTCTATCTGTTGTTCTCAAAACCACTCCCCAACAAAACCCCTGCATGTGAATCTGCTCAGAATCTTTTTCCTTGGGAGCCTGAACCACAACATAAGTCTTACAAGGCTCTCCATGACCTGGCTCCAGCTCAACGCCCAGCACAAAGTGGATGCTCAGTGAGTACCTTGGATTGATTGGCTGGTTGGCTGCTTGCTTGGTTGATTGGGGTAAAGTGCATAGAACATGAGAAGTCAGGTGAAGAATATGTCTTTCACATGGTCAGCACTGGGCATTTGTTCAGGGGGCTTCAGGAGCATGATTAGAGGACATCCAGGGTAGCAAACGGGCAATGCAGACCCCAGGCAGCTGCTGGTATCAGTAATGATAGGTATCTGTAATCCAGGTAGCACAGGGGAGAGTAGAAAGGCCCTGCCAGTGACCTACTTTTATTGTTAATGCTTTTCTATTAGCAGAGCACTTACCTCTGAATCGATTTTCACATATTCTCTCTCTGCCAAACCAGGAACAGAAAGAAAAGGTAAAATTTCCGAATGTCTTTCCTCTTGCAGTTGATGTAACTGTGGCTGAATTTCACCTTTTTAAATGACTTCCTGTGGAAACAGCAAGGGAAGATTTCTGGCAGGCTTTGTTATGCAATTTGTCTCTAACCTGATCCAGTCAAGCAAAGAGAAATGGTAAAAAGCAAACAGAATCCCAAGCTTTGCTCACAAGCTTGGGGCCTGCTATGCTCTACCTTGTCTCTAGGCCTTTGAGTGTGCTATAAAGTTCATCTATATTACCCACACCTGCTTTATCAATGTGCATAGCTCCTGCTTGTGCTTTGAGATTCATCTCAGACATGACCTTGTATAGGATGTCTTCCCCAACTCTTCTCTTCCTTCCCTACTGACCACACCAAATTGTCCTGTAACTTCTTTCTGTTTTCACATTGGCAACTAGGAAGCTCAGTGCTCAATTTACAGGCTATGAGTAACCTGTTAAACATGTATGCTGTGAACACTAATTTTTTGACTTCCTCTTATTTTGCTTACACTTATTTTTCTTTTCCTTAATTTCCTTTTTAGAATAAATTTGCAATCCTGTACTGACTTCATTTTTTTCAAACAAGAAAGAAAAAACATTAGAAAATGAAGCTTTAAAAAATGACCACGATATATTATAATTGACCACCTACTTATCTATTTTCCCCATTGCTTTGTGAGTAAGTTTATAAGGAGAAGACAGTAATGTCTTTTCATCCATCTAGCTCAAATGCCTGGCACTTACTAGGTTCTCAGAAATACTTACTGAGTGAGTGGAGCAGACCTAAGGGGAGATGAGGTGAGAATGGTGATTTTGGGACTTTTTACTTTGAACCTATTACAGTACATAAGACAAAGAAGATACAAGGACTCAAATATTTTATACATTTTGATGCTTAAAAGATCATGGATGATTTCTTAACCAGAGACATTGAGAAAGAAGGAAAGAGCAAGGCAACTAGAGGGAAATTGTCTCATCTGAGCATCGGCCCCTCAGAATTAACAGTGAATAGGCCATTTGTGGAATTGGTGGGGCCTTGTCTAAATTTCTAAAATACATAAAATACTGAACATGATCCAGTAACTTTTTTTTTTTTTTTTGGATTAGAATGCACACTTTGTGAGGCTGGGGTGGGAGAATCACTTGAGCCTAGGAGTTTGAGACCAGCCTGGGCAATATAGCAAGACCCCATCTCTACCAAAAAGAAATTAACTGGGCATAGTGGCATGTGACTGTGGTCCCAGCTACTTGGGAGGCTGAAGTGGGAGGATCAATTGAACCTAGGAGATTAGGGCTGCAGTGAGCTATGATCACACCATTGCACTCTTGCCTGGTCAACAGGGTGAGACCTTGTCTCAAAAAAAAAAAAAAAAAAAAAACCAGAGTGAATTTTTATCTTTCTCATAAAATAATAATTATTTCTGTTTATCTAGCAGGACTGTATAATGCTGTGATATTTAGATTCCTGACATTATCACAGTTAATATGAAAAATATCCCTGGGAGGAGGGTTTCATAATCTTCATTTTACACAGGAAGCATTTGAAGCTCAGAAAAGTGAGGTATTTTGCTTCAAGCAATTCATCTGAGGGTGAAACAGAATTCGAATCCTTGTCATCTGATCCCAAAACCCACCCTCTGTATTTTTTCCCCTTAAAGTTTTCTTTACAGAATGCTCTTATACTTCTGGTTATTTTCTCTTAATTTTATTACAGGGAGAGTTCCAGAATCAGGGATATCCCCAAGGAGCAGCAGGAAGGGATGGATTTAGAGTAGCATTCTCAATGGGACGAGTTTGGTCTCCACAGGACATTTGTCAATATCTGGAGATACTTTTGATGGCCAGAACTGGTGTGTGGGGGGCGGGCAGGGGCAGTGCACGCACGACTGGTGTTTACTGGGTGGAAGTAAAAAAATGCTCCTAACCATCTTACAACACACAGGACAGCCCCCACAATAACGAGTTCTCTGGCCCCATGTCAACAGTGCTGAGGTGAGTGCTGAACTCTGACCTAGAGATATTTCTTACCTTTCCTGACCCAGGAGTAGCCTCTCTGCTGTCCTGACCTGTGTTTGTAGAGAAAATTGGGCAAAGCCTAGGGGAACTGCCTCTACTTTCTAGCTGTCTAGCTCACCTACTTTCTATTTCTGCTTCCTGAGAGAAGTCAGTGAAGATGGTGACAAAGGTGAGTGAAAACATAGAGAAGCTTCTCTGAGGAAATCCAGCATTCACTGGGGGTCTTTTCAAACTATCCCGTTACTAACCCGTTTCTTCCTCTTATCTCAAAATGGAGGGAAAGATATAAACCACATTAATTGGTATGGACCCGGTTGCATTTGAGGTGGGAAGAGATCATTTTTCATGTGTAGTTCTTGGGTAAAAGCCTGGCTTGGAATTCCTGCCAACTTGGAGCTATATGGGCAAAATTAGTGAGGAAAAAAAGGGGTCGGTCCATAATTAATCATTGTGTAAGGGCTGGAAAGGTTAACTTTGCCTGATATTCTTCAATTCTGTTCCCACATTTTGATGCACCAATGACTTCTTTAACGTGTTAATTCAATTTTATATGCCAGGCATTATACTTAGGGCTTTGTGAGTGTAATCTCAATTAATCTGAATGCCAGATGAAGTAGGTACCCTCATTAACTTCATTTTGCAGGTGAGGAGACTGAACCTTACCCAAGGTCACCCAGACACTAAGGTGCAGAGCCGAGACTTGATCCCAGTTCTGACTGACTCCAGTGACTAAGCTCTTAACTGGCTGTCTAAAGGCTGATTTTGGCCTTTAAATGTGTTTGCTGATCTCTACAGTGTGTTTAAAAAGTTGGCCAGGTGCAGTGGCTCATGCCTCTAATCCTCTCACTTTGGGAGGCCGAGGTGGGAGGGTCACTTGAGCCCAGGATGTCCTTGAGCCACTGCACCTGGCCAACTTTTTAAAACACTGTAGAGGTCAACATAGCAAGACCCTGTCTCTATAATAAATAAAGAAATAAACAATCAAATAATTATTTATTAGCTGAGCATGATGGTGCATGTCTGTGGTCTCAGTTATTTGGGAGGTTGAGGTAGGAGGATCACTCTAGTTGGGGAAGTTGAGGCTGTGGTGAGCTGTGATCTCACCACCGCACTCCAGCCCAACAGACAGAGTGAGACCCTGTCTCAAAAATAAAAAAATAAAAAAATAAAAAAAAGGAAGAAAAGAAAAGAAAAATTATTTGCCAATAGTTGAAAAAGTGAAGATTTTACAGAAATCTCATCTTCTAACTCATTCTGTAAGATAAGACTATCTGGTAACACTGCACACCTATCTGGCAACAATCAGTTGGCACTGAGAAGCAGCTGCTCTTTTCAGATAGTGCTGTCACTCATCCAGGTAACCTGCTTGGCCAGTGTAGGTACCCAAGATTTTGGTCTTTGGTTAAAACCACCCTAGCATGTGAGTGGGGTGAGAGAAGAAAGAACAATACTTGCATGTGTTATGAACATTATTTCCTTTCAATCCTCTACCTTGGGCAACATGACCCAATCAGTGTCCTTGAACTTGACCAACTCCTCCTTGAGCCAGAAGGATGGGAGACTTCATTGCCCATCACTGTGGCTTGAAATGCATAGCAGTGGCAGGAACCAGAACCTCCTTAGAAGCCAGCATAAACGCTCAGGCATTCTCTTCAAAGCTATTATTAGTTTTTTTAAGAGCCCGTAGATTCAGAATTCCTACAGGTATTGTTAAACCAGATGTCAGTTCCAGGTCAACCCCTCTGACTATTACAGTCATAATTCTGATACCCAGAGGGAGCAAAATCAGGTAAAGAGTCACCCCCCGCACCTTGCAGAATCTGATTTAACAAGGCTTATTTATGTCTCAGCATACCACAGGTTACAATAGAATCATCTTTCCCATACATAAATAATGCATAAATTTGTGTTTAGTCATTGTGCCTGCTTTTCAGTCCTTGGGGAAGAAGAAGGACAAAGGATTCAGCCTTGCACGGAGATTTAGAGGATACTACCTCTACCCTTCTTGCATTAAACATAGGATCTGGCTGACTCTTACAGAGAAGGCCCAGGGGAATGTTTTTACATAGTGTCACAGGTTCAATCTGCTTGAAAGTAACAGGTCACAAACTCTCTGCTGAATAATGATGATGATGATGATGATAAGTTAGCACTTTTATTTAGAGCACCCATTGCGTATTATGTTGGTTTTCATCATCCTAATCTTCGTAACAGGTCCTTTCAGTTGGTCTTACTATTTACATTTTGCAGGTGAGGAAACTGAGACTCTCAGAGGATACACGTTCAAGGTCACAAGCTAGAAAAAGTCATAGCTGGTATCTCAATGTAGTTTTATTGGCTTCCAAAGGCTTTTACCCTGCCACATATGTAACTTCTTTAGCAATTTAAATTAAGCCATTTGGGTTGCCCAAGAGTACAATTTGGAAGAGACTCATCTACCCCATTTCCTAATTATCCAGTGAAAATCTATGTGTCTAGGAGACTTCAAGCATTCATCATTGTAAAGGCTTGAACAACTTCAAGAAGCACAAGTTTAAGAATTCATTTAGAATGAACATGGTGTATTAAGCAGCTAGGGAGTGACACTGGGCCACTTCCATCTTCCCAAGATCATCCCTGACAACTCACAAGCCCCTCTCCTCAGTGTTCCTTTAATAAGGCAAAGCACAGAGAACATATTCTGCAAATTGCTAAATGGTTAGTGGCTGCTTTGTACTAAGCAATGTTAACCTTTCATTCAGAGGAACTCAATTAGCAAGAGTCAACCAGTGGTTAATAATAATAATACAATAGGATGATCACTGAATGAAAGGCTTTTATATTTATTCACAGCAATCATTTGTTAAACATGAAGAGACTTTTCCTTATGTTTAATTGAAGAGGGAAGGGATGCTCTGAATATCTCTCTGAGGCTTTAATGACGAGATGATAGGGAAGAGGCATGGGGGAAGGTATCTTCTGAAATCTTTTCTTTGAGGTTTAGGATGGAAACATATGCTAAGTGAATCCTCCTTTCTCTCTTTTTTCTTCTCCTTGTGTATTTCTCCATCAGCAAACGTCATGAACTCTCCCCAGGTTTGGGGCCTGATCACACACCAAGGCTCCTGGCTCCTAAACACTCAAAGTACATCAGAGACCTGAGTAGCAAGATCTATAGAGAGGGGACAAAAGACCACAGGGCTTCTAGCAGTCCCAAACGAGTCAGAAACTGAGTTCAGAGTGGGCAGAGAGGTGCAGACCTCACGCATGTGATGTGCCTTCTGACCTCAGACCTTGTGGAGGAAAAGAACTCTTGTTTCCTGACCACTTACCCTATTCTGTGCACTGTGCTGGGACACTTACACTTTAGACACTTACTTGATTTGACTTACCACACGACCCCATGGGGCAAGGTGTTATCCTCTACAATTTACAGATAAGAAAACTAAGATTTATTTGTCCCCAATACCATACTAATAAGTGAAGCTCAATTAAAATTTAGGTCTTTTTTCTATGAGTCAGTTCTCCTGATCTCTTCAAAGCACACCTTTGACTAGGGGCTATGCCCTGTTCTAAGAAAAAATTCTGATTCTCTACAGAGGCATGAAGAAGGAAGAAAATGATGCAGGAAAGAATTTAAGGGGCAAGGTGGATGTGATAAAGGAACGAGAAGATCCTGAGAAAAGACGAAAAAGAGAACAGTGACTGATCCACGTCATGAAGCATCAGTTTCTAAACTCTGCTATACGCAGGCTTAATGCTAAGCATCATTCAATGCATTTCCTCATTTTGTCCTTGTGACACATGAGAAAATGGAAACTCAAGACACTTAAATGGCCCAGATCACACAGCTAACTAAGTGGCAGAGGTGGGAAGTGGACCCAGAGATTCCATCTCCAAAGCCCAGAACCTTCTCATTGCATCATGTATTCCTCTCTGAGAGAAAGAAATCTGGTTTTTCCATTTGAGGTCTTTCCAACGGAGTTCCAGGAATAGTCACTTCAAAACTCAGGAACAATCCACATCTTTATTCATTCATGAAACACTGAACATGACAGCCCCAGATGTTGGCAAGGACATGCAGAACTTTTCTGCATTATTGGTAAGGATGTAAAATGGTGCAAACACTTTGGAAACATTTCAGGTCATTTCTTATAAAACGAAACACACACCTGCCATATGATCCAGTCATTCCATTCCTAGATATTTCTCCAAAAGAAATAAAAGCATATGCTTAAGAAAAGACTTGTACAGGAATATTCATAGCAGTTTTATCTATAATTTTCATAAATTAGAACCTAGGTGTCTGTCCATACGATAATGTATAAGTAAACTGTGGTACATCCATACAATGCAATGCTACTTAGCAGTGAAAAGAATAAACTGTTGATTCATGGAAAAAGCATGAAAGTGTTTCAAAAACATTCCGTAAAATAAGCCTTACATAGAAAAGTATACAGTGCATAATTCTATTTTCATGAAGTTCAAGAATGGACAAAATGAACCTAGAGTATACAAATTCAGAGTAGCATCTTGTTGGAAATTGCTTGAGCAAGAGCCTGAGAGAACATTCTGGAGAGTACTAATGTTTTGTATATTGATAGGTGTTTGAGTCACACAGGTGAATGCCTTTGTCAAAACCCAGTGTATTAGTTTGCTAAGGTTGCCATAACAAAATGTTCCAGACTGGGTGGCTTAAACAATGTGAATTTATTTTCATAAAATTCTGTGGGCTAAAAGTCAGTGATCAAGATATGGACAGGGTTGGTTCCTTCTTAGGACTCTGAGGGCAGGATCTGTTCCAGTTCTCTCTCCTTGGCTTGCAGGAGGAGGTCTTTTCCCTGTGTTTCCTTGCTCTGTGTGTGTCTGTCCTAACCACTTCTTCTTTTAAGGGCACCAGTCATACTGGATTAACGTTCTTCCTAATAAACTCATTTAACCTGAATGACCATTTTAAAGACCCTATATCAAAATACAGTCACATTCTGCAGTACTGGGGTTAAGACTTCAGCATATAAATTTTAGTGGGGATGCAATTCAATTCACAATATCCAGTAAATGGGCTCTTAAGATTTATACATTAAGCTGTAGGTAAATTTGCATCAACAGAAAAAAGTGCAAAACAATATTGAACAGAAGTTAATGATATGCACACTGAAATACCTAGGGGAAAGTGTATTGTTTGCGGTTTACCTTAAAATGCTTTGGAAGATGAAGTGGATTAATAGATGGGAGTATATATATATATAATTTTATTATATACATATATAATAAAGCAAATATAATAACATTTAAATGGTAGAATGTAGGTGGTGAGTATATGAACTTTCCCTGAAAAATTCTTTCAACTTTGCTATGTTTCAAATCTTTTATAATAAAATGTTGGCAAAAATACTAATAGAGCATCTATGGTGTGCCAGGCGTGGAGCCACGTGATAGGGTTTGAATGGTGAAGAAGTCAGACAAGGCCCCCACCTTCATGAAGCTTGCATTTTGTAATACTTAATTAGCAGCTGTGGTTTCCCAGGATGCATCCAGTGGGCACATTCATTTATGAATTAATCAGACCTAACCTGACCTCTGTCCCTACCACGCAATTCACATTTAGCTGCTCAATGAACATGGGCCCATTGGCTTTCTGCCTCCACTGAGATGATAAATTCTATAGCAGTCCCTAGTTGTGCAAAGATAAATCACTCCAGGTCCAAGTGGTAAACCACAGAAATAACAGCAATTTATATATACCCCAGGAGTCCCTGGTGAGAACTCCTACACTATTTATGATGTGTAGTGACGAAAGTTAAAAGCAAGGACGGGAATGGCAGCTTTATTTTATTACCATCTGCACACCACAAAAGAAACCCGAACGGAAATGCTTATTGGAAAGCCACTTAGGAAATCCTCATGACACAAAATTTATCATGGAAAAAAAAAAAAAAAAAAAAAAAAGGCAATTCACACAGAGCTGCAGTAATATTTTTAATACTGGCTGAATGCTTCCGAATTGGAACAAAGAGAGACTTTTCAATCTTCTCAAATAACTTCTAAGTTTATGGTCAAAGGACTCCAGTCACAATAATAGCAAATAAACAATTCCTTTGCAGTGTTTATATTTAGAGAGTTTGGGACACCTGGATTGACATAGAAAATAATCTTTGCACATTACACATGAGTTTTTCTATGGTGTCATAGCCTATAGGTTTGAATTTTGGTTTTCAAGACGCAAACATAGTCAAGTTACTTTGCCTCTTTAAATCTCAGTTTCTTTATCTGTAAAATGGAGATAAAGTACTCCTCATTCAGAAAGTCCTAAAAATTTGAAACAAATTGGAAAATATTTAATACCTCTTTAGACTCTAGTCTCAATTTTATTTTTATTATTTATTTATTGAGATGGAGTCTTGCTCTGTCGCCCAGGCTGGAGTGCATTGGTGTGATCTCAGCTCACTCTGAATCCCGGGTTCAAGTGATTCTCCTGCCTCAGCCTCCTGAGTAGCTGGGATTACAGGCACCCACTACTATGCCTGGCTAATTTTTTTTTTTTTTTTTTTTTAAATTTTTAGTAGAGGCAGGGTTTCACCATGTTGGCCAGGCTGGTCTTGAACTCCTGTCCTCAGACAATCTACCCACCTCGGCCTCCCAAAGTGCTGGGATTACAGGTGTGAGCCACCGCACCTGGCCAAGTCTCAATTTTAGTATTTAGTCTGGTTCATAGTTAGCATTCAGAAAATGATACTGATGATGATGTTGATGATGACGGCAACGTTACGGGATGATATTGGAGGATGGAGAAGGGCAGAAGGGCATGCAGTGGACAAATGTTGCCAAAAGCAAACCAGGAGGCAGATAATTTGTCTCTCAAAGAACTAAAGGGCATGAAATCAACTAAGATACTTAGGACATGGGAACTGTTCAAAGACTTGAGTTTAGGTTGAGGAAAACCATCAGAAGGAGATAATCTAATAGCCAGGGTGAAATGGTTTCTCCTTAATCAATTGTCAGTCTGGCTTACCCGTTGAGTGTCCCTATCAATTAGTAATGCCTGCCATGAGTCAGACCACAGGCACAGCAACATATACGTTGTGACTCTATGGATTCTAGTGAAAGGATCCCAGGCTTTTCATACCTATGATACTCCCAAAGTTTAATATTATTCAGATGAGTCTGCCCCCCCCATTAGTTTTGAGAATAAGAACCATTTGTTTCTGTTTTATCTCTCGTTCCTCTAGCATATTGGTAATTATTTGGTGTTCAGTGGATTTTTTATATATATACATGCAGTATCCATCCTACTTACAGAAGCGAATATTTGTTAAATCAAACTTAAAATATCTTTCTGCTACTGATTAATTAGTATTTAGCATTGTACTCTGTTTGGAGTGCTGTATGTTAAAAACATCACTGGAAAACTTTTGTCCCTATGCAACTCTTTTAAAAAGGTGCAGGACGGAAAATAAATGACTTACTCTTAAAAAACCTACCTTGAGCTTATCACTTGCTCTATAGATGTAGATTTTTATAAAATCCTGGTTAAAGTTGTTCCAGGTATGACTTAATGACTGGGTTTGTGATTCTCCTTCCAAAACTGTTTATTTGCTTCTCAAAAAACCAGTCTTTGTTCTAGGCTAAGCCTGGTTCAAGATGGAAATTCTCCGCTAGGAACTTATATGCAATAATGCTACAATCTGCCCCAACTTTTTCCCCTCAATTATTGTGGCAATTTATGTTGCAAGAAAAAAGGGAAATATTTAGGTTTCGTCTAGGGGACTTACCTTTGCCCCTTACCATTCTAACATTTACAACATTACCAATGCTGAGGCAAGACCCCTCTAAACAACTCTAGCTATTGCCCAGTGAATGATGAGGTTTCCCAGTCTGACTAGCAGGAACAGGCACTGTTTCTGACCCTATGTGAGTCTCAGGCAGTGTTTCTTCTAATCCTTTCGGATGTTCTTTCCATGGGCTTGGGTAGTTTCCTCACATCCAGGTGCTGCTCAGTGTTCTGCTCAATACACCAGGGGAGCCTCTGCAGGTCTCTCTCCTCTATATCCTGCAAACTCTGTTTACTTTGGATTTCCTGACCTTATAGCTCCATCTCCTTAACTCCAAGAGTCCATGGAGTTGAGGAAGCTCTTCCTGGCTTCCCTCTCCTTGGGCTGCTCCTGGAAATTCTGTTAAGGCAGTAAGAATCATAGGATTTAACTCATTTGTTTCTTACCTCACAGGGGTCACTGTCCTCCATTGTCTGCAGTCTATTGGCTTTAAAACCATTACTTTGGCCGGGCGCGGTGGCTCACGCCTGTAATCCCAATACTTTGGGAGGCCGAGGTGGGCAGATCATGAGGTCAAGAGTTCAAGACCACCCTGGATGACATAGTGAAACTCTGTCTGTACTAAAAATACAAAAAAATTAGCCAGGTGTGGTGGCAAGTGCCTGTAATCCCAGCTACTCGGGAGGCTGAGGCAGGAGAATCATTTGAACCTGGGAGGTGGAGGTTGCAGTGAGCCGAGATCATGCCATTGCGCTTCAGCCTGGGCAACAGAGCAAGACTCCATCTCAAAAACAAAAACAAAACAAAACAACAACAACAACAAAACCATTCCTTCTTGTATCTTTTTGTGTCTTCATAGTTATTTCAGGTGCAAGGGCAAATCAGATCTGTTTCTCCAGCTTAACCAGAAGCAGACTCCAGAAGTAGAGTATAGTACATGAATCTTTACTAAATGATAAATCCCGGCACATCAAGGGGTCCATAAATATTTGTTGATTTGGTTCAGTTTTCAGTCTTATTTAAACAACCTGCTTTGTGGATCTTTTCAGAAATGATCACAGAAGCAGAATCTGTCAACTTAAAAGTCAGAAGCGAGCATCAAGGTCAACTTATCCTGCTCTCTGAGGATCACATAGGCAGAGACTGTGATGCCAGAACCTACCTTCTGTGACAAAAGTTTTTTTAAAAAACACATAGAGGCATCTGGTTTAAAGCAGTTGCTTCTGCATTCTTACCTTACTGTCTTCATCTCTTGGATGGGGGAAAAGGAATGTAGAAGCATATAGTCTAAGCTGGGCATTAAAAATACTAGGTTAAAATCCTAGCTTTGCTACTGAATAGCTGTGTGACCTTAGGCAACTTACTTAGCCTCTCTGACTCTCTGTAAAATAGAGGGAAAAAATCCTTCTCTGGAAGAGTGGTTAAATACTTGAAAGAAGCCTTATGCCTAGACCATCGTAGGTGCTTAACAAACAGTAGCTCATTTCTGGCATTATAATTAGATGAGGGGAAGGTCCCTCCTAGCACAGACCCTGGAAGATTCTATGACTCAGGGAGTGGGCAGATTGCATCCATGGTCCCTGCCCTCATTTGTAGCTACCTGAATGGCCTGTCTCAGCAATAAAAACAGCCAAGCGAGCACAGGCAGAGAAATATTTCCTCCTCCTCCTGAGGTCAGGAATCCAGGTGCAGCCCCAGCAGCAGGTAATGCCCTAAAGCCACGTAAGGATGCTCTCTCATCACTAACCTTCATAGCCACATCTGCAAGCTGGGGAGCTTTAATAAGCTCAGCGGGATCACGTCGCTCTGCCCCTGAGTCAGCTGTCCCAGGCCTGGGGGGCGGGCGGGGGTGGGGGGTGGTGTTGGTGGCCTGGTTGGAACTTTCCTCTGACTTCAGGGAAGTGAGCCATTTTAGCAATGTCTGTTGCTCAGGACAAGGCCAGATAGGTACAACCATGAGAGGCACGGCAGCTACGACTTACCGAGTTTTTACTTTGTGCATTTCCACCTCCAGCTGCTGCATTCGTTACTTTAGTAAGCACTGTAGATCTAATTCGTCCGTGGCTACTCTGGGATGAGCCAAATTATATTATTCTCTCACTTCAAAATCCTCTAAAAACTATCCTTTATACTTGGAATAAAACACAACGTTCTTACTATGTCCTGAAATTCCTACATGAGCTGACCCTGCTTTAAGCTGATTTTCTCTCCCCTTTTTCCTGCTTTCTGTGTTTCAGCAACACTGTCCTTCTCTTTCTTGAACACATATATCCTTTCCTGCTCTAGGACCTCTGTACTTGCTGTTCCCCTGATGCTTCCTGACCCTTCCTGGGATATTCTTTTATGTGATTTTTGTATATCTGTCTTGATCTCATCCTTCAGGTCTTGTTCAAGTGTTAATTGCTTCAAAAGACCTCCCCTGAGCATTAAAGCCACTGGTTGCTTTGACAGACGCTGTCTTATTAGCACCATTATTATTTTGATTTTTATAAATGACAAAATTGAGGCTTGGAAAAGTGACATAACCTGCCTAAGGACCCACAGCTAGTAAGTGGTAGAGTTGCAGTGGAACAGAAAGGCAGGTAACTGTGCTGATGTTTTACATGAGGCTTGCTTACTTATCAGGGGACTCTTCTTTTGGGGAGTCATTTTAGGTTCAAATTGATTCATATTGCATCTCTTTCTCTGAGGCCTACTCAGACCGTGTTTGAGTAGGGGTGTAAGCAAACTCCCCCAACCAGAATGCTAGCCTTCCTCTTTTCCTGTGGGCCAGCACCTCTATCATTTATCTTATTACAACTGGAAACAGCTTATGCTGTGGAGAGACCAAAATTGCCAACACTAAACTTGTCTACTTTCCAAAGCAGTTTGGGAAATAAAATGGATAACATTTTTTCCCCCTCAGGCCAATTCAGTATAGTGGTAAGAACAGGTCTCAACACCAGGCGCAAACAATATTTCTCTGTCGGTGTGGGATCTACAGTTGTAGAACCCCCATTCATCTCCACCCTTGCCCAAGCCCAAGCACTTCTTATCCACTTCTTTCCCTTTCCTGCTGCTGAGATATGTCCCTGGTTGAGACCATCAATGCCAGATGTTGCAGGACAAAGTAGCCATGAAACGCTTTTTGTCTTTTTACTGAATTCCCTGGGGGCTCCTGGGCTTTTTCCATGGGAGGCCAGAGAAAGAGCATTGGATTGGAATCAGATAAAATCAGTTTCAAAGCTCAGAGCTCCTACTCATCAGGTAAAGGACTTTGGGTATATTAATTGTCCATTTATGAGCCTCTGCTTTCTCATATGTAAATTACTGGCCTTACTGAGTAGTTAAGAAAATTAAAAAAGATAATACATTTGAGATTGCTTGGTATACATCATACTGAATGGGAGTGTAGAATGATCATCAAAGGCACACAGGTTCCATTTTTACTAGTTAAGTTGGTTGGCCATGGGGAAGGTACTTATTTTCTTAGCACGCTGGTTAAGCTCATCTGCAAAATCAGGACAGTAACACAACCTTTATCATTAAGTTTTTATATAAATTACATAAATTAGTTTATGGAGAGTTCTCTTTAGCCATGGCTGGAATACAGTAAGTGTTCAAACAATATTATTATTACAATTGATATCGACTTTCTTAAAAAATGTCAGCAAATGGAATTTTTGGTTATTGTGCACTCTTTCCATCTTTCTAGGATTTTGAGCTCTGTCCACCTTGCTGGAGTGGAAGGAGATTTTAGTGATGGAGACTCATTCCTCTTCAGCAACCCTGGACCACTTCTCTTAGGAGCTCTCTTCTGTTAGGATGAGTATAGGCCCTAAAGTGGCCTGCCCCACAGACCCTCTGAACATACCCTGACATACTCAGATACCAGAAGAAGCATTTAGTAGGGGCTTTTGACCCACAATGCTACTGCACAAAGTAATTTGGAATGAGAGGAAGTGGGTTCTTTATGAAGAGGATCGTCCTTCTCCCAAATCAAAATGCCAGAAATCATACCACTTTCAGCCTTGACAAAGCAGCTGGCTTTGGGTTAGCCTCCTTGCTTTAAAAAAAGTATAAAACTAAACAAAAATTTATGATTTATGCTGCTAGTCACTGGATAGTAAGCAGCCCAAGATTGTGATCCTGGAGTGTGGGAAACTCATGACGTAAGACACATCAGTGTGGTATTGGCTGGGACAATCTTTGGGTCATGGTGCAGAGAGTTGGAGTCTGGGTAGGAAGTAGCAGTGCTACTGATCTGATGAGACAGAGATCAGAGATCAGGACAGCTGAAGTGGCTGGAAGCTATAAGGCAGGGCACTGGAAAGGAGGGAGCTGAACAGAGATCTCAGGAAGTCTCTGTAGGGATTCTCAGGGATTCTTTGGCTAAGGGATGCACATGTGCAAAGCAAAATTATGCAAGACTTACCAGTGAGTCACTGCCATGGGCTGAGAGAAGAGAATACTGCAGGTTAATGAGTACTAGGAGATGTGAGAGTGTGGCCTACCCACAGTTGAGAAATCTTGTGAACATGTTGGTTGTCCAGATGAGAAACCAGAAAAAATACTCCTACAATGTGGGAACGTATCATAGAGTAAGGTCTTCTCTAGATCTTCTCTAACAAAGCTTAAAATCAAGCCCTGCCAAAATCTGCAGAGACATCAACATTCGGAGTTTGAGGGGCTTAGGAAAAACCTTGGGGATTCTATAGATCTACTTTAACAAAGCATAATGCCAAGGCTACACATGTTAAAGGTGATTACTCCATAAATGATCTTCCTTAGAGAATAAAAATCAACATTCTTTAGAGTAAAAGAACCCAAACTCTGAGGAAACTGAGACAGAAGGGAACATCTTCTATTTGATAAGGAGCACCTATAAAAGACATACAGTTAACATACTGTTTAGTGAATGCTTTTGCCCCCACCCCCCACAATATTAGGAACAAGGCAAGAATATCTTACCACTATTAAATTTTTTGCTAGATGGGGGAACTAGTTAGTGCAGCAAGGCATGAAAAGTAAGAACAAAGGTATGGAAATGTGAAAGGCATAGTAAAATTTTTCTCTATTTTCAGATGACATGATTGTCTACATAGAAAATTCTACATAAAATACTAGAATTAATACATGAAATTAGCAAAGTCAAAAAATTCAAGGTCAATATAAAAATCACTTGTATTTAAATTTGTTGATCATAAGGAACTAAAAAATAAAATTTAAAATATCATTTAGAAGATCAAAAATAAAATATTTAGGAATAAATTTAATGAAAGATATGCAAAAGTTTAATATTAAAACCAATAAACATTGCTAAGAGAAATTGAAAAGGAGAAAGAGGGGAGATTGAGAGAGATACCATGTTCATGGATTGGCATATTCAATAGGATTGTGGTAGGTAGACCTCTCATATGGGTCCCGATGATCAGCATCTCCTGGTATTCATGCCTTGTGTAATCCTCTCCCTTTAGTATGAGTTGAGTCTAGTGAGTTGCCTCTAATGAACAGAATATGGCAAAGATGATAGAATGATTCTTCTGAGATTAGGTTCTAGAAGACTGACTTCTATCTTCTTCTAACTCCCTCTTGCTTACTTTGATTAGGCCAGCTGCCATGCTGTAAGCTTCCTTATGGAAAGATCCATATAGCAAGGATTTGAGGGTAGCCTCCAGCTAACAACCAATAAGAGTGAGACTGTCAGTTCAACAATCTGTGAGGAACTAAATCCTGCCAATAACCACTGAGTGAGCTTGGAAATGGATCCAGTCAAACCCTCAGATGACCACAGTCTTGGCCCTGTTTACATCTTTCAGTGAGACCTTGAGCTGGAAGACCTAGCTAAGTCATGCCCATGTTACTGACCCATAGATAATGTTCTGACACTAAATGCTGTTATTATGAGTTTGAAGATTTTTTTTTTAAATGTAGCAGTAGATAACTAAAAACATTGTTATTGTATTGTTCTCTCCAAATTTACCTATAGTCATCATAATCCCAATCAAAACCCAAGCAGGCTTTGTAGAATACAAAAGATCTAGAATAACCAAAACCATTCGAAAAAGAAGAGAGAAATTAGAGAAACTGCACTACTCAATTTCAAAGCTACAGTATCAAGACAGTGTAGTATCGGTGTAAAACAGAGTCTAGAAATAACCCACACATATGATCAACTCATTTTAGACAAAGATACTAACATAACTCACTTGGAGAAATGGGGTGTTTTTTCAACAAATGGTGATAGAAAAAGAAGATATTTAGAGAGGAAAATGTGAGCCTCAGTCTCTGCTTTACACTATACACAAAATTTCATTTACAATGTATCACAGACCTAAATATAAATGCTTAAATATATAAGAAGAAAACATAGGAGAAAAATTTTATGATTAAGACTTATGACTTAAGACTTAAGTTTTATAACTTAAGACTTACAACATAAGACTTATGTCTTATGACTTAAGATGTCCAAAATTAAAAAGAATGACTATGTCAAGTGTTGTTGAGGATATAAAATGACAGGAACTTTCTAATGGGAGTGTAAAATGGTACAACCACTTTGGAAAACAGTATGTCAGTTAAAACGTTAAATACACACTCAGAAGACTCAGCAATTCTGCTCTTGGCTGTTTATCCAAGGTGAAATAAAAATGTACATTCACAAACAGACTTGTACCTGAATGTTCACTGAAGCTTTATTTCTAATAGTCAAAAACTGGAAAAAATCCAAATGTCTATCAACAAGTGAGTGAAAACCAATTTTGGAATAGTACTGTACAGTTAAAATGAACATCCTACTGTTACATGCAAGAACCATGTTTGGATCTCAAAAACAGCCTGGGTTAAAGAAGCCTTACATTGAAGAGTAAATACTGTATCATCTCACTTTAAGAAGTTCTCGAATCAGCAAAAATTATCTATGGCAATAGAAATACCATCAATACCTGCCTAGGGTGGAGAGTTGAGGATTTATTTCAAAGGGGCACATGGTAACTTCTGGGGTGATGGAAATTTTCAGTGTCTTTTTTCTTTTCTTTCCTTTTTTTTTTTTTTTTTTGAGACGGAGTCTCACTCTGTCACCGAGGCTGGAGTGCAGTGGTGCGATCTTGTTTCACTGCAGCCCACACCTCCAGGGTTCAAGAGATTCTCCTGCCTCAGCCTCCTGAGTAGCTGGGATTACAGGTACACACCACCGTGCCTGGCTAATTTTTGTATTTGTAGTAGAGATGGGGTTTCACCATGTTGGCCAGGCTGGTCTTGAACGCCTGACCTCAAGTGATCCGCCCGCCTCTGCCTTCCAAAGTGCTGGGATTAGAGGTGTGAGTCTTGACGCCTGACCCATTTTCAGTATCTCGATCAGGGTGGTGGTGACTGGTGGAGAAATACCATATAATTCAAAACAAAATCCCCTCTCAACTCAGAAAGGTGGAAGAGAAGGCAGACAATTTCATTACTGAGTAAGCATTAATCCAGAATGTGATGCACATCACAAGCAATCTGCCGCACAATTGCAAAGACAGAAAGAAATCTCACCCTTTTATACAGTCAAGCAGATACAACACACTACCTGCAGATTCTCAAGATAAACAATAAACAGTCCTCAAGTCAGAGAGTCTGACAGCAACATTTGGCACACATAGTTCACCCTAGACTCACTCAGTAATTGGGATGGCCATCTGTGCTTGCTAATTGGCTTTATCCTAAGGAAAAATAGACTTCTCACATCTCTATGACAGGAGGCAGTTTTGTAACTTGCAGTGAGGTGCCCACTCCAGCTTGGATTAGACTCCGATTCTCCCACAGGAATTGGGAGACGGAGGCGCCATCTTTCTTGATGATTACATTTCTAAGAGATGGTACCCAGGTCCCTGAGAAAGCTGTTTCTGGCTCCTAAAGCTGGCAAGAGGCTTAGTTCACTTTTAAAAAGATTTACATACATTTTAAAGAGGCAGAGAAAGAGCCTACAATGAGAGGTTTTCTTAAGTAAATGCTCTACGCAAAGGGAGGGAGAAGACTCTTTCCTTATTTTGAACAGGGAAAGTTAGGCCTCTTATTTTTAATTCGTCTTTGCCACTACATGATATAAGTGTATTTCTTTGCCCAAATTATTAAACTGTATACTGAAAAAGGGTGCATCTTAGTGTACGACAACATACCTAAATGAAGGTGATTTAAAATATGTCGTGAGTCCTCTGGAACACTTCTGTAGACAAAAAATAACAAGTGTTGGTGAGGATATGGAGAAAAGGGAATCCTTGCACACTATTGGTGGGAATGTAAATTAGCACAGCCATTATGGAAAACAGTATATAGGTTCTCAAAAAGTTAAAAATAGAACTAGCGTGTGAGCCAACAATCCTACTACTGCATAGATATCCAAAGGAAATAAAATCACCATGTCAAAGAGACATCTGCACACCCATGTTTATTAGAGTACTATTCACAATAGCCAAGATATGGAACTAACCTAACCTCACAATAGCCAAGATATGGAAGTGTCCATCAAAGGATGAATGGAGAAAGAAAATGCAGTATATATACCCAGCAGAAAAACTGTTCAGCCACAAAAAGGAATAAAATTCTACCATTTGTGACAGCATGGACGAACCTGGAGGACATTATATGAAGTGAAATAAACCAGGCATTGAAAGACAAATTACTGCATGATCTCACCTATATGTGAAATCTAAAAAAGTTGATCTCACAGAAATATAGAGTATAGTGGTAGAGGGGTGGGGAGAATAGGGGACGTTGGTCAAAGGATACATAATTACAGTTAGAAGGAATAAATTTCAAGAGATCTATTGTGCAGTAAGGTGACTGTAGTTAATGATGTTATGCCGTATTCTTGAAAAATGTAGAGTGGGTATTACGTGCTCTCCCCACAAACATAATAACCACGTGAAAAAATGCATTTGCTAACTATTGGGTTGGTGCAAAAGTAATTGTGTTTTTTACCATCACTTTCAATGGCAAAATGTATATATACTTTAAGACATCCTGTTATACGTAATAAAACATACAATGTTATCTATCAATTAAAAAAAACAGGCTGGGTGTGGTGGCTCATGTCTGTAATCCCAACACTTTGGGAGGCCGAGGTGGGCGGATCCCCTGAGGTCAGGAGTTCGAGACCAGCCTGGCCAACATGGTGAAACCCCATCTCTACTAAAAGTGCAAAAATTAGCCGGGTGTGGTGGCGGGTGCCTGTAATCCCAGCTACTCAGGAGGCTGAGGCGGGAGAATCACTTGAACCTGGGAGGCGGAATTTGCAGTGAGCCAAAATCATTCTATTGCACTCCAGCCTGGGCAACAAGAGCGAAACTCCATCTCAAAAACAAAACAAAAACAAAAACAAAAAAAAAGAACAGGGGAGAGAAAAGCAGGGAAGTGGCGTTTTGGCAATGGTCAAACTGTGATTTCAGGAAGTAAACTTGGGCTCTCATGCTGTGGCTTCTGTGGGAAACAGCTCTGCCAGTCTCCCATTAGGAAAAGAAATTATCCCTACGTAATGTTTAATGTGTGTCAAATGACCATGTCTCTCTCACAGACAAGAAACCCAAAGCTCAGAGAGTTTTAGGGATTTGTCTGGGTTCTCATGGCAGGGAAGTGGACTGAGTCCACATGCAATTCCTCATCTGGCTGAACTTCCCTCTTTTTACTATACTCTACAGTTTCTTTTGAAGCCGTGTTTTAAAATTACTTTTTCTTTTAAGAGTCAAAGTGGGCCAGGAGTGGGGGCTTACACCTGTAATCCCAGCACTTTTCGGAGGCCAAGGCGGGTGGATCACCTGAGGTTGGGAGTTGGAGACCAGCCTGACCAACATGGAGAAACCTAAAAACCTCTACTAAAAATACAAAATTAGCTGGGCATGGTGGTGCATGCCTGTAATCCCAGCTACTCAGGAGACTGAGGCAGGAGAATTACTTGAACCCAGGAGGCAGAGGTTGCGGTGAGCCAAGATTCACGCCACTGCACTCCAGGCTGGGCAACAAGAGTGAAACTCCATCACAAAAAAAGAAAAAAAAAAAAAAAAAGAGAGAGTCAAACTGATGAAGGTCTTGATCCTCTGGGAAACATGTATGTGGAAAACATCTCTACAGTGATGGTCTCGTCACAACAATCTCTGAAAGGTGGGCTGGAACAGTATCAGAATTCCCACTTAAACCCCAGCTGATGGCTTTGGAAAAGTCACTTCATCCATCCAGTCTAAAAATTCCTTATCTGTAAAAAGAGACTGCCAGTATCTATTTCAAGATTTGGAAATAGTAAATGGAAACGCAGGTCAATTATTAGGCACAGAGCAGGCTTTGCATAGGTAAAAGTGATTGCTGGTTATCATTAACTCTACAGTCATTAGCAGAATCTCTTAACCAATGTGCTGGGCTCAGGGAACCCCAGGACCATGAGTCAATGGGGAGAACAACCAAGGACACCTGGGTCTCACTAGCCGGTTCTGAATTGTAAGATGTCTCAGTTCTTATTTTCCCTTGGTTACCAGATGGCGACCCCTAAGATGAGGCAGCTATACAAATCGATTGTGATGCTCTTGTGTTACTTTTGTAAGACTCTGATCATTTCTGGCCCTGTAGATGCCGCCACAATCTGTCTAACTGAACTCTTTAGAAAAAGGGTGATTTGTTCCCATCTTTACCATCTGAATCAGAGGCATCCAGAAGTTAGCCTGGCATTGTCTCAGGAGAAGCAGGGATGATTTATAAAGACAGAGACGACATAACCGTCTCCATGACCCAACACGTCTCACACCTCTGTTCATTTGTCAAACAAATTAATCTGGATATGTCATTTAAACACAACAGCTACACTCACTCAAAGAGCTGAGGCTGGGCAAGATGGAAGATGTGTCCATTCTCCAAGCTGGGAGAGGAAAGCTTTGCCAAGCCTCATTCCATCCTAGTATTTTTTTAAGCCCTTGATCGCTTGATGATAAAAGATGCTCATTTTCTTGTAACCCCTTAAAATTTGGAAGGATAGGGTGGTGATGCCCCTTCTTAAAAAAATCATGGATGACAGTAAAAATAAGAAAAATCCTCTGTGCTTCCTTTTAATTACCCATTGATTCATGCTAAGTCTGTCTCAGATGGGTCAAAGAGAATCCTTGCACTATGGTATGGTTGAAAACTGAATATGACTTGTCAGTATTTTATTTGGTCTATGTAGTGGGGGTTTTAATTTTGCCCTTGTTTATTTTTTCTTACTTAAAAAATAGAGAAAAGTAACAATGCCTATGTGCCTATCAACCAAAAATAATCAACTCCATATATATATATATACACACACACACACATATACACACACACACACACACATATATATATATATATATATTTTTTTTCAAGACAGGGTCTGGCTCTGTCACCTAGGATGGAGTGCAGTGGTACAGTCTCAGCTCATTGCAACCTCCGCCTCCTGGGCTCAAGCAATTTTTCCACCTCAGCCTCCCTAGTTGCTGGAACTACAGGTGCACGCTACTCTACGCAGCTATTTTTGTTTGTTTGTTTTGGTAGAGACAGGGTTTTACCATGCTGTCCAGGCTGATCTCAAACTCCTGGGCTCAAGTGATTCACCAGTCTCAACCTCCAAAGTGCTGGGGTTAAAGATGTGAGCCACTATGCTTGGCCTCGACTCCTACTGTTTTCATGATACTGATATTTTTTTAAATGGAGTGTAAACATTTACCAATATTTTAAAAGGTGAGGTTTTTTGCATAAAAATATGGATTTCTGGATTGAAAAATTGGAAAAGCCTGAAAAAACTGGGTTTGCATGTGGTAACATTTACCTGGAAATGACTTAACTGTTCCCCATTCAATAGAGTAGAAACCTTCCAGTTTGCCACAGTCCCCAGCATTCCCTTTTGCTTCTTTTATTATTTTTGTTTTGAGACGGAGTCTCACTCTGTCGCCCAGGCTGGAGTGCAATGGTGCCATCTTGGCTCACAGCAACCTCGCCCGCCCTGGTTTAAGTGATACTTCCGCGTCAGCCTCCCGAATACCTGGGATTACAGGCACCCGCCATCATGCCCGGCTATTACTATTATTATTTTTGTTTGTATTTTTTGTAGAGACAGGGTTTCACCATGTTAGCCAGGCTGGTCTCGAACTCCTGACTTCAGGTGATCCGCCGGCCTTGGCCTCCGAAACTGCTGGGATTACAAGTGTGAGACACTGCTCCTTGCCTCCCTTTTGCTTCTTACAGACAGCTTGGTTATCTATTTGACCCTTGTAGATGGGTGGGTTTCTGATTTTTTTTTTTTCCCTGTGTTTTCTTTCCAGTTTTCCTCCTCCCTGATGGTTCCCTTGGTTTCTTAATTTCCCTGCTCTTTCTAGTACCCCACTTCTTCCTCTCAACTTTTGGCCAGGATGTCAGTTTTTAAGTCCCTCACCTGGCTCAGCTTTGAGGTAGTAGGGGCCAGATCCTTCAGGTGTTGTGCTAGGAAGGAAAGGATGTGTTATGCCCAGACCGTTTGTTCCCCAAAGAAGACCACCAGAGTCCAGAGTCAAAGCCAAACGGCAAGGATCTTTACCGCAAGTTCGAACTTGGTCCCTCCATTCCACAGCATAGGAGAGGGCCCTGAACAATGCGAGTGCTTGCCTTTTATAGCCCGAGGTAGATAGGATAGCAAAGTTACAGAGGAACAAAGGAATTCTTTTGGTTACAGCATTACAATTGGTTTACATTTACATTTAGTAGTAGTTTTTTTTTTTTTATTGGTTCCCGCGCTTTCAGTAAAACTACAAACGGCTGTGTCCTTATCGGAGATTTTCCAGGTGGTGTTTGTACTGGGCTTCAGGAAATTGAGAGATACGTGTTTGTACTGGGCCTGTTTGTGTTGAGCCCGGGGCTGAGGAATGTGCCTGATTTCTTTTCAGATGCAGGAGCGTATTTTTTCAGTTAAGCTTGAAGAAACAACTTTCAGACAAAGCTTTCTCTTTGGCCATCTTTTAGCATAATTTCAGTTTATCATAACTTTAAATAAGTGTGGCTTTTCTTCATCTTTCTCAACCTGACTCTCTTATGTCAGAACAGCAGGGGGCACAACATTATTTCCTGGGAATAGAATGAGGTGGAGACAACCCTATCAGGCCACTTCGGAAAACATGAAAAATATTACAAAGCAGAAAAAATAATTTTTAAACTGAGAGTTAGCCACTCTAGTATATTTCCTCCAGTGTTTTAAAATTTATTTTATCTGCATAGTTAAGACTGAAATAATACAATTTTGCATTTTCATTATTTTGCTTGTCATTATTGAATAAGTATTTTCTTATGACATTAAAAATGCTCATAAACATAACTTTAATGACTGCACAAGTCCATCATAGTAACGTACCTCATTTGTTTAACCAGTGCCACACTAGGAGACAGTTGTGCTGTTTCCTGTTTCCTGTGTTGTAAATAACATCGTACATGAAACATTGTGTTTCAGAATATTTCCAAGTGATATTTTCTAAAAGGAGGATTTCTGCATTGAAGAGTTGGACATTTTTAATGTTCTTGATGTATTTGCCAAGTTGAAACTCACATTTGGGTATTTGTGGATAGTATCTCTATTGCACAGATATTGTGAAATGTTGATGCAATGCACCCAAAGGACTGGGTGACCCAAAGTGATGGGGAGGGAGGGTGAGCACTGGGATGATGGATGAGAGATGTTTTGAGCCTTCTTGAGTGGAAAGTTGACATGGTTTGGCTGTGTCCCCACCCAAATCTCATTCTGAATTGTAGTTCCCATAATCCCATGTGTCATGGGACTGACCAGTGGGAAGTAATTGAACCATGGGGATGGTTACCTTCATGCTGTTCTCGTGACAGTGAGGGAGTTCTCATGAGATCTGATGGTTTTATACAGGGCTTTCCCCACTTTTTGCTGGGCACTTCTCCTTGCTGCCGCCATGTGAAGAAGGACATGCTTGCTTCCCCTTCCACCATGATTGTAAGTTTCCAGAGGCCTCCTCTGCCATGCTGAGCGGTGAGTCAATTAAACTTCCTTCCTTCATAATTTACCCAGTTATCAAGTATGTCTTTATTAGCAGTGTGAGAACGGACTAATACGAAAGTATACCCAGATTCTGAGGTTTTCCACAGAAGTGCATTTTAATCCCAGCTGAACGATTTTTCTGAAATTGGCTTCTCAGTTTCCACCACCACAGAGGTTTAGCCAAACCAGGCATGTCAGCTCACTTTTACAGTCATTCTGTTTTTCTACCTGAATCATCTTTTAAAAAATTTTTTCTTTTTCTGGCTGGGCACGTTGGCTCAAGCCTATTATCCCAGCACTTTGGGAGGCCGAGGCGGGTGGATCACGAGGTCAGGAGATCGAGACCATCTTGGCTAACACAGTGAAACCCCGTCTCTACTAAAAATACAAAAAATTATCTGGGCGTGGTGGTGGGTGCCTGTAGTCCCAGCTACTCGGGAGGCTGAGGCGGGAGAATGGTGTGAACCTGGGAGGTGGAGCTTGCAGCAAGCCGAGATGGCACCACTGCACTCCAGCCTGGGCAACAGAGCAAGACCTTGTCTCAAAAAAAAAAATTATTTTTCTCCTCTCTCTCTTTTTTTTTTTTTTTTTTTTAATATAGATGGAGTCTCACTATATTGCCCAGGTTGGTCTTGAACTCCAGTGCTTAAGTGATCCTCCTGCCTTGGCCTTCCAAAATGATGGGACTACAGGTGTGGGCCAACGTGCCCAGACTTTAATTATATTTTTATCAATAAATAATAATTGCATATATTGATGGAGAACAGGGTGATGCTTTGATACGTGTGTATATTGCAGATGAGGAAATTTGGCTAATTACCATTATCTATTACCTCACATACTTACCATTTCTTTGTGGTGAAAACATTTGAAATTCACTCTTTTAGCAATTTTGGAATATGCAACACATTGCTATTAACTAGAGGCACCTTGCTGTACAATAGATCTCCAGAATTCATTCCTCCTGTCTAACTGAAACGGTTTACCCTTTACCCAGTTTTCTTTTCTCACTCCAGCGCTCCTGCTAGCACATTCTTACGCATAATGTAGGGAGATGACGAATAAACAAATATTTAGATTATATAATCTCTTTGTTTTTTTGAAATGACGTCTCACTCTGTCACCCAGCAGGAGTGCAGTGGTGCGACCTCAGCTCACTGCAGCCTCCTCTTCCTGGGTTCAAGCGATTCTCCTGCCTCAGCCTCCAGAGTAGCTGGGACTGCAGGCATATAACCACAATGCCTGGCTAATTTTTGCATTTTTCAGTAGAGACAGGATTTTACCATGTTGGCCAGGCTGGTCTCGAATTGCTGACCTCAAGTGATCTGCCCACCTTGACCTTTCAAAGTGCTGGAATTACAGGTGTGAAGCACCACGCCCGACCTAGATTATATAATGATGAGGGCTGATGATGTTATGGAAGAAAAATCAAAGTGTGGGGATGAAGAAGACCGAGGGTAGTGTTTCATTAGAGTACTTATGGGAGGCTTCTCAGAGGAGGTGGCATTTGAACACAGACTTGAGTGAAGTGAGGAAGCAAACCTTGTGGACATTTGCTACAGTGTGTTCCGGGCTGAGGCATAGCAGCACAGAGGTGCTGAGACAGGAGTGGGGTTGGCGGGTTCCAGAAATGTCCAGGAGGCAAGATGGCTGGAGTGGAGTAATTCAAGGCAATGTTGGAAAAGTGGCAGGAGCCAGATCAGTTAGGGCCCTGTTAGGGTTCAGTTAGGGTTGGACGTGGTGAGGACTTAATCTACATGTAAGGAGGGACAGGCGGGGGGCTCTGAGCAGTGGGGGGATGTGATTCGAATTTTCTTTTATTAGCAGCATGTTAGCCGCCGAATGGATGGGGAGAAAGGGGGCAGGGAGCAGAGCAGAAACACAGAGCCCAGAAGGAGGTTGTCACAGTGGTCCAGGTAAAAGATGACAATGGCTTATATTACACTATTATGGTGGCAACAGTAAGAAATGATTAGGTTGAGTTATGTGGTTGTTGTTTTGTGTGAATATGTTTGTGTGCATGAGTGTATATGTGTGTGTGTGTGTGTGTGTGAGAGAGAGTTTTATGGCATGATTTGCTGCTGCTGCTGCTGCTTCTGCTGCTAGTGAGGGTGTGTGTATGTGTGAAAGAGAGAGAGAGAAATGTGGCTCTACTCGGAATTATGTCATAGGAAAAAGTAGGAATGTAGCAACGGTTCAGCCAGGGCTAGGTCAGTCTAGGTAGATTTGATGTTAATGAATCCAGACAAATGAAAAAAGTCATCAAACAGCATCTTCCCCAAAATGCAATATAAATTCACCAAATGGATAAGCTGATGCTACTTCTGTTTCTACTCAACATGAGGACAATTACAGCTAAACACCTTGGAGAAAGTTATCCAGTCTATAAGTTTGCTAATTCCATTTCTAAAATAGCTCTAAAGTCTTTGCCTGCTCATGGCGGGGATAATTAAAACTAATGAAGTGAATTCAGGGGTGCGCATCAGAGCCTGAGCAGAGAGAATCTGACGGTGATTACAGACAGGCTGCTGCTTCTTTGAAGGTAATCGTTGAGCGATCCTTCTTCATTTGTATTCATGAAGATAAGGAGCCATTTTCGGGAGGCTGGTAAACATTTCAGAGGAACCATCCACATGTCACATTTTACAATTTAGAATTCTTCATTACAATTTGGGAGTTCTAGGGTTTTACTTACTGTTTACAAATGACTAAGCATGAGACATTATATGTCTTCTATTCTTATTCTGAATAATAAATTTAAGAGGTGAGAAGCTAGAGATAGGAGGGACAGAAAGGAGGGTGGAAGGAACACACTCGTTGATGTATTTATAGTATATAAATATTTATTGAGTACCTATTATGTACGAGACCCTGTTGTGTGCCAGATTGTGTTCAAGATATGGAAGATACATAAACAAAATAGACAAGGGCTCTCTTCCCACGACACTTACAGTCTAGTCGGGAGAAGCAAAAACAGAAAAAATATTGGTTGTTGATAATTCTTGCTACACAAGAATAAAAACAGAAGAAGAGTCAGAGGGAGACACAGTGGTCAAGTTGTCTCAAAGTTTGTGATTTTTAAGTTGAGATCCAATGATGAGAAGGAAACCGACACCTAAAAATCAAAAAGAGAATATTTGAGGCTAAGTACTTGATGGTGAAAAGGAACAGAAGGAGACCACATGGGCTGATGCAGAGTGCATAAGTTCTGTTTTCAAAAGCTCACTTTGATATTGCATGGAGTGCACTGTGGAGGGCCAAGAGGGAGACAGAAAGACCCCTAAGGAGGCTCCAGCAGTCATCCAGTTGAGACAGGGTGATGCCTTGGGCCAGGAGAGTGGTGGAGGAGGTGGAGACCTGTGAATAGAGTCAGTCACTGGTTTGAAGGTGGGATTGCTGAGTTTTGCTAATGAAGAAAAGAGGAATCAAGATAGCTTGAGAGCTTTTGGTTAACTGGTTGAGCGATGATGGGGCCAAGTACCAGGATGGAGAGGAGCTGGGGGAGAAGCAGCATGGGAGGGGTGGTTAGATTTCCTGAGTCTGGGTTTGGATATCTTAACACTGAGATGCCATTTAGACATTGAAGTGGAGAAATTGAATGAATCTAATTAGAAGTTGAATTAGACATTCAAGTGGAGAAGCTGAAACACAGATTCATGATGACACAGAGGAATAGAGACTAAGGGAGCAGAGAGGAAGAAGAGTAACAGAGCAGAGATGCTATGGTCTCTTCTTGCAGCCCTGGGAACTCTTGTCTTCACGTCATAGGACCCAGGATAGAGGCTCAAGCTGTCCCCTCAAATTCTCTGTCCTTATGATTCTCAAAAACATTAGTTTCTTCCTACTGAACTCTAGTTCAAACCCTGGCTGTGGCATCATACAGACCTCGGTTCAAATGGTAGGATTGCCACTTACTAAACGTAAAATCTTGGACAACTCATACAATGTATCTGAGCCTTATTTTCTTGATCTTTAAAATGAGAATAATACGACTGGCCTTGTGGATTATAGAGATAGTAACAGCGAGCCTTTGTGGAGCACTTATTGCATTATACATCTTATTTCATTTTATCCTGAATACAGTCTTAAGAGGTAAGGAGTACGATTGTTCCCATTCTACAGATGAAAAAATTGAGGCTCAGAGAGGCTACATGACTGGTTCAAAACACCACATCTACAAGCCAGAAGCGAGAAAGTGACTTCTCCAAGTTTACATCACTCCTAAGTGCCCACGATGGTATTCAAACTGGGGCAGTTTGGCTTCAGAGCCTGGACTCCATTCCTTCTTTTTTACCATAGAACTTGACACATAGTAAGTGCCCCAGAAAACAAGAGCTGCTTGCCTTTCATTGCTTTTGTTCTTATTACCACGTCATATTTTAATACCTATTTACCAGTTTGCTTCCACACTAGGCTCTCAAATTCCTCAAGGGGAGGGACTGTGACTTAGCCACAGCTGTGTCACCCTTGCCAGGCATGAAATGTGGTACTCAGCAGGTGTGCAGTAGATGTTGCTTAAGTAGAAAGCACAACTGCAGGACAGGCAGCCAGAATTCGTTTATCTGCAATTCTTCCAATGAATTCCTTTATTGTAATCCTTCCAATAAAGTATACTTCCTCTGTGTTTGAAAGTAGACACTCTCTTTTCCCAAATGGAAGAAGCTTTACCAGTCCACAGGAGATGAGGTAGATGACGGAAGAAATATCTCAGCAAGTTCTTTCACCCTTGAGCTTCACCCTCAGCAAAGAGAGTGTCTCATCAAAACAGGAATTAAAGCAATAAGTTGTATCTGGCATCAGCCAAGTGCCCACACAAAGGCTAAACATAGCATAAGGGAAAGAAAAGACTCCATGAGGCAGAACAGGAAACTTCTTCTAATTCATTCTGTTTCCAGCATGTGAGACAGTCAGTGTGTCGTGGGCAAGACAATTAAATTGAAATATGGCCCAGCTAAACACAAGCGCTGTTCACATGGTAAGGTCAAGAAATCCAACGGCAAACTTTTTGGGGAGGTAGGCGGAATGAGGTCCTTAAGGCGAGTTCTAATTATCTAGGCTGTGTCAATTTCAGAGCTGGGGGCTGGCCTAAAAAACCCCCAAGTCCCCAGGCTCCAGTGAGATGGTTATTTAATAATAAGAGAAATAAATCAGGCGGGGTTTATGATAGCTTTGCAGTCAGTCTGTGCCTCTGAGACTGCAAATCATTTCATATGAAAATGACGAAGTGTGTCAGTCTGCACCCTATGTCATGGAATGTGAATGTCCATGAGGATTGTGCTGGTTGTGGGGGTCTCAGGGAAGAAGTACGGTGATGCTATGGCAGTCCCCCTTTTCCACATCTCCTGAGATCCCTCGAGCACTGCAGCAAGGAGGTTACTCTTGGTACTTAGGGATGTGGAAACAGAGCTGCTGGAGATACGGTGTAAAACTTGGAAGGCTCACCTGGGTGTGGTGGTTCATTCCCGTAATCCCAGCACTTTGGGAGGCCGAGGTGGGTGGATCAGTTGAGGTCAGGAGTTGGAGACCAGTCTGGTCAACATGGTGAAACCCTGTCTCTACTAAAAATACAAAAATTAGCTGGATGTGGTGGGAGGGCACTTGTCATCCTAGCTACTTGGGAGACCAAGGCATGAGAATAGCTTGAACCGGGAGGCAGAGGTTGCAGTGAGCTAAGATTGTGCCACTGCACTTAACCTGGGTGACAGAGTGAGACTCTGTCTGGAAAACAAACAAACTTGGAAGACTCACCACATTCTGAAAGCATCATCTGTTGGTATAAATCTCCTGACTCCTGAGTGAGCATCTCACCTCTCCTCCTTCATCTACTGACCCCCTGCAGGGATTGGCTTTGGGAGGGAGAGAGAGAGTGGGAACACTCTCACACGATCTCGGAGTGGATCCCAAGTCCATTGACCCAGATTCTAAATTTCCCCCATTCCTGCCCCGTTCCTCTCTCTACTTCACCCCATCAACACCACTGACTTAAAAACTATTTTGTGCTGTTGTAGCACTACAGAATTTCCATGGAATTTAAAATCTGGTTCAAGTTCTCACCCAGCACAGGAATCTTCCTGCTGTAACGCCCCCTTGAAGGAGGGTATTGTTCTTCTTCTTGACTACTTCTGAAACACGATTCCCAACCAGAGATGATTTGTCCCCCTCAGGAGACACGTGGTGATATCTGGAGACATTTTTGTTTGTCACGGCCCAGGGAGAGTTGCTACTGGCATCTGGTAGGTTGAGACCAGGGATGCTGCTAAATACCCCACAATGCACAGGGTGACCCCTCACAGCAAGGAATTATCTAGCCCCAAGTGTCAATATACTAAAGTTGAGAAGTGCTGCGTTAGAGGTAGCAAATTCATTACCTATTCCCAGCACAGCAAGCCATCCTTTATTTTCAGACAATTCTAGTCAGTATAAGAAAGGCAGATGTTTAAGACACAGGTGTCTTTGGTACAAACTTATATGGAGAAAGTTGAGATTACAAAATTCTGGGTATTGCCAATGGGACTGAAGAAATTCCCCTAGTGACACCAAAAAGGTTGAAACAAGGTTACCTAAAGTTATTTCCAATGCAAGTATCCAGATTTCACTGAATGTCTCCGACCACAGTGGGTCCCAAGAGTTGGAAGTCAATATCTAAAATCAGAAACGCAGTGGGCATCATAATTTTAAAAAGGTACACATAGAGAAATGCAGCCCTCCTTGAAAATGCACAGTGAAAGAAACTGAAAATGAAATGACACATATGTCATGGAAAACCAGGATTTTCGAAGTGAGGACTAATGAATAAGAGATAGCAAATGAAAATGAGTTATGAGTTGTACAGTAGCTATAATTACTGCTTTATTAGGTGCCGGTGGTCCCTGGTATTCTTTCCTTCTATCTTTCGATGCTGTCTTCATTGTTGTGTTTAGGTGAGTGTAAAAATGTATAGTAGCTGGATGAAATTTCTTTCTCTACTCTTGGCAGACTGGCAGTCTTTAGTAAGACAGAATAAAGCGACTAAGGTTTCATTAGTAGAACAGTGACAACTACATTATACTCAGAGAAGAAGTCAGTATTGACAAGAAAAGGGTGTGTTCTGAAAAACACTATTGTGCAAGTTACATTTTTTTTTAAAAAGTAAAGGTTGGTTGGCTATAGATCAATGGCCTCTAAACTCTTTTGGTTGTGCACTGAATTTGAATTTTTCAAACACTTCCATACAATATATATGTTTACTTATTTATAGGTTGTAAACACTTACTATTGTGTTCATATATTGTGTATCTTATAAAACACATATTAAAATAGACATTAAAAAGGTAATGATAACAGATTTTTCTTTATGCACCCCAGTAAACTGTTCTGCCCAGCCTCAGCCACCACTATGAATGCTCACCTCTCAGGAAAAGCAGTTAACATGTGTGCACCTGCTATGTACTGGCACTGTCCTCACACTTTTTGCATGTTAGCTCATCTAACCTTCATAACAGCTCCAACAGGGAGGAACAATTGCAATTCCCACTTCACAGATATTCACAAATAGAGGCACAGAGAGATTCAGCAACTTTCCTAGTAACTGATACAGCTGATCGGTGGAAGATCAGGAATTCAAAACTAGTAAGACTGGCTCCAGGATGCCTGTCTTAACCACCGCACTCTGCCATCTCTCACCTGAGGAAAGTGAAGAGCTTGAAGCTTTTTCTTATAACAGAAGAAGGAATCAGAGATGATGTTCAGGAGCCAAGGGCTGTAAGGAGTTCCTTCATTGATAGAGCAAGACCCTGGCAGAGAAATAGAAAATACCAAGGGTATGAGGGTAAGGAGAGGAGAAAGAGGCAAGAGGTTGGAGAGAAGACTCCCAAGGACGACTCCCAGAGGTGGACCCTGATTAGGCTGAAATGCATTTTGACGGGAATTATTTGCAACACCTGCTGCACTTCATGAGTGGTCAAGACTCTGTGTTAGGTTTTCTTTCTGGTAATAACTGGACCCATCTTTTGGATGCCAGGCAAGTTGGAGGCATTACCATGATACAGCCCTTCATGAGTTTGTTCCTAACCTTGATCCCCTGACCTTTTTCCCATCTTTCTCTAAACGTTTAGTGTCTTCTACCACATGCTTACTACAATGGAGAGCTCCAGAAGCTAAACTTTCAATATAGAGGTGGGAACACTCTTATTTTTTATATGAACTCATACTTTCTATACAAGCCTTTACAGATCCTTTCAGCATTTGAGCAATCATATAGCTAGAATTATAGCAGATGAAATCTTAGGGACCCCACGGTGCAACCTATTCCTCCTAGATTAGGACTAGAGAGGGTAAGCGCCTTGACTGAGGTCCTGTGCTGCATGCATTAGTCCTAGATCTCTGGTCTTCCCGGCTCTTTGCATGCTGGCAGGTCAGATTTGAAAAATATTTTTTAGCTTGCGGATTTACAAGGGTAAACTCAGTTCAGTGCCAGTTGGAAGACAAATTTTTGTTTTCTCTTAAACTATTGAGAAGTATGATTATACTAAAAGTCCCTGCTATGGGCTGGGTATTGTCCTCCCAAAGTTCATATGTTGAAGCCCTAACCCACAGCACCACAGAACGTGACTGTTTGGAGATAGGGTCTTTAAAGAGATGATTAAGTTAATATCATGGCTCTTAGGGTGGGCTCTAATCCAATGTGACTAGTGTCCTTATAAGAGGAAATCTGGACCCAGAGATACACCAGGGTTGTGTATGCACAGAGGAAAGATCATGTGAGGATACAGCAAGAAGATGGCCATCCACAAGCCAAGGAGAGAGGCCTCCTAATGAAACCAACACTGCTGGCACCTTGATCTTGGACTTTCAGCCTCCAAAACTGTTGGAAAATAATTTTCAGTTGTTTAAGTCACCCACTCTGAGGTATTTTGTTATGGCAGCCCTAGCAAACTAATATGGTCCTCTTCACTCCTTATAGTAATGATACTAGTAGCTAATATCTATCTTCAAATGCGTTTATCACTTAATCTCCATAAATTGTGTGACGTCAATGAAAGAATTAGCTTCATTTTATACATTAAAAAGCTGAAACTAATAGAAGTTAGGATAGAGCTGGGCCTGTTGATGTTCCAAAGCCATGCTCTTATTACTGGGGTTGTTAGAGTAATAATGGGATCAGAATAGTCAGGAATTCTCAGGAAGGGGAATGATGCCACTGTGTCACTTCCTGCTTCACAGGAAGTAGGACAGAGCATTGGAGGGAAGCCAGATTTAATGTCAGAAGTCTGGACCGTCAATCTCATCCCTTCCCACTGCCTCCTTTTAAATTTTAGTCAATTCAATAAATATTTTCAACTCCTCTGTACCAGGCACCAAGCTACAGACTGGAGTTCTGGCAACAAACACTGCAGACATGGCCGCCCTTAGCCTCATGGAGCTTAGGGTCTGAGAGCATTGTCAGTTTCTGAATCCTCCAAGCCCTAAACTATGTTCTCTCTTCAAATTAGAGAAAAGAAATGAGACAGCAGGCCTGCTTCTTTGAGTGTTTTTTCTTTTTTGTTTCCGTTTTCTGACAACCATACTTCACGTCTGACAGAGGAAATGATTCTTCTTGACAGTGATAAATTTATGAGTTTTGACTGTTTGTGAAGTTCCCTAATTAATTCTTTATAGACTTCTATTGGCAACTGCATTTGTGTTTTGAGTTAAAAATGGGAGTTCAGATGAATTACAGCTGAACATTCTGCTCCCTTTGAAGAGCTCATACTCCACGTTCTACGCTGTTAATCTCTCTGCTTACCGAGCGGCACCGTTTGTCTTGCAGTGACGCACGGCGGGTGGTTACCATGGCATAGGAAAACATTGCCAGCGCTGGCCCTGTCGTCACGGAACCCCTGGGCCATCTCCCGAGCAACTTGGTAAGGGCTCCTAAGCCGCCCATACTTCCTTGGCACCACAAGCGTAGCTTTTTATTTTGTGTGTGGGCAGCTTGACATCTGCACCTGACCAAGAGATTGATGTGGCTAAACAAATTTAGGAAAGGAGCAACAGTGGATCTCTGTTCAGAGAGGGAGGAGGAGACAGAAGGAGGGAGGGAAGAAAGGAGAGAGGGAGAGAGCCAGAAAACAGAGAAAGAGAAAGGAAGAGAATGCACCTGAAATAGACACAAGGATAAACAGGGATCAAGGAGACAAGAGAAACAGATAATCAGAACAGTGAATATTTGTTAAATGCATGCTGTTTGCCAGGTATTACGGTGGGGGCTCTGGCTGCATTATTTTATTTCTTCTTTGTGATAACCCTATGCAGCAGAAACACTGTTATTTGTCTTACTTTCAAAGTGTAAAAACAAGCTCAGAAAGACTAAATAAATGACCCAAGTTCACACGGTTCCTTCAAGTATGGAGCCAGTCTGCAAATTCAGGCAGATGAATTTAGAGGATACACTTTAAATTACTATGGTTGAGAGACAGAGTTGGTAAGAGAATTATAAAGAAAGAGGTTGAGAGAATTGGCACGCACATACACACAGAGAGAAAGGCAGAGAGAGAAAGAGATAAAGACAGCGATTTAAAGAAAGAGACAGTGTGAGACATGGGAGAGTCTGAGAAAAATACAAAGAATTTAAAGAAGTGTGTAGAAAGAGTCTGAGATAGTTGACATGCACACAGAGAAAAACAGAGAGGCAGAGACAGACAGACGGAGAGAGAAGACTTGCAAAAACAACAGAAAAAACAACCCTTCCTTTATGTAAGACTAAAATATCTGAGAAAATAACAGCATGGATTCTGTGATTTTCATGTGCAAGCCATTTTTGTTTTATTTAGTTTACATTATCATTCACACTGTGAAAACGCTGGAATGGAAGAAATAATTTGCAGTGGGATACAGCTAGTCTTTGGAGACACAGGTCTCTGAATTCAGAGCTCTGACTCCAGAGCATGTGTGTTTTTCCCGAAGTGTGGAGATGGCAGCATGAAAATTTTCAGGGGTGTGTGATAGGTGAAGGAGGGAAGCAGAAATGGAAGGGTTGAGGTCATCTGAATTTCTTTTACCCTCACAGAGGCCAACCAGAGTTGCCCATTTTTCTTGGTCCTTCCTGGTGACTGAGCTCAGGGGAGCACTGACTGCCTGGGAGCCAAGGCTGTTAGCTGTATTACACATGGCATCCCATTAACTCCTTACAACAGGCTATCTTTTGGGGATATAATCCTAATTATGTAGATAAAGGAATAGGACACAGAGAGATTAACTACCTATTTCAAGTTCACACGGCCTGCAGTTTGTAGAACTAGAACTAGAATCCTAGCAACCTGCATTAAGAGCCCTTGACTCTAGGCCTACGTTGAAGGCAAAATGCTCAGAGTACACAGACCCTGGAGAAGCAGCAGTGTTTCCAGGTATCCTTTACTGCAATCCTTATTTGCAAGGGGACTCTGGCGGGCATGTGCATCTATTATATGAGTAGGTCAAACCTCCATGAGTTTTAGTAAGGAAAACAAATCTAAATTAGCTTGGACACAAACACTAGGGGACTTCTAATTCCTTACCAGGTGCAACCAAGCAAGGATGATGCCATCATGAGTTTTATCCATTATCATCTTTGGTGCCAAATGTAACAGATTAGGCATTGCCAGACAGTTTCTAGTCCAGTCCTGCTACACTGAATCTATAATGCTAGAGCTCAGAGAAGGGCAAGAATCCATCCTCTGTGTGTACTTGACATTGATTTGAGCTGTGATCAATCGAAAGACCCTTATCACACAGATCAACATGGAATTTGGAAACACAACAACAAGAATATTGGTAACAATAACAACAACAACAACTACAACAATGAGTGGGTCCCAAGAGCATAGCACTAAGCTTAATTAACAGATAAGAACCTACTAGGGAGGGGAGGTGACGAAGAAGTAAAATGCTTGGGCTGTGGAGTAGCACAGACCTATTTTTTAGCTTAGTGAACTCTGACAGTTATAAGCTATGTAACCTTAAGAAAATGACCAAACTTCTCTGAAATACAATTGCACTTCAAATCTTGTACTTTTACTGTTACATGAAACACAGAAGCTAATTGAAACACAGTTCTTACTCTTGAGTAAAATGGGTGATTATCTACTTAACTATAGATAATTGATGAGATAATTATAGATAACTATAGATACAGATAATTGATGAGAACTATATCAGAGCTATCCCCAAAGGTTAGAAAAACTGATCAGGGATAGAGATGTCAGGAAGAGGTTCTAGATGGGGCAAGACTTGAGCTGTAATCATGATCACTGTCATCGTGACTGCTGACAATATTGCTATAGGACCAACAGATGCATATGTTCACTGCATTTTAACCAACCAATAGTGACACAGCAGGGTTTACAGCAAAGAAAAGCGCTGAGTGAGGAAATTGGAGGAGACTCTGAAATCCATCTCTCCAAGGAGTTCTGGGCTACAGTTTTTAAAGGGATCATGGAGGGCAAGGGGCTGGAAATTTGGGTCATTGGTTGGTTGGGGTAAGGAGGATGAAATGATCAGGACTTGGAAACTGCATTTCTTGATGAGTCAGTTTCTCATGGGGGCCTCCAGACTGGATGATGTCAGTAGTTTCACTGATAAGAAGGACCTAAAAGAATATCTCAGTTGAAAAACTGAATATTTTATAATGTTCAAGTTATTATCTCTAGAGCAGTTAAGGGGAACTATAATCTTCTAAGAGGGTCTGCATGATTCTAAAACAATAGACACCAAACAGCTATGAGCGAGCAAGCTGACCTAATGATGAAAGCTGCATGTGCTGCAAACTTGGTTTATTTTTGCTTTTCTCCCTTTCTTCTTTACTGATAGACTTTTATGCAGTATATAGGGACAATTTCAACATTAACTATCATCTTTTGAATATTAATGAAGGGCCAGGATGCCACTATAGGATCCGCACATTCTACATTTATTTCTCAGAGTCACCCTGAATTATTTATCTCAGGTTACACAAGAGGAGCCTAAAGCTAGCTTCAAGATGTATCTGACACACGGCTGGTACTTGCTTAAGGTCACAGAGCTAGGAAAGAGCTGAGATTCAGGCTCATATCCACCTGAGTGCAAGTTCAGGTAGACCTCAGAAAAGATACTTATTTATGGCTTTACTCTCTAGCTGAATTTCTAAAATGTTGTTTGTAAGTCTTTTCCGTTTAAAATTGAATTACATTTTATTAGGGGCTTCTGTTATAATTTCAGGGATAATTCATTGTCATCACTGATCTCTTCCATTGCCCCCAGCTTTTCTAACCTCAGTCACTCTGCCAAGTAGCTAATGGTGTATAAACACATGCTTAAGTGCACCCAGGGATGTTGTTGCTAGACTCCCCTTTGGTAGAGTGACAATTTCTATTGTTCTGGGAGTACAGCTCCCTGAATTTTCAGAAGAGCGTGTCTATCTATTAAAGCTGCATTTAATTGACATCAACACGTTGCTGCTGCTCCGCTGAATAATATTTTCCTGATTCTGATGGAGATGTCCCTCTGCATTAGTTACTAAAAATCTTTTGCTTTTCAATAACAAAGCTCATTTTGATTCAGCTTGGGCAAGAAGTAATTTGTTGGAAGGATACTGTTGGAAGGATATAACGTTTTAGACAATCCCAGGAAATGCTGAACAACCAGTTCTAAAAATTGGGGCGGGCTCAGCGAGGGTTGGGGGAAATGGGCTATTCCAGGGGCCTATGGAAAAGGAGTTTATGGCTCATTCAACCTGAATTCTATAACAAAATTCCTAAAGGTGAGTTAGGTAGTTTTCTTCTCTGTATCCACCAACAATTGGTACTTAGTCATGTGCTGAAGCCTGACTTACACCAGTTTGCAAAACCAATTACTAAATTATCAGAAATTTTGTGAATTAGTTGTTATACCATTGGTAACTTCAAACTGACCACAGTGGGAATATTTACACCAAAGGCATTGGAAAATGTTACAAATTCGTGCTTTATTTTTTTCTTTCTCAGAGAGGTGGTTTACCAGCACACTCCCACTATAGAATATACATGCTTTAACCATCCAAAGTCATGTTTAAGAATATGAACTTCAAATCAGACTGTGGGTTTGATGTCTGGTTCCACTAGTTCCTTGCTCCGTGATCTTACAAGTTCCCTAGACTGTCCAAGCCTCAGCTTCCTCACCTGTGAGATACAGATACTCGGTCTAAAAACAAATAGGGTTTGTTGTGAGGATTCATTGACATTCATTGACTTCATCCAGGGTGTTTGGCCGATAGAAAGTACTCTATACAGGTTAGCTATTTTCTTTTCTTTTCTTTTTTTTTTTTTTGTGGTATTTATTTATTTATTTTAGTTTTTTTTTTGTTTTTTTTTTTTTTTTTTTCCCAGTAGGTTTTTGGGAAACAGGTAGTGTTTGGTTACATGTATAAGTTCTTTAGTGGTGGTTGCTGAGACTGTGGTGCACCCATCACCCGAACAGTATATACTGCACCCAATGTGTAGTCTTTGATCTCTCATTCCCCGCAGGTTAGCTATTTTTCATACTGCTTAGCAATTGTTCATCTATCTGTTTACTATTTTCTGGAGCCTCAGTATCCTGCCCAGTTCTTGGCACTAGTAAACACTAATGTTTTGATTAAGTAAGGAAGGAAAAAAGAGAGAAAGGAAGGAGAGTGGAACCATGGAAATACACTCGTTTTCACTCACTGATATGTCCCCAGCATCCAGAACGGTGTCTGACACATGGCTGGTACTCAGTGAATTTTTTTATTTTGCATGAATTAATAGGTACATAAACCCTAAATTCTCTCTTGGACCACTTTGTTATATTCTTCTCTCCAGTGTCAAACTAACATCTTCCTCTCATGTGAATTTCATTCCATATTCATGTTTCCACTCTTTAAATAACAGCCATCAGGTCATCTCTGGCCTTTAATGATGATTAAAAAAATATTTTATGTAAGATACTGTATCTCTCCATGTTTTTATTTCTCTGGGATGAGATTTACAAAGGGTCAATGCAGAGAGTGTGTGGTGGTTAATTTTGTGTGTCAATTCACTGTGCTAAGGGATGCCTACATAGTTGGTAAAACACTATTTCTGGGTGTGTCCCAGAGGGTGTTTCTGCAAGAGGTTAGCATTTGAATCAGTAAACTGAGGAAAGAACACTCGCCTTGAATGATGTGATGAGCACCATTCAGTCCACTGAGGGTCCAGATAGAGCAAAAAGGCAGAGGAAGGGTGAATTCTCTCTCTTCTTGAGCTGCGACATCCATCTTCTCCCACTCTTGGACATCAGAGCTCCTGGTTCTTGGGCCTTCAGACTCCGACTCACACCAGCAGCCCCCTCCTGGTTCTTGGGCCTTCAGACTTGGACTGAATTTTCTAGCTTGCAGATGGACGATCGTGGGACTTCTTGGCTTCCATAATTGTGTGAGACAATTCCCATAATAAATCTCCTTTTATATCTCTCGGTATTGTATTGGTTTTGTTTCTCTGGAGAGTCCTGGCTAATACAGGGGGAAAGGAAGAGTCTTTTAGGGTCAGAGTTAGTGACGGTCTCCTCATGGCCTCATAGACCTGGGCTTCCAATCTTTTATGTTAGTTAGTCTTTATTTATTTATTTTTAATTCTTATTTCAAGTCCAGGGGTACATGTGCACGTTTGTTACATAGGTAAACTTGTGTCATGGGTTTTTTCTTGTACAGATTATTTCATCACCCAGGTATTAAGCCTAGCACCCCTTAGTTCTTCTTCCTGATCCTCTCCCTCCTCCTCCTCTTCCCTCTTTGGCAGGCTCTGGTGTGGGTTGTTCCCCTTTATGTGTCCATGCAGTCTCATCATTCACTTCCCACTTAGAAGTGAGAACATGTGGTATTTGGTTTTCTGTTCCTGCATTAGTTTGCTAAGGATAATGGCCTCTAGCTCCACGGGCTTCCAATCCTACATCTCTGGATACGTAGCTCTTATATTTTCCCTTATGCATCATTTTCCCCAAAGCCCTCTCATGGGGCCAAGGTGAACCAGCCTAGAGAGGTTTCTAATCCTAGCCACTGTCAGTGCCTGGAACCAGACCTACAACTGCTGCATCCTCTGTATCCCAGCAAGAAGAGCTAAGGAGTGGTTCTTGACAAAGCTTTATAGGGGAGATTTCACATAAATTAATTGATTAGAAACCAGAAAAGATGAGAGTAAGATAATAAATATGAGGCTCATGGGATGTAAGGTTGCCAGCTCTCAGACTTTGATTTGCCAATACCTTTCCTTTCCATAGTTGTCCTCCAAGGGTTCCCTAAAAACTTTGAAAAGGCTGAGACAAAGCAGTTTCACGATACCCTTGAGAGCTTTAATATCCTCATTGAGTCTCTGCAGAGAGCCTCGTGTTAGCTTAGATAATGTCTTAAAGAACATTTCAAGTCAGGCTTACATGGATTTAGAAGCCACTTCCCTATACAAGCACAACATGGGGAGGATTTGGCGTCATTCTCAGCAGAGTTATATTTTCTTTATGTCCTCCATGGTGGACAGAACCATTCCTAATAGTTTCTATTCTTCCGGGGCCAGGAGAAGCATCTGGTTGTGAAGATCCCATTTAAAAAAAGTCTTTTACAAACCAGGAAGCAAACTAGGTCCTTATCAGGGCCATAAACTACTACAGACAGAAAGAATAGTGAAGATGATTAGAGACATTCTAAAGTCATTAGAATGGAACAAAAGGAAAGTCTGTCTCCAGACCCCTGTATCTTCGAATGAATCCCTTTTTTATTTAAAAGATTAATCCCTAATTAGAAAATCAGGTGATTTTCTAATCCCTAGTGGAGTACTCACCACATGCCTCCAGCTGGGCTAGAAACATCCACTCTTATTGTTTTGTGTGTCTAGTTACAGGAACCCTATGAAGTTAATATTACTGTCTCCATCTTACAGATCAGGAAATTGAGGCACAGAGAGTTTAAGTAACTTTTCAAGGATATAGAGCACGCACATGGCAGAATTTGAACACAGGCTTGTATCTGACTCTAAAATCCATGTTCTTACCCCTCTTCCTGGTTGTTTTTATGTAATCTATACATCATCCATGTCTTGGAGAATTCTTTGATGAGGACCTAGTGGCAGAATCTATAAAAAAAAATTAAGTATCATTTGCATTCAGAATATTAAACTCCAGTGAATCCTCTTGGTGCTTGATTTTTTTTTTTTTTTGAAGTGAAAAGGATTGCTGGGGAACACTGAGAAACAAAGATCTGTGGCCATTGTACAACACTAAGCCGGTCTGATGACCTTATGGGAAATGGTGGTGTTTTGGCATTAAGCCCTAGGCTTTCTAGAAACGTCTTCCAGGGAAGCCATCTTCACTTTCCAGAATGCAACCTGGGTCACAAAAGCTGCTCAGATGTGTTTCTGCCCAGCATTAGAGATGGCAAAAAGGTCGAGCATGTTTGCTTGAGGGTTGACAGAGCTTTTGGGGGTGAACCACGGTGGAAGAAAAGCTGCCCAACAGGGACAAGGTGGAATCATTCATTTTTGCCTTCTGGGTGGGGAACTGAGTTGCAGAGAAACACTGGGAAAAGCCTTCGTTTGCTTAGGAGCAAAATGAGCACACAGTTAACGCTCATTACGTTAACTAAGCGTAGAAGTTCTATACTAATTACATAAGAGCTACACATCTTTCACATAGCCCACTGAGATGGATCCCCGATGCTGCCTGTGCTGGCCTGGAGCTACAGTGGCTAATTGAAGCACATCTTGCAGTGTGTCTCTGGAGGGGAAATCGTCTGCAAATCCTACATCGGTCCAGACTCTCCATCCTGCTGCTAATATTTATTCCTGAGTTGTTTGCTAGAAACAATCAGCCTAAAGAGGGAGGAATTTTTTTTTTTTTTTTTGAAAAAGAACTCATGGGCAATTAGTGAGGCTATAAAGTTAATGTCAGCCTGAACTAATTTTCTGGACATTGTATCTAGAGTTTACTGTGTTAGGTTATGTAAGCGCAGCTGTAGAATTCAAATCCAAACGTGGGTTTTTGTGTGCATATCCATCAAACTTTAGGGATGGAAAGTGAAGCAGTCTCTGCCTCAGCTAGTTCATCTGTTGCTTTTGCTGACTTAAGATTTCCTGGGATTTACTTATTTACTGATACACTGCCTTGTTCCAAAATGGACTGGAAGCCACTCTGATGCACTGGAAACTGCTTGCACCAGCCTTCAAGAACCAATTGTTACATCATTAGGAACTTTGTGAGTCAGTTTTAAAATCATCCCTAATTTCAAATCAGCTATAGTGAGAGTATTTACACTGTGGGAATTGGCAAACACTACACATTACGGCTTTTACCTTTTCCTTGGAGAGGTGGTTCACCAGTGCAGCCCAACTGAAGAATCCTGCATTAACTATCCAGAGTCATCCTTAAGAATATGAGCTGTGAAGTCAGACTCTTGTGGATTTGATATCTAGCTTTGGGGACAGCCGAAAAGTGGGCTTTGGGGTTTACATCTGGTGCTGTCATTTAGTAACCACACGACCTTAGGCCAAGCTTTGCTAAGGCTCAGTTTCTTCAACTGCTAAGTGGGCATAGAGACTTCATAGGGCTATCCTGAGGTAGGAATAAAGTAAGTGCCCAGAGCTGCTTCTTGGTGTCAGGTTCAGCTCCTGGGTCTCGAAGAATTCCCAAAGAGCATCCAGATCTTAAAAGATGGCTGCTGTGTTGAGAAGGATTTACAGATCATTCCTAAGGGTGTCAGGAACAGAGTTATCATTGATTAGCAATGTCTGCCATAAATATGGGTGTGTTAGCCTGTTCTCATGCTGCTAATAAAGACATACACAAAACTGGGTAATTTATAAAGGAAAGTGGTTTAATGGATTCACAATTTCACATGACTGGGGAGACCTCACAATCGTGGGGGAAGACAAAGGAGAAACAAAGGTCCTGTCTTCCATGGTGGCAGGCGAAGAGCTTGGTCAGGGGAACTCCCCTTTATAAAACCATCAGATCTCGTGAGACTTATTCACTACCATGAGAACAGTATGGTGGAAACCGTCCCCATGATTCAATTATCTCCACCTGGTCCGGCCCTTGATACGCAGGGATGATTACAATTCAAGGTGAAATCTGGGTGGGGACATGGCCAAACCATATTAGTGGGTGTGGAATGTGTAAGAAGGAATGGTCTGGGACATGGACTGAGACATGGCAATAATAACTAACATTTAGCAAACTCTTTTGATGTGCCAGACACTCTTCTAAATGATTTACAACATATAATATTAACTTGGTTAATTTTCCTAAGAATCCAATTAGCCAGTGGTTCTAAATCAAGGGTGATTTCTCCTTCCCTCCACCCCAGATATTTGGCAATTTCTGGAGACTTTTTTGGTTGACATGACTGGGGGTGGGTGGATAAGTGCTATTGACACCCAGTGGATAGGCACCAGGGATACTGCTAAGCAAATTACAATGCACATGACAGCTCCCCAAAAACAAATAATTGTCTGGCTCCAAGTGTCAATAGTGCCGAGATTGAGAAAGTCTGTAATAAAGTATAAAATACTATTATCTCCATTATATTGATGGGGCAACTGAGGCACAGAGAAGCTGAAGCACTTTCTCTAGGTTATTCAGGCAGCAAATTACTGATACTGGATTCAGACTCATCGTGCATTCTCTTATCTGCTTCATGGCTTCTTGTACTAAGTAAGATGTCAGAAAGGAGGTAGAGGAAGAACAGGAATTCAGAGCAATATCTGGCAAATAAAGGGCAGTTGCAGCTACAGTGAGTTATTTCATCTTATTTCATTTTGCTTTGCTTGTACTGAAAGTGAGCTTCCCCTCCTTCTTTCCCCCCTCTAGGCTGGACGCTCTGACCCCTGCTGTGAGAGTTCAATCCTCTCTCAAATTTCGTCTGGCATAAGGGTCCTCCTTCCAGCTGCTCCCTGCTCTCTGCCCTCACTCACTGCTGGCAGGTTGGGCCCGCCAGTGCGATTTGCTCTGACATGCTGCTGTTGCTTACTTTGTCTGCAAAAGGGAAGCTGAAAGTTGCTACAGCTTCATGGATTCGAAATATCATTCTTGCTTTTCCTAATGAGGAAGGCAGGGCTGATGCCAGCTCTGGTGCCACTTGTAAAACTACAGTGCTCAGGAGTAGCTCATACTGGCCCCCAACGCTCCTCAATGGTAGTGTGGCTGGCTCTCAAGTGCCGAGTGAGTGAGGCAGCTGGCACCGTCAGAAACAGTGAGTGGGAGTCAGCCATTTCTCAGGGATGCTGTGAAACTTGGAGCCCTTGCTCTGGCCTGGGCTGCTGGGTGAGGAGGGATTTATGAACAGTTTGCTGTTTTCATTATGAATAGATGGGGATGACGAAGAATGGTGTAAAAATTAAGCTGTGGAATCAGACTGCTTTGGAAGCTGTGTGGTAGTTACCAAGGTGCCACGCCTCTCTGAGCCTCACATCTCACCCGTAAAATGGAGAGAGTTGTGAAGATTACAACTTATTAGATACAGGCATGAACCTAGACGTTGCCAAGATGCGAGAGGGCAAATAGTTTCCTTTCTTATGAATGAAACCAACTTCATTCTTTTCCTAACAGCTGCTATGTTGGGGAGGATTCAGAGATCAGGCCCAGGTTCATCATGAGAGTACCTAACTGATTAGTGATATCTGTCATGGATACAGGCATGGGGAGGGGAGGCTGATGCTTGATTGATTAGTGATGTCTGCCATGGATGTAGGTATGGGGAGGAGACGCCTATGTTTGATTGATTATGATGTCTGCCATGGATGTAGGCATGAGGAGGGGAGGTATGTGCATGATTGATTAGTGACGTCTGTCATGAATGTAGGCATGAGAAGGGGTGACCTATTGTCTGATTAGTGATGTCTGTCACAGATGTAAGAATGGGGAGGGGAGGCATGTACCTGATTGATTAGTGATGTCTGTCATGGTTGTAGGCATGGGAAGGAGAGGCAGGGGCAACCTGCTGTTTCCTCCCTAGGTTTGGCTGCATAGTAAATAGTCAGTGGAAACTGTATTTTTATTGCTGGTTATTTAAGTCACTGTAAAGTCAAAGTAAGAAATATTTCTTTGTTTGAGGGAGGCTAGAAATAAGTGAAGAAAGAAAAGTGGCTGATTTCTTTTAAATTGGTGGTTCCAAGTGCTCAAATGACTGTGCTGTCGAGGGGCTTCAACATGTTTTGACAGCAGGTGATTGGAAGCCAAATGATTGCCTGCAATTATATCCATTGCTAATGCTTGTTCTTGCTGTGCAGGTTGGAATAAATGCAGATGCTGCAAATTGATGGAGGCCTGGTGTCTTCTAGAGTTGAGATAAAGGCTGGCTGAGGAATCAGTGAGGCCAGGAGGAGGGCTCACCTGAGCAACTGATCAAAGCGAGCTTCTTCTGTCAACAATTGATTTATGGGGAAGAGAGTTAAGATTAAGAGGAAAAAGAGAAAAATGCCTATAGTTAGTGACTCTGAATTGGGTTTGTCTGCATTCCAGGCATCCCTCTTCAGGAAGGAGCTTCCTGTGTTTTCTCTGGGGATTCACCTGTTTTCCACTCCAGGTATGGGCCCCTGACTCAGGCAGGACTGGCTACAGAGATAGGTTAAAGGTGGTCACATGATTAAAGTCAATCAGAATTAGGTCCTGGAATTTTTCTGAAACTACTTGAAAAATAGTTATTTTCTTTTCATCAGCTTTGCTAAGCTGGAGCTATATCAGTGCAGAGTTGCTGAGGCCATTTCTGTCAGTATGAGGGAGAGCCTGCCTGAAAACGAAGCCGAAATAGAGCCAAGTGCAGATGGGAGATGGCAGGAAGCAGATTCCTGAGAACATAATTTGAGCATCTAGATCCAGCCACGCCTGCAGCTAATAACACCTGGGCTTTTGTGCATTTCTGTCTTGAGTAATTTAGGATGAATTTTTTGGTCGCTGAAAAAGGAGAGTCCTAATGAGTAGGTAATACCATATTCGTGGTCAAAACAGTATTTTCTCAAAGTCAAATAAACTTCCTTACATTTGCTGGGAGAAAGAAGGTGAAAATTCATGACAAATAAACAAGACTGAGGATAGTTCTCGCATATTAACCATGAGAGTGATAACTTCTGTAAACTGGGTATTGTTACTAAATAGACTGGGGTCAGGAGATGTTTGGGGTGGGGATTGTTATCACTGGTTTTAACAATAACCTCACAGTGTGGTTTCTGCTTTACAACTGAAGAAATCAAGAATTACAGAATACATTTCTTAGCACTCCAATTTCAGAGAAAAAGAAAAGTATATAAATAAAGAATTAATGTTTCATGCCCAAGATATTACCGCTAGTTAGGTTACAGGGCTTGGATTTGAGTCCAGGTCTGTCTGATGCTAAAACCCAGGCTGTAATTACACATTGTCTGGCTCCTTGGCAAAGATGCTAAGATGGAAGAGGAAGAGCAGAATCTGGGGCTTACTATGAGCCAGGCACAGTGCTGGATGCCACACATGCATTATCTTTTGAGCAAAGTTACACTCAGGTTACGGAGACTGAGGAAACAAAAGATTAAGAAAAGAAAAATTTCACACCTATAATCTCAACACTTTAAGAGGCCGAGGCAGGTGGATCACAAGGTCAAGAGTTTGAGACCAGCCTGGTCAGACTAGTGAAACTTCATCTGTACTAAAAAATACAAAAATTAGCCACGGGTGGTGGTGGGCACCTGTAGTCCCAGCTACTTGGGAGGCTGAGGCAGGAGAATCGCTTGAACCCAGGAGGTGGAGGTTGCAGTGAGCCAAGATCAAGCCACTGCACTCTAGCCTGGGCGAAAGAGAGGGACTCTGTCTCAAAAAAAAAAAAAAAGAAAAGAAAAATTAGCACACAGAAAGCAGCAAAGCTGCTCACCCTGATGCATAGAGCTCTTTTTGCAACTTATATTAAAATAATTGATCAAATGCATATTATCAGCTGCTGGAATATACAGTGATAATGGCTGTCTCTACTTCACTACTTAATCTTGAGCCACCAAAGGGAGCTCCAAGGAAATCGATGGAGGATATTATTGCATGTTGTCACTCAAGCCATTCCTGTAGAGACTGAGGGGGAGGTGGGACAGGTAGTCACATTTCAAGCACATTTCGACATCAGTGGAGCAACTACCAACGTGCTAGAACTGCTGATAATCTCCTGAGGTGCAGGCTGGCTGGAAAAACTCTGTTTTGTACTCCAGAAAAAGTCTGTCTCAGCAGTCACTCAAGATATCTCCTTGACGATTAACATGCCACTCATTAGTGTGCTGTTTGTCCTGGGCTTGAATGAAAGCCAGCATTTCTTTCTTGAGACCTTCATTAAGTACAAAGTACTACTCTTAAACTGCATGCAGGGACATTTTCACCTTTAACATCATCAATATTTAAAAATGTTTAACAATGAGAACATATCTGGCTCAAGTAATCTCTTCAATTTCTATTTCTCACTTCTCTGTAGATTTAATACAGAAGAGATGGCTGCTGCGCTGATGGTGACGGTAACTAACTATTAAGCACTCACACTGCACTTCTAACCTTGCTAGGTCTTCTATATACATTATTGCCTCATCTCTCAGGACCTTTGTTTATTTATACATGTCCCTTGGCCTGGGCCTCCCTTGTCACTCCACTTCCTTCTAATTTCCCTTCCTCTGCATTTTCAGTGACTTTGTTTCTATTCCTTCAAATTCCAGCCTGTTCTTCCCAGGTGAACTCTTCTATTACACTGTTTCTTAGTTCCTGGTTTTTCTCTTACAGACAGCCATTATCACCAGACATTCTAGCAGTATATCACTTTGTAGTTACATAATTGCAATTATGTACATATTTTTATAATTGCTCATATGGTTATTTGACTAATGTCTAACCCTCTTCTTTAGCAGGTAAATTTCATGAGAATAAACACTGTATTATCTTTGTTTACTATTTTATTTCTAGGGCTTATCAAAGAGGCTGACATCTAGTAAGTTCTCTGTAAATATTTTACAACAGCCCTATGAAATAATTAGATAGCCAAATATTAGAGATACGGAAAGTGAAGCCCACAAACAGTTAAACATTCTGCCAGGACCTGAATCCAGGCTCTTTCACACAACCTCTGCCTTAACTGTTATGCTATTCTGATGCCTTCTAGAAGTTGGTTTTCTCTTTAGCAGGGTTCAAAGAGATAAATGAGGATTGATGGTCCTGGAGAACTATTTAAATGCATCTGAAAGTGTAACGCTCTTTCTCAGGTCTAATGATCATTATAGTATTAGAAGATTTTTCCTTTTATAATTCAAAGCCTGAACTCCTTAGATTAGTAACAAGACACTTCATAATTTAGTCCAGATTTCTCAAACTGACAGTTCACCAGAATCAACTGGGGAGATTTAAAAAAAATACAAAAGAAATGATGTCTGAGTCTTACCACTAAAATATTCTGATTTAATTCATCTTGGGTGGAAACAGGGCATTTTAATTTTTCTCAATGCTCCCCAGGTTATTCTAGTCTTCAGCAACCTCACCAGCCTCCTCTCCTGGCCTGCCTGACTCTACATTCTCTTTTCCATCTTCCTTTCAACCTCTCTCCCTCCTATGAGTAGTTTTCTTTCTTTCTTTCTTTCTTTTTCTTTTCTTTTCGAGACAGAGTCTTGCTCTGTCACCCAGGCTGGAGTACGATGGCACAATCTCAGCTCATTGCAACCTCCTCCTCCCAAGTTCAAGAGATTCTCCTGCCTCAGCCTCCCGGGTAGCTGGGATTACAGGGGACCGCCACCGCAGCTGGCTAATTTTTGTATTTTTAGTAAAGACGGGGTTTCACCATGTTGGCCAGGCTGGTCTCGAACTCCTGACCTTGTGATATGCCCACCTGGGCCTCCCAAAGTGCTGGGATTACAGGCGTGAGCCACTGTGCCCCGCCTCCTACTAGTAGTTTCCTAAGAAGTTGTGTTCACTTTTTCTCTCTCCATGGCTGCTAGTTTTCTCTCAGTGTCCCCATGGACTCTCTGTGCCTATTTTCTTCATGGCACTCATCACACTGTATTTTTTTAAATTTAAATTTGGAGAAGAGGAGACTTTACTTATTATAAAGAGTTGCAGCCTGCAGAGTGGCCATTCTGACTGGCTGGGAAACACAGCCTCTAGCCAGAAGCTAGAAACAAACGCTTCGAGGAAGGAGCAAAGGGAACAGGAATTGATGCCCATTGGGAGGACCAAATATACATATTCAATAAGCTACAGAAGGAGGCGTGCATATTTATGAAAGGAGAAATGTACACCTGTGCAATTGAGCTTCTTGCTTCTCCATGTTCAAAAAATGGCGGCAATCTGAAGATGGAGTTTTGGCCCTCTGATGTCAAAAGATGAAACAGAATCCATGGAAACCCTTATTGTGCATCCTCTGTAGACTGGCCAGGAAGCGTTACATACTTTTAAACAACCAGATCTCATGAGAACCCTCTCACAAGAACAGCAAGGCGGATGCCCATCTCCATGATTCAATCACCTCTCACCAGGCCCCTCCTCCAACACATGGGGATTACAATTTGACATGAGATTTGGGTGGAGACACAGAGCCAAACCATAACAGAGTATAAATGTGTCCGACCTTCCCATCCTATCATGGCTGATAACTCAGTTTTCAGATGGGGTCTCCTTGTCCAAGAGATGATACATTCAGTCAGTTGAGGAGCTTAGAATTTTATTTTTAGTTTGTATTCTCCTCCTTTTGTCCAAAATCTGCCAGAGGCAGCATCAATGACCAAACGTTTATTTTCTTCCCTATCTTTGTGGGGTGGTGTGGCTGCTTGCCCTGGGTCCATCTTGTCCTTCAATGAGACTCCTATGGCCAAGGGAATTAGAGCCAAAAGACTTATGGTCAATTAAACTTTCTAGGACAGACAGGAATGGAGGTGGGCAGAAACCCATCAACTCTTAAAACCTTTTAAGCAACATAAGAGCAAAAAAAAACAAAGCCAAAAAGCCAGATTACGGAATTGACATATCTATAAATTCTATGTGTTGAGCTACTGTAATCTTGGTTTTAGTAACAGAGTTGTAGTAATTAGCTGTATGAAACATAAGCATTTTGCTAAAAGCTTTTAAGCTAAGGAATGTAGAGGTTTTTGTTGTGCCACGATGCCTTTTACAGTCTCTTTAGTAATTTTTCCTAAAGTGGTCAAATTTTAAAAAATCATATCTCTATTTGCATAAACCTATAACTGGGAACAACTATACAAGAAGACTCTGTCACCAGGTATCTTGACAGCCTCTTGGTAATACTCTTTTAAGTTTATGGGAAGTTTGTAGTTGGCATGAATGAAAATGGGCCACATAATGACCCAGGAGGCAAAGTACCTGAGTCTATCAGCTCTTTAGGCATCTGTGTGCCTGTCCTTGATTTGGACGGTCTGAAGTAATTCTGTCCTTCAAAACCAGCCCTTACAATGTCATGTGCCACCTCTTCTGCAATAGCCCCTGGTCCTAGAGAGACGTACGTCATATTTTAACCCAACACTTTATTATTTGAATTTAATGCTCTTGGTGTTGCCCAAGTGGACTGTGATCTACTTGAGGTCATGGTCTGGGTCTTATCCAATGCTCTACCCAAAAATGTCTACTATATAACAAATGTTTGACACATGATAAGAAAAAGGACTTGGTGATTTAATAAATAAATAAAACGTAAGGATGATTTTACACATTTTATATTTCTTACTATTTTTCTATTGGAAGTACGTTTTCCAGAAGTCAAGAAATATCCGTATGTCCACTGAGATAAAATATTTTAGTAAAGCAGCTCTGTCTAATCATTCAGTCAAACATGAGCCTCAATGCTAAGATCATCATCAATTTTTGGAAAGACTATTTTGGACTACATGAAATTTTGACAAGTACCTAACCTGGAGACGTCATCAAGTCCAGTGATTCTCGAACCAGCTGCCTATTGGAGTCGTCTGGCAATGAGAGTGGTTACCATCTAACCAACTGCCATATACATTCACTGTAAGCCTACTATGTAGCATGGACTAAGAAATTTACTTTATTTTATAAATTAACAGAGGAATTTCTCATTGCATAAACCCAGAAGTTCACTGTGTTCTGAGCTCTGAATAGAACCTCTCCTCCTTTTTCTTACTTATCACGCATCATTCCACAGACCCATCCTAAAAACTGCAATTGACTTTCTTTGCGAAAGCTGGGGGAACCCCATCACTATAAAATACCATATTTTCTGTTTTTTTCCTAATTGAGTATCTCTCACCTCCTTACAGTAAGCCTATTCATTATGCCTTTTAATAAAGGCCAAGAAAGAGAATAATAACTTTTTAAATTGACTTTTTCAATTGCCATTTGGCATGCATGTTTTGATGCTGTTGTTTTGAGGATAAGAAAAAGTTGATAGTGGAAATATATTATTGATTCCTGCCTGTTCTTCAGGCTCATGCACTATTGATTAAAGCCCTTCACAGCCTCAACCTTTGCTCCTGCATCCCAAGAGAGCAAATTTGTAGAGCTCCCAAGAACTAGAACTCTGGCATGGAGATTTTGATACTTGGTGAGCCAGGAAGACTGGAGAAGATTAGAAAGTTCTTATCAGTAAATATTGAGAGGCCTCAGTTGGGAGATGGAAGGCAGGCAGATTGAGCGATGGTAAGGTCTTGGCTGCTAATGCAGTACACTCCAATTCAAAGATAGCTTTTTTTTTTTTTTTTTCCCTGCATGCATTTCTGCATGTGGGTCTGGAGTGGTGGTGTGCATGCGCACCTCAGCCCTGTCTGTTGCAAGTGGCAGAAACTCCTCTCCAGCCGGCACAGGCAAAGCAATGGGGGCTTCTTAGCTGAAGTGACTAGGGATAGCAGGAGTAGAGAAATTGACTTTAGGGACAACTGGATCTGGAAGTTTAAAGACACTTATCACTCTTCATTTTCTCCTTTCTTCTGTATTTTGATTTCACTTTCCATTTGAAATACATTTCCCAAAAACAGATAGGCTTCTCCTAGTGGTCATTCTTTCACAAGACTTTTAGATTCAATCACTTCCTCTTCTTTCTTGTAATTGTATCCCTCACTGAAATCCCCAGTACCTCATGACTTATTTATTACATGAACTTTTAAATTGGTGGCTTTGGGCCCAATTTCTTCCCCTTGCAAGATAACGTAGGAAGAACAATGCCAGGCTCAAGTTCTGGCATTGCTCACTAGTAGCTCTGAACTACTGAGAACCATTTAACCTCAGTGAGTTTTAGTTCTCCTCTCTGTCCACTTTTTATGGTTCAGATGAGGATCAAATGGGAGCACGTGTGTTGTAGACAGTATGTGGTGATGAAAACAAGGTGACTTCCTCTCCCCTCCCAACAACTAGCCTGGATATTAGAAAAGAGTCAGTGAACCATGAAATTAATACATAATGGATCAGGGTTAAGATAGACAGAAAAATGAGCTCAAGTTCCTAGTCTGAGAAAGACTTAGCTGCAGTTGTTCATAGCTAAAGACGATGTGGTCTATAAAAAGAAGCACTGGTCAGGAAGAAACATGTGAAATAAAGAGTGTCGGAGAGGTTATAAATTGTAGCAATGCTAATTCAGGGTAGAGAGTATCTTTGTCAATGGACTTTGAGTATTAGGGCCCTGTGGGAAGGCTCTTATGGTATGCAAATGGATGCAGTCAATCAGAGCCTGATCCCATTACACATGGGGAATAATCCAATGGACCCATCCATGCTTGTTAATACTCAGTCCTGGTGAGGCTGGGATGCAAGGAGTCTCACTCTCGTGGGTAGCTGGTATGCAAGCACTGGTATATCTTTTCTGGAGGGACAATTTGCAGTGGGTATCAAGTGACTTGAAATGTTCATGCTTATGACCCAATGATGCCACTGCTGGGAATATGGTCACAAAAGGGTGATAAAGTTTTATACAAGGAATATTAATCACAGGGTCATTTATAATAGCAAAAGGTTGACCATAGGGGAATGAGTAAATTTTTTGACCATGGGGGAATGAGTAAATTTTTTGACCACAGGGGAATGAGTAAATTTATTATGGGGCCGTCATAAGAACAAATAATATTAATTTGGAGGATACAAAATGGCATGAGGAAATACTCATAAGTTACATCATCTAAAGATACCTTGCATAATTTTTGTCTAAAAACCCAAGTAGCCATAACGTCAAGTGAGTAGGAGTAAGATATAGTACTTTGATATAATGTGATCCAGGATTTAATGGGTCACTTTCACTGTGGGTATTTAAATTGTTTGGTTCTGAAGGTGACCCTCAGCCAGGGGCAGTGCAGTGTGTTTGTGGACGTGTGTATGTGTGAAAATGGAAGGAAACAATGACTTATAAAAGTGAGCCAGATGTTTCCCATTTTCTGGCCGTATGATCTCAGGCAAATTCTCTAACAATACTGAGTCTCTGTTTTTTGTGTTTTAAATCTAAAATAGGGCTAGTAATACCTTCTCTTCAAGGTGTCTAAGAATGAAATGAAATTGTGTATTTTTGAGTAACATCATCCTTACAGATGTGGGTTCTGGAGTCAGACTACCTGGGTTGAAATTCTACCACCACCACTTATTAGCCGTGGGGTCTTAGAGAGGTGGCATCACTTCTCTGTGGTGGATTGCTGCAGTAATGGCCTCAGTATATCCAGACTTCTCTCTGCCCACACTCCCGGAAAGTCCTTTTCTGCAGTGTCTATGGAATGAGTCATGTGACTTGCTTTGCCAATGGGACAATGGCAAATGTGATGCAGTGGAGACCGGAGAGGTGCTGTGCACTTGTCCCCTTGCTCCTTTGGGACACTACTGTCATGTGAAGAAGCTCAGGTGGGCTGACTGGGGGTGGAGAGAGACAGGTGTCTTGTCCTTGAGCCAACAGCCTTCCATCACCCACACAGGTGAGTGCAGCCATTCCAGATCCTCCAACCATCAGCCTATCTGCAAGCTGAACACAGTTGCATGAGACAGCCTGACTGAGATCAGCTGAGCTGGCCCCAGATCAGAAAAACCCTCAATGGATTGTCAGAATCATGAGTTCATAAGTGCTTGATTCTTTAAAATTTCTTTTTAATTGACAAAAAGTAATTGTACATATTTATGGGGCATAGTGTGATATTTTGATATGTGTATGTGTTATGGAATACTTAAGCTAATTAACATATCCACCACCTCACACTTGTTCTTTTTTGTGTGTGTGGTGAGAACATTTTAAATCTACTCTTTTTACAATGTTGAAATATATAATACATTATTATTAACTATAGTCACCATGTTGTACAATGGATCTTTAAAATGTACTCCTCCTGTCTAACTGAATTTGTGCCCTTAGACAGAGGAGCAGTGATTGCCAGAGGCTAGGAGGCTGGGGTGGAAAATGGGGAAATGCTTGATTTGTTTTGAGCCACTATAGTTTCAGGATATTTGTAATTGGGAATAGGTAACTGATACACTGTCTATGCCCCATTTTTTTCTCATATAAAAAAATGGCACCTACTCTATACGATCACTGTGAGAATTAAATGAGTTAGTATGTGCACAGCACCTAGAAGAGGCCTGACACATGGTGCATAAAATATTCTACCAGCCAGGCGTGGTGGCTCATACCTGTAATCCTAGCACTTTGGGAGGCCGAGGCAGGTGGATCATGAGGTCAGGAGATCGAGACCACCCTGGCTAACACGGTGAAACCCTGTCTCTACTAAAAATACAAAAAATTAGCCAGGCGCGGTGGCAGGCCCCTGTAGTCCCAGCTACTCGGGAGGCTGAGGCAGGAGAATGGCGTGAACTTGGGAGGCGGAGGTTGCAGTGAGCCGAGATTGCGCCACTGCAGTCCAGCCTGGGTGACAGAACAAGACTCCATCTCAAAAAAAAAAAAAAAAAAAAAAAAAAAAAAAAAAAATTCTATGATGGCATGAAGGGTGTAGTGTTTGGAGTGTTTAGTAGGCACTCAATGAGTATTAATTAGTTTCCTCTTCTCTTAGAATGTGCTCACTGATGAATTGAATGGAAGCTCCAGTTAATGAGGAGGTGAAGGTTGCAGTGATCTGACATTGCTCCATTGTACTAATGCCTAAGCAACAAGAGTGAAATTCTGTCTCAAAAAAAAAAAAAAAAAAAGTTCAAGTTAAATCTCAAGCTGATTTTCTTGGACTCTTTTTACTCTGCTAAAAGAAATCCATGGGATTTCCACCAACTATGTTTAACTCAGTCTGAAAGTGTCCCTCGTCTTCTAGTAAGACCCTTGAATCAAGCTGTGGAAGAGACTCTGGTGTGATCAGTGCCCACGCATCTCTTTCTGATCCCACCCTCAGAGACAGCTGAGTGATCTGTGTAACAATCACTTTGAACATCTGGGTAGGAGGACTCTGAGATGCACCAGGGCACGTGTTTGTCTTTTTCTAAAAGCTAGGTTGTTCTGGGAGAGCATTGACAATGAGCAAGAAAGATTTTTTTCAACAACAGAAGATAAGGCAAGATACCTGTCTCAAGTTTAGGGGTAGTTGATAGGCAAGATGCACAGTTCTCTTTTGTCTGAGCATGTCTTGGTGTGGGCAGAGGGAAAAATGACCACTGAGAAGTCCTGACAGATGCAAAACTACTTGGCCAGCACACAAGGGAAAATTTACAACATCTTCTATTTATTCGGTAGCTGTAAAATCCCCCTGTTTCTGTGATTTAGAGTCATTGTTTTGCCAAGAGGTTCTTTTTTCCAGTGAGGTGTGATTAAGTCTCCCAAGGAAAAAAAGATTGTTCATAAACTTGGCCCACAAAGGGCGGTGTGAGGAAGAGGACAAAAGCCACTGTCCTCCCTCATGAAAGATGGTCTCTGGTCAAATTCAGCTGGACAGCTGGGAGGGAAAAGAGCCTGGAGGTGAAGAGCATTTTCTTTGAAGTCTGCCAAATCTATATTGGAGGGCTGGCTCTGCCCTTCACTAGCTTTGTGACCTTGGGCGAGTTATTTAACAATTCTAAGCCTTAGTCTCCACCTTTGTAGACTGGGGAAGGCAGTCATTTCAATCAACCTGGATGTTGGGAAGATGAAATAAGATTAAAAAAAAATGAAAAGTGTTTAGCATAGCTCCTAACAAAGAGTTAGTGCTCAATAAATGACATCTAATGCTATTGCTATTATATCAAACAACTATTGCTTGTCCATGGTATACCAGCCCTGTGCTAGACACTGAGAGATGAAAAACAGAAATAAGGGGCAACATTTGTCTAGGAGGTTGGCAAACTTTCTATAAAGGGTCAGAGAGCAAATATTGTAGGCTTTGTGTACCCAAAGGTTTCTGTTACGACTACTTCATTCTGCCATTGCAGGAGAAAAGCAGCCTTAAACAACAAAGAAATGAGCATGGCTGTATTTCAGTAAAACTTGATTTACAAAAACAAGTGGTAGGCTAGATTTGTCCTATTGGTTGTAGTTTGTGCCAACCTCTGTCCTAGAGAATTGCACAGATGGGAGTGTGTCTAGCTATACCTCATGGAAAATCTTACTACATGAAGCCTTGATAGACAGATACTGGTGTTGGTTCGGTGGACCAAAGATGCCAACCAGCTTTTTCTGGTTCTCTATGTTATTTATTTCATGCTTGTCAACCCAATCACATCCACGTTAAAGATAGGAAGAAGGAGAGAAGGGGTAGGGCCAATGGAGTTTTGTTAAGAGAGAAAAGACTTTCCTGAGACTACCTTGCAGATTTCTGCTTATGCCTCAGTAGCTGAACTGTGTTATATGGTCACTCCTAGCTGCAATGGAAGCTGCAGGGGAGGACACTTGTCATCTGTGTCGTTTATAGTGTAAGTGAGCAGAGAAGAAGGGGACGAGAATGAGCGCTAGGTCAGAAAACCATAGCATCTGTCACACCATTGAAAGAGACACACATGGAGAATTACAATACAGAGTACTAAATAATTTCATAAACACACACAAATGTAATAGGGACTGAAAAGGGAAAATTTAATTCCCTGTTAGACTTCAGAATATCATTACAATGCATTCATTATTAAGGCTATTTGAGCACGGAAATGCAGGTGTCTAAATACAGACTAACGCACTTGACAAGCGAAATGAATCATAGAAAGATTTGAGAATTATGGTGGATCAGTTCCTGCTTAAAAATATCCACTCCCTGCCTCCCACCTTCATGCTCACTGGACCAATGGGACCAATGCTGAGTTTGACCATGTGTCTTGCTGACATCATGATAGGCTATGTGCACCTTTCTGCTTGTTGACTTTGGGCTCAGCATGTGACTTGGCCAATGAGATCGTAGCAGGAATGATGCAAGCAGAGAAACTTGAAATGCATTTGGAAGAGGAGCTGCCTTTCAGTCACTGCTGGACCCTTCCACTTGGGCTCCAGAATGGACACACCTGGAGCAGATCTGGGCCAAACCTACAGTGAGCAGCCAAGCCCAGCTGGTCCCATGCTGGAATACAAGCTGCTCAGCTGAGCTTAGCAAACTCCCATCCAACCTAACAGAAATCTGAGTGAGAATAAATGATTGTTATTTTAAATTACTGAGTTCAGGATGGCTTGTTACACAGCAATAACTAACTGATACAAATATATACTGTAAAAGTGTATATGTTCAAAACCCACAAATTCAGAACCTATGTTGACAGGATGGGTTTTTCATTTTTAAATAAAAGATGATAAATTTCAACACAATGTAGTATGTTTAAAGATATAAGTGAAGACAAAATATGGAGCTAGGATAAGGGAGAGGATTATCGATTCTATGAAGGAAGCAAGGAAGAACTAGCAGGGAGATAAGGCTTCTTGGAGGAGAGGAGCATCTGAATTACCATTTTAAAGTTCAGCAGAAGATCACCAACAGAGAGAACTGAGGAGAGAGTGGGAACAGAAGGATTAATGCTATGTACAGTTTTGAGGTGAAAAGGGGCACACTAAATGTGGGGAACCATTAGCAATTCAGTATTACCAGAAGGTTAGTGGTGACAGACAATGTGTCTAAAATCTCTTGAGAGGGTCTACTATGCAAGGCCAAAGCACTTTTCTTTTGCTTAACCGTAAGGACAACGGAGAGCAATGGAGATCACTGGCATGTTTTAATGTATTCAAATTAGTAATAATCCTATTAGTAACAGCTAGCATTTGTTGAGTGCTTACTAGGTGCTAAGCACTGGGTTGTGTACACATATCCTTCACAACACTGAAAGACAGGTGTTATTATTATTCCCATTTAACAGATGAGGAAACTGAGGCCTAGAGAGGTTAAACAACTTGTCCAAAGTCACAGAGTAAATGCCAGAGTGGGCATTTGACCAAAACTGCTCAACTCTGGATTCTTCCTCCCCAAGCACTGCTGTCCCTGATTCTCTATATAGCAGATTGAGGAGGTGGCCAAGTCACTCAAGAAATTATTCAACACACATATTGGAACATGTATTCCTAATGTTACAATTTCAACATGCTTTATAGATTCTTGTTACCTGGAAGTCACTGTGCTAGTCAATGAAGACTTCAAGTATGAAGAGGACTTGATCTTTGCCCTTAAGAAATTTGAGCGACAAAAAAATCAATGCTTAGTGCCAACAACTTTTTGTCTGTTCATTAAAGTAGGTTCTATGTGGCAGTGGCTCCTGAGCTTGGCTCTGGGTCAAAGTTTCTAAGTAAGGGAGGGAAAAAAATTTTTTTTTAATACAAAGCTTCCAGATACCACCCCAGATCAACTGGAAAAAGATCTCTAGGGTGGGGATCTTGGAAACCCCTCTCCCTTCCTCTCTCCTTCTTTGCACTTCCCAGGTGATTCCACAGTCTCTGTGAAGGTGATATTATCCCTATTGGTAATATCTCGAAGATATGGAGAGCTTTGGGCCAAGGTCCTACAGTCACGGGTCATGCACAGCCAGTTGGCCACATCGTTTAGGGTGAGTGATGCCTAGAAGCTAATTACAATTCCAAAAGGTCTCCACTGAATTCTAAGAACTGCCCATCTGTACCCTCTATCCTGGACTTTATTTCTTTGAAGACATCCACTTGCCTTAAGCCACTGTAAAATTTACATTGTAACCTTCAGTGTAATACTCTTTGTGGCTTCTTCAGCCATTTCGAGTCAAAAGTGTTCACCAGAGAAGCGATAATGGCAGAAGTTACATTTATAGTGAAATGAACAAATAGACTGAGCTGTACTCAAATTGAGGTTTGCCAAAGCTTGTTGGCCAAAGGAGAACCAGCTCTCTCTGGAAGGGAGTGAGAGATAGTCATTCTGCCATTCTCTGGTTGAACATAGAAGAAAAAAATCACATGTGCACACTTTCTGTTCAGGACTGTAGTGGGTGTGAAAATATATTCTTTTTTTAATACTGAAATATTTCTGGCATAAGAAGTTTTGTAATCAATCAGTATTGTCCAAGATAGTTCTAAATGAGGCAAGTCAGTCCATAAAAATAAATTGCATTTTCTTAAAAATGATCTTAGCTCCCCTGTCAGTTTAGATAAAACTCTGCTCAAAAAGTTGAAGTTGAGAAAATTTTCGTGTTATTTTACCAGCTTTGTGATGGTATATACTGTAGTGGGCTTCTGGTGTTCCCCTGCTCCCCTTCCAAATATATCCATGACCTAACTCCTTGAACCTGGAACCCGTGAATAGGACTTTATTTGAAAAAAAGTGTCTTTGCAGATGTCATGCAATTCAGGATTGTGAGAGGGAGTTTATTCTGCTTCCTAGACCATTTTGTGATGCTATAACAGAATACTTGAGACTGGGTAATTTACAAGGAATAGCGGTTTATTTCTTACAGTTCTTGGACTTCTCTAAGTCCAGGGTTGAGAGGCCCACATCTGCTGAGGTTATTTCTGCTGTGTTATCCCATGGTAAAAAGAAGAAGAGCAAGAGAGTATGAGAGACAGAGAGGGAAGGAGAGAGAGACAGAAAGAGAGAGAGAGAGAGGAAAGAGAACTGAACTCATCCTTTTTATTAGGAACCCACTTTCTTGATAATAACTAACTCACTCCTGTGATAACTGCATTAATTCATCCATGAGGACAGAGCCCTCATAAACTAATCATCTCTTAAACGTCCTCTTTCTCCACAGTGCAGCATTGGGGGTTGAGCTTCCAACACATGAACTTTGGGGGACATGTTCAAACCATAGTATCCTGAATTTTCTGGGTGTTTCCTAAATCTAATAATTGGTGTCCTTATAAGAGTGAGGCAGAGAGAGATTAGACAGACAGAAAGAGACCATGTGACCACACAGGCAGAGACTGGAGTGATGCAGCCACAAGCCAAGGAACTCTGACAGCTTCCAGAAGCCAGAAAAGGTGAAGAATAGATTCTTCCCTAGAGCCCCTGGAGGAAGTGTGGTCTTGCTGACACCTCAATTCTGGTTTCCAGAACTAGGAAGAGACAAATGTCCTGTTGTTCTAAGCCACCCAGGTTGTGGTAATGTGTTACTGTTGTCACAAAAAACAAATAGAGGAACTAAAGGTTTTGTCTCAAGTACAGACCAGAAAGGGCTAATTTTAGACAAATAAAGGATGTTTGGGAAAGCTTGGCAGGGAGTGGGTACCCACCCGTGGGGGTGATCATTACTTGTTGGCTAGGGTTCTGAGCCCCAATGGGTGGGGTGGGCCCCCACGTGAAGTGCAGGCTCAGTAGCTCTTCTGGGCTCCCCCTTTTTTATAGCCATCAATTTTGGAGCCTGGGGAGCATTTTTGCTGCTTTCTCAAATAGGAATGCAAGTAAGGCAATCTGATTTTGCCTTGATATTTACATCCACAGTTAGGCCTGATTTCCGCTGATGCAATGAAAAACCTCTGAAGGAACTCACATCTGTATCCATGGGAGGACAGTTTTAGCTCAGGTCCAAGTGTGTGGGCCTGTACTCAGTAAAGTTTAACACAACTTTGCTGAATGTCTATTCTATTCCAGTCCCCGTACTGAGCCCTGGGGCTACGACGGTGAGTAAGACACTGTTTCCCAACCTTAAGAACTCACCATCCAGTGACTGAGATAATAATTCAGTGCAATACGTTTCATTTTAAGCAATTTTGTGCATATATGGTATATAGGAAATTGCACTTGTAATTGTGCATGTGTGTCTGTGTGTGCGCATGTGTGTGTGTACTTCTTTTTTTGTTTGTTTTTGAGACGGAGTCTTGCTCTGTGCCCCAGGCTGGAGTGCAGTGGCGTGATCTCGGTTCACTGCAAGCTCTGCCCCCCGGGTTCACGCCATTCTCCTGCCTCAGCCTCCCGAGTAGCTGGGACTACAGGCGCCCGCCACCACGCCCGGCTAGTTTTTTGTAATTTTTAGTAGAGACGGGGTTTCACGGTGTTAGCTAGGATGGTCTCGATCTCCTGACCTTGTGATCCGCCCGCCTCGGCCTCCCAAAGTGCTGGGATTACAGGCTTGAGCCACCGCGCCCGGCCGCGTGTGTACTTCTTAATGTGGCAGTACATATCTGCTTGTAAGTGTATGAACGTGTGCCTACTTGGTGTGCAGATGTATGTGTGTTTGCTTTTGTCCACACAAGTATGTCTATATCTATGTACAATGTGCATATGCATTTTCAAGGATGAATGTTTTATTTATCTTTAAGGAAGGTTTTGCAGTCCACACAAAAGTGATTGCATTTCTCTCTCTTTTTTTTTTTTCCATAGCCAAATTTGGTCCTAACAAGGGCTTAGCGCAGTAACTGCTAACCAGTCCATCTTCAGTTAATATTTCATGCACAGGATGTTTCATGAAGTAACTGAATGGGCTAATGGGCCGTTCACTGGATAAGCCTCCCAGATACTCCCTTTCGTCCCATTCCCCAGAATTTCTTCACCTCCTAGTGTTGTCTGTAAGGGTGAAGACACTCCATTTTGCCCCTCTTTGCTCTTTGCTGTGCCCCAGATAGGCTCAAACATTTTTCCCTTTTGGGGATTTTGCAGGTAGGAATTGATGAGCATCTTACCACTGAATCCAGAAATCATGTCCTTTAAGGAACTGACTCTGAGCCTGTGAGTTTTATTGTGGGTTGGGGGTGAAGGAGTGGACCTTGAAGCATTCAAGGTCATCCAAGGTCATTCAATTAAGGCCCCTAAGGTCACTAGGGGGAAAAGCCTGGTGAGGGAAGAGAAAGTAGTAGGGGCAGCTGCACCTTGCTGAGAAATAACACCACACAGAAGTCTGTGTTCTAATCTCAGCTCTGCTTTGCATTACTGTGTGACCTGGAGCTGATCACAGCCCTCTGAGTCTTAAAGGGGTTGTACAAGGCCAACTAAACATTAGAAACACCTGAAAGTGCTGGTTAAAAAGAAAAATGCATGAGCTTCACTCCAGATTTACCATATCAGGATTTCCAGGGTCAGGGTCCAAGAATCTGCATGTTTCATATGCTTTCAACATGATTTTTTCCCCCTGCTCTGGACTTTAGAAACCAATGGGCAAGTCAGCTTATGAAGAACTTTTCAGATATTCAGACTATTATTCTGGGAGAGAAAATATTGGCAGAGAACAGATGGGATTTTCTCAAGGAAAAGAAAATCCTACATCTTGCAAGAAATAGAAAAAAATAAATAAACTGTTTGAAGAAGAAGCACACCAGGCTGGCAGGAGAGCGCCCGCGGCTGGGTGTCTGACCCGGAATGTTAAAGCCAGCCTGGCTGGACTCCAGGACGAAGGACACTCTGCCAGCCTCTCCACATCGATTCATCTCCCCAGTCCCAAGATCAGGGGAGCATTCTGTTCCTTGAAGCATTTTGTGACTATAAGTCAGAAGTGCTGCAGTTTTAATAAAGAGCTGTATTGTCCTGATCTTGTGCAATATACTGAACTATCATTTTCCAACTGTTGGCTTGCAGACTGGTTTGTGTGGGTGAGCCAGTCCATCCATATCACTAAAAGACAGTAGTAGTAACAACAATGACATTTACTGAGCATTTATCATATGCCAGATGCTAGGTCTAGCCTTTTATAGGAATTAACCCTCTTAATCCTTGCAACAATTATTTGAGAGATGTGACTGTTATCCCCATTTCAAGGATAAGAAAGCTAAGGCGCAGAGAGGTTAAGCAACCTGACCAAGGTGACACAGCATAGGGCCCCCGCTAGCTTGTAAGAGCCTGTGTGCAAATTGAAACTGGTATTCCCTTTTGAATTAGAACAAGATGCCCTTTCTGGCAGATACAGCTATACCAGTGTACAGCTTGGCAAGTGGTTTTCATAGTTATACAAGGAAGAAGCAGCCCCTTCCTCCAGATTGGCCTGCATAGCTTAGCAAACGCAAGGCAATCTGTATTTCAGCTCCAACTCATCTCCCTAAATCGTGGGAGGGAAATGTATGCAGTGCACAACCTGCAAAACCATACCAAGTAGCCCTACTACCACTACTAGGTGATGCGGCTGGGATTTTATACTGAGCTGTCTGACTCCAGAACCTACACTTCTGCCCATAACACATTTCACTTCTTGGCAATATGTAAAAATCATATATGCTTTTCTTTCTTTTTATGAAAGAAAGATGTATGAGAGCCCACTAAGTGATCAGATGGGAGTACTCATGGCTCAGTGCTGGGTGATGGGCCACTCTGCAGTACACTGCTGGCTGCTAGAGAGTTTCGATTATTGTCATTTAAAATTATTTTTTTCTCCATTACACATTTTCCAAGTCCACAATGGACTGTTGGTTTAAAATTAGATAGAAAGGAATCCTGAAGTTGAACTACACATCACAGAGAAGCATGATAATTGTTTAAATGAGGCTCAGGATAGTCCTTGCCCATTTCCATAGGCAGTGTCCTTCTGATCAGAATTCTTATTTGGCACATCCGGCATTCCAAAATGAAAGTTAAAAAGAGAAATTTTGTTAAGACCTCTTGAAACGCAACAGTAAAGAAACAAAAACTCCAATTAAAAAATAGGCAAAAGACATGCAGAGATATTTCACCTAAGAGGATATACAGATAGCATATAGGCAGATGAAAAAATGCTTAACATCATAAGAGAAAACCATAATGACATTTCACTACACACCTGTGAGAATGGCTAAAATAAAAAATAGTGATAACATCAAATGCTGGTGAGGATGCAGAGAAACTGGATCGTTCATATGTTGCTGATGGGAATGCAAAATGGATTGGAAAATAGTTTGGCAGTTTCTCGCAAATGAAACATGCTCACCATAGAACCCTGCCACTGTCAGATAAGCAATTCTTTCATAGAAATAAGAACTTAGGTGTGTAGAAAAGCCTGTCCACCAGTGTTCCTAGAGGCTTTATTTACGATAGTTCCAAACCAGAAACAACCCAAGTGTTTGTCAATGAATGAATGAGTGGCTAACAGACTGTGGTACATCCATAGCTGGAATATTACTCCACAATAAAAAGGAAGGAACTATGGAAATACTTGACAAATTAAATGGATCACTGCAGGATAATGTTGAGTGAAAAAACCAGTCTCAAAAGGTTCCATATTGTATGACTCCATTTATATAATGTTCTTGAAATAAAATTATAGAGGTGGAAAACAGATTGGGGATTGGCAGGGGGTGGGGGTCACAGGCAGCTATAAAGGGAGAATACTACGGAGCCTTGTGGTGGAGAAGCAATGCTGGGTTTTGATGGTGGTCATCATTAAGCAAATCTACACATGTGATGAAATCACACAGAAACATAGGCACACATATAAATGAGTGCATATAAAACAGGAGAGACCTGTATAGGCTCTGCGGATTGCATCAATGTCAGTTTCTTGGCTAAGAATTGTGCTAAGGTTATGCAAGATGCTTATGGGAAAAATTTGGTAAAGGGTGCCTGGATATCTATTATCTATCTATCTATCTATCTATCTATCTATCAATCATCTATCTATCTGACTGTTTTTCTATTTTTTTTTTTTGAGATGGAATCTTGCTCTGTTGCCCAGGCTGGAGGGCAGTGGCATGATCTCGGCTCACTGCAACCTCTGCCTCCCAGGTTCAAGCAATTCTCTGCCTCAGCCTCCTGAGTAGCTGGGATTACAGGTGCCCACCATCACGCCTGGCTAATTTTTGTATTTTTAGTAGAGACGGGGTTTCACCATCTTGGCCAGGCTGGTCTTGAACTCCTGACCTTGTGATCCACTGGCCTCAGCCTCCCAAAGTGCTGGGATTACAGGCGTGAGCCACTGCACCTAGCTATCTATCTATCTACCTATCTATCTGACTATCTATCTATCTATCTATCTATCTATCAGCTATCTATCATCTATCTATCTGTTAACATCTATCTGTATTTGGTTATTTCCCTTTAACCGATAATTATGTCAAAATACAAAAATTTTAAAATACAATTATTTTTAAATAAATGTTTATATATTATTAGGCTAGAAGGAATTGGTAATGCAATATACAAATTATGCAAACACTGTAATAATAATAACAAATAATGTTGGGAAGTAAGAAAAAGGGAAATTGTAATCATAATTTTATCTGATTCAGTTTTCCATATGCTAAGAAAAAATACGGTCCACACCCAAATGTGGGAAGAGGGATCCAAGTCCTTGACTTGTGTCTCGTTTAGAAATGACACCTGTGCTGGAGAAATCCTCACAGATATGCATAAGAAAAGATGTATGAAGATGCTAGTAGCTACACAAAAATAGGGAGCAAAACGAAATGTCCATCAACCTTTTATGGTGTTCCACTTTGTGGACTACCAGGTAGCAGTTAGAAAGGAGAAAGAAGATATTTATATATGTGCGTAAGCTTATATATGAGCTTATGTGTGAGCATGTGGAAGATCTCCTTGAGTGGAATAGAAGCACTATATTTTTGAGTAAACAACAGTAATTTACAAGATAATACATTCTTCTTTGCCACTGTATGATGAAAGAAAAAAAAAACCCAAAATAATACACTCTACATGTAATAAATATGCATATATAATTGTATATTTGTATATAACATAGCATTATATATGCATAGTTTTTGTATAAGAAAAAGAGGAAAAACACACAAATATGTATATGTTTTTGTACATGAAGAGGAAAATGATATAGAAGGATGTACTCCAAACTGACAGTAGATGTGCAATGATTTGGTTAACCGTTTGCCAAGTACTGAGCTACCCACCTTACCAACTATGTTATTCAGTCCTTAGAACAACCCAGGTAGTAAGCACTGCTACTGTAAAATTCCATTTTCCAATATGGCGTCATAAATTGGGAAGTAGCTACTGTAAAATTCCATTTTCCAATATGGCACCATAAGTTGGGAAGCAGCTACTGTAAAATTCCATTTTCCAATATGGCATCATAAGTTGGGAAGTAGTTTCTGTAAAATTCCATTTTCCAATATGGCGCCATAAGTTGGGAAGCAGCTTGCCCAAGGCCACAGGTCTGAGCTGGGAGTTTACTCCATCTGTCTGATTTCCAAGCTAGTGCAAGGATCTGTCCATGCTGACCTTGGATTCTTCTGTGATCCACCAGGAATAATCAGTCCAGGCATCTGAGAGAAAATGACTCATTGCTGGAGACCATGGCTAACAGTAAAGCAGAGCTGAAAGAATGGCCCCGATGGAGGAGCTAAGTGGGAGTCCAGGCCTGCAGGCCTCTAAGCCTCCAAGGCCATCCTTTCACTATGAACTTAGCTCAAGGCTATCGTACATCAGGCCACTGTCTGCTCTGTGAAAGTAAATGACAGCACAGAGCTATCACTGTCTAGTTTCCCTGCTGTGGCTGTGACACTGATGATAATCCCTTAGGGGGAGAGGGAACCCCATTCATCTCCTCTCTGAAGCATGGCTCTCCCAATGGAAGGGAAGTGTCTGGGGATGGGAAGAAGGCAGTTTGGAGGGAGGCAAAAAGGGAGAGGTCTCTGCTGAATGCTGCAGTGGAAGTGGCTCCCACTCCTGACCTGGGAATTAGGTGACAACGTGTGCGTGGGAGAGGAAAGGAGACTAACACTGGCTGGGTGCCCCTCCCATATTGGGAGCACAAACTCAGCCATTATTTTTCTCTACGGTTGAGGAGCCAGAACATCAAAGAGCTTAGGTGATTTTGATTTTTAAATTAAAAAAAAAAAAAAACCTTGCACTTTTCCTTTTTATCCTCATTGTCACTGTCTCCTCACATGGAAGCCTTCCCAGATATCTCTGCACCAGGACATCTTTCTCTGTGATAGGCTTTCTCAGCATGGCGGACTTTCCCTTTGTTGTACTTTCCCCACCTGGAATGATAATTGAATAATTAGCAATGCAGTTTGTGATTTGATCTCTTTTTCCCTCTCTGCAATGTGAGTTTCTCGAAGGCAGAGGCCAAGTTTGTGCTAATTAGCAAGTCTGTATTATCCAACACACTGCAGACAGCAGGTGCCCAAAAAACATGGATACATGCATCGCATATTAAAAATAAAACAAAGTTTTCACAGTATTACAACTATAATGAATATAATAGAATATTTAGCGATTCAGGATCTTGCTGCATTTATTCACTTAACTACTTTTTATCTTATTTATCTCCTAAGATATACAGGGCTCTTGGGAATACGGCATGACAAAGCAGACATCATTCTTCAAAGATAAAGTCTTCAAAGATAAAGCTCTCTGTCCAGGGTGGAAAGGCCTCACAATGGAGCTTTGTGAGTCAAAACCTTATACAAATGTTGTACAAGATGCTGGGCGCAGTGACTCGTGCCTGTAATCCCAGCACTTTGGGAGGCCGAGGCGGGCAGACTGCCTGAGCTCAGGAGTTCGAGACCAGCCTGGTGAACAGGGCGAAACCCCGTCTCTACTGAAAATACAAAAAACTAGATGGGCATGCTGGTTGGTGCATAGTGCATACAGCCATAGTCCCAGCTACTGAGGCAGGAGAATCGCTTGAACCCTGGAGGCGGAGGTTGCAGTGAGCTGAGAGATCGCACCATTGCACTCCAGCCTTGGGCAACAGAGCGAGACTCCACCTCAAAAAAAAAAAAAAAATGTTGTACAAAGTAGGTCTATTGGTCCCTGAAGCTGGCACCGGGATCAGCATCCATTTGTAGCCATTCTAAAGGCTTCCAGGGAAGCCAAGTGTATATTCTACCACTCTCTCGATACCTAATTATTCAGGATATTTCACTAGCACCTCAAAGTCCCCTTCAAGGGATCCTATCTGGCACCATGAAAAAATCCTCAAGTTGAACTCAGAAAAGAATTGGGTTTCTGTCCAGCCTCCCCATCGTAGAGCTACGTGACCTCGGGGAAGTCACTCAGAACCTCTAGGCCTTACTTTCTTCATTAGCAAGGAGTTGATTCCCACTTCACAGAGTTATTGTGATGATTAACTAAGATGATACCCATTATGCACTGTGTGGTGAGCCCATGAGACCTGCTCTGTAGAACTGGGGTTGCCTTCTCCTCTCTTTTCTCGTTGTGTTCTCCCATTAAGGGCCTTTGTGCGCTTTTGGGCCTCAGGGAGAACTTTGGGCATTCTGTTGCCTCCAAGGCAGATAAGTAAACTCAACTCTAACGAAGCTTCTGGGATTTCTAATAGAGTTCATTCCTTGATCAGCACTCACTTTGGAGAAACAGACAAACCCAATACATTAATCTGGCTGTTATTCTACTTTTTCCACCACAGGGAGGCCACTTTTTCCTTAAAGAATCGCTTTGCCACTTGAATACTTGAATGCCTAAAAATGGTGTTTGCCTCCCTTCCTCCCTCCCTCCCTCCCTTCCTTCCTTCCTTCCTCTCCTCTTTTTTATTGTCTCTCTCTGAGCTCATTCCATATATTCTCTATCCATTATCTTCATCAAAATCATCATTACCATTGTCATCATCATCATTTGCCTTTCCATTAGATACATTTTTCAGGGAGTTACATGACCTGACTTAATACTCTTTTCAAAAGGCTCATCCAAATGAATCTGCTGGTGCATTTTAAATTTCCTCCCTTTGTATTCCTAAGTGTTTATAAGAAGAAAACAAATTATCGCTAAGAAGAAAAAGAAAAGAATTGAAGAATATGCCTTTTCCAGACTCGCGGACAGAAAAGCCTACTTGGCCTCTCCCCTGGGATGTCTGACAGGCATCTCAAGACCAGAGGGCCCCAAACTAGACCACTGTATACCTGCTCTCCTGTATCCTTTCCATCTTTGATGGTAAGCTGTCATTCTAGTTGCTTCATTCTCGATTACACTGTTTCTTTCTACCCATATCCAGTCTATCAACTGTTGGCTCTATTTGAAACATATCCAGAATCCAACCAGTTTTCACTATTTCCACCACTCCTGCTGTGTTTTCACCCACCATTATCTGCCATCCATTCCCACAAATTCTCCCAAATGTTTTCTCTCCTTCTTTCTCAGCCTTCCCCTTCGTGGTCTATTTTCAACACAGCCACTTGAGCATAAGTCAAATCACATCTTCCTTAATATCTTTCCTTTGCATAAAACCTTTTAATGGTGCCCCAATTCACTCAGTGTCAAAATCTAATTTCTTACAACATCTGGTGCCTCATTCTCACCCTGACCCCATTTCCCAGTCTCTCCCACTCATTTTCTCTGCTCCAACCATAATGGCTTCCTTGTTATTCCTTGAACATACCAGACATGCTTTCACTGTAAGACCTTGGCCAGACTGTCTGGAATGCTCTTCCTCCAAGTACCACTTGGCTCACTCCTTCCTCTCTCAAGTTGTTGTGCAAATGTCATCTTCTCAATGAAATCCACTCTCACTACCCTCTTTCATATTGCAAACTGCCTCTGTGACTGGCATTGCTTATCGCCCTCATCCTGCTGCACCTCTTCTTGCTTCTACAGCACTCTTTCCACTACTAAGTGATTGATATTTGCCTGTCATATTTGTCAACTGTCTGTCTCCCCTGCTGGAATGTAAGCTTTCCAAGGGCAGGGATCTTTGTTTTGCTTTCCATGTACACAAAGCACTTTAGGACAACGTCTGGCACATAGTAGGCACTCAATACACATTTTTTTAAATGAATGAAAAAATCATGTCTTATCAGATGCAGGAGTTGGGAGACTAGAAATGCATCATTCATTCATTCATTCATTTATTCAGTACATATCCATGAATCTCTACTGTGTTTCAGACACTATGACAGTTGCTGGGATTTTAATGGTTGGCAACACCAGATGTGTTTCACGTTCTCATGGAAACAGAAGTAATAAAATACTCCCTGGGGAATTTTAATTGTGACCAGTGCTATTAAGGAGAGGCCCATGTGTTGGAGGCCATCATAGGGGATTTGGACTTGTTATAAAGAGTCAGAAGTTTTCACTAAGGAAAGGATACTTGAGCTGAGTTATAAAGGGTGAAGAGAGCTTAACTAGAGGATGGGTGGGGATTGGGGGCAAGAAGACCTTCCATGCAGAGGGAATGGCAGTGACCATGCAGTGCAAAGGAACATGCAGGTTGGAAGAAGTAAGAGAAGATCAGAGTGACTGGAGTGGAATGAGTTGTCTAAAGTAAGGCTAGACATGTGGGTAGGGTCCAAATTGCGCAGTCTTCCAAGCCATAATCACAAATTTGGCCTTTATTATAGAAACAATGGAAATAATGGAAGGGTTTTAAGAAAGTTGGATGGAATGATGAAAATTGTGTGTTGCAAAGACGCCTGTGGTTGCGGTGGAGAAGGGATTGGGCATGGATACAAGTGGGTGCAAAGTCCAGTTAGGAGACTTTTGGAACCACCTAAATGAGAGATGTTGGAGGCCTGGGCTGTTTGTGATGGTGATGGGGATAAAGAGATGTAGATGGTTTTGCTTGAAAAATGGCTTAGAGAAGTCAGATAGCTCATTCTGTGCTGTACAGCTAAGCCTTCTTCAAAAAACAGGCAAAAGCCAAAAGGTAACCTCAAGACTCTTGGGGAGACTGATGTTGCTGCATTAGCAGGGTGCAGAGGGGTATTGGTGGAGAGCAGGGGAGGTGTGTTGCATCTGCGTCAGCTACAGAGACCTTCATCTTTACTACCTCCCTGCTCCCTGACCAGCAGTGTAATCTCTGCTCCCACTATGCTAAAATTCCTGCTCTTCCCAGGGCACAGCCTCAGGCTTTTGTGTAGGCTGTAACCCCCACCTGGCATGCCTTTCCCCCTTTCTCCACTTGACAAACTCTTAGTTATCAAAACCCTTTAAAATCAACACTGTTATCAAGCATTTCTAATATCCCTGGGAAGAATTTCTGTTTGTTCTTTGTGTTCCTGCAAGTTTGGTAAATTTAAAATTATTATTACCCTGTAGTATAATAATTCATTTATATGTCAGACTGTTTGATGTCTAACTCAGTGTCTTGCACAAAGTAGTCAAAATAACAATATCTAGTTTATCACATGCTCATTATGTGACAGATGCTAAGGTGTTTTGTTTGTTTCTTTGTTTTTTGATAGGGTCTCACTCTGTCACCCAGACTGGAGTGCAGTGGCACAATCATAGCTCACTGCAGCCTCGACCTCCCAGGCTCAGGTGATCCTCCCACCTCAGCCTCCCAAGTAGCTGGGACTACAGGTGCATCGCCACCATGCCCAGGTAGTTTTGTTTATCTGTTTGTAGAGACAGGGTTTCACCATGTTACCCAGGCTGGTCTCAAACTCCTGGGCTCAAATGATCCACCTGCATTGGCCTCCCAAAGTGCTGGGATTCCAGGTGTGAGCCACCGTGCCCAGCCTAAGGTTTTATATGTTATCACTCATGAGGTAGGTACCATCATCATCTCAATTTTACAGATAAGGAAACTGAGTCACAGAGTGATTACGTGGCTTGTTTACAATCTCCTTCTCTGAATGATGGGCCAGGATTCACATCCACACACTCTTTTGTCACCCACTACTTGTAGCATTCATTAATGAACCTTGCCCGCAGCAATTATTGCTGTGGTATAAAAAGAATAGGTTTAAAACTTCAGTTTTTTTATTCACTCATTGTGTGACCTTGGAAATGTCACTCTACCTTTCTGCATCCTAGTTCTTCAAGCATAAAATAGGATTCTCAATAGGTTTGATATTGTCATGAGGGTTAAATGAAATTAGCATGGAAAAATACTTGCCTAATCACATATTAGGTACTCCACTAATATTAGATCTCTCTTAATCTCATCTTCTCCTCCAAAGAAATGGTATGTTCATCCAAAAGGCAAGATACTGAAAACAACATTCTTTTGATACCAACTGCCAGAATACAGAGATTTCAAGAATTTCAGCAATGCCAAGCACTCCAAAGTTGCCAGTAGCTGCAGGATTCTTCTTACATCTTCGACAGAAGGACATTTGGAGTTTTCTGTACATGCACTGTAATGCATATTTTCTATGGGGCATATCAATTATACATTCACTTGCCTCCATTAATATTTTAGGCTTCATAAGCATAAATAAAACATACATTAATTAGAAGTTTGCAATCAGATTTCTTTCTAGATCTTCTCTCCCCACCAGCCTTGTTTCTAAAGACAGGCATTAGGGTATATGTCCCACAGCCATAAATCATTTAGGACCATCCTTCTGGGACAGAGGCATGCTCCCCTGCCAGGCTGGAACGATTGGTTCAAACAGCCTTGGCATGCAGTCATGGATGCAACAAGCGATGAAGTTCTATTGTTTTTTCCTTTTTAGAAGAAATTGAAATTATTCATGAGGTGCCGCTCAGCTGAACACTTGGATCCTTTCCCCCACTTCAGGGACAGATTTCCTGGCCAGAACTTGCTGCCGAAGAATTTAACATTGGTTAAAAGTGAACATCTTCTCCAAAGGGGGACATTAATATACTTAATGTTCTAGGAGTCTTGGCATCCCCTGTTGAGAGGCTGCCGAAGAAATTGCATTAGGTAGGTACTTTTGCTCTTGACGAGATGAACAGGTGGCCCAAGTACATCACGCATCATTATTTGCTTGGATCAGGTGCAAACAGGTGTGCGCCATTCATATCTCCAAAACATGGATTGACCACCACCTTCAATAGGTCCTTTGACAGTACACTTGCAAGTCACCCAGGTGCAGTAGAATTGGGACATTGTTGGCCGGGCACGGTGGCTCACACCTGTAATCCCAGCACTTTGGGAGGCCGAGGTGGGCGGATCATCTGAGGTCAGGAATTCGTGACCAGCCTGGCCAACATGGCGAAACCCCATCTCTACTAAAAATACAAAAATTAGTCAGGCTTGGTGATGACCGTCTGTAATCCCAGCTACTCAGGAGGCTGAGGCAGGAGGATGGCTCGAGCCTGGGAGTCGGAGGCTGCAGTGAGCCCAGATTGTGCCACTGCACTCCAGCCTGAGCAACAGAGTGAGACTTGGTCTCAAAAAAGAGAAAAAAGAATTGGGACATTGTTCTTGTTTATACCAACAAGCTGGGGGTCTGGGGGTCTATAATAGTTTTCTCCCAACTGGTGGACTTAGCAGAGGACAGAAAGGAGCCTGATTCTCAAATTACTCTCAGAGTATTCTGATGCAAGAGTCACTAACTCAGTCTTAACAGGCACACAACGTAAACAGGCAAAGCAGGCTGATGGGAAATCTGAGAATGAGAAATCTGACTAAGGCAGAGTAGCCAGGATGCACAGATAGTACATGGTAAAGCTAGAATTAGGACACAGTTCTCTGTGACTTCAAAGTTTTTAAAAGCCCTTTTGTGAATGACCCAGATCATGAGAAGAAGCCAGAAGAACTTCACAAATCAACACATGGCTGGAGGTTTCTGCTGCGAATGATTTCATGTTTTCAACTTGCAATGGGTAGATGAAGGGTCGTCCTCTCTAGTAGGAAAAGTCAGGATTTCTGTGACTGCAGAATTCATCCCATGTTCCTTAATTTCTATTTTTCTTGTTTCTCTGAAGCATTTTGTTCTGGGAATTCACACAAAGGCAACTTCACCACCTGCCATGTAATCTCCCTAATGACACTGTCTTTCAAATACTCGGATTCCTTGGCTTCAGTAATCCCTACACTAAGGGAATGTTGGATCAGCCTGCCAGGTCCCTTGCAACTTTAAGAGTTATGATCTATTAGACAGGCATGGTGGTGCACGCCTGTAGTCCCAGCTACTTGGGAGGCTGAGGCTGGAAGACTGCTTGAGCTCAGGAGTTTGAGGATGCAGTGAGGATTGCACCACTGCACTTCAGCATAGGCAACAGAGTGAGACCCTGTCTCTTTTTTTTTTTTTTTTTTAAAGTTATGATCTCAGCTCAGATGCACAATAATGTGGATGCTACTTTTGCTCCAAATATGCTCCTTTTGCATACCATTGAAGGCAGAGTCTTTCGACAATTGCCCTATGGTTGGCAGGGCAACTCTGGTTGAAACTGATCTATATGTGAACCCTTATTCATTTGCCACACCATTCACGTTTCTGGTTACTGTTGCTTAGCATCCCTCATCAATTGGCAGAGATCTGGTTAAAATCTTTTACAAAATAGGTGCTTTTATAAATTGTCAGTGGCCGTGAAAATTGGTACAACCCTCTAGGAAAAAAAAGTGAGAATCTAAATGAAGAACACTGAAGACTGTTCCATGCAGTTTTACTCACTCATTTGACTTCTGGGAATCTGTCCTAAGGGTGTTCTTCTTATACTACTTACCCAGCACCTTCTCTCTGCCAGACCATGTGCTAGTTTACATAAATATCTCATGTATCCCCACAACATTGCCATGAAGCAGATATAAATATACCCATTTAAAGACAAGGAAACTATAGTTCAGAAAGGTTGAATCACTTGCCCAAGTCCTTCAGCCACTGGGCAAGAAAGGATTCAGGTTTCAGACCAATGTATTTTTTCTTTAGACAAATTACCCATGCAATTGGCCACACTCCATAGCAATGCTATTTTGGAAGCTCCATTTAATAAGTTAAAATGAATTTTATGGGCAGCTGAGTAATTATCTGACTTGAACCCAATTAAAAATTGAGTCAGTTCTGCCTGAGTTTGAAGGCTTCTTTTGATTAATGCTGGACAAATGGATTTCTCTTTTTAACCAGAACCCTGAGTCCCAGATGGCCAGGCTGGCCTCTGTACAGAGTATCTCCAAAAAAGCTTGTGTGATGCACCCATACGTGCCCACTGGTCCAGATCTCTACGTGACATGTATGTGCACCAACCGGGGGAAAGATGATTGACTCGAACCAGATATTCAATTAGCATCTTCTGCAGCCACATGGTTTAATGACAGACCATTTCTTTTCAGAAGCTCAGTGAAGATGGGCGTGGCCTTTAGAATCTCTAGACCTAGGATTGTTAACTGGCTCTGCCACTTAGTAGCTGTGACCTTGGGGAAGTGACAGAACAAATGGCTGGGGACACTGGTTGTAGGCGACAAGCTAAGCCTGAGTGTTTGTAAGGAAGCTCTCCATCAGAGGGTCAAGGAGTAGGCTCAGAGCTATGCAAGCAGCGTCAGCTCCCAGAATCTCCCAGCAGAAATGGCTGCCGTCTCTCCCAGCCTTACTTGTACTGTTAGCCCAGCAGCCTTTTGTGTCCAGGGAAATCAGAAAAGTCGCCACCACCACCAGCATCTATTTTAAAAATGGATTGCTCTTGTCCCTCATTTTTTGGTGCCCATAGCTCCAATATCACTCTAGAGCAGGCACAGCTGATTGGCAGAGCCTGGCAGTTGCTAAGGCCCAAGAAAGTGGGTATTTGGCCTCTTTGCCTTCTACAGTGGGAAGTGAGCTCTGCCTGGAATGCCCCAGGCAAAGGAAAGAACATTTTTCAGGTGCCGGGTAGCCAAAAAGGAAAGTACTGAGATTACAGATGTGAGCCACCGTGCCCAGCTAAAGGCAGTCTTTTGACAATTGCCCCGTGCTTGGCACTCTGGTTGAAAGTGATCTATATGTGAACCCTTTATCCATTCATGAAGCACTCAGGTTCATTTGCCACACCATCCACGTTTCTGGTTCCTGACGTGCTGTTGCAAACACACTACACACTACAAATGACAAACACTGCAAACAGGAATTATAATACTCATCTGCTTGCTTTTATTCATTCATCATTCATTCATTCCATCTACAGGTATTTATTGAACATCTATTATGTACCAGGCACTGTGCTAAGTCTGGGGATACAGCAGTGAAACAAGGGTTTATTGAAAAGGTTTACATTATTGCTTGTAACAACAATACAACTGACAGAGTCTCTCATGTTTTGAGTTGAGTTCTGTGCCAGAAACTGCACTAGGTACTTAATGCCTGTCTTTCTCACCCCGCCAGTGAATGAAACTTTCTCTCCAAAAAATCATTGCAGAGTGCTATTGTGCAATAATCCCCAATAGCAGGTGGCCAATAAAACTAAACACTCTTTCTGCTCAACAGAAACTTTGATCTCAAGAGATTCGATTTTCTTGCTTTTCTTTTAGACATCAATAAGCTTAAAAATCAAAACATAGGAGCCTGATGATTTTGGCTAAATGCATGATGTCAGCTCATCCAGCTCAATCAAGGGGTTGACGGCTGTCAAACAGGTGACAAATGGAATTAAGTGCACCCGCCGCATTGATGCACAGCTTGAAAAGCCTTGCTTGTTTGGAGACTCCGATCATCTGTCTCCAGACCCCCTCCCTGTGCTGAGCTAACTGATATAATTAAAGACATGTTTCTGTTTGTGAAGTGATAGACTGAGCTGGCTTTCGGGGCTGCAACATCCGTCATTCTAGCCTGTTGCTGTCTTGTGGCTCCTTCTGAGTTCAGGGTTCCTCGGGGTTGCTGTCACTAGCCTTGAGAGCAGAGCGGGTGCCCAAGTTTCACAACTGAATTCCAACTCTCGTATAAGGTGAGACATGGCAAAGGTGTATTTATCAAAGTGGACAGGAAAATAAAAGCCATGTGTGTCCCAGTGAAATACCTGGGTAGAAGACAGACACAGGCAGGCACATAGGCAAGATGGCCTAGTGACAAAGGATGTGGGTTTGGGACCTGGGTTCTGAGCATGGTCCTCCCCAACTCCATAATATTCCAGAGAGCCAACTTGTTTACACAATCATCACACAAATGATACCCAATCCTAGGGCTGATGAAAAATTTAAATGAGAGAATGGTAACAAAGAGCTTGGCTGATAACATCATTGGTAATAAATAGTGTCTGCTGACGATTAGTGTTATTAAGACAATTTCCCCAGCGTGGCCAGTTGCTGTAGACTCTTAAGAAAGTTGCTTATCCCTCCTGTCCCTCAGTTTCCTCATCATTAAGCATCTCTCCCACTCCATTTCATGGGAACACAAAGAAGAGAAGTAGGGAAGGTAAATATGTCAACATTTAAAAAATGACTTGATGCCAGGCGTGGTGGTTCATGCCTGGAATCCCAGCACTTTGGGAAGTGGGTGGATCACTTGAGGTTAGGAGTTCAAGACCTCAGTCTGGCCAACATGGTGAAACCCCATCTCTAGTAAAAACACACAAAATTAGCCAGGTATGGTGGCACACACCTGTAGTCCCAGCTACTCAGGAGGTTGAGGCAGGAGACTTGCTAGAACCTGGAGGTTGCAGTGAGCCGAGATTGTGCCACTGCACTCCAGCCTGGGCAACAGAGCAAGACCCCATCTCAAAAATATGTAAATAAATGAAAATATGTAAAATAAAAAAATGTAAAATAAATAAAAAATTAAAAATGACCTTACAATTATGGAGCAACTCCTCTGCTTGATCAGATATGAAGGAAAATCCCTTTTTTCTTTTTCACTGTGTATCCACTCTAAAGCCTGCCACGTGGTAACTTGGGTCACTCATTTTCTTTGCACTTCTTGTTAGTCTGTACAACAGGGCTCCCTGCTTGCCTCTTAGGGTCACATAAAGATCACTTCAGGGAACGCATGAGAAAGTTCTGTAACTGTTGAGTATTATCCCCATGAGAGGCAGGGGGAGGTCTGTAGGCTTTGTCCTAGAGCAGCAGCTCCCTGCAGCAAAAGTGAGCATCTTTGTCATCTGCCGAGCACCGCGCTTGCTGACCTTCTGAATCTGGCCACTGGCCACCTGAAGAGCTTCATTCACTCCTTCCCACTGCTCCTGCTTAGCTGTTCTCCCAAACTTTGTGAGCCCTATTCCAGGCTTTGTGGACTTGCCTGAACACATTGCGTTTATCTCCTTGCACTAGAAAGTATTTGCTCTTGGTGAATCCTAGGCCTTGGTGAGTATGGGGTTGCCATAGCACCCCCACTTGTCGTCACAGCATCTAGCTTTCTGCATCAACATTTCCTGTTTGTTTCTCTCTCTCCACTGTGAGGCTGTCCATAATTTGAGAGTCAAGGTCCTTGCCTGCTTATCTCAGTAAGGCACCTCATGCTTGCCAGTCCGCACAATAGAGGGATCAAGCTCTCAGTCTGCAATCAGACGGCATGAGTACAAACCTCACTTTGTTCCTTTATTAGCCATGTTCTTAGGCAGTTCCATAACAGGCCTCGGCCTCAGAGCAGAGATGTCTGATTGGCCTAGACTTGGGGCTCCTTACACTTTAGTAAACACTTGAAATGCCTAGGAGTCTTGTATAAGAATTAAGATTTTGGTTCAGGAGGTTGGGAATGGGACCTGAGATTCTGCATTTCTGACAAGTTCCAGGGTGTTGCCACTGCTGAGGGACTCTGGACCATATTGTGAGCAGTGGGGTGCAGGCTACGATTGGTTCAAACACTGGATCATGGGGAGGATTTGGTTTTCAAGAACAAGTTGACAAATAGGCTGACATTAGAGTCAAAGGACATCATGCATTTAAAGCCCTGAATCCACGAATCTTGGCGAATCAAAGCATGCCTCATATCAGCTGTCATTTACTGAGCTCCTCCTATGAGAGTAAATAGCAAACGTTGAATGAGCACTTTCTATATGTCAGTCAATGTGCCAAGTACTTTGACACACAGGGTCTCGATTCTCACATCAACCCTATGAGGTGGGAATAACTATATTCCCTGTTTTGTCAGTGGGGAAACTGAGGCTCAGATAAGTTAATGTGTTGAATTATTACCAGTCTGATAATACTTTTGATTGACTTGCCTTTCCCACCCTCTTCTCTTTTAATAAAATCACCAAGGATCTGAGATGATCAAATCTGCCTCCAGCCCCTGCCACCTAGGAGCAGATGTAACGATACCAGCACTATTTTCCCTACTTTTTGTTCATTCCTGCAGCCATTGTTTATTGAGCCTCTACTATGTGAAAGGCACTGTGGATATACTAATGGAGACAAGCATAGCCCTTATGGAGCTTCCAGTCTAGTGAGAAACACAGATATTAGTTGAGTAATTCCATAGATAAGTATGATTCCAATCTGTTGAAAGGAGCTATAACAAGAAAAGGATTTGGGAGCTACAGAAATGAGGAATTTGATCAATGGACTCTGCAAAGGCTTCCATGTGTGTATAAGACTCTGAAATGACAGAAAGTTGGGTAGGAGTTGCCTAAAGAGAACATCTTGTGCAAAGGCCTGGGGTAGGTTGGTGGGAGAGAGAACAGAACACTCAGGAGACAAAAGAAGACAAGTGTGGCTGGGGGTGGGGAGGTGTGAGCTGAAACTGGAGAGGCAGGCAGGGACAAATGACAGAGGGCTTTCTAGTGCACATCAAGGATTCTGGGCTTTATCCTAAGAGCAGTGGAAAGTCACTGAACAGTTTTAAGCGAGGAAGGAGTGATAATATCAGGCATTAATTTCGAGATCCCTCAAAGAGATGAATCAAACAGAGCTGGTGGGAGTTGCTTGAGTGAAAATGAAAAGAGGAATAAGAAAGGCCAGGCAAGAAATGACAGTGACCAAGGCTGGGTGTTGGAGTGGCAGTGGCAATGGGGAGAAGGGGACCTCTGTAGAATGTATGTGAGAAATTAAAAAAAAAACTATATATTAGGGCTTGGTGATGGGGTCACTGTAAGGGGTGCAACAGCAAAGTGAGGGTAAAGGAGGCTTCCTGAGTATTCTCCAATGTTAGGACCCTAATAATTCAGTCATCCTCTTCGTCCATATCTTCTATTTATACCTGGGCAAATAGTCCCAGAGAGAAAGGAGAAAAGGATTTGGGAGCTACAAAAATGGGGAATTCGATCAATGCAAAGGCTTCCATGTGTGGATATGACCCTGAAATGACAAGCAAAAGGTGAGTAGGAGTTGGCTAGTTAAGGAAAACAGTTTGTGCAAAGGTCCTGGGGCAGGGTTGGTGGGGGAGAGCTTGAAACACTCAGGAGTGCCTTTCACATGGTAGATACTCAATAAACAATGGCTGCAGGAATGAATAAAAAGAAGGGAAAATACTGCTGGTATCGTTATGTCGGTTCCCAGGTGGCAGGGGCTGGAGGCAGATTTGATCTCAGATCCTTGGTGATTTTATTAAAGGAGGAGAGGACGGGAAAGGCAAGTCAATCAAAAGCATTATCAGGCTTATCCAAGGTCACACAGCTGGATGAGCAGAGGCCGGGCCAGTGTGGACCAGTTTTGAGACTCTAGTGGCCAGTCCTGTGTAGTCCTAAGGAAGGGACCCTCTACCTTCTGCCTCTTGTATTACTAAACAACAAAGTAGCAAGTGAGAAGAGGATATAACAGTGAAAAGATGAATGAGCTGAAACTGTTTTTCCCTTTAATGATTCTGTTAGACCTGTCAGATTCTCTGTCTTCAGGATTCCAGGTGATTCATCTGCCTTCAAAAGTGGAACAAACCCAGTCCTGCTTGACCCTTCCAGAACTCTCAACTGTGATTTTTGGCTAGAATAACAAGCAGAAGCTTGACATTACAGACTTTTCAATCAGGAAGGCCTGGGTTCAAATCCCCTCAGTACTTCTAAGTATCTACTCAGGAGAAGCACTTATCTGCATGCAGTATGGGTCGTGCATGGAAATTTTCACTGCAAAACTGCCTTTTGTAATGAAAGACAATTAAAATAAACCTGAGAGTGTATGAATAGGGGAAAGAATAAATAGGATACGGTTTATTTACATGATGGAGCAAAACACAGCCCTCAAAGGAATGAATTGACATCAGTTGGAGAGGTGGATCTCAAAGACACATATTGTTGAATAAAAAATATGAGTTGTTGAGAAATCCATTTAAAAGGATACTATTTCTGTAAAAAACATCGCAGCAAATGCCATGTATTTTATGGATACATTTATGTGCATGTAAAGTAATAAAAAGAGGTCTGGAAGAACAGGAATGACATTCATAATGCTATTTGAGGTGGAAGTCAAAGGGACTTTATCTGCACTGTTCTAATTTTCTAAAAGGCGAATGAACTGATTTATTGTAAGAAGAAAAACTCTGCCAGCATGACCTTTGAAAAATAATATAAACTTTTCTGGCTAGGCGTGGTGGCTCATGCCTCTAATCCTAGTACTTTGGGAGGCTGAGGTGGGTGGATCACGAGGTCAAGAGATTGAGACTATCCCGGCCAACATGGTGAAGCCCCGGCTCTACTAAAAATACAAAAATTAGCTGGGAGTGGTGGCAGGTGCCTGTAATCCCAGCTACTCGGGAGGCTGAGGCGGGAGAATGGCTGGAACCCGGGATGTGGAGGTTGCACTGAGTGGAGATTGGGCCACTGCACTCCAGTCTGGCGACAGAGCAAGACTCCATCTCAATAAATAAATAAATAAATACAATAATATAAACTTTTCTGAGTCTCAATCTCATCACTGTATTCATTCCATAGTTATTAACTACCGTGCTTTACCTGTGCAAGTTGTGGGGGACGCAAAGTCAAGATAGGTTCCCTGACCTTAGAGAAGCTGTGTGGTCTTTTGGGACAGAGAGGAAGCAACACAGTGATCAGGGAGCACAGAATAAGCCAGGGCCCCCGAAGAAAGGTCACTGCCTAGCCTGGGGTGCAGGAAAGCATCCCATGGATATTGGCACCGAGCCGAGGTTTTGAAAGACAGGAAGGTGTCAGACAGTTGCAGGATGAGGGTATAGGTGATGCAGTTAGAAAAACAGCCTGTGCTCCGTGTTGGGCTGATTAATTACCATTTAATCTACAATCAAAAACAAGAACAAATGTGGCTGCTGTTCTCCGCCTCTTTTATTTTTTAAAAACATTATCACCATCCGTAGGATGGAAATTATGATATTTAGCACACAAACTTGTTTTGAGGAAGGGATCTAGCACACAGCAGGTATTCGACAGACATGACTTCCCATCTCACTTGTTGCTTCATTGAATCCACCTTAGGGGGCTGAATAATGGCCCCCTAAAATATCAGGTCCTAATCCCTGGATCCTGTAAATGTGACTTTATTTGGGGAAAGGGTCTTTGCAGAGGTGATTAAGGTAGGGATCTTGTGACAGGGAGATTACAGGATGTTTTGTCCTAAATATAATCACAGGTGTCCTTAAAAGAGAGAGCCAATGGGAGCTAACACAGACACACAGGAGAGAAGGAGGCAATGGAGAGAGATCTGAAGACAATGATATTGAAGATTTGATTGATGCAGCCACAAGCCAAGGAATGCCAGTGCCTCTAGAAACTGGGAGAGGCAAGAAAGGCTCTCCCTTGGAGCCTCTGGAGGGAGTGGCCCTGCTCAGCCCCGTGAGGGTGGTTTTGCATTTCTGGCCACCTGAATTGTGAAAGATTGTATTTCTGTTGTTTTAAGCCACTCAGTTTGTAGTAATTTGTTGTAACAAATACATAAAATGAATATACCCAAGTCCATTACCCATAGCCCTCTTCAATCTTTACTGCATTGCAGCAAAAGATATCTGATAAACGCACTTGCAACACGAATGAGAATTCATGGCTTCTTAGGAGCATATGCATGGGGAGAAAGGGCAACGCTTACTCCAAAGAGGGAAGACTTTCTTTTTTTTTTTTTTTTTTTTTTTTGAGACGGAGTCTGGCTCTGTCGCCCAGGCTGGAGTGCAGTAGCCGGATCTCAGCTCACTGCAAGCTCCGCCTCCCGGGTTTACGCCATTCTCCTGCCTCAGCCTCCCGAGTAGCTGGGACTACAGGCGCCGCCACCACGCCCGGCTAGTTTTTTGTATTTTTTTTTTTTAGTAGAGACGGGGTTTCACCGTGTTAGCCAGGATGGTCTCGATCTCCTGACCTCGTGATCCGCCCGTCTCGGCCTCCCAAAGTGCTGGGATTACAGGTTTGAGCCACCGCGCCCGGCCAGAGGGAAGACTTTCTAACTGAACCCTTCGGACATCAGAGGGCTGTGGGTTGTGGCCAGAAGGCCAGTTTGAAACAAGACTTGCATGCTAGAGGGAGCTGGCAGCCATGGGAAGTTTCCTGGGGTCTTATCCAGGCGACACAATCATCTGAGCTGGGATGCAGAGGCCAAGGCATAACCAAGAGGAAGCTAAAAGAGTCTGGAATCTAGCAGCAAGTGGCAAATCTGAGCTGTAAAGCTCGGATGGAAGAGAACAAGTCACAATGGAAAAGTGACTGCCCACCCATGTGGGCTATTCAGTTACCAGGTGCGGGCACCTTACTAAGAAGTGTTGTACACCAGATCACCTCATTCTTAAAATTCTAAGGGAAGCCTGTTTTACAGTTTTGGAGTCTTAGGCTTAGTGAATCTACCCAGGGTCACAGTGCTGGGAGGAACAGGTCTGCAATTTATACCCAAGTCTTTTGGATTTCATCCAGTTCTCTCAAAGTTGGCTGAAGACTGGGGAAGGTGTTCCAGGTGTACCTGTCTTGTGTCCTCTCATTTTATACCTTGAGGACCTGTTTGCTGCAAACAAAGCTGAGGCTAAGACTAATGTCTTCCAGAGTTTTTTCTCATGGACTCTTGCCAACCTAAAGACCCGCTTTTTTTTTTTTTTTTTCTCTGAACGCCCATTTGGGTTAATTGACTAGACTTTGAGCTGAGGAGGGCGAGTGACAGTGTGTGTGTGTGTGTGTAGTGTGTGTGTGCACATGCACACATACATCTGGTCTTATCTGCTCACTTAGACTGTGCTAAAATAATGTGTTTTGGTAAAAAAGCAACATTGCCACTTGGTATCAAGCTGATTAATTCCTACAGAAGCTGTAATGAAAACCAAACCACATTTGTGTCTCAACCTTGCTACCATTCAGCATCTTCTGTGATTTTGTTTTTCTTAATCTAGTTTCAGAATCTTAACAGCTTCTGTAATCTTCCAAAGATCTCACAGGACTTTCTTATATGACTTGCTCGGAGCAAATGAAAATAAAATTATATTTCTGCTTCTCACAAATTCTTGGAGGTTGTGCATATTTCCTCAAATGATGGGCCACTGGAAAGGTAATCTCATGTTATCATGATTTACTGAATTATTTTTTAATTAATTAATTAATTATTTATTGAGGTGTAGTCTCACTCTGTCACCCAGGCTGGAGTGGAGTGGTGCAGTCTCGGCTCACTGCAACCTCTGCCTCTCGGGTTCAAGAGATTTTCTTGCCTCAGCCTCCTGAGTAGCTGGGATTACAGGTGCGTGCCACCACACCCGGCTATTTTTTTTTTTTTTTTTAATATTTTCGGTAGAGATGGGGTTGCACCATGTTGGCCAGGCTGGTCTTGAACTCCCGACCTCAAGTGGTCCGTCTGCTCCAGCCTCCCAAAGTGCTAAGATTGCAGGCACGAGCCACCAAGCCCGGCCAGAAACCTGAATCTAATTCTGGCAACTCCCAATGCATTTCATGGAAGGGATCATTAGAGCTAACACAGAATTTTCCCTGTGTCACTTGCTAGTTACTGTTCGTATACATTTTTACACATACTAATTCTTTTACAATAGCTCTATGAGATAGGTACCATTATTATCCTCATATTAAAGGTTTGTAGAGGTTAAAAAAAACCCTCCCAAAACCACACAGCTATTAATGCTAGCCTTTGAATTCAGGGGGCCTGGCCCAAGAGTCCACTCTTTTAAGCACTCCACTAGTGTCCTTTATGTATCCCGAGGCTATTTCATGAAATCATAAAGCAGCTAACATTATTGAGCCCATATTATGTTACGAATATTTTGTAGGGTGTTTTACATGCATTTTCACATATTCCCAAACAAGTTGATTGCCACAATTACTAGGGAACTTAAAAAATGTTTTTCTCTAGGAGCCACCACCTGCAACCTCCTCAATCCATTATTAGGAGTAGAAGTGAAAACAGGGATTAGCATTTGAGTCGTAGTTTGACCCATGTGCTAGAGGGGTCCCAGGAAACTTGGGAAGGGGCAGGAGATATTCCCTCCTTCTGTTCTCAGGACCCATGATCACATTTTTCTGGCTTATCAGAAATTCTTGGAGGTTGTGCATATCTCCTCAAATGATGGGCCACTGGAAAGGTAATATCCCATTATCATGATTTACTGAATGTTGAGTCTAATTCTGGCAACTACCAATGCATTTCACGGAAAGAATCACTACCGTAAACACAGAATATGTCACATATTTTGTACAATATTTTCCCCAGTAGCCCTCAATTGGCTCAATTTGGAGAGGTCGTTCTCCAGTGGGGAAGAAGGAACAACAAAAGGAACATTTCTGGAGTATTTGTTAACCGTATAGGCTAGGCATTTTTTCTGTGTATTTTATATGTATCCATTCATTTAATACCATTGATAATCCACTGAAAGAGATGTCATTATTAGCATCCCATTTTACAGAAGACAAAACTGAAACATTTCAGTTACACTGCAGGGAAGAGAAACAGGGGAAGAGAGAGACAGGATAACAGCTGCCTGAGTTAGGCGTAAATGTCCTTCACAGAGATGCAGAAACCTTCCCAAGACCACACAGCTATGAACGCCCGGATTTGGACTTAGGCAGTCTGGCTCAAGAGTCCATCCGCTTATACACTCTGCTAGTGTTCGGTGTGTACTCCTGGGCTGTTTTGTTCAATCACAAATCGGATAACATTATTGAGCCCTTATGACATGAGAAATGTTGTGTTGGGCAGACTCGAGCCCCAAGGCCTGCAGTATTTCACTCAGTCCGTTTTCCCACATTACCATAGCAAGGCTGTTTACTCATTAACCTTCCATCCCCATTGAGAATGGAGGGGGAGGATGTGCAGAGGATTCATGTTTACGGAATACACTGCACCAGGGTCGGGGACACGGTGCTAGATAGTTATATATGTCACTTTATTTCATCTTCACTGCCCCATGAAACTGTTGATGCCCATAAGGAGGCCAGATACTGAAACAAAGTGGAAATGAACTGCCCAGAAAACTGAGATATGTCTATTTTTCTTCATATTCATTTTTCTTTTTTGCTTGGATAACTGCAGTAGCCTGCTACACCCTCTATCTGCAGTTCAAGCCAGCCATGAATCCGTTCTCCACGGAGTGGCCAGAGTGATTACAAATATAAATGAACTCAAGCTCTGTAGTCTAGTTAATAGTATCACGCCAATGTCAATTTTCCACTTCTATAAGTTATACAAGATGTCACTATTGGGGAAAATGAGTGAAGGGCTGGTGGGACTCTATGTACTATTTTGTGACTTGCTGTGAATCTATAATTATTTCAAAATTAAAAGTAAATCAGGCCAGGTGCGGTGGCTCATGCCTGTAATCCCAGCACTTTGGGAGGCTGAGGCAGGCAGATCACTTGAGGTCAGGAGTTTGGGACCAGACTGACCAACATGGTGAAACCCCGTCTCTACTAAAAATACAAAGAATTAGCTGGGTGTGTGGCACGTACCTATAATTCCAGTTACTTGGGAGGCTGAGGCACAAGAATCACTAGAACCTGGGAGGCAGAGGTTGCAGTGAGCCAAGATCACACCACTGCACTCCAGCCAGCGACAGAGAAAGACTCTGAGTCAACAACAACAACAGCAAAAAGTAAATCAATTTATCTATCATCTATCTAAATATTGTGTCACTGCAGTGAGAGATATGTTTAGATAGATGTCTACAGATGGAGAGACAGACACACAGGCAGACATCTCCAGAGTTCAGAGTTCACTGCTTCCTATTGCTACTCGCCCCAGACTGCATGCTCTGGCCCCTGGTTGCTCCCCTGGTTCCCTGCACCTTACACCACCCATCTCTTTTACTATAATGCTCCAACCACACTTGCCTCCTCCCTGCCTCAGGACTTTTGCACTTGATGACTCACTTTCTGGACCACACGGGCTATTCTCATGACTGGGTCCTGCTTGGTCAGGTTTCAGCTTGTGTTGCATCTTCAGAGAGGCTCCTCTGACCTCTCTGCCTTTACATGTCCTCTCCCTATGTCCTTTTCGATTTTTCCAAGCATCAGCAAGCTTTCTGCAAAGGGCCAGAGTAAATATTTTAGGCTTTATGAGGCACCGAAATTCCCTATTACATATTATTCTGTTTATTTACAACCCTTTTAAAATGTAAAAAAAAAATCATTATTAGGATTTACTGACTCTTGATTTAGACTGTCTCAGCATCTGATTTATATTCTACTCAGCACAGCCTGTCTAAGGTTAGTTTTGTAAAGCCTTACTCTACGTTTACTGCCCAGCTTCCCCTCTAGACTGTGGGATCCATGAGGACAGGTGTTTTTTCTGGATCACATCCAAGCCTTGATCTAGTGTCTGCCCTGCAGTAGATGCCTAACATGTACTAATTAATAAAGGAATGAATGAGGGAAATTCATCAGCCTTTTTCCTGGACACCACCAGGAAGTTTCAGCCTGGCATGGCTTGGAGTGACCAGAAATCTCTGTGCCCTCTCTTTTGCCCACTTGCCTCCCTGCTAAGGGGGTTAGAATACTTCTGTTCAACAAACAGACTCCCAGCATTTGGACCCCATCAAGCTGCTCACTTCCACAAATACAGGTAGAAGTGGGAAAGATGAGCGTCAACACTGCCCCGCCTGGCACATCAGTTTAGGACTTTTAGATGCCATTGACAAATGCCCAAATAACCTGCAACCTCCATTCATTAGGAAACCAAACAGTCAACTCGTTGGCTTCCCAGTTGGCCTTCTTTTTTTTCTTTTTGAGATGGAGTCTCGCTCTGTCGCCAGGCTGGAGTGCAGTGGCATGATCTTGGCTCAATGCAACCTCTGCCTCCAGGGTGCAAGTGATTCTCCTGTCTCAGAATCCTGAGTAGCTGGGACTATAGGCACACGCCATCACACCCAGCTAATTTTTGTATTTTTAGTAGAGACGGGGTTTCACCATGTTGGCCAGTATGGTCTTGATCTCTTGACCTTGTGATCCACCCGCCTCGGCCTTCCAAAGTACTGGGATTACAAGCACAAGCCATCATGCCCAGTCCCCATTTGGCCTTCTTAGAGTGGGCACCACTAGGTACCCGACCCCAGTGCTGCCACAAATATGGGAAAATTCAAGTATGGTAACTGGCCACGGTCCAATGTTGTTTGTGATGATGATAATGATGACGATAATGATGATGATGACTTTTTTCCTTTGGAAACGAACACAGCTTTATTGTTTCTTTTCTATTACACAGATAATTTGCAGGAATTTTAGAAACCTCAAATAATACAAGGAAGATTAAAACAACAAAAAAACCCCTCAACTCATCCAAATTCCCATCAGCCCTAAATAGCCAGTTAACCACGTTCTATTTTAAAGAGCATCTTTCCAGATATCTTTCCAGTGCTTAAAGAAATACACATCAATATAATTTACATAAGTGGGATTACAAGATACCGAATGTTCCACAGTTTGCCTTTTTGCTCAGATGATGGTGATTTTAATGAACAAGTAAAATAGAATCAGCATAGGAGAAATATGTCCTCTATCACAGTGACACATGCAAACTCGGACTCTCTGCCTAAATGTAAAAGCTAATCCCAGAGAGAAGTAAGTGATCTGTGCTAATTCTCAGGACCTTACTCATAGGACTATTGGACCAGAATTCTGCCAACCAAATACCTGTACCTCGAACAAACATGCTCCCTGCTGCCTTCTCTCTGTGACCATTCAAGCCCAACTACTACTTATAAACAGCGTACCTGCTGATCATTTTCTTATCCGGGAAAATAGCTTCCAGAATTCCTGCAGACCATCAAAGTCTGGAATCAGAGATTAAAATGTGAAGGTGATTGGTGTCCGAGTATCTCAGGTGGAGCGTCCGTGTATTGCATCATTTCAAAGTTTAAATAGCAAAGGTCAAAAATGATATGAGGGAGGAATATTTATTTAGGTCAGTTCTTGGATTTTTCTATCTAGTGGAATTCCTCTCTGCACTCTGATTACCTCACATCTGAAAAAAAATAAATTTGAAAGTCCTGATTGTACTTCAGGAAAGAGGCACTTTTACTGTCTCAGGGAGGTCAGCTGGTATAAAAATTTGAATAGCTAATATTTATTGCCACTTCTCAGGCGTCAGGCACTTGGAATGCATTTTGTATCTCCTACCTAGGACATCCTTGGTGGTAGGTGATCTCAGTATCCACATTGCGTAGGTGAGGGAGCTGAGCTTAGAGCAGGCAGGTAATTTTCCTAGGTCATCCAGCTAGCAAGAGGCAAAGCCAGGAATTTGGATCTAGCTCTGTCTGAGTTGGAGCTGCCCTCCTAACTGCCATGTTGACACAGTAGGTACACTATAAACACATTTTCCTTTCTTTTACCCTTACAATAGGGGGCCTTTGATAAGGGGAAGTCTCATGTTCTCATATCTGATTTTTTTCTATCCTGAGCATTCATTTATTCATCCATTCATTTAATAAAGAGTTCTTGCCCTCCTTCTCTGTGCCAGGCATTGTCCTAGCTACTGTGGATACAGCTGAAGACCTAACAAAGCCACTTCACTCTCTTGCTTCATGGAGCTTACTTTGCAGTGTGGAAGGTAGGTTATTTGAAAAAGCAAACAAACAAACAAACAAACAAACAACAGAGATAAATATGTGCTATGTCAGGGGTAACAGGGGCAAAGAAAAGCAGAGTATGGAAGATAGAGAGACATGGGTATATCCTAAACAGTGGTCAGGGAAGAATTTTGGATGAGATGGTAGTTGAGTAGAAGCCTGAAAGAGATGTGAAGGTGAAGCCTGCAGTTATCTGAAGAAAGAGCATTCCAAGGAAGGGCATGTGCAAAGGCCCTGGGGCAGGAGCATGCCTGAGGGCCACAGAGAGTGCAGAGGGAAAAGAGAGAATTAGAGAGAGAAGATGAGCTGGAAGAGAAAATAGGAGGTGTTGATCAGATCAGATGGGGCTTTGTGGGCCATTGTGAAGGATGTGGGATTTACCTTGAGTGAGTTGAGGTTTGAGCAGATGAGTGCTCTGACCTGATTACATTTTAACAGAACCATTCTGACACTCATGTGAGGGGGTAGATAGGTGGGGAGCGAGGATGGGGTAGACAGGTGGGGAGCAACGATGGATGCAGACAGGGTGACCAGGAGGCCATTGTGATAATCCAGGTGAGAAATCACGGGGTCTTGGGGCAAAGTATGAGCACAGAAGGTGGCTAGAAGTAATTGGATCCTCTGCGCTTTGAAAAAAGAGAGTCAATGGTGTTTTTTTGTTTTGTTTTGATAAATTGGATGTGCTGAGAGAAAGAAACAAGAACAATACATTCCATAGCAGTTATGCTACTCTTCAGTATCAATGTGAAAATAATAAAAGAGCAGCTTGATGTCTTCAATCATGCTGCCTATGCCCTATGCCCTGTCCTCTCCCGGACAGAACAAATAGTGCTGATGCAAATCCACCGAGAACTATCTGTGTTCCCTGGACAAGTAACTTTACCTCTCAGAACCATTTATTCATCAACTGAATAGGAGTATTGATATCAACAGTGCCTCCGTCAGAGCGTCTTAGGTGGATTAAATGGCATGACCCATGTACGTGGCTTGGAGACATGCATATGGAGAGTGGGGGCTAGGTGTTAGTCCTTATTTCTCTTAGGAGTCACATAGGCCTTTGTTTTAGTCATTAGATTAGGGCATTAGATTCTTTTGAGGTCGCTGCAACCCTGGGGAGAGTGATTATCTAGCACTGTGGCTAAGATCAGAAACTCAGGAATCAGTTGCAAGGAAACCATCGTCAAGATGGCTCCATCACTTGGTCAAGGCACTCAGGCCCTTCGTGGAGCATGGTGGCTCACGTCTATAGTCCCAGCTACTCAGGAGGCTGAGGTGGGAGAATTGCTTGAGCCCAGGGGTTCCAGGCTTCAGTGAGCTAGGATGGTGCCACTGTACTCCAGCCTGGGCAATAGAGCAAGACCCTGTCTCTAAATCAGAAAGGCATTCAGACCCTCTATGCCTCAGTTTGCTCACCTAGGAAATGGGGAGAGTAAACTCTCCCTTGCAGGGTGGCTGGGAGGATTAAATGAGAGGACGAAGGAACAATGAGCAAAGAGCAGCTCCTCAGTCACTCCTGCTTCCCTTCTTTCTTCCAAGTCTCTTTTCTCAATTGCCAAATACCTGCATTGGGATTTGCCTTCACATTTGACGTCCGCTCTGGGTTATGGAAAATTATGCTTCTGTCCTCTAGCATACAGACCTGCTGTTATGTCTGGGGCTGGGGATTTAACGTCTTTGCAAATTGTCTGATTCTGACATTTACTGTTCTCTGCTTGTCCTGGGCTGGAATCTGCACGATAACGCAGCTCTAGGCTTTGTTCCGAGCAGAGGCAGTACACACCATGGTCTGTTTGTGGGGCATAAATTAGAGGTGGGACTAGACTTTATTGCTATTATTAAATCAGATAAGTATCAGTAGTGATTTCCATCACTACCTCTCATCTGGGATGCTGCCCCTGCTGTCCCAGGTCCATGCTCACTCCTTTCAATCTTTTCTCCATATGGCTTCCAGAGGCCAGAGGGATCATTTAAAATGCCCGATCACATCATAGTTGTCTTAAAACATTCTCCTTCTGCCTCCCACTAGTCTAGCCACACTGGCCTGCCATTTGCAACTTGACTTTGCATCCTTTCTTCTACCAAAGGTACTTTCCACATGCTATTCTCTTTCCTGGTGGGAGGTGCATTGGTGCATCTAGGGTTATATAACAAGATAAAATCAATAAGGTACAGTTGGAGCATTTAGAGGCCCAGCACCCTGAAAATATCAATCACATTGCTGCCATATGCAATTTAGAACAAAATAACAGTAAGCAGTGGCATATAATTTTGTTTTTCAAAATACACACATTTATATAGTTGTGCCGAAATACATTTGTTCTCTTGTTTGCTTGCTCTTGCTTTCTCCTTTCAGATGTTCTTATTCATTCTCTTTTAAGCTCAGTCTCTCTGGGGCTCTGCTTTACTGATACCCTAAACTGTACTTAATTTCCCAACTGGGAATTCCAGAAACTGGAGTCAAGAATGGGATTTTTTTGTTTGTTTTTTTGAGATGGAGTTTCACTCTTGTTGCCCAGGCTGGAGTGCAGTGGCACAATCTTGGCTCACTGCAACCTCTGCCTCCTGGGTTCAAGAGATTCTCCTGCCTCAGCCTCCCAAGTAGCTGGGATTACAGGTGCCCACCACCACGCCTGGCTAATTTTTTTTTTTTTTGGTATTTTTAGTAGAGATGGGGTTTTACCATGTTGGCCAGGTTGGTCTCGAACTCCTGATCTCAGATAATCCACCACACCTGGCCAAGAATGGGATTTTTAGAAAATAAATAATTAAAAGAGGGCAGAGTAAGGAGTATTCAAAGAAGGCACTCTCCAAAACCACAGAATCGTCATTATACTCATTATTGGTTTTTTTGTTTTGTTTCGTTTTTTTGAGAAGGAGTCTCGCTCTGTCACCAGGCTGGAGTGCAGTGGCGCGATCTCAGCTCAGTGCAACATCCGCCTCCTGGGATCAAGCAATTCTCCTGCTTCATCCTCCCAAGTAGCTGGAACTACAGGCACACACCACCATGCACAGTTAATTGTTTTGTATTTTTAGTACGGACGGGGTTTCACCATGTTGGCCAGGATGGTCTTGATCTCCTGACCTTGTGATTCACCCACCTTGGCCTCTCAAAGTGCTGGGATTACAGGCATGAGCCACCATGCCTGGCCCTCATTATTGTTTTTTAAATAATAATGTCAATAATGGTAAAAATTTGCCATATAATTGTCATTCACAATGAAGGAGGGACTTCCCTGAATCCTGCCCAGAACCCTTTAAGGAAGTATTATCAACCTCATTTTACAAGAAAAGCTAAAGTCCTGAGAAGTTGTGTTCCTGCCTGTTATGGACTGAATTCCCTGTCCCTTCCCTCCCTGATTCCTGTGTTGAAGCCCTAACCCCTCATGGGATTGTATTTGGAGACAGGACCTGCAAGGAGGTGATAAAGGTTAAATGAGGTCAGAGGGGTAAGGTTCTGATCTGATAGGACTGATGCCCTTATAAGAAAAGGAAGAGACGCCAGAGCACTTTCTCTCTCTATACCATATGAGGACAAAGTGAGAAGGTGAACGTCTGCAAGACAGAAAAAGAACCCTCACCAGGAACTCAATCAGCCAGTGCTTTGATTTTGGACTTCTCAGTTTCTAAAATTAAGAGAAAATGGATTTCTATTGTTTAAGCTACCCAGTCTAAAGTATTTTGTTATGGCAGCCCAGGTGGACTAATACACTCCCCAAGCTACTCTAACCACTGACAGCCGAAGACAGAATTCACAGTCAGATCACCTGACCCCAAAGCCTGGGCTTTCAACCCAAAGCCTGACTCATCACGAACAACTGGGGTCTTAAGTCCAGGGGGTTCCTCTAATATCACACTATACAGAAAGACCCCAAGTAGAAGCCAGTCAAATGAGACCTGATAATGCCCAGGCATGATAACTTTATTCCGTATACCCCAAAGGCAGGAGAGATTCTCTGACCTGCAGCCTCAGTTTGCAAGACTAGGAGAATCCTGGCCACCATGTTTGAGTTGATGGCCTTGCATATGGCTATGAAGCATGTGGAGGAGCCCAGGACAAAGCCAGCATCCACAGATATGTGTGTTTCCTAGGAATACCATTACTACAAACTGAGTGGCTTACAACAACAGAAATTGATTCTCTCACAGTTCTGGAGATTAGAAGTCTGAAATCTAGGTGTTGGCAGGATTGGTCCTTCTAGAGGCACTGAGAGAGAATCTGTTCCATGCCTCTCTCTTAGATTTTGGTGACCCCTAGCAATTCTTCATGTTCCTTCGCTTGTAGATGCTTCCCTTTAATCTTTGCCTCTGTCATCCCAGGACATTCTCCGGTGTGTCTCTGCATCCAAATGTCTTCTTCTTATAAGGATACCAGTCACTGGGTTAGGACGAGTAGGCTTTCTTCTTGATTACTTCTGCAAAGACCCTATTTCTAAATAAGGTCATATTTGCAAATATTGGGGATCAAGACTGCAATATTATCTTTTTGGGAAACACAATTCAACAGAAAACAAGGTTCATGGGGTGGTTTTAGTGTCCACCCTAAGCCATATGGAGAGACCATGCACCCCATGTAAAACAGCAGCCATGACTGCTATGCAAATGTAGCTTCAAAACAATGCCCCACCTCTTTGCAGTAAGATGACCAACTGAAGCCCTCCTACATAGAACTTCCAGAGACTCAGGATTTCACATAGTTTTGGTATCATAAAGGATGAGGTAAGCAAAGGTATAGGAGGGGGACTGAAATTACAGCCACGGAGGTCCCTTGTTTATATATCCCTTTGAGGAAACCTGCTGTAATTAGGGTGATTGGCTGATCATCTCCAGCTGCTGCATGGTTAAATCCACTACAGTGTTTATTATGAGGCCATATTCTCCTGGCTGCACTGAGCCAGTAACTAAGTAGTGTGAGGGTGCCAGTGCCAGCCCATCCTGCCTGATGAAGATTCTTCTAGTAGACAACGCATGCTTGGACGCTCCTCAGGCAGCCTGAGCATCTCCTTACCACATCCTCCTTCCCTTTCTCCTTTCCCAGGTGTCAGACACACATCATGGTCTAAAGGCTCTCCCCACTTGCTCCTCTTCACTTCACCTTCATCCTTCATAGGCATTTCCCCCAGTAAATCTCTTGCATGTCAATTTCCGTCTTGGCATCCACTTCTGAGAGAACCCAGAAGAAGAAATGACAATACAGACATACAAATCCAGCCACCTTGGAAGCTCTGACATTCTGAAACTCAAGAACTCCAGCCTTCATGCTCACCATATTCACATGGATAGTCAGATTTCACCCATGTGGAAGGCTGTGTCAAAGACGGCCTGGAGGTTAGCTAGCCGAGTGGACACTCCGTAACTATTCCCACCCCACGCCCTGGCTTCTTTCCACTACAGTGCCTGGAAAGCCAAATATTTATTTTCCAGCCTTTTTGCACTGAAGATTGCTTTCTTGATTGAAAAAAGGACAAGATTAAGCCAGCATCACCCTTCCCTCCCTTTGTCCTGCCTTGAACATGAACATCATGCTTAGATCCTGAGTAGCCAATTGAGAACATGAGATAACAATCATGAAGGAAAGATTCAGAGAAACACACAGGCATCCCCCCGACATCACCAAGCTTCTGAATGAGCACAGCAGCTGTTTACCTCTAGACATACTGTTATGTAAGAAAAATAGACCCTTACCTGTGTAAAGTACCATGTGCCACTTGCAGGTAAAGACACACCTAAATGATACAGAAGACTTGATTTTGAATACATGCTCTGTGGATTTTGAGCAAAGAGCTCAGGAAATACTAGCACCGTCTTTGGGTGCAGGCAGAACATCACAGGCAGAGGGTCAGAGAGTAGTACCCACATCCCCCTCCACTTGGCATCCCATGCAGAGGTGGACCTGGGCTAGGAACTTCTGGATTAACTGTGGGGCTGAGAAATGCCCCTCCTCCCTGTTGCCCTCTGTTTTGCTTTGACGGGGTAGGCAAGAGAGATATGGGCTTTGTCTTCTCCCTAGTTTATTTGATTAACAGAAATAGGTTACAACAGTGAGAGTTTGTGGAAGAGAACATCAAACTTTTTTTTTAGTGAAATTTTTTTTTTAACTTTTAAGTTCACGGGCACATGTGAAGATTTCTTACATAGGTAAACTTGTGTCATTGGGGTTTGTTGTAAAGATTATTTCAACACCCAGGTATTAAGCCTAGTACCCATTAGTTATTTTTCCTGATCCTCTGCCTCCTCCCACTCTCTGCCCTCTAATAGGCCCCAGTGTGTGTTGTTCCCCTCTCTGTGTCCATGTATTCTCTTCATTTAGATCCCAGTTATAAGCGAGAAGATGTGGTATTTGATTTTTTGTTCCTGTATTAGTTCACTAAGGATAATGGCCTTCAGCTCCATCCCGGTCTCTGCAAAGGACATGATCTCATTCTTTTTTATGACTGCATAGTGTTCCTTGGTGTGTAAGTGCCACGTTTTCTTTATCCATTATATTACTGATGGACATTTAGGTTGAGTCCATGTCTTTGCTATTGTGAACAGCTGCAATGAACATATATATACATGTGTCTTTATAATAGAGAGTCTTTATAAAGGATTTATACTTTTGCTTATCCAAGTGACAATGAGTAGAACACAGAAGAAAGTGGTCTTGGGAAGACTTCCACAATGGAAGACTTCAGAAAAAATTGCAACCACTCACTCATGTGTTTTTCAGGAGTTAATCTTTTTTATTCTATTAAAAAAAATCAAGTCCACTTTCCACATCCCCCCAAAGCCCAGATCTCCACCAGCTGAAAGTGAATCAACCCCGCACTCACAGCACAATCGGGTGTCACATTCTTTACTTAATATCAGCAGCAGTAACACTCAAGCACCAAAAAAGCCCAACTAATTATATGGCTGTTTTTCCGCTGTTATTATTTGCTTGTAACAAAAGGCACCTGCCATGTTAATTATGCCCTTTTCATAAACATCTTCTCCAACCAACCAACCAAAAATGAGTTTTGGAGTAAAGCGTTTTGAGTTAGAAAGGGAGGTCTTTAAATCAGATCTTTACATTGTTCCTTGAGTCCACCCAGTGACATTCTCATTCATATGAGGCCTCCATAACCTTCACTCTGGCCATCAGGGAAGATGATTCACTGAAATTTTTTTTTTAAAAAGATAAAAATGATAAAATAAAAAATCTTGGAGAACGGGAATCTAGAGGGAAGTCAGTCAAACCTCCCTGCTTTGAAAGTCACAACCTCACTTTGAAGATGAGATTTCCTGGAGAAAAGTACACATCACAGCTGTATCATGTACATATTGTAAAATATTCTCTGACAGTTTTTTTTTTCTATTTATATCCAGAGGCATAACATACAGGAAAGGGCACACATCTGAAGCGTATGCCTTTGTTGCTTTTTTTTTTCTTTTGAACATTTTTTATTGTGGTAATAGATATACAACCTAAAATTTGCCATTTGAACCTTTGTGTGTGTGTGTGTGACAGGGTCTCACTCTGTCAACCAGGCTGGAGTGCAGCGGTGCAATCTTGGCTCACTGCAACCTCTGCCTCCCAGGCTCAGGTGATCCTTCCACCTTAGCCTCCCAAGCAGCTGGGACCACAGGCATGCTTCACCACGTCTGGGTAATTTTCGTATCTTTTGTAGAGACGAGGTTTTGCCATGTTGCCTGGGCTAGTCTCAAACTCCTGAGCTCAAGCGATCTACCGGCCTCAGCCTCCCAAAGTGCTGGGATTAGAGGCATGAGCCACTGCCCCCAGCCCATTTGAACCATTTTTAAGTATAATATTCAGTGGCATGAACTGCAGTCACAGTTTTGTACAAGTATTACCACTACTACTTCCAAATTTTTTATCATCCCACACAGAGACTCTGCAACCATTACAGCTTGATTGATTTTACACATTTACAATGTGTAGCCAAACCCCAGATCAAGATATAGAACATTTCTAGCTTGCTCTCTTATACTTCTTTCTAGTTAATAACCTCCCAGAGGCAACCACTGTTCTGACTTCTAGCACTATATGTTAGTTTTGCCTAAACATCCACATAAATGGAACCAAACAATATGTACTCTTTTGTGTCTGGCTTCTTTTACTCAACAATGCCTGTGAGATTCACCCATATGCTTGCCTGTATCCAGTTTGTTCTTTCTTTATTGCTACATCATATACTATCATATGAACACATCACAAGTCTTTCAGGGAACAGGAGCACTTCTTTCTCTTGGCCACTGTGCTAGTTTCTAGGACTACCATAACAAAGAACCACAGATTGGGTGCCTTAAAAAACAGAAATTTGTTTTCTTACAGTTGTGGAGGCTAGAAGTCCAAGATCAAGGTGTTGGTAGGTTTGGTTTCTTCTGCAGTCTCTCTCTTTAGCTTATAAATGGCCCTGTGCCTTCACATAATTTTCCCCCTCTGTAGATGTCTGTGTCCTGATTTCCTCTACTTATAGGAACACCAGTCATATGGGATTAGGGCTCACTCCAATAACCTCATTAATCTTTGATCACCTCTTTAAATACCCTACTGATAGGACTTGAACATATAAATTTTGGGTGGGACACAATTCAGTACAAAACAGCCATGTACGTAGGAGTGACATTCCTCAGTCATGGGATGGGCAGGTGTTTAGTGTTAATGATTATATTGCTGGTTTTCCAAAGTGACTGTACTAATGGAGAGTCCCACCAGCACTGCAAGAGTTCCTGTTCCTCCACATCTTTGACAACACTTGATGTTGTCAGTTTTATTTTCATTTTAGTCATTCCGGTGAGTCACTGGCAGTATTTATTGGCATTTTCCCAGGCACTTCTTAAACAACAACTCAGTGTCTGATTCGACATTTGCCCTCTAGCCCATATGTTGTCAGAATATATTTTGTGGTCATACCTGGGAAGTTGTTTAGCTCACAAAGTTTCCTGTGGTATGTTTGTCTCTACAAGTCTGGGAAGTGGTCTTTACCCCTACGTGAGTAGAGAAATTGTGGGTAATCCGCAGTTATATATTTATTTATATATGAAATTTATCAAATACTCTTCTATTGGTGTGTACCACTTTTCTAAAACAAACAAACACACACGAATTTGAGAAAGGACGCTGGGCATGATGGCTCACACCTGTAATCTCAGCACTTTGGAAGGCCGAGGCAGACAGATCACCTGAGGTCAGGAATTTGAGACCAGTCTAGCCAACATGGCAAAACCTCATCTCTACTAAAAATACAAAAATTAGCCAGGTGTGGTGGTGCGTGCCTGTATTCCCAGCTACTCCGGAGACTGAGGCAGGAGAATTGCTTGAAACCAGGAGGCGGAGGTTGCAGTGAGCTGAGATCACACCACTGTACTCCAGGCTGGGCAACAGAGCGAGACTTTGTCTCAAAAAAAAAAAAAAAAAAAAAAAGAATATTCACTGTGCGAGTGCTAGAGAGATGATTCTGGGGTGCAATTGTAAGTGTGCTTTTTGGTTGGTTTCCATTTTCAAAGAGCTCACTCATCGGCAGGCACTGGGATCATCCACTTGCTGTTGGGAAGGCTTCTAGAGAAGATGGAAAGCTAGTCCTGATTACAATACAAATGTGTAAAAATATGTGCTTGCCTGTTTCTGTAAATACAAACATGTCACTATTTTTTTAATGACTCTGTGCCAGATACTGTCCTAAGGTTGCTTAGCAATCTTTGAAGCATCTTTATTAGATTTATAGTGACATAATAACAACACTAATAACAATAATAATAATAATGATTATTATTTTTTGATGTTCAGAGAGGTTCAATGACTCACCCAAGGCCACATAAATAGCTTGTAAATGGCAGACCTAGGACTCTGAACTCTGTTTTACCTGACTCCTTTTTTTGAGATGGTGTCTTACTCTTGCCCTGGATGGAGTGCAGTGGCACCAGATCAGCTCCTTACAACCTCTGCCTCCCAGGTTCAAGTAATTCTCCTGCCTCAGTCACCCGAGTAGCTGGGTTTACAGGCACACTCCACCATGCCCAGGTAATTTTTGTATTTTTAGTAGAGACAGGGTTTTGCTAGGTTGGCCAGGCTGGTCTCAAACTCCTGACCTCAAGTGATCCGACTGCCTCGGCCTCCCAAAGTGCTGGGAGTACAGGCATAAGCCACCACACCCTGTCCACCTGACTCTTACCTTTTGACATTTTGCTGCTTTTGTTATGAGTTTGGGTCTTTCACAAACCTTACCTGCAGGATTTCCAAAGCTCATGATGCTGCAAGGTGGGAGTTATTTAGACCCACTTTATAGATGAAGAAACAAAGGCATTTGGCCATAGTCACGTGGTTAGTTGACAGAGCCAGTACTGAAACCCATTTGGTATGATTCCCAGCTCCAAGATTACTATCATTATTCTTATTATTCCAAATCTGTATCAAGCTCTGGTAAGATAGAAACTGGGTTTGTACTACCCTTGAGTGACAGGTTCATCCACTGGAAAGTTCTGCCTTGCATTGAGCTGAAATTGGCCTCCTTGCAACTTCACCCAATTGCTTCCAGTTTGCAGCCCAGCATTTAGCACTTAATTACATCTTGTCTTCTATTATGCACTAATTGTGTCTTGTGGTTCCTCCCTTCTCCCTGGCTCACTTGCCAACTCCTCGAGGGCAGAGACCAAGTCTTGTAGGCTGTACACCTTTCAGAGAGGCAGAGCAGGAGCTTATTAAATAAATACATGTTGAGTGAAAATTCCCACCAGGGTTTCCCCCTGGGGCCTCATACCAGGTGTGTAGAACACAGTGTAGGAAGGTCACAAGGGATTTGCAATTTAAATATGCATACAGTTCGTATATAATTTGCATACCCTCTTAACAAACTGTGCAGTCAACACTCAGCAACTTTAAATTTTAAATGATATTGCTCCCTGAAGGCTATCATTTCTTCACCTCTTCTTTCTTTCCTTCTTCAATATTGTGCATGACCAATCAGGAACTAGGGCATTTGCACCTTAACTAAAAATGAATAGAGCCTAGCTTATGGCAAAAGAGGGTCAGGGTGAGGCTGCCTAGTTAAAATTTTATTTGCCCTTGCAATGGTAATTGTTGCCTGTGTTTGCCAGTGTTCTCAGAAACAATTACTAAGTCCTGCGTTACTTAGTTCATGCCACCAACTGTGTCCTTTACCACTGTATTTTAGCTAGAAATTACTCAGCATTCTTTCATTGCAAGTGATAGGAACCTCACTCAAAACAGTGTAAGCAAAGAGAGAAAACTTGAATTCATTGGCTTCTGTAACCGAACAGTCTGAGATCTGGACTCAAAATATAGTGACATATTAATAACAATGACACTAATTGTTGTTAGCTGGATCTAGAGATTGAAATGATGTCATCAAGAGTTAATCTGACTATATCTTCTCTTTTTCCTACTCTGCTTACAGCCCCAGTAGAAAGAACCTTCCTGGCCCAATTGATGCAGTAAAAATCCCAAGACTGTGTCTCATTGGTCTGATATGGGTCACATGGCTATCCCTAAAACAATCACTGTGGTTGGAAGAAAAATATGCTGATTAGTTGTTCTTGGATGAGCCTCACCAAGTCATGTGGTACCAGAGAAAGGAGAGGGAGTTTCCGAAAGAGAAGTCAGGTTGGGGGGCCATGAAGGGAGAGAGTTTGGGGATCCTGTCATTAGAAAATGGGCAGACACAAACCACAGATGTCCATCAGATGTCCATCACCAGCCCTGTACCTGCATAGTAAGTCAGTCCATCTTCCTAGCCTGGGATTCCTTGAAGGCAAAGAGTTGGGTGACTCCTCATGGAATGGAACATCTAAAGGAGTATGAAAAAGAAACTGCCAAGGCACAAGGCAGTCCTTCATTTCCCAGCTGTTCCCTGAGTGCCAAGTGTTAAAATGACAGCGATGAGCAAATGCAGACACAGTCTCTGCCCACCACAAGACTCACATATTTTCGGTGGGGAGACTACACACAATTGGCTGTGATAGAGAATGATGCCCATTATACAGAAGTATGAACAAAGATTCTGCTCTCAGCCTAGAACACTCGAGGCAATAGAAGGGTGATAACAGGCCGGGCATGATGGCTGACACCTGTAATCCTAGCATTTTGGGAGGTCAAAGTGGGAGGATCACTTGAGCTCAGGAGTTCAAGACCAGCCTGGTTAACAGTGAGACCTTGTCTCTACAAAAAGTAAAAAAAAGAAAAAAAAAAAAAAAGCCAAATTTGGTGGTATGAACCTAGGGTCCCAGCTACTCAGGAAGCTGAGGGAGGAGGATCACTTGAGCCCAGGAAGTTGAGGCTGCAGTGAGCTGTGATCATGCCACTGCGCTCCAGCCTGGGCAACAGAGTAAGACCCTGTCTCAAAAAAGAAAAAGAAGGATGATAATAACAGCTTACATCCTCTTATACACATTCATAGAAACTTCTAGGATAACAGATGTGATGGTGCCTCCATTTTGTAGATAAGGGAGTGGAGGCTTTGAAAGGGAAACACCCCACCTGCCAGTCACCCATGTGCTTTCACATAATAAACCACTTTCACTAATCTTTCCAGTAGCCCTGAGATGTATTAAGTTGGTGCAAAAGTAATTGCGGTTTTGCCATTAAAGTAATTGCAAAGACTGCAATTACTTTTGCACCAACCTAATATTTACCTTCTTTTGTATATGAGCATCTCAGCATCTCAGAGGCGAAGAAACTGGCCTAGCCACCACATGGTGGCACTTGCAGCCTGAGTCAGCAGATCCCCAGGTAAATGACTGAATGTCATACAAAACCTGAGGCTGGGACAGGACTCCCTGCTCAAGCTCATGGCTCCAAGCCCAGTGCCAGTTCCTCAGCCCCACTGATGCCACCCTCTGCCCTCAAGCCATGCCCCCATCCGGGCGTCACTCTAATGGGTCATTAGGCGGTGACTCTTGCAACTGGGCAAACAGCTATGAGCAGCCCAGGCCCAGAAAGAAGAACAAGGTGCCCTTGCTATTCTCCTTGCCAGAGCTTTGAAGCCCTGCCCCAGAAATGTCAACCTCCTGTTCCGAGAGGTATTTCTGTCCTCTCCATCACTCATCACTAACCCCGTTCCAGACGCTGGGTGGTGATGGTGGCAGTGGTATGCAGCCAGCCCCACTGGGGCTTGGATGGGTGTGGGTGGCAGCCGAGATCTGGCCTATTTTGCTCACAGGATGAGCAAAGACCTGCTTGCTATTCTGCAGGTAACATCCAGGCCGTTCTCATAAAAGTAAAGGATTCTCTTGTAGTTCCAACTGTACAAAATGTCAGACCCAGAGAGAAGCATGGTGCCCAGTGCCTGATGGATGTCCAACAACTGTTTCCTAAATTTATTAAATAACTGAAGGGCCAAATTGGATCAGCTGAGATTTCTTCAGTGCCACAGGAAGTTTTGGGGACACAGCTCTCCCTGTCGCCCTCATGATAAAGGGTAATGAATAATTGAATCCCAGCATCCAAACCCATGGTGAATTTCTTCTCTGTCATTAATGACAGCAAAACCATAATAGCACCTACTTTTTTTTTTAGTGCTTTTGTTGCCCATATTACTCTGGCCTTACTCTGACACTTACATATATTGTTGATAAACTTTATGACAGTCTTCTAAGGTAGATGCCCTCATCTCCATTTCACAGTTTAAAAAACTGAGGCTCAGAAAAGAAGATATACTTGACCAAGTGCACGTGATCAAGGTCCCACAGCTATTACATGCCACAGTCAGAACTGAAACTCCATCTGACTTTCATTCACTTATTCAAAAATATTTAATTGAGTGCTTACTGCATGCATTCAACTGTGTTGGGCTCTGGGGATACAGCAGTGAACAAAATAGAAAAAAATCCTGTTCTCCTGAAGCTTCACATTCTAGAAGGGGTGAACCACAATATGCAAATAAATATATACATACAGAATATGTCAGATGGTGGTAGGTGCTTTAAAAAATTAAGCAGACTTGAGGAGCCTAATGGGGGCCAATTTAACTTATGGTGATTGGAGAAGACCTCTCTTATGAGGTGACATTTGAGCAGAGACCTGGAGGGAACTAGGGAGTGGACAGTCATAAAAATACCTGGAGGAACCACATTCCAGGCAGAGGGAAGAGCCTAATATGAAGGCTTTGCAGTGGGAAGTCTTCGCCAAGGAGGGAAAGTAATATCAGAGGGTGAAGAGGGGCCATATCACGTGGTGTTTTATAGCTACTACACAGATTTTGGATTATGTATTTGGAGGGAGATGGGGAGTTGCAGGCATGTTTTGAGGAGAGCTATGCCTTATCTGACTTATATTTTGGATTACTTAGGTTTTTTGCAGAGAACAAACTGTAGGGGGACAAAGGTAGGACCCAGTGACCACTTAGGTAGCCACTGCAGTGAAGCAGGGAAAGAAGGTGAAGTCTTGGTCTAGAGTGGAAGACGTGGATTGATTTTGAATGCATTTTGAGGGAAGTGGTGTGGGACTTGCTGATGGCTTAGATGTGTGTGGTGAGTGGGGGCAGAACAAAAATGACTTTGACATTTTTTTTTGTCCGTACAACCAGAAGTTGCCATTTACTAAGATGGGGAGATATTGGTCAAAGCTGATTTGAGCAGAGTGGGGTCAAGAGTTTGGTTTTGTACCTGTTACGTCCAAGATACTTATTGGATAGTCAAGGGGAGATATTAAGAGGCAGTTGTATATGGAAAGGATGTAGCTGGAGATGAAAATGAAGGATTTGTTGCCACAGAGGCAGTATTAAATGCTATGGGATGGTTAAAACCGCTAGGGAATGCAGGCCTGGAGCACTCCAACCTCAGAGGCCAGGAAGATAAGACCCAGCAAAGAACACTGAGAAGGCATAGTTAGAGGGATGGACGATACAAAAATTAGACTGTGGAGGCCAAGGGAAAAGCGTATCTCAAGAAGACAGAAGCAATTAATTGCATCAAATGCTGCTGCTCAGTTGAGTTAGATGAGGACTGAGGATTCATTATTTGTTGCAGGACATTAGATATCATTGTTGACTGTGACACAAATCTCTTTCTGGGGTAGAAAGCAAGAGAGAGTGGGAAGAACACAAGTGGAGACAATTATTTTTCTGCGTGTGCACAATAAAGGAAAGCAAAGAAACAGAACAGAAGCCAAACAGATCGGGGATGATTTTTCTTAAGATGAGAAATATTGCAGCACGTTTGTGTTCTGATAGGAATGATACAGCAGAGAGGGAAAATTTTATGATACAAGAAAACAATGGGTGATTGCAAGAATAGTACCCCTGTACTGGCTAGAGGAGAGGGGTTTCAGTGGACAACTGGAGTATTTGGCTTTAGACCCCGCACCTATGCTCTCTCTGCTGTGCCAGGGAACCTCTACAGCATGATGCATTCATTCTTCACTTCTTTCCTCCTGTTTGCAAGAACAAAGCCTAGGACAGATGCTTGCTATTTCTGCTACCTATAACCATGAATTAGAGAGAAAAGAGAAATAGGAGGTGACAGAAGACTTTGTCTGAGCTGCTGAATTTAGGTGTATGAACTGTGAGCTTGCAAAATCACCTTGATGGGGATGTTTTCAAGGTTGGGAGGCAGTTTCAAGAGGAAGCTGACACAAAATTAACACACACTACTAAAATACAAGTGGGGAAGTGATCTAAGATGTTTACCAAGGAGGTAGCAGTTGCCATTGTCTCTAATTTCCACAGTTGGTATTTAATAGCTTCCTTTTAAGGCCATTCATACAACAAATGAAGATCCTGGGAGAGGTTTTGGAGATAGAACAAAGACAGGGCTTTTGTCCTCAGGGAGCTGGAGGTCCAGGAAGGTTTTTGTGAACACTGGATGTTCACAGTACACCATCCCATGTTATGTGTTTGGAGAGAGTTACCCATGAAGCACGCACAGAGCAGGGTTGGATAAACCAGGTAAGTTTGAAGAAGACAAGGCTTGGGCTTGTCTTCAAGAAGGAGTGGACTCTGTTCAAGGAGATGTAAGGAGATGTGGTTCTGAGACAAGGAACAAAATCTCAGTGGTATGAAATACACTCAGGAAATACCAAATACGGAGTTGGCTGGAGTTGAGACTATCCAGAGCACTATGAAGATCCAGTGAAAGATTTCAGTAGAGGGACAATTGGGATGGGCAAGTTTCGAATTCAGAGCACGAAAGAAATATAAAAGAAGTGGCCAGGTTGAAAGGCATTTCATCAATACATAAACAGGCTCATCTATTTATCTTGTAGTATAGTTGAATTATATGCACTCTCTAGGGTTTGGGGGGTCCGGAGGCAGGCATGGAAAGAAGATTAGGAGTTCCCTGCTTCGTGACTACTTACCAAGCCAGGGTCTTGTGCATTATTGAATGACTGTTCTCTTAAGATGTAGAGTTGAGAACTAAAGTTTTCTAAGCATACAGCTCTAATTCCAGTGACACCCATTTAAGCTCCTACTAATAGCAAAGCAAATACCTACACAGGGCCGATGGGAGCATCCCCTAAACATGTGGGAGGCGTACCTCTGACAACATCTAAATTTATTTTCAGTGGGATGTAGACGAGCACAAAATAATAGAATCACTGAATGAGGGAGTTATTTTATTTTATTTGTAATTATTTTCCAATCCTTTTGAACACTTCAGTGCTCAGTTTGGTGCTGAGCATTTAGTGCTAAGTTTGGTCTTTAACACTTCTTTATTTTTATAAATTCAGGGGGTGTGTGTTCAGCTTTGTTACATATATATATTGCATAGTGATGAGGTTTGGGCTTCTAGAGTACCTATCACCAGAATAGTGAACATTGTACCCCATAGGTAAGTTTTTAACCCTCACCCGCTTTGACACTTACTAATCTCTCCTTTTCACATGTTGAAATCAAGTCAACTATGCTACCGGATAAATAGGTGAGCCTCTTTATGTATTGACGGAATGCTCCTCAACCAGGCCACTTCTATTTCATTTGTGCTCTGAATTCTAAATGTGCCCAAAGTTGCCCAGATGTCAGTAACTAACTAGCTAAATAACAGTTTTATTTATCTTTTTATGGCGACACAATTCATGACAGTATTTTATTTTGTTTCTATTTATTTTGCAGTTACCTTCCATTATACTGTAAGTAACACTGGTTTTCCCTTGGTAGTCCCAATGTTTTTAGCACAGCTTTTTAAAAAGTAAATGACTTTAGATAGTTATACTATTCTAAGAAAGGAATAATATATGTGGCACTTGAATACGACAAAAATTGTGAGGGCAGCCAATATAAAGGAATGAAGCAGTGATGCATGCTACAATATGGTTAAACCTTAAAAACAGCATACTAGCGGAAGGCCACCACTTACAAAATGCCATTCTATGAGTCCATTTATATGACATGACCAGAAATGACCAATCTATGAAATAGATTAGTAATTGCCTGGGGCTGGGGGTGGGAAAGGGGAGAGAACAAATAGGGTATGAGGGTTTTTAGGGGCGATGAAAATGTTCTAAAATTAGTTTGGGCTGATGGTTGCACAACTCTGCAAATCTACTAAAAATCACTACATCGTACACTTAAAATGATATTATGGCATGTACATTATAGCTCAATAAAGCTATTTAAAAACTATGAGGGTGGTCAGTGCTCACACTTATAATCCCAGCATTTTGGGAGGCCAAGGCGGGAGGATCGCTTGAGCTCAGGAGTTCGAGAGCAGCCTGGGCAAAAAGGTGAAACCTTGTTTCTACAAAAAACACGAAAATTAGCCAGGCATGGTGGTGCATGCCCATGGTCTCAGCTACTTGGGAGGCTGAGGTGGGAGGATCGCTTGAGCCTGGGAGGTGGAGGCTGCAGTGAACTGAGACTGCACCACTGCACTCCAGCCTCGATGACAGCATGAGACCCGACCTCAAAAAAGAAAATAAAAACTGTGAGAGTAGTGTGCGAATGCCTGATGTTTTGAAACCATTGGGCAGTAACAATAGGGTGGGTTTCAATTGTGTTTGTCAGAGCTGGCTCAGGGGCTACTTTGAAGGAAAAGATAGAAGGACACCCAATCAGCGCTAGTTCAAGACCACTCTAATCTGTCCTTAATTGTATATAGAGAGTTCAACTTAGAAACACTGCTAGAGACAAATGAAGCTACCGCCAGAGCAAAAGTAGGTCCACTCTGCCCAGCACCAGCTGATGGCATAAGCATTGTGTAGGGCCACTTAACGTCTAGATGTCATGATTTATTTATAAAGGTGACTCATGCCTTATTTATGATATAAAGAAGGTCACCATGTAAACATCTTTGAATAAAACTTCTATGAGCACGAAACAGAACAAGAGGTGTCAGCATACAGAACCTGGCTTTATTTAGATGGGTGTGCATCTGTCACTTGTCCAGAGTCTTGGGATCTGGGTACAGAGAGCTTGACGAAACCTAACCCATCTGCAGGTTGAGGCGTGTCACACGCCTGGGACTTCCACAGACAATTTCAGTGGAGGACAAGATTCCTCCCATCCAAGTACTAACCACACCCTAGGACAAGATTCCTCCCATCCAAGTACTAATCAGGCCCGACCCTGCTTAGCTTCTGAGGTCAGATGAGATCGGGAGCGTTCGGGGTGTATGGCCATAGACTGGAGGACAAGATTCCTAAGCTAAAAATGCCTGTCAGTACTGTCCAGGGAGGACAGTACCATCACAGAGTTTGGTCTGGTTTTGTATGCTTTGCACAAATTGAAGTAATTACCACTTGTGATTTCCTTTATGGGTAGGCAAATGAAGACTCTCAGATGAAAACAGCTGAGCACATGATGGGGTAGGTCAGCCTTCCTCATGGAAAATCTGTGTGCATGAGGCCCACCCTTCCAGTGCAGATGGAGGGATGGGATGGAAATGAATCCAGGGGAACGCATCCTAGCTGGGATCCAGCCACCTCTGCGTTTGAGGGCTGGGGGTTATTCCCTCCCCCTGGTTGCAACGTAAATGTAGCCTTTTAAACTAGGCTCTCTATGTCCAACCGGATGCTCGCAGAAGAAAATCTCCCCTCAAAGCCACCACAGTCCTTTTCAGAACAAATTCAGTAAAGTCATATTCCCACTCAAACTCTCCAGTGGCTTCCCATCTTACTAAGAACAAAGCCCAGGCAGGGCGTGGTGGCTCACTCCTGTAATCCCAGCACTTTGGGGGCCGAAGTGGGTGGATCATCTGAGGTCAGGAGTTCGAGACCAGCCTGGCCAACATGGCGAAACTCTGTCCCTACTAAAAATACAAAAATTAGCCAGGCGTGGTGGCGGGTGCCTGTAATCCCAGCTATTTGGAAAGCTGAAGCACGAGAATCGCTTGAACCCAGGAGGCGGAGGGTTGCAGTGAGCCGAGATCACGCCATTGCACTCCAGCCTGGGCGACAGAGCGAGACTCCATCTTAAAAAAACAAAAAACAAAAGCCCAAAGAATAGAAACCTGACAGCCAAGTTCAGCTATCTCACTCTGCGCTGTCCATATGTGGTTACTGAGTCCTTAAAATATGGCTACCTGGAACTCAGATACACTGTGGGTGGGAAACCCACAATTGTGGACATTCTCGTGTTTGCTCTATTTTAAGGGAATATGAAAAAGTAATGAGAACTAGCTCTTTATAACTTTTAATATTATCACTATTAAAATAATAATATTTTGATTCTATTGGCTTACTAAAATAAGTTTCACCTGATTTAAAAAAAAATGTGGCTAAGAAGAGAAAAAATTTACGTTACATTGAGGACCACACACTGTTGCTATTAGATAGCACTCAACTCATCCCTGCTTATTTCCTACACTGGCTTTCCCATTTGTCCTTGAACTAGGCAATCATGCCCTTGGTTTATGCACTTAGCATAGCACGTGGCTTTTTCCTCTGTCGACCCCAGACCTCTGTTCAAATGTAACTTTATCAGAGAGGCCTTCCCTGACCAGACTGTAGTCTAAAGATGCACCCTAATCGCCCCTAATCACCTTCTCTTGCTTTATTTCTGTTCATAGGACTCGCCACCACTGATGTTATACTATACATTGGTTTTGTCTGTTTATTGTCTCTTCTACCAGAATGTAAACTTCAAAGGGTGGGGGCTTTGTTTTATTCATCATCTGCTCTCCCAGTGCCTACAACGGTGCCTGGCATTAGGTAGGAAAAGTCCCTCCTTGCATAAAGCTCTCTCTCATGAGGGAGACTGAGGAGGAAGCAGATTTCTTTACTACATTATAATAGGTGCTCTTATGGGGAGTACGTCCTGCTAGGGACGCAGAGAAAGAAGGTGATGCTGTTCTTGGTGATCTTCCTTCCACTCATTCACCCTCTTCTTTACTAACATAATGGCAAATGTTATTCAGGTATCCATACCTTCCCTTAGCCAAGTTCCTCACAGGAAGAAGACCCCATCCCCATTGAGCCTTATTCTCTTAGCCAGTGATTGGTTTAGAAAATGGTTATGTGACCCAACTCTGGACAATGAGGTTATGAGGGCTTACGAGGGGATTCTGGGAAAATTATGTGCTTTCCTCTAAGAAGAGACAGTCTCTCTTTTTCTTCTAGGCATTCCCATGTTTGCACGTGATGCCTTGAACTGCTGCAGCCACTTCGTGACAGCCCGAGAAGGAATCCAGCACTAAAATCATTCTAGCAAAGGGAGGAGAAACACCTGGGTCTCTACGATGTGACTGAGCAAGTGAATTGACCAGCTGTGAGGTCTGTACTATGTTTTAGGAATCTTCATGGGAGATAATGCATATCTTTATTTTTAAGCAATATAGAGTTAGGGCTTTGGTGATTTTCAACTGAAAGTTTCCTGGAACTGGTATCTGACCTAACCTTATGAAGTGTCGAGGCTAGCATCTGTCTTAAATCAGGTTCCTCAGGACATAGGCTCTGAGATAGAGAGTTTCATGCAAGGCATTCCTCAGGGAGTAGCCTTGAGATCAACACTTGTTAGGGAGTGAAGGAAATGGGATCCAGCAAGAGAGAAGCTGAATGTGATGCATTTGCAACGAAGGCCTCCACTCATCCCTCAGCAAGCTCTGAAGCTGGGATGACCCCAAGCCTTGTACTTCTTTGAGACAGCCACATGGGACAGTCACGGGATGTGACTTGGCCCCAAGTAGGTAGAGTGACTTTCGGAGGGGCAGTTCTTTTTGAATGAAGGCATTTTTTGGAGAGAGATCGTTAGGTGGGAGCTGTTAGCCACTGACTTCCCAGTAGTTGGAGGCGAATATTGGTGGCTCACCTCAGCAATGACTACAGCCTTATGAAGCAGGTGATAGCTAAGCTATGATTTGAAAAGATAAGGGGAGGATTGGGAAAATGGAGATCATTTCAAGGATAGGAAATAGTACTTGAAAAGCCTAAAATTAACAAAGAGCATGAACTCAGAACTGAGAGGTGACAGAAAAATGGTGATCCTTTTTCTCCCCACCCTAAGTCATTTTCAGTTGGGTTTTCTGTCACTTGCACCCAACAAGTCCTGATTGGTACATACAGGTTCTAGATGTCAGAGCCAAGATTTGCAGTCTATTCTCTGTAACTCAAGAGTCCATGACCTTAACTGACATACATATTGTCTCTTGAGCTAAACAATATAACCCTGTATCTGAGTCACTTAAAGTGTTCTAGGCAAGATCTTCAGATGACTACACATTTGAAAATGAGGTTGTGTGAGTCAAAAGAGTTGAATCCCATATATTTTTGTGCCCATATGTTTGCAAAGAAACTTTCCTTTTACCTCTTCTAAATTCAATTTGTTTATGAACCTTCCTTTGTCTCTCCCCTGTGTGATGGGAGTCACAGGAAGGAGGAAAGGCGGGGCCATGGAAACAGAAATAACAGGCACTCAGTCATAGCAGGAGTCCCATAAACTAAGTCCTAAAGATGGAAAGAGATTATTTCATTCACTGTAAATCAGTCACTGACAGGCAGGGCTTTTGTCACCGTGGAAGGCCAAATGTGCTTCTGAAGTGAGTTCATCACATAAAAGTAGCATCTGGAGGGCCATTGACATAATGTTGAGGGAAGCAAACAGCCTGGCTCCTGGGGCCCTGTCTCTGCAGCGAGTGTGTCACCAAGAGCTGCAGCATTTCCTGTAGGCTTATGAGCTGAGCGCCTCTCAAAACAGCCATGCTCCCAGGTCAAAACAAATCAAGTTTTAACTGGGGAAAGAAAAAGCTGCTATCTTCAAGGTATACCATGCTCTGATATTTCCCCACCCCTGGGATTTTGCACAGGCTATGTTATCCACTTAGGTTGCTTTTCTCTCTCTCGTGCCTGGAAAACTCCTGGTCATCCTTTAAGACCCAGCTCAAATATCACGTGCTTCTGAAGCATTCCCCAAGGATAATGCAGCTGCCCCCTCCTCAGGGCCTTCTCAGCAATTTGCACAGACCCTTCCTACATCATGTTTCTGCCGTAGGTAAGACAATGTATTGTAGTTTTTAGTCTTAGCATCAGATTCCCCTTTAGACTAAAGTTCTCCTTTGGGGAGGAACGTGGGCCATTTCTGCCTACAGTCTCCTGGTGTCAGACATGTGATATGTACCCAGTAAGGGTTTGAAGGGTGAATACATGATTGCATGAGTGTGTGACAGAGAGAATGAGTGTGTGTTGCCTGAATGGTGAGTGAATGAGACAGGAGTGAATGATGTGTGTGTAAATGAGAGTAAGTGTGGGTCATTGGAGAGATAAGTGATGATTGAGTAAATGAAAGGATGTCTAGAAGTCACATCAGACTTTGGAAGTCTGTCTTTTGAACTTTGAAGGGTTTAATTCGTTTGCAGCCAAACTTGGGCATCTCCCGTACCCACCATTCACTGTGCTGCTTAGCATAAGAAAGACAAAACTTATTGCTTTCTCCAAGGGCAGGATGAGTTTGTTTCCAGGGGTAAAGCAGTAGGCAGGACGTGCTGTAGTTGAAGAAAACCAAGAGGCTTGCAGATGTTGAGATATTAAAAATCCTGAAAATGGTCCTGAAGTCCTCAAAGTGATGGAAGATACACCATTACTCCTGGACTTATCAATTCTTAAGCTTTTTTTTTTGTTTTTTTGTTTTCTTTTTCTTTTTTGGTGGTGGCGGTGGGGGGCGACAAAAGGGGTGGAATCTTTTACAGTAGGATAAACTCTGTGGGTCTTCTCTCCAGAAAATATGTACAATCACACACAAAGATGCACACATACATGCACAGTTGTGTGTGTAATTTTAGGGATTAATGGAACCTCTTGAATCCAACTACAAGATATGCAGACTCCAGATTTTGAACCCTTTGAGATTTCATGTGTCTATTTTAGCTTACCACTGTATTCACTGGATGCATCAGAGAGCTTAACATACAACATTAGGGCTTCACACATTTCTATTGGATTGAGTTGCATTTCTGTTGAATTGGTTTCAACTGAAATTGCCCAACTTGAGAAACAGGGGCATGAACCGCTGACTTTCTGAAAATCTCATATATCTTGAGAATGTTCAACTATACACAAGGTGGCTCCAGAAATTGATTCTATGCTGATAAAATGATTTTTCCAGCACTTTCCATCTTCAGCCCTCACCATGTGCGTCTTTCCTCCCAAAAAGAATCATGGTGGAAAATATGAGAGTGTGAAGTATGATTCACATCTGGATGAGCCAACAGAGCTCTGTGTTGAAACAACTTAATTAATGGTGATGCCAAGCCCTTGGCCTTGTTTCCTCAGTGCCATATGCTGTGCAAATAACACCCAAATCTCCACTCTGAGTGGAACACGCGAAACTCCAGTCTAGAAAGGGCAGCCTAGATCGGTGAAAAAAATTAACAGTCGAGGTGGAACAGAATTAAAATTTAATTTATCTTGAACCTGGCATTTAAGGAAGGGTGTTTAATTTCATTAATAGAGCTTAGAGAATCTCTCCTGTTGAGAAGGACTTATATAACGGTAAAATGAATAACTGTCCAACCACTAGGGAGGCAGAATGGTAAAAATGGAAAATGTCAGTAATAGGAAGTTTGGACAGGGTGTGAGAAAATCGGTATTTTTATATACTGCTGGAAGGAGGGTGAAATGTGTAAATATTTTGGAGAGCTATTGGGTAATAATGATCAAAACAAGCATAAAAAGCATGTAGTCTTTGGCCCAAGTGTTCCAGTATTGAGATGTTTTCCTACAAATGTTCTCATTCCTATGCACAATGAAGATGTTCATTGTTTATAATAGCGTGGACTGGAAACAACCTAAGTGTCCAAGAATAGGGAATTGACTAATTAATTAATCCATTCACACAAAGGCACCCATTGTGACATCTGGGAAGGAGAAAATAGCTTAATATGCCCTGATAAGGAGTCATAGCCATGATATATTTTTTCAGTGGAAAAAAAGCATGGGGCTTAAAGAATATTTCTAATGATAAGAACAAGGATGTGGAAAAGCTTGGAATATCTGTGGAAGGCTGGGCAGACACACATACACACTTTATAATAATAGATACTTCTAAAGAGAAGTTGGGGACGGTATCAGGGATGGGATTAATACTTAATTTTCATTGTATATACTTTGGAGTTTCAATTTTTAAATAAAAGAAATCCATTTTAAAAACAAGTAATCATTTCTTAGGTTTATTTGTTCATTTATTCACTTAACTACTCACTGAGCACATGTAAAGAGCTGACATTTGATGACCCAGTCTTCAAAAATGTGACAAATAAAAAGAAACAGCTGAGAAATGGGGCTATCAGTTTCTGCTTTAGCTATCAGGATGCAGCCAAAAATGAAGATATGGACAGACTAAGCCCTCATCCCAAAGGGAAGAGCAGCAATGTCCATGTGGGTATCCCAGGATACCCCACGCACAATCTCATTTAATCCTTCCCCTTAACATTTCTGGCAGGTACTTCTATGATTCCTCCACCTCACAGGTGAGAAAACTGTAGTTTGAAATGGCTAACTCATTTGGACGAAGTTACATGGCCTATTAGATGTGCAACCAAGGTTTGGCTCTTGTTCTTGGCTTAGCTCTGGCTCTGCCTGGATTTTTGGCCCTGGATAAGGTATTCTCCTAGTCGGGGCCTCAGTTTTCCCATCTGCAAATGCAAAGTGTGGATGGAATGACTCAGAATCTTCTGCTCCTTAAGTTTAGTGGTTTTCACATTGTGGGAAGTGTAGCTGACTGTCATAGACTGAATTCTGTCCCCCCCAAAATTCATGTTGAACATAATCCCTTATGAACTATATTTGGAGATAGGGCCTTTAAGGAGATAATTAAGGTTAAAGGAGATTATAAGGGTGGGAAGTACAGTTGACTGTTACAGACTGAATTCTGTTCCCTCCAAATTCATGTTGAACGTAATCCCTTATGGACTGTATTTAGAAATAGGGCCTTCAAGAAGATAATCAAGGTTAAAGGAGGTTATAATGGTGGGGTCCTAATCCATAGGACTGGTGTCCTTATAATGAAAGGAAGAGACACCGAGTTCTGTCTCTCAGCCTTTTGAGGACACACTGAGAAGATGACTGCAAGCTGGGAAGAGAGCCTTCACCAGGAGCTGAATTTGTTGGTACTTTGATCTTGAACTTCCAGCCTCCAGAATTGTGACAAAATACATTTCTGCTGTTGAAGCCACTCGGTCTGGTATGTTGTTATGGCAGCCCAAGCTGAGCAATATACTGACCATCACTTGACTTTATGGATTCATGTACTGGAAGCAGAGTCTAAAGGTGGATTGCAGAGGACTATTTGGATCAGATTCTGGATATGGGCCAGGGCAAGGTATTCTGGGTGGCCAAAGGATGGGGGTCATGATAGGCCAAATGAGGGGACACAAGGCACAACAGCCATAAATAGCAACGCCCTTGACATTTTTATCCAAGGGCTTTCCATGCCAGAGGGAGTCCCGGCACAAAAGGTTAAAATCTCCAAGGACTGGGATGGTGTCTGTCGTGTTTCTCATTGCCTAGCTCAGAGCCTGCCACGGAGCAGAATTTCAACAAAATTTATTGACTGACTGGCTGGGCGAGCACTTACTGAACTGGTTTGAACTCTGGTTCTGCCTCTTAGGCAAGAGACGTTTTGGTGCAAATGACACATCTACAAAATAGGTACCATGATGGCAAGACTGTTTAAGCCTCACACGTCGATTTCGGTGGTTGAGAGTTTCGGTTCTGAGGTTGGATGGTCTGAGTGTAAATCTCACCTCAGACTTCTGAGCCATTAGATTTCAAGCAACATCCCTGAACTCTCTGTGCCTCAGTTTCCTTATCTCTAAAAAGGAGATAATAATACCACCCCATGAGGTGCAGGGAGGGTAAAGTGAGATGCGAGTGTAATGTGCTTGGTGAGGGGTCTGGCACAGAGTAAATTCTCAGTCATCAGTAAATGCCTTCTACTCTTTAATGTTCCTTCAAAGCTGCAGAGTGTGGGAGTGAGGGGCTTCCCTGCCAGTCCTACGTTTAACTGAATCAGAGGGAATATTGCCCTCTTTCAGTCCCCGGATCCCTGCAACTCAGGATTCCCCACTGCAGCCAGTAACCAACCTGCTGGATTGTGGCTGCTGGGTAACACCTTTTTTTTTTTTTCTTAAAAACAGAAAAGAAAGGTTTTTCTTAGATGGGCTCACTTGCTGAAGAACTCTCAGAAATCCATTAACTCCAGTATTACTAAACATCTGAATGCAATTTGCGGGCTATAATAACATCTCTCTAGTTAGCAAATGTTTATGCCTCTCTATAATTTTCTTTTCCATATGAAAATAGACCTGTCATACTAACGCGGTAGGCCAGCTGCCTCTGTAATATCGTTAAAAGGCGGGAAGGGTTGTAGGTCCTACAGTCTGATGGGCTTGAGATGCATTTCTGTTCCAGAGTGGGCTCAAGGACGGGTGGGGTTTCAGCTCTGGGGTCTACTTCACATGTGGTGCTTAACAGGTAGAAAATACATGACGCTAGAATAAAGGAATTAGGAGACACCAGGCCTGCTCTCATCTGTCAGGGAAATGAGTGAGTAGAACAAACATTTTTAGAGTCCCTGCTTTGTGCCAAGCAATAGGCTGGGCTTTATATATATTTCAGTGGTATTCTAACTTGTCAAGGTCCCCCATGGAGATTATCATAAATACAGATTCCTGGGCCTCACCCCATACTTGGTGAATTAGAATCCCAGTGGGTAGTGCCTGAACATCGAATTTTTAATGTGTTTCTTTGACCACCTAGTGGTTTCCATGCATTTCAGGATTTGGAGGGCAGGGGGCTAAAGCCTTATAGCACAGAGAAAAATAAAACTATATTTCAGGGAAAACATTCCTTTTACATAACAGATATGGATCATTTAAGCTTCCCCTAAAGGTTTATTTCCTTTTCAAATAATTGGATAATTTAGATCCTCCACCCAAACCAGCCTCCTAATTGAGTTATCTGGTACATCAATTCAGCAAACATTTTCCGAGGGCCTACTATGTGCACAGATGTTTGGGAATGAAACATCAGAAAGGCAGAGACACCACACTGTTCCTATAGAGGTTAGTCTCTAGCGGAAGAGCTGGGCGTGAGCACAGATGACTATAAGAGTATAAATACTATAGCAAATGGAGAAATGGAAACCCTGAGAAGAGCTACTGACTTAGTATTGAGGGTCCAGGAAAGACCGTCAAGAGGGAATGATAGCTCAGCTGAGATGAGAGGAACAGCAGAAGCCAGCCATAGGAAGCAAGCAGAGTGTGTGCTGAGCAGAGGGAACACCACACGGCTTGAGTCCTGAGGCTAGAAGGGACTTGGAGAGGCAGAAGGACTCCAGAAGTTTCTGCCTGGCTGCAATGTAGAATGAGAGGTAGAAAATTTGGAAAAATGAGATCAGGCTGGAGAGGGCAGTTGCATGCCACGCTGTGGAGTAGAGACTTTATCTTGAGGGCAGTGGGGAGCCGTCGGAGGGCGCAATGCAAGGGCATAACACAGTCATATTCATGTTATAAAGATCACTCTGGCTGCTACGTGAGATGCAAAGTAGAGGCAGGGAGTGGACCTCAGGGCTGGAAGACCAGTTGGGAGAATGTTGCTGTTGTTTGGGTGAACGGGGATGGTCATTTGGACCAAGAGATTGGCAGTGGAGATGGGGTCCAGTTGACAGGCTCAAGACTGTCCAGTGAGTGACTGGATACCAGACAACCTAGAGAGTTACTAAGGTGCAGAATAAACAATTCGTCCTGAAGTCCAGCCCCAAGGAAATTACTATTACTACTACTGATTTGAATTATTTATTTATTTATAGTTTACTTTATGTTCTGGGATACATGTGCAGAATGTGCAGGTTTGTTACATACGTGTATGTGTGCCATAGTGGTTTGCTGCACCTATCAACCCATCATTTAGGTTTTAAGGCCCACATGCATTAGGTATTTGTCCTAATGCTCTCCCTCCCCTTGCCCCCCACCTCCTGACAGGCCCGGTATGTGATATTCCCCTCTCTGCATCCGTGTGTTCTCATTGTTCACCTCCCACTTATGAGTGAGAACATACGGTGTTTGGTTTTCTGTTCCTGTTAGTTTGCTGAGAATGACAGCTTCCAGCTTCATCCATGTCTCTGCAAAGGACATTAACTCATTCTTTTTTTTTAATGGCTGCATAGTATTCCACTAGTTCTTCTTACTATGACTTTTTTTTCAGATGGAGTCTTGCTCTGTCACCAGGCTGGAGTACAGTGGTGCGATCTTGGCTCACTGCAACCTCCACCTCCCAGGTTCAAATGATTCACCTGGCTCAGCCTCCTGAGTAGCTGGGATTACAGGCATGCACCACCACGCCTGGCTAATTTTTGTATTTTTAGTAGAGAGAGGGTTTTACCATGTTGGCCATGATGGTCTCTAACTCCTGACTTCAAGCAATCCACCTACTTGGCCTCCCAAAGTGAGCCACTGCTCCCAACCCCTGATTTTTTTTTTTTTTTCATTTAACATTTGTATCACACATATTTCCTATACCATGACTAACTTTTCATAAACTTTATCGAGTGAGACTGGCTACACAATATGCTACTGTCTGGATGCACCATAATTTATTGAAACAATCCTTATTGCTGGACACTGAAGTTGCTCATACACGTTTTTACCATTATTAAAAATGCTAGTTATAATACTTTGACTTAAAGCTTTTCCCATATTTTAGACTTTTTTGAGAATAATTATTAGAGTATACTAGAGGATTTTCTAAAGAGAGGTAGCCCCAAAGGAAGACTCAGCACTGATTTAACTGGACAGGTGCCTTCTCCTTTCTGGTCAGTTTCCTTATCTGTGAAGTGGGCTCTAGGTGTGATGATATCTGTCACTATCATCCTCTGAGTCTGCTCTGACTTTGAGCAGAGGGCAACTGCCCACCCTGACCCTGAGCTGAGCCTCTTGGGTGGTCATCCCAGCCAATCCTCCACTGCTTTGGAGGGAGCACCAACAGAGAAGAGCCTTTCTAGGATTCAAAATAGCAGCGTGGTTGCTAGCATGGGCTCTGAACTCAGACAGGCATGGATCTGAATCCACTTACTAGCTGTAAACCTGGGTCAGGCTATTTATCCTCTGTATGCCTCTGTTTTCTCATCTGTAAAATGGTGATAATGATAGGGTGTAGCTTATTGGGTTATAATAAGGACTGATGAGGTAGAACATGTAAGGCATTTGGCTGAACTTAAGCAGCAAGAGAATATTCAGCCTTCTTATTACTTTTCTATTCTTAGAGAACCTACGATTTTAAGTAGGAGAGTCAGTACGGTGTTGTATTGAAGAGTGTATGCCCTGGGGCCTGATTATCTGGGTTCCCACCTACCATCGTTCCACAACTGCTAGCTCTGTGACCTTGGACAACTTCTCTGAGCCTCAGCTTCCTCATTTGTAAAATGAAGATAATACTATGCCCATATCAAAGGGTTGCCGTGACTATGTACATGAATTAATCTACATGAAGGACTGAGAACAGTGCCTGGCACATGGTGAATGCTGGAGGAGTGTTAAAAAAGAACGTGCATTTTCTCCAGCTAATACAGAAGTCACCTTGGTACCGGCTAGTCTTTGTTGAGTGCCCACCACGTGTCAGGCGTATCTCAGGACACCTCACACGTGCAGTACTCACACTTCCCACAGCAATGAGTCAAGGCAGAAATGATGATTCATCCTACTTTACAGACTGGGAAGGTGAAGGTTCAGGGTGGCTCCCTGACATGCTTGAGATGCTAGTTTCCGCAGGAAGAGTTCTGTCTCCTTGCACACTCCATGCCCTGCCCATGACATCGTGCGGTATGCTCTTGATGATTTTGGACCATTGACTATGAAGGCAATTGGAAAGCTGCAAGAAAAATGGTGTCCTTGAAGCTGTGATAAAAAATGATCATTTTTCACAGTCCAAAGAGCTTCTAATTAAATTACCAGCTCCCTTTGCCCAAGGCTGGCCCAAAGAATATTGACTTGATAGGGTACCCTCTCTAAAGGAGGGTAAATTTTAGGCTTGAAATCTGTTACAGTTTTTTGAATCAGATCCAATGGTCTGATTTGCTGTCATGACCCTCCTAATAAATGAGCTGGTTTGCTCAATTTCCCTTGAGGTTGCCAGGATTGGGATAAGGGAGGAAAGAAAAATCATGGGAGGCCGAGGCCGAGGTAGTGGGTCACTTGAGGTCAGGAGTTTGAGACCAAACTGGTCAACATGGTGAAACCCTGTCTCTACTAAAAATATGAAAATTAGCCAGGCCTGGTGATGGGCGCCTGTAGTCACGAGAATCACTTGAATGGGAGGTGGAGTTTGCAATGAGCCGAGATCATGCCACTGCATGGCAGAGCAAGATTCTGTCTCGAAAATAAAGAGAGGAAGAGAGGAAGAAAGGAAGGAAGGAAAGAAGGAAAGAAGGAAGGAAGGAAGAAAGGAAGGAAGGAAGGAAGGAAGGAGTGATGAGTTGAAAAAGTGCCAGGTGACCAGCTGCACTCCTTCTCTACTGATTCTGATTCATTTGCTCTGAAAAGGTGCCTAAATGTTGGTTATTTTAAAAAGCCCCTTAGAGGGGTTATAGTGGGCTGGCAAGGTTGAGAACTATAGGCTTAAAGAAATGTGTTGTGATGGACAGGGAGTGGCTTCAAAGTCCAGCTGACCTGGGTCTGGGTCCTGTCCCCACTTCCAGATTGCTAATTCCCTGAACCTGTTTCGTCTGCAAAGATGCAAGTTATGGTATCTACCACATCAGGGCTATTGTTAAAAAATCACATTAGGTCATGTTAGTGATGCACGTGCGCTTGAGATTTATTAGGTGCTAAATAAACTACTATTATTATAAAGAGATGTCAAAATTAACTGTAAATGATTAAAAGAGCCATTAAATTATAAGGTAATGAGATTTTTCTGCCATTATTCCCAGACACTAGACTTTGTGGGAGTAGGAAGGGGAAAGAGGAAGGATGCAATGTTACCTAGATAATTATTTTCTCTACTTATCAATGTGTTTATATAATCAAGTCTAAAATAAAATTGATTGGGATCACAGTAGGTGATAATTCCTCTCAATTACAAACTAAAAAAAAAAAAAAAAAACTGCTTCTCTCATAAAGGCCCTCAAAGTTTTCTTTTGTGTCTTTGGGAAACAAACAAACAAACAAACAAACAAACAACAAACAAGCAAAGTGGTCTAGGACGCCTTGGCACGTGCAGTTGGGTTGTATTTTATGGCATTGAGATCTGGCTATTGTTGTTGTTGCTTTGGTCCACTCTGGCCTCTAAGGAGCTGAATTTAATTCATGGCCTTTCTCAAATCATTATATCCCATAGTCAGTGGCAATAAATCTGACAAATTAAGTTTACCCAATGGCTTTCAATTACTTTTTGTCTTTATTTTTCCTCCACCTCCATTTTCTCATCACTCCATGCATTCATTTGCATGTATTCATGTGTGCATGCTCTTCTTTCATTGCATGATTTCCTGTAAGCTGCTTCGAGGTAACGTTGCTGCTATTACCTGGGGCTCTGGGGTCAGACCCTGTGGATTTGTCCCCAGTTCTGTCTTTTTCTGGACGTATAGCATCAATTTTTTTTTTTAAATCTCTCTTTTCCTTGATTTCTTAATCTCTACAATGGGGATTTTAACAGTGTCTGCCTTGTGGGCTAGTTGGAGGATTCAATGAGATAGTATATTTATGAAGAGTTTAGCATAGTCATGAAGTTAATCCTGAGAAATGATAGCACCTCATCCTCAGATCGGATAGAATCCTTTGGGCTCTGAGACTCTGTGATCACCTTTCCTGGGCATGCTTCTTCTTAGCCATTTGGGGACAACACCTCTTTGGACAGTTGCCCTACAAAGCATCATTTCTTCCTCTGAGAAACTGGGTTTGGTGTCCTGAATTATTTGGCTGCTTTCAATCTCTCTCACCCAGTGGAGCACAGCAGTGTCTACACCAGAGACCCTGTCCATGCCGCCTGGGTGGGTAGTGCTGCAACTGGGAACCTCTCGCCCTGACCTTTTGAATGTCGCTCTCCCAATTTTAATTTTTTAAAGATCTCCTTTTCCTTTTGCTTGAGTGGCAAATGCATCTCTCATACCACTTACTGCAAGTGCTCAGAATTTTCTCCAAGTGGTGGCCAAGGCAGTCTCATTTGAGATTCATCTTCATGTAAAGTCAGTACACAGACACACACCCAGCACCTGCAATGTCAGGAATGTCAGTGCTTTACACTTAGCATCTCACTTAAATCTTAAAACAACCCCCATGAAATGGGCGTTTTATTAATCCTGTTTTTAAAGGTAAGAAAACAGGCATAGGAAGTCAATAAACTTTTCCAAAAGCCACAGAGCTAATATGTTTTAGATCAGATTTGAACTAGGCATCTCATCCCAGAACTGAGGTTCTTAACTATTGTGTTGAACTGCCTCTTTATAACAATTATCTTTTTTTCAAACCTCCTAGTTTAACAAAGGAGGCAATAACTTTTCAGAGAGGGGCTGTGTCCTGCCCAAGTCCCAGAGAGAGAGAGAGGTGGATACAGAACCAAGACTACAATCCAGGTCTCACAGTCTTGCATTTCCGCCCCCCATGACACAATTTTGTAGTTAAGTTCCAAAGCGATGCACCTTCTGCTTGCAGTCAACATCTTCCGGAAGTTTCCTAGATTACTCCAGACCACAGTAGGCCCCCTTCCTCCTGTGATCTATTCTCTGTATGCCATAATAGGGCCAACCTCAGATCCATAATCTTACCTTTGGGATTCTAGCTCATCTTTCTAGAACTCTTTCTACATTGGAGTCAACCTCCACATGTATTGAGCACCTGTGCGATACAGGGCTCTAACCAGATGTCATTTGAGAGTTCTCTCTTCTGTGAGGCTTTCTCTTGGTTCCTCAGGTACAGAGTAGTATTCAGGGCAATGCTAGCTGTGATAACAAATAGATCTGAAGTATATGTTAGTTGCAACTCAATAGAAGTTTGTTCTTCTCATTTAATAGTCCAGAGAGACTCCAGGTCAGTGAGGGAGGCTCTATTTCATGCTGTCACTCAGAGACTCAGGTCAATGGAAGTTCTGCTATCTTCGACATGGTATTCCAAAGTCATTACTGATAATAAAATTCAGCTGGTGGAAGGAAAAAGACTACAGGGAATTATGCATGACCACTTTTGAAATAGGTAGGAAAAAAAGGCATACATTCATCACTCCTGCTCACATTCCATAGATCGAAACTCGGCCCCACAGCCACATGCATCTTCCAGAGAGGCTGGGAGACATAATCTGTATACCTAGAAAGAAGACAACGTAGGTTTTGATGGACAGGACTCTGTCTCTCCTGTAGAGAACTAACATATTTCTTCTCTTCCTAATCCTAACTCCCTTCCTGATCTCTGAACATTCCCCTGTTTTAATATCCCCTGTTCCCAACCCCAGGATCCTAGGTGGGTTTTCAGAATCAGGATCTTCTGCCTTATCTTCGCTGATTTTCTTCTTCTCATGAGTATTTCATTCTCTAGAAATTGACAGAGGCAAGATTCTGGCTTCAGGTTTTCAGAATCAGGATCTTCTGCCTCATCTTTGCTGATTTTCTTCTTCTCATGAGTATTTCATTCTCTAGACATTGCCAGAGGCAAGATTCTGGCTTCAGGGTGGTGGTGGCCGGGAGAGCCTCAAAAGCTTTTGGGCTAAGTCATGTGCTCTGGCTGTAATTACCAGAGGGAAACTACTGAGTACCTAAGAGAATCACCAGGGGCTCAGTGTTTTGGAGCAGGATTTGGGTATTCCATGTCCCACCCCTCACCACATCCTAGATAGTAATTAGTAGAGTGATTAGCAGCCTAGACTCATTGATTCACATGCCACCCCCATTGTTTGAGAGATGTGAGAACTTGGGTAAGACACTCACCTGTGTTGCACCTTGGTTTCCCTGTGTATACATGGAGATAATAACAGTACCAACCTTTTAGGCCTATGTTGAGGATTCAGTAAGAATATGCTTAGTAGGGGGATTGGACTGTAGTAAGTAATAAAAGCTGGCTATTTATTTTTAGCAATAACATGAACAGTTTGCAGGCTTTGAAGGATATAGACAGAAAAGCTCCTTGGAGGGCTGGGCTTGTGTCTTCCCTTGTATCATTCCAGCACCCAGGCCTTGACAGCATGCTGTCATGGAAAAATATGATCATTCTTTCCTGTATTTAAAAAATAAATTTGTCTGAAGAGCAACTTTATGAGAAGTGTGTGCATCTTTGCATTTTATGACTTGGATTTTCTTCTCCTGTCTGTTGCTTGGGTTTCAAAAAAGCACAACTATAATAGGACAGCATCTGGACAAGCTGAGGAGGGGTTTAACTTTTAAGAATAAACCTAGCATCTTTGAGCATCAGCCTTGGAGTACAAATGGGCAGCAACCTGCCACAGCCGCTGTAACTGTGCCTCTGCTTCCTACCAGACCCGCTCTTCTCCCTGGCTTTGAGGGGAGGAACACTCAGATGTAGCACAACTTTCCAGGTACTCAAAGCCCCAGGGGAGAGAAACAGTAATACAAATTCAAAGGATAGCTAAACACACAGAGACCTGTCATTAAAGCAGAATTAGACATGAACTCAGATGAAAACCTCAACTCCCCCAGAGTCCCCCAGTCTCTGGCAAGCCTGATATATTGAATGTCTGTGCCTTCCTGTAGTAGATTTCTTTTGTTCTTCCTACTGCCCAAATTAATTGTCTTAGAGACCCCTGCTATGACAGGTATTCTGAGAAGACCCAATCCACTGATTTGTAAATTTTAGCTAATTTACCTCTTCAAAGACTATTCCAATCTTAAAAAATATCATAGGATGAGAAAAAGCCATTGGGCAAGACGTTATCAGAAGTTTGTCTCCTTACTCTCTGTGTTCTATGGTGACAGAAGGGGATGGAGTGAAGAAGTTACTATAATTTTTGTGCTTATTCAACTTTGTTAAAGCTTTTCTATCTCAGTTTAGAACATCTCATCCCTGCAGCATGGGAGATATGCTATAGCCTCCTAAACCTGGCAAGTGTGCTTTGTATAATTTGAAGCTACCCTAGGGCAGCAATAGGAGGGGGCGTGTTCTGGCCACTGTAACATCCAGAAGCAAAGGCCACAGCATCGAAGGTCATGGACTACAATCTCTGTCATTCACAAAAATTATTTCCACAGGATTTTCGTATTTAAGGATGTCAGGTGCAAACCCCAGCCTCAACTTCCAATAGATAAGGCATTCAGGGTTTCATTAAACCCAAAGTACATTGTATCCAGAGCCTTAAACACTCTCTTATGTGCAGGAAATTGTATTGCTAGGAACAGGAGTGTCCATCTCCTCTTCTTCTAACTGGAACATTCCCGATTCTTCACGATTGAGCTCAGGCCAAGAACACTACCTGAAATCCACAAATCATCCTCTAGTCTTATTAGATCATTCCATTTACATCTTCCCATTGCCCAGAGACTGATTATTACACAGAATTACATAAATCATAATAAAATGAAATTCTACATAGTCATGCCTAGAAAAGTTTCCTTTGAAGTTATTTTATGTTTACTCATTTTTATTTATTGGAACACTTTGTGAAGAAGTAAAAATAGAGACAGCTTAAGTTTCAGGGCTTCATAAAGGATCCCCTGATTCCCACTCTGGGGCATTTCATGCAGGCTTCTCCTTATAGCACATATCATATTATGTTTGTATTTTTCCACTTTCATCTCCTCTACTGTTTGTGAACTTTAGTGCAGACCCTGAACTAATTGCTTTTCAAAGAGCAATTTGTCTTAGCTACTCTCATGAATAATTAGAGTGCTCAGATGAGAATCTTACTGATATCTGAGCTTCAATAGAGGAGGAAACTGGGAGTGGTATAGCTTAGTATCCTTCCAACAAAAGCTACAGTTGGACTGCCTGATTCAAATCCTAGGGCCATCACTTACCAGCTGTATGATCTTGGGCAAGCTACCTTGCCCCTCTCAGCCTCAGTTCTTTCACTTGTAAAATAGGGATAATAATAGATACACAATTTTGGTCTAGGAAATGTATGAGAAGATACAAGAAGTATGTTAGCTAAAATGTAAATCTTTCTTATGGTAAGTATTTATCTGCAAAATGTTGGCTGTTATTGAAACACTTTGTTAAGAAGTAAAAATAGAGACAGCTTAAGTTTCAGGGCTTCATAAAGTATCCCCCGATTCCCACTCTGGGGCATTTCACGCAATTGTCCCCATCAACCTTGGTGCATGTTAATACTGAATGACACTCAACAGACATGAAAGAAAATCATGGAACCATCTTTAGATGGGACTCTAAAGGTCACTTGTTCCCGGTTCCTATCTTCTTTCCACATAACCTTGTTGTCTGCCCTCATTTTAACGATAGAAGCATCAAATGACTACATTTTACTGGATGAGAACTAAAATTTCCTGTGTATCTGCTCTGTGATAGGCACCCTACTGGGCAATTTTAAATTCACTGTCTCATTAAATATCCCCCAATGCCATGAATGGTAGGTGTTATTATTATTATATTTGCCAACAAGGAGACTGAGGCACACAGAGGTTACACAGCTTTCCAAAGGTCACACAGCTTGTAAGCAGCACATCTGAGACCAAATCCCAGGCCTCTCTGCCTTCAAAGCCCTTGTGTCTTTCATTATATCCCATTGCCTTCAGAAAAATAAAATGAGTTTTCCAAGCTGAATAACAGCCTTTCTTCCTTCTAGAAAGGCAGGTACAGTAGTCAGAGCTCGGATTTCAGTAGAATGTTGTTTTTAATGCCCTCTTCTCACCCCATTTAAAACCTCTCTCCTACACTCTCTACTTCCCCAAAGGCCAAAGGAGTAGTTCATAAAGCAGCATTATCGTGTGTGACACCTTCCTCAATGTAAGGATCAAAATCCTTCGTCCCTAGAAAATAACCTTATAAAGCAAGTCTCCCTCTGAAACCCAGTGGATAATAAATGACCTTACATCCATTCTTTTCAGCTCCTGCCTCAGTTTCAGTCAAATGGCAACTGCTCCTGGTCAGGGTCTTCTGGAACCTGCTCTGAGTCTACCCAGTTCTTTCGGTAGGAGATAAGGATGCCCGGAAAAGAGAATGTACACATTTGAGTCAAGAGGACTTCAGTTCTGGCTTTATTGCTTTTGGTCTATGCAACCTTGGAAAAGTCACTTGTGTTCTGTAAGCTTTATATGCAGCTTTAGGGATCACTTTATTTCCAGCATAGGCTTATTAAAACCTACCACGGTCAGTGCTCTGCTTGGTGGTGAGTGAATACAGTCCTTGTCCTATTTGAAAGATCCCCTTTGCTCATTATAGTAGAGTTAGGAACAAGAGGAGGAAGAATCACATTATTGAGCAACTAAAATTACAACTGAGCTAAGTCCCTCAGATAGAAGTCACATCATGCATTGCGAATGCATAATAGGAAGAGTTGATTAGGTCTGGAGGATTAGTTAAGATCCTAAGGATGATTGAGAGTTAGCCAGAACAAGGTAGAAAGCATTCCAGGTCAAGGAAATGGCATATGGAAAGGCCCTTTCTTGAAGGGTCATCTGTGAAAGAGATGAAATGACACATAGAGCACCTAGTACAGATTTTGAGAATAACAGGCTTTTATTTGTCTTATTTCCCTTGGTCCACGGCCTTCCCTTCCTCCATATCAGAACAGACATAAGTCCTCCTGATGCTCTGCCATTGGGATGAAGTCATTCCAGCATGGGATGCCATATACATTTAGGTAAATTAAGGTTTTGTTTTGTTTCTCTTTACTGTTATCCTCTTATCACACAAACGTGGAGACATACTTTTTTAAAATGTGGTTTTGGAGGGTATATTTGGAACGGATTTTACTTACAGTAGGTGATGTGGCATATAGGGAATTTTCTGTGGAGGATATGATATGGCGGGACATCTCAAAGATTTAGTCAACCATCAGATAAACGGAGACTGACACATAACCAGAGGACATGTCTGTTGATTAGGGGAGATACATCATATGTACTAAAATGCCAGGGACCAAGGTCACAACTGTGGTTTCCAATATGAACATCCAATTGTAAGTATGTCAGAAGGGCAGGCGTCTACAATTGCAGGGGCTCATTTGTGATTTAGCTGCTTCTCACTAGGGCAACTCTACACAGCAAATTTCAAGACACGGAGCAGTAGGTGTTTATTTTTTTCATAATCATTTGCCGTAGGCATTGTAGCTAATTATGAATGTGTCATAGCCAAAAATATATTAACTCATTTATTCAACAAATATTTGACTATCTAATATGGGCAAATTCCTGTGTTGAATGTGAAGGATGCAGAGATAAAAAGATACTGTCATTATCTCCCAGGAGAAAACAGTCTAGTAGATAATAAAGGCATTTATCACCTATAAAAAGTGGATGCCAGGCTGGAAAAAAAATGCCTTTTCCACAATGGAAAAAAGGGATTTCACAGACAAGTGTGGTTCCCTGTGTCTGTGAATTGGTGCCAGGTTAGGTCCAGTAGAATCAACCTGAGACTTTGCTAAACACAAACAGTAGAGATTCCTTGACATTACCTCCTAGAAATTCTCATTCAGTAGTACTGAGATGGGTTCCAGCCATCCATATATTTGACAACCTTTTTACACGTAGCTAGGTTTGGGAGTCATAGTTGAGCCTTGCTCTTGTAGACTAGTATGTTGAAAGACCAATGGATTTACGGTCAGATTGACTGGAATTCAAATCTCACTCTATTCACATGTGCAGTTAGAAAACAGTCCACAAGACTGCCCTCACTGTGATGCCAACTACAGTGTTTAGGAGTCCCTGAGACCAACCTTCCTTCTCATACCAATTGCAGTTTCCGAGATCTGCAAGACTACTGTCAGGATAATTTGCCGGGAAGACTCAAAGGACTCTGAACGTTGTTATGTTCACAGTTACGAGTTGTCATCGTGAAAGGATACAGATCAAAATTAGACAAGGGAGGAGACGCAGAGCCCATAGCACAGGCAAGTTCCAAATGTGGAGTTTCCAGTTGTCCCCTCTCTGTAAGATCATGGACAGAATGACTTTTCCCGGCAACAATGCTTGACTATACACGTGGAGTATACCAGCCAGGGAAGCTCTCTCAAGCTGCCACGTCCAGAGTTTTTACTGAGGCTCAATACCATAGGCCTAGCTGACTGCCCATGTGACTGATCTCAGTCCCTAGCCACATCTGGAGGTTGAGCTGATACTGTGTGACTCAAAGCCTCCACACTAAATTACATTATTAGAATAGTGGCTAGTCTCCAGCCTAAAGCACATTGTGTAACTGAGACCCCCAGGCAAAGAAAGAGACTCCTGTCATGCATGACATTCCAAGGGCCTAGAGGTCCTCTCCCAGAAGATAAGGGAAAAGGCCGAATCTCTTTTCAGGCAAGGGTAAATTCTATTTATTTTTAATTAATTAATCAATTTTTTTTTTTGAGACAGGTTACACAGCTTTCCAAAGGCCACCTAGCTTATAAACAGCACATCTGAGATAAAATCCCAGGCCTCTCTGCCTTCAAAGCCCTTGTGTCTTTCATTATATCCCATTGCCTTCAGGCTGGGGTGTAGCGGCACTATCTTGGCTCACTGCAACCTCTTCCTCCTGGGCTCAAGCAATGCTCCCACCTCAGCCTTCTAAGTAGTTGGGACTACAGACCTGTGTCACCATGACCCGCTAATTTTTGTATTTTTCTATTTTTCTTTTGTAGAGATGGGGTGTCTCCAGGCTGCCCAGGCTGGTCTCGAACTCCTAGACTCAAGTAATCCACCCACCTTGGCCTCCAAAATTTTAACTAAAAAAAAAAAAAAATAGAGACAGTTAGGCATGGTGGCTCATGCCTATAATCCCAGCACTCTGGGAGGCCAAGGCAGGCAGATCACCTGAGGTCAGGAGTTTGAGATCAGCCTGACCAATATGGTGAAACCCCGCCTCTGCTAAAAATACAAAAATTATCTGGTCACGGTGATGGGTGCCTGTAATTCCAGCTACTCAGGAGGCTGAGGCAAGAGAATCACTTGAACCTGAGAGGAAGAGGTTGCAGTGAGCCAAAATCATACTACTGCACTCCAGTCTGTGTGACAGAGCGAGACTTCGTCTCAAAAAAAAATAGAGACAAGGTCTCGCTATATTGCCCCTGGGTGGTCTAAAACTCCTGGACTCAAGCAATCCGCCCTCCTTGGCCTCCTAAAGTGCTGGGATTACAGGTGTGAGCCACCACGCCTGGCCCAGGTAAGGTAAAATTCTTTACAACATACCATATGACTAATGATAATTTCCTTAGCTCCTTGGAGCTTCAGTTTACCTACCTATAAAATAAAGATAGCACCTCACCTGACTCAGAGTAGTAACATGAGATAGTGGATGCTTAGTCCTAGCACATGATAATTGCTTCAAATGGTATCCATGACCATGAGGATGATGACAATGATGAGGAGGAAGAAATGATGGAGGTGCTAATGATGTTGCTTAGAAAGTTTTAGAGTGAGGAAGGATACTGAGTAGAAGGCACATTTTCACCACTCCATCTCTATCCTTCTTTGTACAACATTCTAAAAATCCTTCTCGTAGCCACTGCCAGGAGGCTGTTCAGAAAGCTTCCCTCTTTATCTTCACTTTACATAACTCTGTCCCCATAAACCATTTGCTTATCATGTTTCCCCTCCTCATATTTCAGTGACGGCTCATGCAACAAAGGCCGTCTCAGAGAAACATCATCTTGCACTTCTCATAGAAATTTTGTTCCCTTTCACCAGCGTAGGCTATCAAAACCCATTATTCAGGCCTACACAAAGGAAGCCTTAATGGGACGCACTTGGCAGAGGGATTTTTGTCTGAATAGTGTCTTTCTGTTGTTTTAAATGGGCCTCAGGAACAGTTTCAAAGCTTCTCATTCACTGACATGAACAGGCTCTAAGACAGTCTCTGTCTCAGCTGTTCCAGTCTTCTCTCCAATGAGAGTAAAACCCTATCAACTTCTAACACACCTTCCTTGTGGCCCACAGGAGGCCCAGAACTCTGACCAGAGAGCAGAGCCCCAGCTGAGACAAATGAACCCCCCACACACAATGCCCTTCCACCGCAGAGAACAGCTCCACAAACAAGAAGAAGCCCTCCAGAGAAAGGAGAAGGGCATAGAGGAGACACGACCAGCTTTGGAGTTCAGACAGGGCTGGCTTCCTAACCAAGTTCTCCAAATAACTCATTGTGTGGTATGGCCAGATCCCTTCAGCTTTCTGAGACTCAGTTTCTCCATCTGTCATATAGCATAGTTCATAGCATTGTGCTAAATGTTTTCCATGGATGATCTCATTTGATCCTCACACCAGATCGATGATGAGGCACGTAATATCACCACCTTCGTTTTATAGATGAAGACTTTGAGGCTGAGAAGTTAAATCATTTTCCCAAAGTCACAACTGGTTACTGGTGGAATCAAAATTTGAACCCAGGACTGTGAGATTCAATACTCTTTAGTTCCCACCTTCACCCATTTTTTTCATAATCTATGACTTCTGTCAGTTCTTAGAGATTATATAGTAATATTGGGCCTGGTCATCAACTGGAATATACTACCCACATCCCATTTTAGGCTCTGAACCTACAGGGCTTTTGATCAGGGCCAATAGAAACACCGAAAAGAAGTCAAAGAAAACTTTTGATGTTAACCAGCATGTCAAAACAGAAGATTCCCAAACTGACTTTGTGTTTCTATATTAATCAGCATAATTAAAGTTAGCTGTTACATCAGATCAAACCTGAGATCTCAGTGGCTTAACACAATAAAATTTTATTTCTTATTGACAAAACAAGATGTTCCATGATCCACAGCCTCCATGGTTGCTGTGGCAGAGCAAGGAAGTGTTATGGAGGTCACCTTGCTCTTAAATGCTGTAACCCAGAAGTGATGGACGTCAGAACTGCAACCTAGCAATATTCTCACATTTCATTGGCCAACACAAGTCACACGGCCCACCCTGGCCACATGGGGGGATAGGAAATGCAGAAGGAGGCACAGATATTCGTGGTCACTAACAGATTTGGTCCCGAGCTCCAAGGAAGTCCTTTGATTCTGTCATAACCTGGCTTGTCTTGAGTCTTCAACTCAGCTAGCATTTTTATTCTCTGTATTATTTGGAACCTGGTGGAGGGAGCCCTTGGTGCTGAGATGTCCTTCAAAAGAGTTAAACTGCACATAAGAATGTCAGAGTAGGTTATACAAGGCCTCTAGCTCAGGAGGGATGTTCAGTCCAGAGCATCCTAACTCAGCAGCTGGGATTTCTGGAAGACTGGTTCCTCTTGGAACAAGTCCCAGCAGCGTGTGCTCCCATCCATATCCTTAGATACATGCCTGCCTGTCATCTGGCCCCTATATGCTCTCTAGGTGGTGGCAGCAGAATGGGAATCAGAATTGGGAAACAGGAAGAGAGGTGGACACTTTTATTAGAAATGAATTGCATGGCTCCACCTCCCTACCACCCCGAACACCTGAACACACCCAATCTCGTCTGATCTCAGAAGCTAAGCAGGGTCGGGCCTGGTTAGTACTTGGATTGGAGAAATGAGTTGCATGCATCTTTACTCACTGTGAGAATTGGAAGAGTCCTGTTTTCTTCAGAGGCCCCCAGGAAGAGGCGATTCTCATGCCCACAAAACCCTGGCCCTCTGTGGTTGATTGCATGGCTTGCCCTAGTACTCACATATCATTCTGAAAGAAGCAGCCCAAAGCTGACAGCATTTCTTAAGGAAACAACAAGACCAAGGTGACGGCTGGATAATTTCACCCCAAGTCCACCTTCAGAGTTTTTTCCCTCTACAAGCAAAGACAGACAGAGGGTCGAGCGAGGGCTGAAAAAGCACTTAGAGACCCTGTTTCGGGACCTTGGTCTTGTTCTTTTGGATATAATAATCCAAGGAAAGAGGGGCATAAAAGCATGCCAGCTGGGCTTCTGTTGTCAGGAGACTGACAACTGGGAAGTCTTTTTGATTTCCCAAATTTTTAGGATTCTTTCTTTTAGCCAAGGGCAAACGATTCGCATTAAAAGGAGAAAAAATAAGAAAATACGATTTACAGCAACGATCAGACTCTCCATAGGGACATACATTTTTATAAACTTTCTGGAAAGCCGTTTGAAATACATATCCAGAGCTCTAGAAATGTTCTCACCTGTTGATGTGGTAGTTTTACTTCCAAATATTTATCATAAGGAAATCATCACAAATGAAAACAAATTAGGCCTATATAAGGATGTTCAAGAAATAATTGTTTGTATTAATAAGACTTTGGAAATAATCTACATGTCCAATAGGAGAATAAAATGGTAATTATGGCATATCCATATGACAGTATTATGTAGCTGTTGGAAATAATGTTTTGGATCCTTTTTATGATGTAGGCAATGCTCACCCGAGCCTTGCAACTTATGAGCTGTGTAAAAAGCACATGAGAACGAAATAGGATGGCAATAACAGCATTCAAATGGTAACAATAATACATGGAAAGATGGTGGTTTATGTTTTATTTCATTCCTTCTGTTTGTCCTTATCTTCCAAGTTTTTTCCCAATAAAGATGCATTTCTTTTATAATATTAAAAAAGAACCAATAAAACCCACACTTTTTTGGATTGGATGAATCTCCTTAACTGGAAAAGACAAATTCTTATTTTGGATCTTTAAGTTTCAAAAGTAATGGATGCTTCTGCAACCAAGGGGCTGATTGCACAAAAGCAGCTTCCCTTTGAAAGTGACGCTGAGATGTTTTGGTAAGAATGGCTGGGAGCAGAGAATGGGCATAGGATTTTTCTCTTCTACTCTTCTAAGTAACAGACTAACCTAGCTGGGCTGAAGGACTGACATTGTGGCTCAGGTTTTCTTATATCCACTTACAAACTCAACAATGTGTATTTAGCATCTGCTATGTGCCAGATTTTGCCTAAGCCCTTGAATTTCAAGTAAGCCATAGACAGGCTGCCTTTGTCCCTAATAATAAACTGACTTGTGCATTCCCCATGAGGTTAATCAATTATATGGCCCAGTACAATTATTTTTGTGCACTTTACTTAGTCAATTAATGTTCATTTTGGGGGTCACTGTAGCACAGTGTTCTCAAACATTAGAGTACATAGTGCTCACTTAGTAAATACTAAAAATCTGTATTGCTGGGCCAGGTTTTTTGAGATCTGGATTTACTGGCTGTGGGTAGCTTGGAAAGCCCCTTTTAGACGAGCACCCCAGGTGAGTGATGTGAGTTGTCCTGAACCATACCTGAGAAACTCTACACTGAATAGGCTGAAAAAACAGAAACAAATAGAACCTTCCCTATAGAAGCTTGTAGTCTAGAGGGGCATATGAGCTACTGCTGATGTGTTAGAAAAATTTTAATAATATGGAAATAACCACAGCACAAAAACAATAAAATGATAGCTATCTTGAAGACTTACTGTGAACCAGGGATTACATGAAACTCTTTAATTATTCCATTTAATCCTTGTAACTGCTCTGTAAGTTAGGTGTTATGACTCCCATTTTAAAAATGAAGAACAAATTAACTTACTCAGGGTACACCGTCGATATATGGTGTATCCAAGATACAACCTCAAGGTTTTAATGCAAAAGCTTGTGTTCCTGCCTGCACTGCAGATACACTATGGTGATGAATGATTCTTATTAGCCGTTCCAAGAGCATGGGAGAATCTGAGGGCCCTGGGGGAGACTTTAGGAGAATGTGTCAAATACTTGGGCTGAGACTTGAAGATGAGTTAAGGCCTAGAAGGGAGAGCCCGGGTGTGAAACAGTCACAGTGCCTGGCCTATGTTTGGGAGGCTGCCAGAACTTGGAGATGGCTGTACAGCAATGAATGCAGTGTGGATGCAGAAAACGGAACCTGGAAGATGTGGCAGGATCACAAAGGGTTTTCTATTCCTCCTTAGAAGGTTTCGATTTTGTACTACAGACAATGGGAGCAGGAGAGTGGAAATCAGTAGTTTTGTGTTTTTGAAGGATCACTTTATTTGGAAAGAAGACACAGAATCATCATTGTTTATAGGCAATATGATTATCTAGTCCATGAAAGGCACCTTAATGAAAAAGGGCACCAAAATAGCTACACAAAAAATAAATAGAAAAAATCAATGTATTTCTTATATGTCAGCAATAAGCAGTTACAAAATACAGTGGAAAAATAATCCTCTTCTCCCACAGTAGCAAAATAGTTTTTTAAACCCTTAGGGAATAAACTTAACTGCCAGAAAAAAAAAAAAAAAACTACAAAATTTTACTACAGAACATTAAAAAATACCTTGGTTTAATGTAGAAACATATCATGTCCTTAAAAGGCAAGACGCAATATTATAAATAGGTTCTCTCTCAATTAATTTACTGGTGTAATGCAATTGCAATATCAATCCCAGTAGGACATTTTTGGGAAACTTGAAAAAGCGATTCTAAAACGCATTTGGACAAATAAATAAGTGAAAAAAAAAAAAGCCAAGAAAAGAAAATTTAAGAACGTTAACAAAGTGAGATTATAATATGTTTAATATCTGAGAGTGCTAGGGGAGCAATACATTTAAAAGTGTGGCACTATTTCAAAAAGAGACAGATTAATGGCATAGAAGAGAGACTAGCAACAGATACAATATCACACCCACACATCCACAAAGGTAGCAAATGCATGATAAAGGTGCCTTTTTAACTGGTGTGGAGCATAAGCGTTCTTTAATCTATAGTGCTTGGACAACCAGTTAAGTATTGGGAGAAAAAACCAGATAGCTCCCTACTTTCAGCAAAACACCAAGCAAAATCACTAGTGACTGAACTTGCTGTCCTCTCTTATAACTCACTTCCTCCAGCCATCTGTGTTTAGTGCAACTGTCAACAGCATTCATTAAGTGATGTAATTTCCTATTTATCTGTCTTCACAATCAGACCATGAACTCTTCCGAGACCAGCAACTTTGCTTATTCTATATGCATCCCCTAAGATATAGTAAGTGCTCAAGAAATGTTGTCGTTTGAAAGGGCAAATGGACCTTTGTACATTTGCCTCTTTCTGGTTCAGAAAGTCTATGAGGCCAGGATGGCTTACGATTACCATTCTCAAATCCTGGGAATCATGCTTCAAATGTAACCCTCAACAAATACGAGCGGAGTGCAATAATTACTATCACAGTAACAGTTGTTTCCATTTTCCCCAACTTAAGCTTTTCTGTGTTTTAAAAAAAATCTCAGCTCTTGCTCTTTTGTTTCTTGGGTGCACTTTAATTAGATCCAGGAGGCACTGGAGGAGAAACCATTTCAGCATCTCAGAAACATTCATTTATTCTTTTATTCAGCAAATATACACGGAGCACCTGTATGTGCTAAGCAGTGTTGCAAAGCCCAATGTGTGGCCTACGTTTGGGCAGCTTTCCGTGTATTATTTCAGGTCTTTCTCTGTTTTCTGACTTCAGACGCTTGCTAGTATTCTTGAGTCATCTCTATGTCGTTGTTGTTTCTTCTTCTTGGAGCCATGAGAAAGAACGCGATCACTAGAGAAGTTCTCCACGCAACAGTAATCTTCACTCGAAATGGCCTTGTCTAGAAATTGCCTTGGTGAGTCTGAAGACATTTTTCTCCTTCAGCTGGACAAATGCTATTGATCAAAGCTGAAGACTCAGGTGGGAAATGACAGTCCAGACAAAGTGAGATTGGTTCCTACTCTCTCCTTTTTCTCACTCTGTCCTCCAGGCTGGCCTGCAGTGGCGCAACCTCAGCTCACTGTAACCTCCGCTCTTGGGTTCAAGCTATTCTTTTGCCTCAGTCTCCCGAGTAGCTGGGATTACAGCTGCTCGCCACTATGCCTGGCTAATTTTTGTGTTTTTAGTAGAGACAGGCTTTTACCATGTTAGCCAGGCTGGTCTCAAACTCCTGACCTCAGGTGATCCACCCACCTCAGCCTCCCAAAGTGTTGGGATTGTAAGTCTGAGCCACCACACTCAGCGATGCTACCTTTTAATCTGGTGAATATTTAACCTTCTTCTCCCCATTCCCACCTGTAAATATTTTTTAAAAATTTGCTTTCTGTGGTACTTGACTCTGCATTTTAAATATAGACCTTTAATTATAATTATTCACCCATGATATATTTATATTGATATAGTATTTCTGATATGAATTCTATCAAATCAATTTATGTCATCAATTTCCTATATATTGCAGTTCTTTTTCTCTCCTTTATTGATTGATTGATTGATTGATTGGCACAAGTTGTTGCTTTGTCATGCAGACTGGAGTGCAGTGGCGAAATCACAGCTCACTGCAGCCTCGACCTTCTGGGCTCAAGTGATCCTCCAGCCTCAGCCTCTCAAGTAGCTGGGACAACAGACATACACTACCAAATCTGGCTGATTTTTTATTTTTTATTTTTTTGTTGAGATAGGGTCTTGCTGTGTTCCCCAGACTGGTCTCAAACTCCTGGCCTGAAGCAATCTTCCTTCCTCAGCCTCCCAAAGCTCTGAGATTACAGGCAGAAGCCATCGCTCTGGCCTTTTTTTCTCTTAAAATTAGTTTGCCTCCCTTTCCTTCCCTACTTTTTCTTTCTCCTTCTTCTCCCTTTCTCCCTCTCTCCCTCCTTTCCTTCCTTCCTTTCCCCTTCCTTCCTTCTCTCTTTCCCTTACTCTATCTCTGCCTCTTTTCCTCCTCCCCTGCCTCTCATACTCCCTCTCTTCCTCAAGACATGAGTTTGGACAGGGTGAGCAGGCAAGTGGTGAGGGGACAGCAGCCCTTGTGTCAGTAGAGCCCAGAGAGGGTTGGAGACAGTAATGGCAGGAGATTGGTGATGGGACATGGTTAGGACAACTGGCAATATTTGAATGGGATCCATGGATTAGACAGCAGAAATGCAGTGTTAATTTCCTGATTTTGATAGTTGTACTACAGTTATTTAGGAGAATATATTTGTTGTGGGAAACACCAAAATATTTGGGAATAATGGGGCATCGTGTCTTCAGTTCATTCACAAAAGATTCAAAAAGTTTTATCAAATTATTTCTTCATTTTTCCTGTGTTAAAAATTATTTTGGCCAGGTGCAGTGGTTCATGCCTACAATCCCAGAACTTTGGGAAGCTGAGGCGAGAGGATCACTTGAGGCCAGGAGTTTGAGACTGGTTGGGCAATATAGGGAGATTCCATCTGTACAAAAAATTTAAAGAGAAAATTATTTCAAAATATAAGGTACAAAAATATTTTATTTTTCGAAAGACTGAGGCAGGAATCGCTTCAACCTGGGAGGTGGAGGTTGCGGTGAGCCGAGATCGTGCCACTGCACTCCAGCCTGGGCAACAGAGTGAGACTCTGTCTCAAAAATATATATATTTTAATTGTTAAATTAAAGTGCATGGTAAAATAAACATTGAAAAGCACAAACACTGTAACCAAATTTCCTGGGTTCAGTTTAACCATCTTTTTTTTTTTTGAAACAGAGCCTCACACTATCCCCAGGGCTGGAGTGCAATGGCACAATCTGGGCTCACAGCAACCTCTGTCTCCTGAGTTCAAGCGATTCTCTTGCCTCAGCCTCCCAAATATCTGGGATTACAGGTGCCCACCACCAGGCCCAGCTAATTTTTTGTGTTTTTTTAGTAGAGACAGGGTTTCACTATGTTGGCCAGGTTGGTCTCAAACTCCTGACCTCGTGATCCACCCACCTTGGCCTCCCAAAGTGCTGGGATTACAGTCATGAGCTAATGCACCCGGCTTTAACCATCATTTTTATTTGCTGTCTGATCCATCTGGGCAACTTCTATACCTTTCTTTACTTCAGTTTTTTTCAACTATAAAGTGAGAGTAACGTTAATGTCAATCTCCAAATCTTTCTTAAGTATTAATAAAATAAACCATAGGAAGCATTTATCATACTGGCTGATGCACAGAAAGCTCTGATTAGTGGTAGCCAGTTAAAAGCTGTCATTACTAATGTTTTCTACCAAATCAAATTTTCCCAGGTAGAATTTTGCATGTCTAAACTTTGTCAAGAGTATTTTATTCTTCCCACAATTTTTAGTCAACAATAGGCTTTACCATGTACCGTTTTAGCAGCTGTCAGTTTTATTTTCTGTTAATCATTATACCAAGTCTAATTTTTTCTTTGGATGATTTTTTTTTTTTTTTTTTGGTAGATTTCAGTATTGTCAACATGCTGTGACTGTTTTCAGTCAGTTTTCCTGCTGTAACAAATTTTACTCTGTGCACATTTAACAGTTGTCAGTCTCAGTTTGTGGCTGTGTATTTCTATGAGTAATAAGTATTATGAATTAGGACATAATATGGTGTTTTAGCCATCGCTCTTACATTGGAAAACACTCAGCTGAAAGCCAGATGTGTGGACAAGGATTTACATAAGACTCACAGTGGGCCAGGTTCGGTGGCTCACGCCTGTAATCCCAGCACTTTGGGAGGCCGAGGTGGGTGGATCACCTGAGGTCAGGAGTTCGAGACCAGCCTGGCCAACATAGTGAAACCCCCGTCTCTACTAAAAGTACAAAAATTAGCCAAGCATAGTGGTGTGCGCCTGTAATCCCAGCTACTCGGGAGACTGAGGCAGGAGAACCACTTGAACCCCGGAGGCGGAGGTTGCAGTGAGCCAAGATTGTGCCACTGCACCTCAGCCTGTTCTACAGAGCAAAACTGTGTCTTAAAAAAAAAAAAAAAAAAAAAGAAAAGAAAAAAAGAGAGAAAGAGAGAAAAAAAGAAGGAAAAAAGAATCACATTGATAAGGCATGAAACTTGCCCTGAATCCAACTATTCACCTGTGATGTGGAGTAGAGAGCTTCAGTACTGGGTGAGTTACTTACCTTCAAGGCTCCTTCAATCCAAACACTTTAGATGCCTATAGTAAAGTCCATGCAAATGTAGCAACACTTCAGTGAGAGGAAACTGATTACTATGGAAAGAGCCCTGGCTTAGAATCCAATAGCCTTGGTCTTAGATCCCAGCTCTGTCTACCAAGCCCAAGCAAAATGGCAATGGGTAAGTTACTTGATCCTTCAAAGATCTAATACCCTCAGTTGCAAAATGGGAGCACTGAAGAAGATAATACGTGAAATGTGTCCTTTCTGGTACTGGGCAATAGGTGTTCAACAATTGAAAAGTCCTTGAATAAGAAAACACCCTGAACAGTCACAGTGATGGGGCTGAGTGACGTAATACTGATGACTAAAAGCCCTGGACCCACTGTCTTCAATAGCACTTTCTGTGATGATAGAAATCCTCTGTCTTGCCATTGTCTAGTATTGTTTCCACCAGTCACGTGAGGCTATTAAGCACATGAAATGTGGCTAGTGTGATGAGGAATTAACATTTTAATTTAAATTAAATTAATTGAAATTTAAGTAGCGCAATTGGTTTTGGCTTCAGCATTAAACCACATAGTCAAAGCTATTTATTTCCAAATCTCCCTCCAATACACTTATATCAATACCCCCATATTTACTCATGCTGAACCACATGGACCCCGCTGGTTTGAATCAAAAGTGCTGGCCAGACGCCAAAACTCAGGACTCAAATGCTTTCATGAAATACCTACAATCTTACTTTTCTGTTTTTCATAAATGACAATATTTTGTGTTCTAGGCTTGTCAGGCCTGGCACAACAGCCAGAGGATGGTAAAAATCAACTCCTAAATGGATGTTCTCCAGGGTTTTATAGTAGATATCCCAGTTCCCAAGTCTTTGCAATCCCTAACGACTGTCTTTCTCTGATTTCAGACAACACCCTTTTGCATTCCTGGTCTCAAGTATTATGCACTGATTGACTGACTGACTGATTTAGTCATTTATTGGTCAAACATTTATCGAGAGTCTACTATGTCTCAGGCAGAGCAAGTGAGCATTGGAAATAAATCGGAAAAATCACAAAAAGACACCCTCCATCATTAAACTTACAGTCTACTGGGGAACTTGGCTTTTACCAAGTGCCACTGATGCCTCAATTCCATGTATAGTCATGGTTTAATTACTATGGCTGACAAGCAAATCACCCCAAAACTTAGTGGCTTAAGGTTCTAATCTATGAGCTTTCTTGGTTACTCTAGATCAGGAATTAGAGAGAAGCTGGGTTGGGCCATCTGGCTTGAGCTCCCTCATGAAGTTACAGTCAGGTGGTGACTGGGGTGGGGCTCATTCTGAAGAGTCCTTCACTATCCGTCTATCTCTAGAGATTATTCCATATGATGAGTTGGGGGAGAGAAAGAGAGAGAGAGAAAGAGACCTAGTTGGAATCCATTTTGCTTTTTATGATCTTGCTTTAGAAATTTTGGCCAAGCGTGGTGGCTCACGCCTGTAATCCCAGCACTTTGGGAGGCTGAGGTGGGCGGATCACGAGGTCAGGAGATCGAGACCACGGTGAAACCCCGTCTCTACTAAAAAAACAAAAAATTAGCTGGGCGCAGTGATGGGCACTACTCGGGAGGCTGAGGCAGGAGAATGGCGTGAACCCGGGAGGTGGAGGTGGCAGTGAGCCGAGATCATGCCACTGCACTCCAGCCTGGGCGACAGAGCGAGACTCGGTCTCAAAAAAAGAAAAAAAAAAGGAAGAAAAGAAAAAAAGAAAAGGAAATTTCAAGGGAAGGGAATATAGACCCCATTGCTTGAGGCAGGAATATCAACGTCACATCATAAGAAGAACATGTAGGATTGGACCTATATTGGTGTGGCCATCTTTAGAAAATACAGTCTGCCATGGCTCCTTATTTCAGCTACAGCTGTGATGGACAGCTCTCCGTGACCTTGGACTCTCCTTGTGTTGAAGGCATCCCACCTCAAGAGTTCACCATGTGTTTTTATGCTTTCTGATTTCCAGATCCTTCTCTGATGCTATACGAAACGGCCTGACCCATGTACACGGAGAGTCTGGAAGTACAGGTAGTTAACACTTCTAGGTGAAACCCTCAACCATTGCAGTGTTGAATGAAGGGAGGAGGATAAATGTCCCAATCTTTCTTTCTGAGAAGCATTCTCTAGAGTCCTCAGAAAGTCCTGTTGGAACCATGACCCTCTGCTCTCAGTGGTGGCTCAATGACACATTCACTTTTTTTAAACCACCTTACTAAGCTATGGTTGACAAACAAAAAGCTGAAGATGTTTACTGTATACAGTTGATGTTTTTGAAAATAAGTAAATATCCATGAAACCATCATCACAATCAATGCCATAAACATCTCCATCAACTCCAAAAGTTTCCTCCTGCTCCCCTTCTTTGTGTATTGTTTTCTTTTTGTGGTGACATCACTTGACATAAGATCTGCCCTCTTAGCAAATAATTCAGTATACAATTCAGCATTGTTAACCATATGCCCCATGTTATACAGTAAATATCTAGAACTTATTTACGTTGTATAACATTCTTATATTTTACTCTTTTGCCATCCCAAATAAGCCAGCTGTATTCGGGCTCTGATTTTAAGGGAACCCATACAAAGACACAGCCATTGAACGAATAATTGCTGAAATAATTAATTAAAACTGTGGGATGAACTCACGAGAAAATGTGCATGGCCCTCTGAAAATGTATGACATGAGTCTGAGAAGTGGGGAAAACTGAAACCTGAAGGATGAGGAGGCAGGGAAGCATATTCCAGGATGAGGACACAGCATGGGCAAAGGCCCTGGGGTCAGGTCAGGAAGAACTTGCTGTTTTCTAGAGCTAGGGAATGTAATGGAGCCCTTTATGATGGAGGAGAGTGGACAAGGTAAGAATGGAAAGGATCGTATGGCCAAGGTTTGTCCTTCACTGAATGGGCCATGGGAAGCCATGGATACGCAGAAAAATGACATGAATGTATTTTTATATTAAAATGTGATCTCAAAGACAGATCTAGACTTCACCCTGGGATATCATGCAGAATTGATCCCCAAATGGGCCAATTTTTAACTAATGGAGCTATGACAAGTTTTGCACACACACACACACAAAATGTTTGTTGAATGAATGGATGGATGACTTATGGTCAAAGTCACCCTATTGCAGTGAGCAGACAGTGTCATGGGAGCCAAGTAAACCTCCAAAGTTCTTCCCGTTGAATCCAGAATGGATCCCATTCAAATGGTGTCCAGTGGGCAAAGATGTGGGTGAAGAACAAGGCACACATGACGAAAGTCACTTTCTCCATAATGCTTGCAACAGCAGGCAGACCATGCCGGGGTCGGGGGAATTCCTGTCACTTCCAGGGCCCTGAAGTGAAGGTCAGACATGAAAGGGAAGCATAGCCACTGACCCACTCAGTCTGGGTGCTGGGAAGCCCATGGACATCATCAGGCTGCCCAGAAGTGTTTAGGAGCTATTCAGCTCACTGTCATTCCAGAAGGCCAGCAGCAGGAGCCTCAATAGAGCACTTGAAAAGAAATCCCACTAATCTTATCAAAACATTACATCAGCAGATCCCTTACAGTGGCAGGATGGAGTCTCTGTAGTTTATAATAATAATAGTTCATACTTATTGAGCACTTATTATACACTCAACACTGTGCTGAGCACGATACGTAGACTAATTTAATCATCAAAACAAACCTGTAAGTGAGCTAATTTTCTTGCCCTCATTTTACAAATAAGACAGGCTCAGAGACTTGAAGTAGCTTGCCCAAGGCCACACAGCTGGTCAGAGTAGAGCTGGAAATAAAAGTAGGGTCTTGGGAGTTTGGCAGACATGGGTTCGGACTCCAGTTTTGTCATTTTCTAGCTGGGTAACCATCACCAAGCCATGTTACCTCTTTAAGCCTCAGTCTCCTCATCGGTTAAATGGAGATGGTAAGATTATCTACTTCATTGGGTTGCTGGCAGATCAAATGGGATGCTGCTTGAAAAGTCCTTTTCACAATTCTTGGCCCATTTTACAAATGACTGCTGCTGTGATATGGAGCATCCCTGCCATTGTCTCTTGCAGTAAGTCAAGGTCAGCATCCATGACCACTAGAAAAAAGCAAACTCTCTTTCCTGGCTCCCAGAGCTCAGAGAAGCAGGAAGGGGGTGGCTGGCTCACAGGAATGACCTCTAAATCAAATTGGAAACTTGAGGTGGCAACATCAGCCCTCCCACCCTAGTGCCCTTCTGCTTGCTGAGAAGGAAAAACATTTCTGTAAAGATAAGAGAAAGAGAATTTAGTATCGACTCTGATATGCTCACTCTCATGGTTTTATAAATACATTCTTTTATGGTAAGCAGTAGTTTATCACAGTGCCTGGATTTGACAAACTCTAAGTAGCTGATTTATCAGATGATGCCTTCTGCATGAGCAACATTTAATATTCTGCTGTAAGAATGGCGAGTCTTCCTTTCAAGCATTCATATAACTTGAGCAGATTTTAAAACCCCGTATTTTAAAAGGCCTTGCTATCGGCCAAACTGAAGTGGGTTGGGGGCTGGTGGCCAGTGTTGCATCCAAATCCCACACGTTCTCTGTGAGCTCTGTGACCTCGGGTAAATCACATGGCAGCTAAGTCACATGATTTAGTGAAATGACCAACATATGCTTTGGAAACAGGAAGGGCCGGTTCAAATCTTGAATTTACCACATTCCAACTGTATGACCCTGGGCAAATTATACAGCTCTCTTTGAACCTCACATTTGTCATTGGTAAGTGGAGAATTAAGAAAACCAGCCTAGTAATTCATAATCTAGTTAAAGTGCTATAGCTTCAATTACCTTTCCCTTTCTCCTTGTCTCTCAGTTTCTTCATCTTAAAAGTGCAGTCATTGAATTTAATGGTTTCCAAGTTTCCTTTCAGCCCAAAATAATTCTGGTTAATGCCTGGGGCTAAGCACTAGGGTTTGAGTCCTATAGATGGAAAGCCACTAGAAACCTGTTCAGCTGAACAGCCATCAGGTGTGAACGTGAAAGACGGCAGCGAAATCAGAAGAATGGCTTATAAGTGAATAGGATTTAAGATATGCTAGAGTAGTGACCGTTCTTTTATGGGATATAATGAGTTCCTTAGCTGAGGAATTTCAGAGCTAGAGAAATCAGGTAAAATAGTGAGTCCAGTGGATTCATAACTACAGGTTGAATGAAGGCTTTGTGACTAGTGAGACATGAAATGTGCTAAACACAGGCAGAGTTGGGCAACGTCTACATCCTTCCTCTGTAGAGTGTTGCAAAGGGAGACTTGTTCACACAAGGACTACAAGGGTAGGGAGGCATAAGAACAGATGGCTTTCTTGTGTGCTTGTGTGAGGCCATGTTTTAAGCACATTATATGTGTTAACTCATTCCTGAAAGTCACCTTATGATGCAAGCACCAGTATTATCTCGGGTATAGGAAACTAATTGGCCCAATGTCACCGAGCTAATAAAAGGGTGGGGACTCAGATGGTTTGCCTCCAGGGACCTAGCTCTTAGTCCATGCTTCTGCAAGGCGTGGGAAGGACTTGTGTTACTTGTTTAGGTTACCCAGCGATATTCAGTAACTGGCTCAGGAAAGATGTTGCTGACTGCACAAAGATCTGAGCAGTGACCCTCTTGCTGAAGTTGGCCTGGGAGGCCAACAAACTGAAAGTCTGTAAATGTATCTTGCCTCTGACTACATTCTATGGAGGGGGAAGCTATTCATGGTACCTACTTCATGGTAGGTAGTTCTAGGTAGGGGGTAATCTCGAACAGAATCAGAGATAGCGATCTGCTCCCCATGTGAGTCCAGTTTCCAAAGAAACAGTCATTACTGTGAGAGCATAAATTATACCAATATCTAGATGTGAATCCTACTCTCAATAAAACTCAAAATTCCCACCAGTGACTAAATTCCTATAAATTTTACATCCTTTCTGAGAAAGATTTTATGGGATTAGAGGCAAAACAAAAAATGCAATTTCAAAAAGCTAAAATAATTTCAGTCCTAAGCAGTGGGTTTGAGTTCTGGTTTCATTTTTTTCTTTTAGCCCCATGACCTTGCTTACACAACAGGAGCAGTTCGTGACTCAACTGATCACACACACAGGTTGTTATAGAACTCAGCAGGTACTGCAGGGGCTGAGGTCAGCAGCAAGAAGCCACGCCAGCCACCCTAAGCCTCTCCCATCAACCCCCTGACTCTAGCAGAGCTGAATCACTTCCTTCAGTTTAGATTTCCTTTGAAAACAAAGTCTTAAGCTAAACCCTTAAAACAGATTGGAAAAGTGATAGATTTCAACACAGATTGTAAATGTTCCCGCGGTGCTTCCTAAAGTTTAATATGCATTTGCATCACCTGGGGATTTGTTAAAATGCAGATTCTGATTCAGCAAGTGTATTAATTTCCTAGGGCTGCCATAACAAATTGCCACAAATGAGGTGGCTTAAAAAAACAAAAATGTATTCTCTTGCAGTTCTGGAGGTCAGGAGTCTAAAATCGAAGTGTCTACCAATTGGTTCCTTCTGCAGGTTCCAGCGGAGAATCTATTCTATGCCTTTCTCCTGGCTTCTGGTAGATGTCAGCCTCTGCTTGTAGACACCTTACTCCCACCTCTGCCTCCATCTTCACTTGTGTCTCTTCCCCCTGTGTGTCTCTGCGTCCTCTTCTCTGCTATAAGGATGGCAGTATGCATGAATTCATCCCTAGATCCTTACATTATTTACATCTGCAAAGGTTCTTTTTCCAAATAAAGTCACCTTCTAAGGTACTAAGTGGATGTATCTTTTGGGAGACACAGTTCTACCCAGTAGAGCAAGCCTAGGATAGGGCCTGAGACTGCATTTCTAATAAACCCTCAGGTGCTGCTGGGCCACAGACCACACTTTAAGAATCAAGGCTCTAAAAGGCCCATAGGATTAATTATTTGCAGCATTTCAGGTGGATTATATACTATACTGATGCATGCCAAGACTTACTATAAGTGGCACGTATTATTAGCCAGAAATCTGAAACTTTATTTTATTTTTTAAACAGGGTCTTTCTCTGTCACCCAGGCTGGAGTGCAGTAGTGTGAACACGGCTCACTGCAATCGCTTGAGACTGCATGAGTCCCAGTCTCAAGCGATTCTCCCACCTCAGCCTCTTGAGTAGCTGGGACTACAGGCTTGTACCACCACACATGGCTAATTTTTTTATTTTTATTTTTTGAAAAACAGGGTCTCAATATGTTGCCCAGGCTGGTCTCAAACTCCTGAGCTCAAGTGGTTCTCCCACCTTGGTCTTCCACATTGCTGTAATTACAGGTGTGAGCCACTGTGCCCAGCCTGAAACTTTTCAAGAGTGCAATGTGACCACATAAGCAGGAACAGTCATAATATGGCCCAGACAGAAATTTACTGGGTCCCTGATCTCCTAACATGACATTTGTCTATTAATGACAATGTCTGGACGGGTAGGTCACTGCCAGAATATGAAAACAGCACAGTCATTTCTGTGCTATTGTCTTGTTATTTTTGGGTCTTACAGAACTCCCCCCGCTTCCCAGAATAACTTACACTAATGATGCATGTGCTTCTATTTTAGAGAACGTTTATAAACATCTGAGTCTCCTTGTTCCTTAAACTCATCTCAGCAAGGCCGGGTTTTCGACCGAGAGAGAGGTCAGAATCAGTGCGCCACTGTCTCTACACTAGCGTTCACTGCCTGGCTCTGAATCTTAGCTCTGCTACTTATTAGCTGTGTGACCATGGGCACGTTTTTTGCCTTCTCTATTTTGGTTTCCTCATCTGGAAAAACAATTAGAAAATAACAGTACTTATTTCATAGAATTGTTTTGAAGACTTAAGAGCTCATATGTAGAGAGCACTTGGAGTCATATCTAGTGCAGAGCAAACCTTCAAAAACCGTAGCCATCGTTAATATTATATTTACTAATATTATGATGTCCCTGTGGTCCACTCATGATTCTGATTTAATACCACCTTCTTATCTGGCTGTTTTTTAATAGAGAGTTTGGTCAAGGGAGCATGATAATAGAATCCATTTCCTCATACGCTTTAAGATTTCACTTTACTTTTCATCCGTTGATTTAATTTTATCCCTCAATTTAGCCTCAGAAGGATAGAAGACAAACAAGACTATTTAGGGCCTTCTCTTGATTGTTTTCTGACCTTATCTCTTTGCATGTGTGAAATGCCCATAGACGTTTCATCTTGGAAAGTGCTACACAGACGGGATTATAATGTCTCCGAGTCCTCGGGCTGACAGTGAGAAATGGAAGAAAAATGACCGCGGATCTCTCGAGAGCTGGTAGAGATGAGGATGCAATGACACGCCTTGCCTGGAAATCTGTCTTCAGAGGAGTATGTTGTTAAGTGACAATGAGGAAGAAATCTTTCTGCAACCAGAAGTATCTAGAAGACATTCCCATGTCTCACCAAAATCTCTCCTTCCCTCTTTGGTAAAGACTACCTTAAAAGTGTCAAGTTTTCTGTTTACTCCAAATTCTTGCTTCCAGATACAACTCTTTGTGGGGGATAAAGCAGTGACCCATTTATTAAACGTTAACAACTTATAAACAGAAACATTTTTATCATAATAAAATCCCACTTTAGGAGGCCAAGGTGGGTGGATCACATGAGGCCAGGAGTTCAAGAACAGCCTGGCCAACCTGAAACCTGTATGTACTAAACCCTGTATGTCCTAAACCCTGTATGTACATGAAACCCTGTATGTACTAAAAACACAAAAATTAGCTGGGCGTGGTGGCTGGCGCCTGTAGTCCCAGCTACTCAGGAGGCTGAGGCAAGAGAGTTGCTTGAACCCAGGAGGCGGAGGTTGCAGCGAGCCGAGATTGTGCCACTGCACTCCAGCCTGAGCAACAGAGTGAGACTCTATTATAATAATAATAATAATAATAATAAATAGTATCCTATATTTATGGAGCACACATTGTCTATGAGGCACAACACCAGGCATCTTATATGTAGTTTCACATTTAATCCTCATAATAACCCTGTGAATTTGGCATCATTGTCTTCATTTTACAAGATAAATACATTTGAGAGAGGATACATAAATTTTCCAAAGTCACAGAATTAGCCTACAGCCAAACTTGTTTTAACCTATGCTGTCTGACTCAAAAAACTTTATATGGTAATACATAATAAAATATATAATTTTCAATATTTACTGTATAATATATACAATGCAGCATTTATATAGTGTTTTTGAGGATAGAGGAACTACAGATAATTTTATATACTTTATATGATTGTGAATATTTCATATTTACAATAATGTATATTTTCTGATTATTTAAACTGTATATTAAGTATTACATATTCATAGGTATGATTACTTTTTAAAATACTTTAAAGCAACTAACACAAGGCCAACTTGACAGGAGATGATGATAAAAGATCTAGTTTTTCATAAAATTCAGAGCAAATGAATCTGAACTCATTTATGGATTCCAGAAATAATCTGAACAGACCATTGAGTTTCATGGTCTGCTTAAAGTCAACCTCACAATGTATGATGGATGCTTTTAGATATTTCTTGCATATGAGAAATCCGTACCTAACTGGTAAGAAAATTACCTGTCAGTTTCCTGAAAGAACAGACATCGATAAGCAAATCATACTGTTATACAAATTGTACCAACTAGAATTTACTGGACATATTTTGGGCAGTTACCTTCCCTTGGAGCTAGAAGTTTTTATTTAAGCAATTTTTGATTCGCTTAATTAGGTGAACAAGAAAGAAGGAAAGAAACATGGTAACTACTTTTTTACTGAGTTTTTATGCTGGACACTGCATTTACTTCCCACAAAAGACCCATTAGTGAGGGTATCATTCTAATCTGTGTTTTAGATATGAGAACACTGAGGCATAGTGAGTATACTGAATATTCCCTTTTTGTCCCTCCAGATTTATTTCCACACTCCTCCACTCTGCTCTGTGACCTGGAGACTGGACTCTATGGCTGTTTCAATCAGGTTTTCTGGCCACCTGGTTTCTGGATGGGTTCAGCCAATGAGAGGACCAGCAAGAGACTGGGTTATGGGAGGGAAGAACGATTTAGGTACTTCTTCTTCTGCCTCCATCACTGGTGGGTTGTGAGTTGCAGGGACTGGGTTCTGCTACTTAAACCCATTTATGCCTACTGTTCCATTAGTGGAACACTAAGCATGTGGGTGTTATTTATACCCTACTGCTCAAGGTCATTGCCAAGGTCTGATTGCAAAAATTCAAAAAATTGCAACTTCTAGCATAAATGAGTTAAGGCTATACTGTCTATTAGGTGGTTCGCTCTCATAGCTCTTGCTGAAGTCTGGTAAATTCTCCCTCTTCCTGCACTTGGGAGTTATGTTAACTCTGTAGTTCCTAGCCCAGGGTGCTTCAACCTTCTCATCAGTTTTCCTAAGCCTGCCCATACCTTTGCACAGAATTCCATCAAAAAACTCCTTGCAAAGGCTATCTTTTTCTGGCCGTGACCCTGACAGGTAATGTTGGCTTCAGAAACCTTCCCAAAGTAATACAGATAGTCAGTAAAATAGGGAATTCTGTAGGATTCCATGGAATGCTGGAGGATGAGCAGATTTGGAGGAGGTGGGAGGAATGTTCACTTAGGTTTTGGACATGTTGAACTTGAGATGCTTTCTAGATAACCTTGTAGGGGGCCCAAGAGACAGCTAGAATAAGGATCTAGAGCTCCCAACAGTGGGTGGGCTGAGGATGCATATGGAAATAGAAAGGAAGCCATGGGATTGGGTGAGAGATCCCAAGGAATGTGCTCAGATTAATAACAATAAGAAGAATAGAACGATTTCCTAAGGAAAACCAACATTAAGGGCTAGGGAGATGAATCAGAAAGTCAGCAGAGCCTTGGAAAGGATATTAAAATGATGGGCTCCTACAGGGTCCTGAAAGCCTTGAGAAGAGAAGATGTAAAAGAAGGAGTGAGTGATTGAGTATAATTGCCCTAAGAAGTCAAGTACAATAGTGATTGAAAAGTTGTATTAGATTTTCTTTTTATTGTGGTAAAATCACATAGCATGACACTTATCATTTTGGCCATTTTAAAGAGTACAATTCAGTGGCATTAAGTATATTCATGATGTTGTGCAGCCCTCACTACTATCATGTTCCAGAACATTTTTATCACCCTAAGCAGAATTCTGTACCCATTAGGCAGTTACTCCCAATTCTCCTCTCTCCCTAGGCCCTTCCAACCACTCATCTGCTTTCTGTCTCTACAAATTCACCTGTTGTGGAAAATTCATATGAGTGAAATTATGCAATATGTGGTTTTCCATTATATTTCATAACAAGGAAAATTAAATCTAATTCTAAATAACTTGACTCATTACTATATTTGTGAAGTCAAGAACTTCCATTGGGGAAAACAATGTGACGTCTTGGGCTAGTCTCAGAGAAACAATTTTGACCCAAGCTTGTATTGATCATGGAAATAACAAGGAGTCTGTCAGTGGGGAATGTTAACAAATCTTAAGTTTAGTTACAGATAGCAAAAAAAAAAAAAAAAAAAAAAATTTACAACCTTCTCTTAGACCCCATCTTCCCTAGGAGATTAGCAGTTGACTTAAGGCAGAAGCATTTAAATGCCCAAATATCTCAATACACTCAATACAATTTTGGTTCCTCCCATTCAAGAAGCTAGTTGCTTCAGGACATCTTCATATGGGTCCTTCTTGTCTCCAACTTCTTAATTCTCTGCAGGAATCTAGAATACCCTCAGGTCTGAAAGAGCTAGAAAATTTAAGATCTTTAAAGTCAGAGATGCAGGTGTTGGACCAGGAAAGAAGAAAAATTGAGTGACCCATGGAGATTCTGAGCACCAAACAAATGTGTCCCAAAACAGTGTTTCTTAAGCTATCTTTGGAAAAGGAATATTTTCCTCTAATACTTCACAGACCAATGCTTGCAAAAAAAAAAATTACATTAACAGTGAATTACTAGAAAAATGAAATCAAAACAAGTCCTTTTATTAGATTTATTAGACTCAAAATTATTTTGCAAATTGCCATAAAAGCTTTTAAGCACTGACTCTCAATTCCTGCAGTCACCTCATTGTGGTGCAATGTTTTATGTTTAATGCCTTAATGACTTCAACATTCTAGGACTGTATGAAATAGTTATCTAAGCCTACCTTCTTGATATAACCTGGATTTCCATGATCAATACAAGCTTGGGTCAAAATAGTTCTTCTGAGACTAGCCCAAGACATCACATTGCTTTCCCCGATGGAAGTTCTTGACTTCACAAACATAGTTACAAGTCAAGTTATTTAGAATTAGATTTAATTTTCTCCATTTAAGGTCGCAACAGGACCAGAAAAGTTTTTCTTGGGGGAGGATCCCTGAACTATAGAAAATGATAGAATTTAACGGAAGTAATAGAGCAGAAGCCAGATTACCAGGAGTAGGTGGGTGAACAGGTGTGGGGAATTAGAGACCCTGAGATTGTTACAGGCTACCATTGGGCAATAAGAGAAGAGACAAATGTGACGTTCAGGGAATCTGACATTTTATTTTGTTTGCTTACTTGTTTTGTTTATTTTGTTACTCCTGTTTTAAGATGGGAGAGACTTGAACTTGCTTTTAAAATGATACAATGGACCAGAAAAGAGAGAGAGAGAGAGAGAGGCTTAAGGGAAAGAAGGAAGGGTTACTAGTGGATGTAGGTGGGAGATAATGAGATTCTGAGCACAGGGATGTGTGTTAGTCCGTTTTCACACTGCTGTAAAGAACTACCTGAGACTGGGTAATTTATGAAGAAAAGAGGTTTAATTGACTCACAGTTCTGCAGGCTTAACAGAAAACATGACTGGGAGGCCTCAGGAAACTTTCAACCATGGTGGAAGGCAAAGCGGAAGCAAGGACCTTCTTCACATGGTGGCAGGAGAGAGACAGGGGAAGTGCCACACACTTTTAAATCATTAAATCTCGTGAGGACTCACTCACTATCACAAGAATAGCAAGGGGAAAATCTGCCCCCATGATCCCATCACCTCCCTGCAAGCCCCTCCTCCAATTTGACATGAGACTTGGGTAGGGACACAAATCCAAACCATATCATATATTGGAAGATAGATAAGACAGGAGGAGGAAGTGATGCAAGTGCACCAGTCGGGAGCTGTGCACTTTATGTTGGAACCTGAATTTCATAGCAGAAGAAGTAGGGAAGGGAAGATGGATGTAAAGTAGAGGAAATAAAAAACAAGCTGGAACCCAAAGGTGTGAGTGGAGCCCCACAAGGACAGACTGGAGACTTGCATCAGGGTTTTTGTTGTTTGTTTGTTTTTGTCTCTGATATTAATGATATGAGTGTCCTGCAAAAGCCAGGGGCCCTTAGGCAAACATAGGTACTGACCCAAGAGCCAGAAGCAATGAAAGAGGATTCAGGGAAAGGAATTGTTGCAATTCCAGCTGCTGCCACTTGCCAGGATGAGTCAACAGATCAACAGCAACATGTGTGAGCCGCACAATGACCCGTGCTCCAGCTCTTCCTTCAGGTCTCTCCTGAGGCCCAACTGGGAGCAGCCAGGGAAGGGGATTCTACACTTAGCTTAATTACAAACCCACCATAGTGTGAATACCAGTCAGTTTTAGAAAAAAAAAATCTTGAGGTTTTTCTCACCTGCGTCGAATTTCTTTTTAGGGGATAAAGTAATGTGCTGGGAGTGAGGAGGCTATGGGTGGTGATGGTGATGTCATTACTGGTTGAAATAGCAATAGTGAATAATGGAGCTAGCTCCATTCACTCCTATTCAACCTTGTGCTGGAATTTCTGGCCAGTGCAATAAGACAAAATAAATGAAATGCATAAGTTCAGAAGGGAAGAAGTAAAACTGTATCTATTTTCAGATGGTGTGATTAGTTAAGAGAAAAATCCGATGGCATCAATAAAACAACTAGTGGAACTAATAAATGAATTTAGCAGGATCATATGATCAATGTCAGTACACAAAATAATTATAATTTTACATTCTTGCAGCAATTAGAAATTGAAGTAAGAATCTTCCACTTACAGTGACACATAAAATGTAAAATATCTCAGGCTAAATTTAATGAAAACAATGTATAAGACCTCTACTGAAAACCATAAGCTATTGCTGATTAAAATTAAAAATCACCTAAATAAATGTGGAAATACATCATGTTCATAGATTGGAGGAGTTTACATTTTTAAAATGTCGGTGATTCCTAATTTGATCTATAGATTCCATTCACTTCCAATCATAATTCCAGTAGCCTTTATTAAACAAATAAATTGATAAAATCTGCTTTTAATATGTAAATGGGTGCCAGGTGTGGTGGCTCACACCTGTAATCTCAGCAATTCGGTAGGCTGAGGCAGGCAGACTGCTTGAGCCCAGGAGTTGGAGACCAACTTGGGCAACGTGTTGAAACTTCATCTCTACAAAAAATATCTTAAATTTTAGCCAGACATGGTGGCGTAAACCTGTAGTCCCAGATACTTAGGAGACTGAAGTGGGAGGATCACCTGGGCCTGGAAAGTTGAAGCTGAAGTGAGCCAAGATCACCCCACTGCACTCCAAACTGGGCAACAGAGAGAGACCCTGAAAAAAAAAGAAAGAAAGAGAGATAGAGAGAGAGGAGAGAGAGAGAGAGGAGAGAGAGAGGAGAGAGAAAAGAAAGAAAGAAAAAAGAAAGAGAGAGAGAGAAAGAAAGAAAAGAAAGGAAAGAAAGAAAAAGAAAGAAAGAAAAGGAAGGAAGGAAGGAAAACTGAAAGTGGCAGTGCAACGAAGATAGAACAGTTAAGCAATTTTGATGAAGTGAACAGCTTTGGAGAACTAATGCTACCTTACTTATCTGACTTCTCATAAAGCTACTTTATCAAGAAAGGGTGACGTGTGCACAGTGAAGGACAATTGAATCAGTGGAACAGCCTAGGGCAGTGGTCCCCAAACTTTTTGACACCAGGGGCCAGTTTCATGAAAGACAATTTTTCCACAGATCACGACGGGGTGGGGAATGGTTTCAGGATGATTCAAATGCATTACATTTATTGTGCACTTGATTTCAATTATTATTACATTGTAATATCTAGTGAAATAATTATACAACTCACCATAAAGTAGAATCAGTGGGAGCCCTGAGCTTCTTTCCCTGCCTAGATGGTCCCATCCAGGGGCGATGGGAGGCAATGACAGATCATCAGGCATTAGATTCTCATAAGGAGCACACAACCTAGATCCCTTGCATACGGTTCATGCTCCTGTGAGAATCTAATGCCACTGGTGATCTGACAGGAGGCAGAGTCCAGCGGGAATGTAAACGATGAGGTGTGGCTGTAAATACAGATGAAGCTTCACTTATTCACCTGCCACTCACCTCCTGCTGTGTGGCCCAGTTCCTAATAGGCCACAGATTGGTACCCATCCGTGGCCCCCGGGTTGGGCACCCCTCAGCATAGAGAGTCCAGCAGTAGACTCAAGCTTACATAGCCAAATGATTTTAGACAAAGATACCAAAAGCAGTTCACTGGGGAAAGAAAAATGAACTCGGTATCTTTCTTATGGCATACACAAAAATCATTTTGAGGTGGAGCATAAACCTAAGCATAAAAGTCAAAAATATAAAGTTTCAGAAGAAAATATCAGTGAATATCCACACAACCTGAGAGTAGTTAAACATTTCTTAGGTAAGACACAAAAACAGAAAGAAAAAAAATAATAAATTAGACTTTGTCATAATTAAGCATTTTTCCTCATCAAAAGTCATCAGTAAGAAAATATACCAAGAAGCCACAGATTATTTTAAAAAATGAGAAAGATGTAGCTGACAAATGACTTCATGAGAATACATAGAGCGAGAACTCCTATAAATCAATATTAAAAAGATGAGAAATCCAATTAAAAATAAAGCTTTGACCATTCTCTTGCAAACAAAGATATAGAAATTTTGAATAAGCACATAAATACGTGCTCAACACCATTAGCCATCATAAAAATACAAAATCAAAGCCACAATGGCATGTCCCCACACCCTCATCTGGATTGCTAAAACTAAGACTGACAATACCAAATGTTGGCAAGGATACAGAGCAACCAGGACTCTCCCACAATGCTGGTGGGTGTATATAAATGGCATGACAACATTTAAAAAAGGATTGGCAGCTTCTATCCAACAACCTAGCAATTTTACTCCTAGAAATATATCAAAGAGAAATGAACAGATATGCCCACCAAAGACCTGTACAAGCTGATAGGAGCTTCTTTATAATAGCCCCAATTGGAAACAACCAAAATAGTCATTAACAGAAAAGTGTGTAAGCAACTTGTAGCATATTTATACCCTAGAATAACAACTCAGAAATAAATAGGAATAGACTACTTATACATATAATATCATGAATAAATCACTTGGATGTGGCCGGGCGCGGTGGCTTATGCCTGTAATCCCAGCACTTTGGGAGGCCGAGGCAGGCGGATCACGAGGTCAGGAGATCCAGACCATTCTGGCTAACACGGTGAAACCCCGTCTCTACTAAAAATGCAAAAAATTACCCGGGCGTGGTGGCATGCGCCTGTAGTCCCAGCTGCTCGGGAGGCTGAGGCAGGAGAATGGTGTGAACCCGGGAGGCTGAGCTTGCAGTGAGCCGAGATCGCACCACTGCACTCCAGTCTGGGCGACAGAGTGAGACTCCGTCTCAAAAGACAACAACAACAACAAAAATCACAAGGATATCATGCTGAGTGGAAGAAGCCAGGCACAAAGGAGAACTTAATGTGTGAATCCACTTACATAAAATTTTAAAAATAGGTAAAACTTGTCTATGGTGGAAAACATCAGACAAATAGTTGTCTCTTTTTGGGAACTGACTGGGACTTGAGTTTAAGGGGACTTTTTGGTGTGGTGGAAATGTGGCTACATCCACTGATAGGATTGTGGGTTACATGGACATACACATTTTGCAAAACTTGTGAACTATATATTTAAGATGCATGCATTTTATTTTATACATATTTTGCCTTAAGAAACATTTTTAAAAATTCTGAACTCCAGTAAATTGGTTTGCTTTTCACAGTGGAATAAATCGGCAATTCTGAAACTATTTTTTGTGTATCCTGGGCTTTAGCATAAGTGTAAATATTTTGAAGAAAACGAGATCTAGCTTTTTCATTGTTAGAAAATGTAGTTACAAATATGGAAAGAGAAAAAAACTAGAATGTTCCCTGTGATGTTGGATTGAAATTAAATGTATCAGTATAAATCACGGTTTTTAATATAGGTGTATCTGTGTGTGTGTGTGTAGACATGTATGTGTAACTTAGTCTATCTGCTGAGAGGGTCTAGAAACAATGATATAGTAACAGCAATGAGTACATTTAGACCCAGATATTGATTTCTAAATATCAGTTTCCTCTAAAAGGAATTGTAATTCCTTGGAGAAAAGGCCAAACCTAGAGCTGGGGAAGAAAAAGTATTCATTGAGCCTGAGACTCCTTTTTGTGCCAGAAATTAAGGAAGTGATGGAGAGCAATGTGGATATATCAAATGTACACAGGACCAAGATGAAGGAGCTCCTACAGGCTTCGGCTGATACAGTTTGAGTATTAAAACAAATAGTGATAGTAGATTATAACTCATTGACTAAAATAAGAATCTGTGAGTTTGTAATGACAAATGAGTGAGTAAATGGAGAAGACAAGCTCTTCCTTACAGAATATCAACTATTAATAATAAATATAGAAGGATTAATGGAGTTGGAAAAGCATCAAGTAATACTAAACCATGCTATGAAAGTTTCATTAAGGAACAGGATACATACAGCTTCAATGTATCTATGCACAAGTTATTTATTATTATGAAGGAAAAGCAGTGACTTCACAGTGGAGAAATCTGGCAGACACCACATTAACCAAGTGATTTTGAGGCACATTCAATGAAATAACTGATATAGTTTGGATATTTGTTTCCGCCCCAATCTCATTTTGGGAATTGTAATCCCCAGTGCTGAGGTGGGACCTGGTGGGAGGTGTCTGGGTCATGGGGGCGGATCCCTCATGGCTTGGTGCTATCTTCGTGATAGTGAGTTCTCACAAGATCTGGTCATTTAAAAGAATGTGGCACTCCCTGCCAACTCTCTCTCTCTCTTTCTCTCTCTCTCACACACACACACTCTCACATACACTTTCTCCTGCCTTCACCATGGGAACTGTCTTCTCCTACTTCGCCTTCTGCCATGATTGTAAGCTTCCTGAGAACTCTCCAGAAGCTGATGCCAGACCTATGCTTGCTGTACAGCCTGCAGAACCAGGAGCCAATTAAACCTCTTTTTTTTTTTTTTTTTTAAATAAATTATCTAGTCTCAGGTATTTCTTTATAGCAATGCAAGAATGGCCTTATACAATAACCAATCGGGGCTCTTTAAAAATATCAAGGTAAAAACAACAACAACAACAACAACAACAAACAAAACAAGAAAAGGTTGGGGAACGTTCTAGGTGAAAGAAGACTACAGGCATAGCAACTAAATGCAGAGGTATGAGGGTTGCTTAAGATGAGAAATTAGAGGATGCAGTAAGCTATGATCATGCCACTGCACTCTAGCTTGGGCAACAGAGTGAGACACTGTTTCAAAAAGAAAAGTATACACCAAAGTTAATAATCCAGGGGTATGGCATCTCCAATTTCTCAAATGTTTCATAAAAATACTTATGTAGAATGATGAATCAAATGAGGAAAAAATAATAATTTGTGAATGTTAATAAAAGATATTGACATTCTCTTGCAGTCATCTTGCAGCTTTTCCGTAAGTTGGAATTTTATAAAAATCAAAAATTGAGAGACAAAGAGGAGAGCCCAGGATGTGATTCCTGATGAACAGGGCTGCTGGCCAGGTTGTTAAGGTTCGTAAGTTCCTGGCTAAACAAGCCGAGGCTGTGCCTGGGTTGGCAGGCACTGACGGGCAGAAACTGATTATTACAAGTCTGTAAATCAGAGAGCTGGTTTAGACCATAAAATTGGAAGTTAAAAAAACGCATGTTGCGCTGTAGGCAATTTAATTCCTTTGCATATGTTATTCGGAAAGTTACTTTATAATTACAAGCATAACTAATACAAAGTTACATACTTTGTAATTAAAGATCTTGTGGGGTAAGGAAAACACATTAGGAACTGGAACTCATTTTTTTTGTTTGTTTGAGACAGGGTCTCCCTGTCACCTAGGTTGGAGTGAAGTGGCACGAACACAGCTCACTGGAGCCTTTATACTTCCTGGGCTCAAGGGATCCTCCTGCTTCACCCTCTCAAGTAGCTGGCACACAGTTGCATGCCACCATGCCTGGTTATTATTATTATTTTTGTTGTTGTTGACATGGCGTCTCACTATATTGCCCAGGTTGGTCTCGAATTCCTGGCCTCAAACAATCCTCCTGCCTCGGCCTCCCAAAACTCTGGGATTACTGCACCTGGCTTTGAAACTGGCATTTCACCAGGCACTGGTCCCACGGTACCTCCTTGGATCTTCCCAATAACCCCCACTACCACACTCAGGTAGATGTGATCATCTACATTTTACAGAAGAGGCAACTGAGGTATTACACATTTGTCTTGGCTAGGCGCAGTGGCTCACACCTGTAATCCCAACCCTTTGGAGACTGAGCTGGGAAGATCACTTGAGCCCACGTGTTTGAGACCAGCCTAGGCAACATAGTGAGAGCCCATCTCCACAAAAAATAATTAAAAATTAGCTGGGCATGCTGGCATGTGCCTATAATTCCAGTGACTCTGAAGGCTGAAGTGAGAGGATCTCTTGAGCCCAGGAGTTTGAGGCTGCAGTGATCTGTGATCGTGCCACTGCACTCTAGCCAGCCAGGGTAACAGATGGAGACTCTTCCTCTAAAAAAAAAAAGGAAAATTTATCTTATCCAAGGTCACATGACTAGAAAGTGTTTCAGGAAGGAGGGGTCCTGCAGAGAGAATGAAACAAAAAAAAGATGACTTTCAACCTCATTACCCTCTGAAAGATAACCCCCAGGAAGGTAGGGATCTTCGTCTATTTTGTTCAGACTTTTATGCCCGAACCTGAAACAAACACTCACAAAAAAAAAAAAAATGCTCAGTTTATAGCTGTTGAATGAATAAATAAATTTCTTACCGTCTTTGACGAGATCTAGGTTATTGGGAATAGTCATTACTGTGGTGGACTGGAGACAAAAGGCGGGTAGGAGCAAGCAAAGTGCTGGGATTACCGGCACGAGCCACCACACCTGGCAAATTATGTGCTTTACAGATAAATTATATCTGAATTAAAATATATGCCTTCTCTGAGAACATGATTTTGTGGAGCAGGATGAACACTCAGGGAAAAAGTAGAGGAGGGAGGAGTCTCCTGCAAGGAAGACACTGGATGGAGGGAGGTGGGTGTGGGAAGAGCCGACAGGGTCTGCAATAGAGAGGGATAAGAAAGGCTCTCTGCTGATCACTGGGCACTCACAGGGGCCTGGGTTCCTGCTTGCAGGGGTAGCTGACTCAGCTTGGTCACTGGCGAGGCTGTTGTCAGACTGAGCGCCTGGCTGGGAGAGCTCACCTTGGCTCTGTGTTCTTCTAAGTTGCTGGAGCTGGAGTGGGCTAGGCACACGGAGTCCAACCGAAAGCCTGTCTAGGTTAAGATGTATGTTTGCATTTGATTGCCCTCGCTCCTAGGAAGCTTACTCAGAATCGGTTGCATCAAATGTCTGCCCCCGATATCCATCCTCTCTCTCATCCTCTCCCCGTCCTTCATCACTTGGTAATCCAAGGCTGTTGTGGATAGAGTTTTAGTTGAGCTCTCTCTTCTTCTACTGATTAGAGCCATTATTTGTGATTTAATTAAGGAATATTTTTCACGGGACATTTCAAACAAAATCATGGGCTGTACTCGCAACCTATGCAAGGGAGGGAAGTGAGAGAAGAAGGGAGGAGGAGGGGGGAAAAAAGAAAATAAAACAAGGAGATGAGAGTGAGAGGAAATGAGAGACAGTGAGAGAATGAAATGGCAAGATAGGAAGGAGGGAAGTGGGGGGAATAGATATAAATACAAGATACGCTTTCTTCTTTGTCCAGATCCTCTCCCCATTTCTCACTCTGACCGCAGCATCCTCACCTCCATTAGAGAAGGTTGCCAGGAAACAGAAAAGAAAGAGGGCCAAAGAAAAGGGACCACTAGACTAAGCCCAGGGAAATGCGTCATCATCCAGGAACTGGTCCATGATTGCTGGAGGAAAGAGGTTTGGAATCAATGAAAAATATGAACCATATAATGTATTTTAGAAGAGATAAATTATAACTTTCAGGTAGACAGAGACATTCAATGGAGGATCAATTCTTCTTAGTCAGAGGTCATGGGAACCTCCAGAAATGAATGAACTAAAAAGGCACATTCAAGTCTGTCTGTGAAACTTACTTGGTGTCTTTCTTCCAGGTAAGTTAAGTCTGGAAGGAAGACGACAGTGACATCCCTAAGCACTGTTTCTGCTTCTAGTTCTCCCTCCTCCAGGATGAATAACAATATGCAGTATATTGGGCACTTACTAGATGCAGTTGTGTCATTTCTAGTATTAACCTATTAATATTTACCATGAATACTAAAATAGCAGAGCATTATCTATCAAAGTAATATTAATTACCTATCAAGGTAATATTAATATTAGTATGAGGATGATATTGTGATAATACTCACTTTTTATTTTTGCACTTGCTGTCTGTCAGATGCTGGCTGAGGCACTGTGCATATATTAATGTTCTCAGTAGCCCAAGGACATTTTTCTACCCATTTACTAGATGAGCTAACTGATGGTGGTCAGAGAGGTGAATAATTTATCAGTAACAAATTTATCAATTTGTTATTGATAAAACAGAGATTCTAAGCTAATTCTGATTGCCAGATCTGTGCTCTTAACTACCAGGAGAATTCACCACTTTTTAAAATATATTTCCTTATTTGATTCTGATGGTAGTTAGGTCTCCTTATGTCTATTTCAGAGATGAGGAAACTGAGGCACAGAGACATACAATAACTTGTTCTAGTTTACGGGAGTGTCTCCTAAGACCCCTCATTACTATTCATAACCTATCAGATATTTAGCATCCACCAATTTATCTAATTACAGATGCTTCTAAAGTGCTTGTAACCTGCTCTAAGTGGGAACAGCATGCACGTGCAACCTCATTTACACTGTTAATTTGGTAAACTTCCTTCAGCCTCCATCCAAGATGTCACAGATTCCAGTCTTAATGAAACTTAATGAGATTTGGTTATAAATGTATGGAGGTAACGGCTTGTATAACATTGTAATGTTCCTTGAATTTTCGACCATATTTGCTAGGGTTTCTGGACAGGAAATTTTTCCATCTCTTTAGAGGAGAGAAAAAGAAAAAGATGAAAACCTCAGGCTATCTCACTGTCACAGTTCCTAAAAACTAAGGAATAAATGGCCCAATTTTACCTTAAAATTCTGTCTTTTAATTGATGCTGAGCACTTCCCTGTGTTTACAAATGTTAGTTGATTACCGACTGTATACAGAGTTCTGATGTTTCACTATGAAGAGGTACAAAAAAAGAATACACATAAATACATATGTACCTATTATGAAAATAAATATAAACAAGAGATATATTTATTATAAAGCAAAAATCCCTTATAAAAATTGTCTTTAAAATCTAAGTTATGCTGCTTGTAAATGTCTTAAATGGCAAAGGTGGCAGATTTTGAAAAGCAAATAAACATCAGGAAAAAATGTAAAAAGGAAAGAGAGCATAGTTGGCCATATTACAATTGAAGTCAAAGCAGTGTGACATAGTGAAAAGAATTTGGGCTTTGGACTTCGACCTGAGTTTATATCTTAACCTTGATTGATCATCAACTACCCTATTGAAAAATTTGGGATTAAATAATACCTATATTACAGGGTGATTATGATAGTTAAAATAAATGATCCAGCATGTGTTCATAACTCATTAAATATCCTGGCTCAAGGCAGGTAACTCAATATAGAGTAATAATTCTTGTTATTTTGATTATCACTATATTACAATAGACATCTGCTCTATATAGGAAATGTAAAATTGATGATTTGCAAATATAAGTACTGAAATGCTTATGGATCCCTAAATTCACATATAGCAACAACGAGGTGACTGTTTCTCATCGATTATAGATCTTCCTGACTGCTCACAAATGGAGCAAACCTCATACTGATAAGACTGTGCGTGATATGGGGCTAATTGAAATTGACCATCTAGACTAGGGTCTCAAAAATCAAATCCATACAAAGATCAAGCTGGCAATGAAAATCAGTGAAGCACGCTGGGTATCCTAAGATGTATGCTTCGGACACGGACGAGAAAGGAGCACCAGACAATACTTACATTTATATTAAAACAGATTGGATATTTTTCAATTCTATAATTCTGAATTTTCTTGAAATATGTGGTCCTCTCAGTCTATATTTGATTTTCTTACATTTGATTCAGGTGGGTATAATAAATATTTTACTGCTTTTATAATTATCCTAAAAGAAGAATAACCCAAATTTAATTACAAATGTCAAGGATTATTTGGATTCAGACTCAAAGAGGCAATGGGAAGTGGTGCGGAGTGCTGCAAATCAGAGAATACAGATATTGTCAGCTCCAATGTATGGTTGCCAAGTGGACCTGGCATTGCAAGATTTCCCAGTCTTTCCAAAGTCACAAAAAATATCTGGATTTTATGGGGGTATATTCTAATATTTAAATGTTGACAACTTAAAAAAAAAACAAAAAACATGATATGGCCTCATGTTCTATGGACCAAACAAAACACATTTGTGGACATGTGATTGGCAAGGGACTCTAAGCAAAATCACCTGACCATGGAATCAATTGATAAAAGTCACACAGTGATTAATTTATTCCACCCATGTCCACTGCCTACTGTGTCCAAAGCATTCATGGCATACATTGGAAGAAACCCAAGAAGAGTATGATGTTTGCAACTATGGGATTTGAAATCAGATATCCTTGGTTTAAATCCCAGCTCTGCAACCTTCTAGCTGTGTAAAATCATCAGTAAAATGGGGATGATTTCTAACTCTCAGGGTTGTCATGAGAATGAAATGACATAATGCATTGGTTGTTCATAGTGAACATATATTTGCTGATCGTTCACCGGCTGGCACAAATAAAGGTTAACTCTTATGATCACTGACAGCCCACTGCTATGGTCCTGGCATTCTGTTCTCCAAGTTCATAACCTTCATCCCCAGCCAGCTTCCTGTAAGTTCTGTCTGGTGCTCCTTTCTTGATAATGTCCTCCCATATAGCTACCACCCAAATGAACACAATAGATGTGGATATAGATGCTCTTCTCCCCACATTTCAGCTGTCATGTTGAATTATGTGGCTTCAATCTTACTGAGACACTGTACCTTGTAAGACACCGTTACATACTGATACCACCCAGTCCTGTTAGACCCAATTTATGTCCAGCTGCACAGCTGTATTTTCTTATGCCATGTCTTGTTATACATGTCCTTACTGGCTGAGGCAGTGGCTGCAAAGTCTCCTAATTTCAGAGTCCTGGACTGTGCTGCCATATCAAAGAGCCTCGTGGTGCTACCTGAGATTTCCTTCCTACCCCTTTGTGTCTATTCTCATCCTCTCTGAAGACTCTACACTGTTCCTACCATAAAGTTTACTTCCTAATATCTCCTCATTCAGGCTACTTGGCTTTTCTGCCTTAACTTCTTCAAATGCTCATCAAATCTGCTTATTCATCTTTGATAAAGAATTGACGCCAGCTGAACTCCAGACAGTATATACCGTTATATCCTCTCAAATCCTCTCTTCTGCCCTTGTGCATTTTTCCTCTCATTTAATTTTGAGGACTTCCAAAACTCTGCTTTGATGACATCTGCCACCATGGGGTTAATTATCACTTACACACAGAATGATTGCTATGGACTAAATTTTTGTGTTGGCTCCAAATTCATACGTTGAAAACTAATCTCCAATGTGATGATATTTGGAAGTGAGGCCTTTGGGAGGTGATCAGGTCGTGGGAGTGGAGCCCTCAAGAATGAGATCAGTACTCTTATAAGGGGCTGAGACTGGAGTTCCCCCTTCCACATGACACAATGAGAAGGTACCTTCTATGAGCCAGGAAATTGGCCCTCACCAGACATGGAATCTGCTGGTACATTGATATTGGACTTCCAGCCTCTAGAACCTTGAGAAATAAATGTCTGTTGTTTATAAGCTACTCAGTCTATGACATTTTGTTATAGCAGCCCAAAAGGACTAAGATAATGGTGTCAAGAAAAGACTAGTCTTTAGGGTCAGGTGGTGTGCATTTGAGCACCGCTTACGTGTCAGATATGTAACTTCTGGCTATTCCCTTTCCCCTGTGAGCTAAGTTTCCTTACATATTAAATGAGGTTATTAATGATGCCTGATTTACATGAAGATAGAGAATGAGCAGATAATGACAGTGGCTATCACCATTTCTGGCACACAGTCAGCACTCAACAAATGTTTGTTCCTTCATCCTATCAGGAAAAAAAATGTTCATCGAATTCCTCAGGGTAAAGACTGTGTCTTTATCATTTCTGAACCTTCAGGAGAGTCATGGTGACTGAGGTTTGAAGGACAGAGGTGAACATTTGGGGGCGAGGCACTGCTAGAAGAGATGTGTCCATAATACATGTTTCTTTCTTCCTGAAGTGAATAGAGTTCTGAAACCCACTATACTAGTCCATTTTCATGCTGCTGATAAAGACATACCTGAGACTGGGCAATTTACAAAAGCAAGAGGTTTCATGGACTCACAGTTCCATGTTGCTGGGGAGACATCACAATCATGATAGAAGGTAAAAGGCACATCTCACATGGCGGCAGACAAGAGAGGAGAATGAGCCAAGTAAAAGGGGTTTCCCCTTGTAAAACCATCAGATCTCAGGAGACTTATTCACTAACATGAGAACAGTATGGTGGAAATGGTCCCCGTGATTCAGTTATCTCCCACTGGGTCCTTCCCACAACACGTTGGAATTATGGGAGCTACAATTCAAGATGAGGTTTGTGTGTGGACACAGCCAAACCATATCACCCACTCACCACACCCAGGAACTTTCCCTCCATGCCTGGGTTGATTCCTTGCAGCACTTAGACTACAGAGAGCCTAATCACCTGGAGGTCATCAGAATTACCCAGAGGGCTTGTTTAAACACAGATCAAGGTGCCTTGCTTCCAGTTTTGGATGAGGCCTAGTAATTTGCATTTTGAACACGTTCCCAGATGATGCTGATGCTGCCTGTCTAGGGACCACACTGTTGACTTTGTGTATAACTGAAGTAGAAGGTGGGACTTGACTCCAGAGGTGGGGCTCAGACACTGGACCAAATTGAAGACCAGCTAAAACAGGGACAGGGCATAAGCAGCTTTCCATAAGACACACCCACCAGTGTGCCATGTCAGTTTACCATTGCCACGGCAACACCCAGGGGTTACTACCCCTTTCCATGGCAATGCCCTGACAGCCCAGAAGTTACTACCCTTTTCCTAGATATTTCTGTATAAACCACCCCTTAATATGACTGCAGAACTGCTGTGAGCTGCTACTCTCAGCACACTGCCTATGGGGTCACCCTGCTCTGCAGGAGCAGTCATGGAGCTGTAAGAGTGTAGCTGGAGCTGTAACACAGCTGCTTCAATAAAGCTGTTTTCTTCTACTCTACCATCAGCTTGCCCTGGAATTCTTTCCTGGGTGAAGCCAAGAGCCCTCATGGGCTAAGCCCCAGTTTGGGGCTGTCCTGCCCTGCATCATAACCACTCTGCTCTGTCTCAGCAGTTCTCAACTAGAGGGCCAATTTTGTGCCTCTCAGGGACATCTGGCCATGTTTAGATACTTTTGGTTGTCCCAGCCAGGTTGGGGAGGATGCAACTGGCATCTAGTGGGTAGGGAGCAGGGATGCTGTTAAGCATCCTACATTGCACAGGACAGCTCTCAACAAAATGATTATGCAGCCCCAAATTCAATAGTGCTCAGGATGAGAGGCCCTGCCTTCCTCCCCCCAATCCCAGCAAGTATTCAGAATGATGATGTCTATCTGCCCATCAGGAAGTCAGCAGGACGTCACTGCTGTGTTTCCCCTCCCTTCCTGCTCCACTGAAACAGATGAACGGGTCTCAGGCCACCCCAGGGCTCCTCTACTCTGAAGGCAGAGCTGCTTGACTACATCACTGCCTGCTTGAACCCTCCTTGGCTCCTCATTGCCCCTTTAACAAAGACCAAGGTCCTTCCCATGCCTCCAGGACTTGCCTGTCCGTCTCTCTAGCTTCCTGTCCTGCATCCACCCTACTGCCCACCCTCCAGCTGCTCACATCTGCTGTCAGTTTCCTGACATTGCCAAACTCTCTCTCACTGTGGACCTAGGCTCATGTTTTTCCACTGGTCTAGGGCTGCCATACAAAACACTGCAGACCGGGAGGCTTAAACAATAGAAGTTACCTCCTCACAGTTCTGGAAGGTAGAAGTCCAAGGTTGTGTTGTTAGTAGGTTTGGTTTCTACCTGGCTTGCAGATGGCAGCCTTCTCAATGTGGCCCTACATGGTCTTCATGTGTGTGCATGTGCCTGTGTTCAAATTTCCTGCTTTTATAAGGACACCAGTTATACTGGTTGAGGGTCCACCCTAAAAATCTCATTTTTAATTTCCTCTTTAAAGGCCTCGTCTCCAAATACAGTCTCATTCTGAGATATTGGGAGACAGAAATTCAGCCTATGAATTTAGGTAGGAGACACAATTCAGCTAATGACATCTGGGAAATCCCCACTCAACCTTTAGGTATGAGGCTGAATGTTGTCACCTCTGGGAAACCTTCTCTGGTTCCTTCCTCCATCATCATTTACCACCATGGACTATCCTTATTACACAAAGCACCTCTCATGATGCATTGTGTGAATTCACCTATCAGCAGCCCCGGAGATCAAAGCTCTAAGGGGTAGGCACCGTGGTTGTGTTGTTGAATCCTATATCCCCAGAGCTAGCACCACTCTTGACAAAAAGGAGATTTCCAGTATATATTGGGTGAGTAGCTTAAAGAGCTGCAAGCGCATCTGTCCTAGATTTTAGATACAAGATTTAATGTCATGTGATATCTTGTTCAATAAAAAAATTCATTGAATCACTAAATTTATTTTATCCTGAGTTTGGTCCTGGCAATAAATTCACAGCACAGATTTTATTTTTGTGGCCAGATTACACTCCTTCATGAAAATGAACAGAACATGGTTAAACATGACCTCTAAGTGAGGGAGTGTTACACACAGGATTGCAAACTCTGATATGTCTCTACCACTTTTCAAAGATGCTCTTGAATTCCATTTGTCATTTCCTTTTCCAGGGAAAACTCACTTGAACAAAAGTGACACTCAAGTCAGAATGCATAGCAAGATGAGGTCAGTCAAGGTGATGTTTGTGCTAACTTGCATCAGCTCTTTCCCCCAGGGTTGAGCTCTTCCTACATAATCCTGGCTTGGCATTTGTGGATTTGAAGTTTTCAACATTCCATATAACTAGGGCCACTGTGGGTGGTTGTTTAGGTTGCATTAGGCACAATTGTAGGCTCCAACCCCTACTTGCCACTCCAGACTTCAAGAACTCATCTTTTCAGGGGGGTTATCTAAAAGACCCTGGGAGGTTTGGATGGTTCAGGAGACTCTCTTTAATGTCTTACCTCTAATGGGAGGATTTTAGTGGCTAAATAAACTCTTCGTGCTCACTATGTGACCCACGTCTCTACAAAGAGGTTTGAGCAGGCCTAGAAAGGTCTGATTCACTCTGGAAAAAAAAAAAAAGAGTTTGACTGCCTGCCTACATGCTCAGAGTTCTCAGATTAAGTCAACACATTTACTGTCTATTACATTCATGGCACCATGCCCAGTGTTGAAATATAACCCAGGACCAGCCACGGTTGCTCATGCTGTAATCCCAGCACTTTGGGAGGCTGAGGTGGGTGGATGACCTGAGGTCAGGAGTTTGAGACTAGCCTGACCAACAGGGCGAAACTCTGTAGAGACTAAAAAATGCAAAAATTAGCCGGGCATGGTGATGCATGCGTGTAATCCCAGCTACTCAGGAGGCTCAGGCAGCAGAATCGCTTGAACCCAGGAGGCAGAGGTTGCAGTGAGCCGAGATTGTGCCACTGTACTCCAGCCTGGGCGACAGAGTAAGACTCCATCTCAAAAAAAAAAAAAAAAAAAAAGAAAAGAAAAGAAAAAGAAAAAAGAAAGAAATATAACCCAGACTGGGCGCAGTGGCTCACACCTGTAATCCCAGCACTTTGGGAGGCCAAGGCGGGTGGATCACTTGAGGTCAGGAGTTCAAGACCAGCCTGACCAACATGAGGAAACCCTATCTCTACTAAAAACACAAAAATTAGCCGGGTGTGGTGGTGCTTGCATGTAATCCCAGCTACTTGGGAGACTGAGGCAGAAGAATCACTTGAACCCAGGAGGTAGAGGTTGCAGTGAGCCAAGTTTGCACCACTGCACCCCAGCCTGGGCAACAAGAGCAAAACTCCATCTAAAAAAAAAAAAAAAAAAAAAAAAAAAAGGAAAAGAAGTGTAACCCAAAGGTTGTCATTTCTTATAGCTGGAACATAGCAGGTGAGTGGGTGTATTAATTTGCTAAGGCTTCCATAACAAAGTACTACAGACTGGGTGGCTTAACCAACAGAAATTTACTTCCTCACAGCTCTGAGGCTAGAAGTCTGAGATCAAGGTGTTGGCAGGGTTAGTTTTGTTGTTGCTGTTGTTGTTTTCCAAGTCTTTCTCACTTGGGCTTGTAGATGACCATCTTTTTCCTTGTATCTTCCGCATGGTCTTCCCTTTGTGCATGTCATTGTCCTAATCTCCTCTTCTTATAAAAACACCAGTCATATTGAATGAGGGTACACCCTAATGATCTCACTTTAATTTAATCTCCTCTTTTTTTTTATTATTATACTTTAAGTTCTAGGGTACATGTGCATAACGTGCAGGTTTGCTACATATGTATACTTGTGCCATGTTGGTGTGCTGCACCCATCACCTCGTCAGCACCCATCAACTCGTCATTTACATCAGGTATAACTCCCAAAGCAATCCCTCCCCCCTCCCCCCTCCCCGTGATAGGCCCCGGTGTTTAATCTCCTCTTTAAAGACTTTATTTCCAAGTACAGTTACATCTGAAGTGCTGGGGGTTAGGACTTCAGGATATGAATCTGGGGAGGAGGACAAATGAGTACCCAAAATTCTGAGTTGCAAGTATTAGGCCACTCTCGCATTGCTATCAAGAAATACCTAAGACTGGGTAACTTATAAAGAAAAGAGGTTTAATTGGCTCATGGTTATGCAGCCTATACAAGAAGCATAGCGGCTTTGCTTCTGGGGAGGCCTCACCAGGAAGCTTCCAATCATGGTGGAAGGCAAAGGGGGCACAAGCTTCTTACATGGCAGGAGGAGGAGCAACGGAGACAGAAAGGGGAGGGGTGCAACCCACTCTTAAATAACCAGATCTCATGAGAACTCACTATCTCCAGGACAGTACCAAGGAGATGGTGCTAAACCATTCATGTGAAATCCACACTCCCACAATCCAATCACCTCCTACCAGGCCCCACACTCAACACTGGGGATTACAATTCGACATGAGATTTGGTGGCGACACAGATTTAAAACATATTCGTCCTCATCTCTCAAATAGGGAAGATGATACCTACCTCAGTGCAGGGAAAGCCCTTAGTACAGAGTAAGGGTCTGATTAATAAAAATATTCTTTCTAGTACCAGCTCAATGGCCTGCCGTTAATCCAGTTTCTGTTCTGGAGGCTGGCGAGGGGAGAAGAGATGACGCCCTCAGCCACCGGTCCGGTCTGGAATATCTCTCCTCAGAGCATGGTCCCCAACCCACCAGCATCACTTGTGAGCTTTTGGGAAATGCCGAATCTCGGACCCCACGCCAGATCTACACTGAGTCAGAAGCTCAGGTCCTTAGGTGATTCACACACAGGTTAAAACTGAGAATCAGGCCGGGCGCAGTGGCTCACGCCTGTAATCCCAGCACTTTGGGAAGCCAAAGTGGGTGGATCATGAGGTCAGGAGTTCGAGACCAGCCTGGCCAACATGGCAAAACCCCATCTCTACTAAAAATACCAAAATTAGCCAGGTGTGGTGGCGCGTGCCTGTAATCTCAGCTACTTGGGAGGCTGAGGCAGGAGAATCGCTTGAATCTGGGAGGCAGAGGTTGCAGTAAGCTGAAATCACACCACTGCAATCCAGCCTGGGTGACAGAGCAAGATGCTGCCTCAAAAAAAAAAAAAAAAAAAAAAGAAAATAAAAATAAAATTGAGAAGCACCAGTATAAACATGGAGTGACTCAGTTGTCCCCTTCTGCCACCTGCCTCTCCAGCGCTGACAGCATCTCTAGAACTAAATAATCTGCCCTGCCCCTTTTATCATGCTTCTCAAGTCTGTATAGTCCTTCCCAATGTCATTTTCACCAGCAGACAAGAGGGGGAAACATTTTCTCAGAAAGATAAGTTTCAGTCTTGACATTTAACCTCTGTAGTCTGTAACCTGTCAGTCAAGAGAATAGCGAAGGTCATTTACCTGATCTTCATGCAGTTCAGGCTTCCCTGACTGCTCTTAAGAAGCTCATCAGGTCCAGCTCTGAATCTATGCAGCATAGAAGCAAAACCATTGTGATGGGCCATTAACAAGTGTCATGCAGACAGTGTGGGTGGGAAATCATAGTCCAGAATGTCAAATGACTCTTAGACCTACCAGGAGAGATGCTCGATTAATTCTGTCCTTTAACACCTCCCTGAAAAGTTCTGCACATAAGAGCAACTCCCTTTATCGGCTCTTGGAGCTCACCTCTTTGTTACTGGCTTTAACCTCAGCCCCCTAAAATCTGATGCCACTCCATCCAAACAAACCAAGAACATCCCACTGTGGGTCCCATGTTTTCAGCTGTGTTCATGCATTTGGAAGCGGAAGAGCTTCTAGCCCGAGTAAAAAGAGTGCATCATTTTACACCACAGCTTCCATCCCACTATTCAACAGGGCTGCTCAGCTTTCTCAAGCACAGCTAATACCACAAAGCCCGTTAGTATCTCAGCCTGCTACCTTCTTCTTCCCAGACTACGGTCTGCAATCCTGACCCAGCCTCAGGGACAGCAGCCACACATGGAGCCCTTAGGGGACAGTAACACCATTTCGTGTTCCTGTCCACGGGATTCTTATCAGTCTGGATGAATGGCTGAACAATTTTCTAGGCTCTTTGGTCTACTGCTCAGACACCTGGGAGTCCCATCCCCATGTCCTTTGCAATGCCTCATTTCTGGTAATTTATAACACACTCACTGTTAAATATCCATCACAGAATGTCAGCCAGGCCTGTGCCCAGGATCTATGTAACAGTGTTTCATTCTGTCCACCTCTTTAGGCACAGAAATAGCCCCACTGAACCAGAAGAAGCAGTCCTATGGTTTGCATCTGGTTCTTGGGAGATGCTGGTATCAGAGAATGATGCTCCAAGTAGCCATCATGGACTAGTTATATATCACAATTTATTTTATTTTATTTTTTCCGAGACGGAGTCCTGCTCTGTCACCCAGGCTGGAGTGCAGTGGTGCAATCTCGGCTCACTGCAACCTCCACCTCCCAGGTTCAAGTGATTCTCCTGCATCAGCCTCCTGCGCAGCAGGGATTACAGGCACATGCCACCATGCCCAGCAAATTTTTACACGTTTAGTAGAGATGGCGTTTCACCATGTTGGCCAGGCTAGTCTTGAACTCTTGGCCTCAAGTGATCTGTCTGCCTCAGCCTCCCAAAGTGCTGGGATTACAGGCGTGAGCCACTATACTCAGCCTCATGTATCACAAATTTTGATATGATGCATTTTCATTTTATTCAGTGTAATGTTTTAAAATGCTCCTTGACACTTTCTATTTGAACTTTGAATTAGTTAGAAAGGGGTTGCTTACTTTTCAATTGTTTGGAGATTTTCCTGTTAATGATTTCTAGTTTAACTTCATTGTCATTGAAAAACGCAACTGTAACAAGTAATTCTTGCTCAGTTACTGGAGGGGTTATTTTAAAGCCCAAGACATGGTCTTCTTAGAATATGTTCCATAGCACTGGGGAAAAATGTGTATTCTGTTGCTGGTGGTGGAACGTTCTATTAATGGTGATTAGATCTGATTGGTTGATGGTGTTGTACTCCTCTGTATCTTTGCACAGCTTCTTTCAACTTGCTCTGTCAATTGTTGAGAGGGGGTGTTGAAGTCTCCAAGTGTAGTTGTGCATTTGTCTACTTCTTTCATTTCCAACAGTTTCTGCTTTATATATTTTGCAGGTTTATTTTTTGGTGCATTTACATTTTGGATTACTATGTCTTCTTATTTTGTTGACACTTTCATTTTTGTATAATGTTTATCTCTGTTTCTATTTTTTCCTATAAAGTCTGATTTATTGCATATGAATATTGCCATTCCTCCTTTTTACTTTTACTAATGTTATCGTATATATTTTCCAAACTTTTTTTTTAGACAGGGTCTCACTCTGCTGCCCAAGCAATGGTGTAATCATAGCTCACTATAACCTTGATCCCCTAGGTTCAAACAATCCTCCCACCTGGTAGTTGGGACTGCAGGTGTATACCACTGTGCTTTGTTAATTTTTTTAATTTTTATTTGTGTAGAGGTGGGTGTCTCTCCATGTTGCCCAGGCTGGTCTTGAACTCCTGGCCTCAAGCAATCCTCCTGCCTTGGCCTCCCAAGGCACTAGAATTACAGGTATGAACCACCACTCCCAGACAAAACTTTTACTTTCAATCCATCTATATTGATATATTCAAAATGAGTTTCTTGTAGATAGGATATATTTGGGTTATGTTTATAATCCACTCTGGAAATATGTTTTTAAATCGATATATTTAGACCATTTACACTTAGTGTAACTATTGATATGTTAGGGCTTAGGTTTCTGTGGTTTTTTTTTTAAACTTGTTCTCTCTGCTTTTTCATTTCTATGTTTTATTTTTATTGCCCTTCTCTGGGTTAGTTGAACATTTATAATTCCATTTTAATTTATCCATAGAAATTTTGAGTGCCAAAATGCTCCTTTACTTATGATGGAGTTAAGTCATGATAAACGTAAGTTGAAAATATTGTAAACTGACAATGCATTTAATACACTCAACCTACCAAACATTGTAGCTTAGCCTAGCTTACCTTAAATGTGCTCAGAATACTTACGTTAGTCTCAAATTGGGCAAAATCACCTAACACAAACCCTTTCGTACGCTAAAGCTTTGAATACCTCATGTAATTTATTGAATACAGTACTGAAAGTAAAAAACAGAATGGTTGTATTTTACTACACTATATTCCATTGTATGGGTATACTACATTCAGTTTATCAATTCATCCATCAATGTATGTTCAGCTTACTTCCACTCTTGTCAATTATGAACAATGCTACTGTGAACACTCATGTACAAGCTTTTTTTGTGTGGATATATATTTTCATTGTTCTTTGGTAAATACTTAGCAGTAGAATTGCTGGGTCATGTGGCATCTCTAGGTTTCACATTTTGAGGAATCACCAAACTATTTTCCAAAGAAGTTGCACCATTTTATAATACTATCAGTGACATTTGAGGGTTTTATTGTTTTTTTAACATCTCCAAAATTGAGTTGTCTTTGATGTACTTTGCAATTACAAATGGCTATGTTTCTTTTACTTTTTTGTGACACATAAAAATGGTGGATTTTACAGTCATAGCATCTTGAATTTAATTATATGTGGTTATTGTTTACCATCATATAAATACTCTCAGTCTTGACAGTAACTTAAAAGCACAGATGACAGAAATTAAGAAGTGGAAGAGGAAGGGGTGTGGTCAAAGGATTGAGTTCAGATCTTGTGTCTAGCTGAAAGGACAGGAAAAGAAGATATTTAAGAAACATTTACAGCAGAGGAATTTACAAATGTGATGCATCTGAGAGGAGGAGAGAGGCTAGGTAGTTTAAGTGAATAATTATTCATCTACCATAGAAAGAAATCAATAGGTAATGTACAAAACTCATCTGCTCTTACAAAGAGCAGAATACCTACATTATTTAGAAATATGGAATTAACTATTAGAAGAAACAATGAAAGAAGATAAGGTCATTTTTGAAGTTGCATGTTCTAGGAAATGAAAAAGATGTCGAGGTGGTGACGTGCAGGGCACTAGCCATTTATGAGCCCTTTTGTTCTGTCTGGTGTTTAACCATGTATAGGGCTTTGATAAAAATTTGTAAAAGACATACAAAAGTAACATTTAAAGTACATGCTTTATGAAACTAAACTCTTGTGGTGAATGCTTTGAGTGAGATAAGAATACAGGATACAGACTCAGAATAAGATAAAAAAAAAAAAAAAAAGGAGATAATGCCGGACAATGAGTTGATAAAAATTTTCTGCTTCTCAGATGCTATTTATTCAACATGAGGTTCGTTTTATGCATTACTTATGCCATTTCTCTAAAATTCAAAGATAGCAGAAGCTCAAGAGCAAAAAAGGAGAGAAAAAGCTTATTTTTAGTTTTATGACATATAAGTGGCTGTAAGTTTTAAGATGAAGGGAAGTTAATATTGGGATTCTGATTCCGTTTCCAATACTTTGCAGGGTATGACAGAACTAAGCTATTTAATCTCCTGGTGACTCAGTTTTCTCAACCCTAAAATGGGAATAATACTTTTTTATCCCACAAGATTGTCATAAAAATTAGATAAAATCAGAATGTAAAGATTCTTTGAAACATATAAAATGTAGGTAAATGTTTTATATTAAGGCTTTTTGCACATTAGCAAAACAGGAGTTTGAAACTGTAACACAGGACTCCTCACATTATCCCACCAATAATGAATATTTGACAGTAACATTTAAGATATTAAATTTTCAGTTTTATGTTCTACTCGTCTTTCAAAATATTAAATATTAAGATTCAAAACATTCATAAATCTTCCTTGTAGGAATCATGATGTCAAATGTCTATCTGTTACCTATCAGATATAAAATGTGAATCTAAGGTCTTGTGCAATCTTTCATGGACCAGAAAACATCATTTGTGCATGTGTGATATATTTTAAGGTGGTAAATGACCTAAGGGCTTCTATTGATGTATGGATTTTAGAATTCCCATCTGGTTGTTTCATTTCAATCCAAATAGACATGAAACATCACAAGCAATTCACAATTATCCACAATAAGACTGAAAGTACATACTAGATTATGATTATTTATTTGCCTTTTAGAAACATTTTTCATATATTAGAACAGAGTAAGTCCTCTCTCCATCCCTTTCAGGAAGATTAAGAATAAATGTTTGTTGATATGTGGAGTGTTTACATTGAGCCTTGGCATTCGGCTAAATGCTGGGCATACATTCTATGATCTACCTCTTGTACAAATTTAAGGGATGGTGCTATCGTCATCCCCATCTTACAGATGAGGAAGCAGGCTTAGAGAGATTGACCAATATTATCCTAAGTGAATTAATGCAGGAACAGAAAGCCAAATTTATTGCACTTTCACTTAGAAGTGGGAGCCAAACACTGGGTACTCATGGACATAAAGATGGCAACACAGACACTGGGGACTACTAGAACAGGGAGGGAGGGAGGGGAGAGAGGGTTGAAAAATGAACTGCTGGATACAATGCTCAGTACCTGGGTGACATGATCGTTTATACCCCAAACCTCAGCATTACGCAATATATCCAGGTAACAAACCTGCACATGTACCCTCTGAATCTAAGTTTTATTTATTTATTTATTTATTTTTGAGATGGAGTTTCGCTCTTGTCGCCCAGGCTGGAGTGCAACGGCACGATCTCGGCTCACTGCAACCTCCGCTTCCCAGGTTCAAGTGATGACTCTTCTGCCTCAGCCTCCTGAGTAGCTGGGATTACAGGTGCCCCTACCATGGTCAGCTAATTTTTATATTTGTAGTAGAGACGGGGTTTTGCCATGTTGCCCAGGCTGGTCTTGAACTCCTGACCTCAGGTGATCCACCTGCCTCGGCCTCCCAAAGTGCTGGGATTACAGGCGTGAGTCACCGTGCCTGCCTGTATTATTTATTTTTAAATTTGTTTTGAGACAGGGTCTCACTCTGTCATCCAGGCTGAGTACAATGGTGCCATCACAGGTCACTGCAGCCTTGACCTCCAAGGCTCGAGCAATCCTCCCACCTCAGCCTCCCAAGCAGTTGGGACTACAGGAGCATACAACCACGCCTGGCTAATTTTTTTTTTTTTAAGTTGGTTTTTGTTGTTGTTGTTCTTGATTTTTTAGTAGAGACAGGGTATTGCTATGTTTCCCCAGCTGGTCTTGAACCTCTGGCTCAAGCAATCCTCCTGCTCAGCCTCCCAAAGTGCTGGGATTGCAAGCATGGGCTACTGCACCTGGCTCTGAATGTAAAAAAAATTGAAAAAGAAAACAAAAAGAGAGAGATTGGCCAAATTACTCAGAGGCACTGAGCTACAAAGGGGGAAAAAAATGAACTCAAATCGTGCATTGAAAGTCTGAGCTCTTAATCACGATGTTATACACTTCTGTTGTACTTATGAGGAACTAATACAGAAGATACAAAGGAAAGAGGCCTATAATCACCAGAACTTATCTGTCAGGCATCTCCATGGGCATTCTATTTAATCTTTGCAGCAATCCTCTGGGACTGATTTTATTTTCAATATTATTCTTTCCTTCTTACAATGAGAAAATAAAGAAGCACAGAGGTCAGGAGCAGAGGAGGGTGGTAAAACAGAGGTAGTGTCAGAACTGATGGCCACACAGCATGTAGGAGTGCAGAGGAAAGACGGGGAACGGTCTGTTGGTGGAAAGAAGCTGAAGGGGTGTGGAGAATCCCGGGTCAATGATCCACTTTCTTATGATGTGCTGTGGCTTGAATGTATCATGAGCCAACTTAATTGTAGTGAAACCTGGAGCTGCTCCTGGGCTACTAAGCTACAAGAAAGTAAACCTAATGCCAGTTACCTCTTTATCATCATCTGGGAAGCTGGTAGTGAAACCAGAGTCCAGGATACCAGAGCCAAAAGGTGGAAAGTGAATAATTCCTACTGATACCATTTCAGCACCTGGATCTAGCTATACCTGAGGCCATCATTGGACTTTGTTATATTGGCCAGTATCATTCTCTGTTGTGCATAAAGCTGTTAGAGATACATTTCCATAAGTCTTAGTACCAAGATTCCTGAAAACAGATACCAATAGCTTTTTATAGCACAAATATTCAACTTTTCTATCCATAGGACCACAATATATCTGGAAAGCAAGGTTGACATGAGAGATTTTCCCCAGATGACACAGCTAGTGAACACTGAGGCTGAGATTAAAGACTTATTAAAATCCTGACCTCCCCACTCCTGGTTAGGACAAAACAAGTTGACATTTTATGTAATTGTTCAGCACACTGAGTTTTATAAAATTCTATTTTAGATAATACTTCAGACCATGTTTCATAACCACAGCTTCACAAGAAACTGAAGGATAGTTTCTATTTGTGGTACCTGTTGAAATACTTTTGGGGAATAAAAGGATGAGAAAAAGAATTAAAAAGGAAACAAGCATTTATTGAATACTCCTTATTGTCTAGCACTGTGAAGGCATTTTGGCATGGATTATCTCTTTTATTCCTCAAAATAAGTCTTAGAAGTGATTATCCTCATTTCCACTGTGTGGATAAAAAAAAATTGAGTCCAAACTCAGCCATCTGCCTTCATCTCCCATACTTTTAACAGTGGCAGTATTGGGTCTTTCTATACACAGTCAACTAGGAGAGAGGGTCTCTGTCCTCAAGGGGCTTACGCTTCTTCTGTGGGATTTGTAGCAGGAAGAGCACCTATCCTTGAGATGAAGCCCAGTACCTTCACCTCTGAGCTGTGACCTTGGACAAGTTGCTTTTTTTCTCTGAACCCCATTTCCTATCTGTAAATTCAGGATAATACAATGTGACCTGCTGGAATGTCATGAGAATTGTTAACTAAATATGCATGTGAAACAGAAGATACTAGAGGCTGGAAAGGGTGGGTGGAAACGAGGGAAGGATGAGAAGAGATTTGCAAAAGGATACAAAATTGCAGCTAGATAGGAAGAATAAGTTCTAGTGTTCTGTAGCACTGTAGGATAACTATAGTTGACAATAATGTATTATTTCGAATAGCTAAAAGGAGGGTACTGAATGTTCCCAACACAAAGAAATGATAAATGTTGGGAGCTGATGGAAATGCTAATTACATTGATCTGGTCACTATACATTATATGTATCAAAACATCATCATGTACCCCTTGAATATGTAGAATTATTTGTCAGTTAAAAAACTAAATTAAAATAAAATTTAAAAACACATGTATGACATACAGAAGGATTTCAGCACCAAATTTAATGGATGACTTTTCATGTTTTTTTTACTCACCCTCAGAGAGGTATCATCTCTGATTAATCCCTCCCTACTTCTCTGCACACTTCTCTCAGTTCTGAGATGCTGAATTTTTTTGACTGTTCTCCTCCAACTCTCTGGCTTCCTCTTTGCCACCTCTGCCCTCTCTCCTCGGCCTCTCTGAGGTAGAGGTACCCAGGGCACAGTCCTGGGCTTTCTTATCTCTGAACATTGTTCCAAGGTGGTCTTATTTATATGTGTGGTTTCAAATATCATCTACTCACTGAAGGCACCCAAATCTATGTCCCCTGCACTCATCAGTCCCCCGACTGCCAGAATCATAACTCTGCCTGCCTACCCAACATCGCCAATAGGGAGTCTAGACGGCATCTCAAATCTACCATGCTCCGAAACAACCCCAACTCAGTTTTGTCCTCTCCAGGTCAAAACAGCACCTCCATCCACTCCGTTGCTTTTATTAAAATCTCCCAAATCCATTCTTAATATCTTTATATCCTTCAAGCCTGTATGCCCTTCATCCAGTTTCTAAAGGAACCATCTTGGTTCCTTTCCCTAAACCATTACAATTGTGCACTTTTCTCCATAAAAGTTGGTGTCATCCTAGGCCAACCCGCCATCATCCATCATCACCTGGATGACCTTAAAAGCCTCTCGATTGCTCTCCTTGCTTCTCGTCTTGTTGCTCAATAATCCATTCTTGACACAGCAGAGAGAATAACTTCTAAAAACACAACTCAGATCATGCTGTCCCATGCTTAGCATCTTTTAACAGTGCACATTACACACAATGTAAGCCCAAATTTCTTAGCATGACCTACAAAGCCATACATTCCTCTCTACCCATGCTGTAACCACACTGGCTTTCCTTCGATTCCAGAACTCACTGAGCACACTCCCTTCTTATGGCTTCTAATGATTAATCTTATTAATCCTTTCTTCTTTTTAGGATATTCTTCATGGCTAGTCCCTTCTTTTTATTCTGATCTTGGCTCAAATTTTACCTCCCCAGGTAAAATTTTACCTACTCTGGTAACTAAAGAAAACTTCCATTCAATATCCTTGCTTTATTATCTTCATATCTTTATAGCCTTCTCAAAGCACCTTCTTTATTCATACATTTTCCTCATATTATCTGTGTTCTACTAAAATGTAAGCTCCATGAAGACAGAGAACTTGGGGCCGGGCGCGGTGGCTCAAGCCTGTAATCCCATCACTTTGGGAGGCCGAGACGGGTGGATCACAAGGTCAGGAGATCAAGACCATCCTGGCTAACCCGGTGAAACCCCGTCTCTACTAAAAAATACAAAAAACTAGCCGGGCGAGGTGGCGGGCGCCTGTAGTCCCAGCTACTAGGGAAGCTGAGGCAGGAGAATGGCGTGAGCCCGGGAGGTGGAGCTTGCAGTGAGCTGAGATCTGGCCACTGCACTCCAGCCTGGGTGACAGAGCGAGACTCCGTCTCAAAAAAAAAAAAAAAAAAGACAGAGAACTTAGCTGTCTTGTTATCACTATATCTATAGCACTGAAATATTACCCAGTGCATGTTAATTATTCAATAAATATTTATAAGATTAATTAATTAGGTGCTTAATACATAGAATATACAATTAACTTATATGGCATAGAAGCACATATAATCACTAACAATACCAACAACAATTCATGCTATTTTTTGTGGCTAATCAACAATCCATGAAAAATCCCTCTATTTCAGTGACATCAGAGCAAACAACTTTCTCAGAGTTCACAGAATTGCCCACCTTTCACTGAACTCAGGAACACTATTTTATTTGAGAGTTACCCAAGGCAATTGTCTTGAGCTGATGTCAAACGCTGCAAAAACTCACAGTTGATTCTTAATTGAATTAAATTCATTGCATATTTACTGAACACCTATTGTGTATTGGTTGCAGTGCTAGACCTTGCAGAGAGAGGTTAATAATAAGGGGTATTTGAGGGTGCATTTATATTTTCTTTTACATATGTTTGCAGCAATAATCAGGGCTGAGATTAAGGTGGAATTCAGTCCTGCCTCTTCATGTCTGCTGGAGTGATATGGTAAGGTCCACAGATGCCTTAATCGTAGGTAGAAAGGAAGTCTCTGAGTAGAAAGAAATGTTATGCTCAAATAAGCTGACAAGCTCTACTGCCTTGACACCCTTCCCACATCTTGCTTCTACAAGTGGGGTCTGCAGACAAGCAGCATTGGTCTCACCTGGTGGTGCAGAACCTGAGGTGCTACCCCAGGCCTGATGAATCAGAATGTCCAATTAAGGAAAAACCCCAGGTAATCTGTGTTCGTATTAAAGTTTGAGTAGTACTTCATTAACAATGTCACATAAATGGGCTCAAGGCACTCTCTCTTCTGGTGCCCCAATCGTGTCTCACTTCCCTACAGACCACTGGGCAAGCAAAGACTGTGGTGGTGTTCCCTGCTTGGGAGTACACTTGTTCATGGGACATCAGCCCTGAGGATTCCCAGACGTATCTGAACAGCCCTGGGCAGGAGGTGTGAGATGGGACAACAGGCAGTGGTGTCCAACTTATTATGGTAGCTAAGGAGATGCCTAAGGGAACTCTAGTGACCTATGTGAAGTGTCAAGGATAGATTTTGACAGTTCGATTTATTTATTCAATAACGGCTTATGGAACATCTCCTATACACCAATAGAGGGAGGCAGAGAGCATGGTGAATGCAACATTGCGTAAGCAACATTAGTGTTGGGAAAAGGATCCCGATTTCAAGGAAGCTGACAGCCGAGCTCTGTCATTTTCTAGCTGGGTAACTTTGGGTAAATTACTCAACATCTTTAGATTTTATTTTCTTTCAATGCAAAATCAGGGTAACAATAGTTGCTGTCTTTTAGAATGGCTGCATAACTGAATGAAACAATGCATACAAATGGCAAAGCACAGTGCCTGAGCCACATTATAAAGGATCAATAAATATTAGCTGCTGCCGTCACGACCACTACAAACCCTCAATGCTAGATGCTAGGGCAGTGGTTCTCAACCTTGGCTGAGTGAATGTCAAAGTTACCTAGGGAACGCAGTACACTGTTGGTAGGAATGTAAATTAGTGCAGCTGCTATGGAAAATAGTGTGGAGGATCCTCAGAAAACTAGAAACAGATCTATCATTTGATCCAGGAATCCCATTGCTAGGTAAATATCCAAAAGGAAGGAAATCAGCATGTCAAAGAGATATCCACACTCCCATGTTTGTTACAGCACTATTCACAGTAACCAGGACATGGAATCAACCTAAGTGTCCGTCAATGGATGAATGGATGAAGAAAATATAACATATGTATTGAATGGAATATGATTCAGCCACTGAAAGAATGAAACCCTGTCATTTGCAACAATATGGATGAAATCAGAGGTCATTACATTAAGAGAAATAAGCCAGGCCCAGAGAGACAAATAGTATATGTTCTCACTTATACATGGCAGCTAAAAAGGTGGGTCTCATGGAGGTAGAGGGTAGAATTATGGTTACCAAAGATAGGAGTAAACAAGAAAGGAGGGATGAAGAGATATTGGTTAATGGGTACAAAGATACAGTTAGATAGAGGACATAAGTTCTGATGCTTGATAGCACAGCAGGATGACTATAGTAAATAATTTATTGTATATTTCAAAATATCTAGAAGATTTGGAATGTTCCCAGCACAGGGAAGTGATAAATGTTTGAGGTGATGGAGTTCCTAATTACCCTGTTTTGATCATAACACATTGCATGCAGGTATCAAAATATCACAAGTACTCCATAAATATATACAACTATTACATATCAATTAAAAGTAGAAAGACAAGCAATCGAAGTTATTTGGGAGCTTTTAACATTTGCTGATTCTTAGCCACATACCAGGCCAACTAAATCATAATCTTTGGGGATAGAAGCCAGGCATCAGTATTTTTTAAAGCTCCTCAGTTGATTCTGTAATCAAGTTCAAGTCCAGCTGCTCACTGCTCAAAAGCCAAAATGTAAGAAGTGAGGTGCAGTGAAAGGAAAGAAGCTTTATTCAAGCACCAGCACTTGGGAGACAGTTGGACTCAAGCGCCAAATAAACCATCTCAGTATTTTAGGCAAGGGAGCAGATTTAAGAAGGGAAACTTTACATGGAAAGCATGCAGGTGTGGTGCAGAGTCCGTGTGCCTTGTTCCAAAGGCCATCTTGCATTATTGTCCACCTGGAGTGAGGCCTGGTGCCATCTTGACAATGGTTGGGTTGTAATAATAGCTTAATCACTTTGAGGTAATCTCTAGATAGGGAGAATTCCACAGCTGGGTCTTCCCACCTGGTTTAAGATTAGCCCCTGGAATTTCTAAGCAAGCACATCATTAGATAAGCATGCACTGTGAAAGAGAGTGCCTGGTGGGAAAAGACAGAGTTTCAAAATATTTCAAGGCTTAGGCAAGAAGAGAGAGAAAAAATGTTCTTTACAATGCATTCTAAAGCCATGCCACTCAGATACAATTCCAAGGTGTAGCCAAGGTATGTCTTGTACCATGGAATCTAAGATGATTTTAGGGAAGTTCACCTTCTCTCTGGGGTGCTCACAGTCTTCCAGAGATCAATATGCAAAGAGATAATGATAATTCTGTTCCAAATATGTGCAAGGAGACATGAAAAAATGACAGCGGGACTGCTCAGTCTAAAAGCCATGTGAAGTAGCGGGAAAAAAGTACCTCATACTATTTTTCTTGTTTTTTACATAAAAGAAAGTGACTGCCCATGCATGACACATAGTCTGGGGGGAAAAATGGTGATTACAGCAAAATGTAAGTAGGTCATTGCAACCCAGACTGACCCCAGACACTAGCAGTTCTAAAGAGGTCGTGGATGTTCATTAACCTCTGGGTATCTCAGCTTACTCCTTTGTGAGATAAGTGGGTGATGGTGATGCTAAGGACCCACCAGAGGGTGAAAAGAAGAGTCACCATTACCCGCCCCAAAGAGGTGTTAAAAGATTCAGTTAGATGCAGAAACCTGGGCAGGAAAGGTACGTGAGATAGGTATGACCTCTTGCCCGTCAGCAGTGCAGCACACCAGCAATCCATGATTCCTCTAAGTGCTTTTGGTCAAAGAGTCTTCATAAGTCAATCCCCCAATTCAGAGTTCACACCAAGAACAAAGAAACCTGAAAAAACTGGTTTGACAGCCGGGTGTAGTGGCTCACACCTGTAATCCCAGCACTTTGGGAGGCTGAAGCAGGTGGATCACAAGGTCTGGAGATCGAGAACATCCCGGCCAACATGGTGAAACCCTGTCTCTACTAAAAACAGAGGTGCATGCCTGCCTGTAGTCCCAGCTACTCAGGAGACTGAGGCAGGAGAATCTCTTGAACCTGGGAGGCACAGGTTGCAGTGAGCTGAGATTCTGCCACTGTACTCCAGCCTGGTGACAGAGCAAGACTCCGTCTCAAAAAAACAAACAAACAAACAAACAAACAAACAAAAAACTGGTTTGACTGGTTGAACTGTGTCCATTCCAAAAGATGTCCCAGTTCTAAACCTCCGTACCTGTGAATGAGACCTTCTTTGGAAATATGGTCTTTGTGGATGTAATTAAGTTAAAATGAGATCATACTGGATTAGAATGGGCTCTAAATCCAATGACGTATGCCCTTATAAGGAGAGAGAGATACAGAGAAAGGGAAGAAGGCATGTGATGACCGATGCAGGAATTGGGGACATGGAGTTACAAACCCAGGGGCACCCAGTATTGCTGAACCAGATGCCAGAAAGAGGCAAGAAATGATCTTCTCCTAGAGCCTCTAGGGAGAGCGTGGTTCTGCTAATACCTTGATTTCTGGACTTCCGGCCTCCAATACCGTGAGATAACATGTTTCCATTTTAAATCATGTTGTTTGTAGTAATTTGTTACTGCAGCTCTGGGATACTAATACGACTGGTGATCTGTCCTTTCTCAAATAATAATGGGAGATCACTTAGGGCCATGAACTCTGATTTGAAAGCAGCCAAACAGACAAATCACTATCTACCAGGGATTGAATCTGGGTGCCCTGACTCTCACTAGCCAAAGTCCCAGAGGTCCAAAGCTTCATGAGTGCTTTGTAAAGCGTTCATGGCTTTATTTTGCTCAAGACAAACACAAAATCTGACTTAGGTAAACTTTGTTGAAATCCATTGGATTTTAAAATATTTAAGTGAAGATTTCCAATTGTGTTGGATTTATCTGGTCACATGGGCACCAGTACCAGGACCCTGCCCCACAGACATAATTCTTATTAAAATATACAAGGGGAATGGTCCAGGTCAAAGAACTTTAGATTCTTTTAGCTTCCTGAGAGCTGACCATATTTGGTTTCAAGCCAGAGTCATCTAACATTGCAATATTGTCTTTATGGTTTCTTCCCAATCTTGCCTCCTTCCATAATTATAATGTATTAGGCCATTCTTGCAATGCTATAGAGAAATACCTGAGACTGGGTAATTTATAAGAAAAGAGGTTTAATTAGCTCATTGTTCAGGAAGCTTCCAATCACGGTGGAAGGCAAAGGGAGAGCAGATGCTTCACATGGCAAGAGCTTCACATGGCAGGAGCAGGAGCAAGAGAAGAGAGCAAATCGGGGGAGGGGGGAATGTGTTACACACTTTTAAATGACCAGAATCTCGTGTGAACTCAGAGTGAGGACTCACTTATCACCAAGGGGATGGCGCAAGCCACTCATGAGGGATCCGCCCTCACTATCCAAACACTTCCCAGCGGGTCCCACCTCCAACCCTGGGGATTACATTTCAACATGAGATTTGGGTGGGGACAAATATTCAAACTATATCATATAATATATACCTCCAGGGGTTCCTCACAAAACAGATCCCATTTTTCACCTTTCCAGGACCTCCAGACTTCGGGGCATGTAGATTTCCCCACTCACCCCCGTAATTTTCTAAGAGCTGTTGGTCTACCTATGGCTAAAGCACTCATATTGATCTGTTTAGTGATCTTTATGCTGTCTCTTCTCTGTACCTGGAGTTGGTCTAGATGCTGGGGAGGGAACAGGAAACAGAAAAGACAAGGTCCCTGCCCTCTAGGAGCTCAGGTGCAGCATTATTAAAAAAAAAAAAAATTCCTACATTACAGAAACTTGAAAGAGCAAAGAGGTGAAATTGAGGCCCCTGTCAAGAGAGCTTTAGCATAGTAGATAAGAGAAGAAGCATAGAAGGTAAAATGTATTTTAAAGCACTTAGCCAGGAAAGCAAAGAGAAAAGATGAATCAATTATGGAAATAAAAGGATTAGTTCAGGAGAAACATAGCGATGCTTGTTGCAACACAAAGATAGAGAGAAAACTGATTTTTTTTTTTTTTTTTTTTTTTTTTTGTCCTTTAGCTTAAGTCACTTCATTATGCTTGAATATTAAGCCCCTGACTGGGTAATGGTATCAGCACAACTACAAATGGCTGATTTTCATCCTGAGGAATAGTTCGGAGTGGGCAATAAAGGCCACCCTGCCAGCCATACGATTTTGACATTTTCCCTAACCCCTGCATACCTTGGTTTTCTCATCTTATACGTATTTTTCAAAAGGATAATGACATCTATCACCTATGGCAGCTGGGAAGAATTAAATGAGATAATGCAAACAAAATGCATCTCAAGTAGCTGGCAAACAGTGTTAGATATTATTTTCATAAACTATATGTGAAATGTTTACTAACTAGAGTACTCCTATTTGACAGCTTTGTTTACCATGCTTGGATTCACAAGCCCCTAATTTGTTTTCCTTGCAGAAGCCAAACGCTGCCTTTCATTTCTTTTCTCACCCTAAATTTAGAATTCGAGATGGTCAGCTCCTTCTGCAGGGCTAACTGTGGCTCTTCCGTGCTTTGTTTATCCAATGAATATTGATTTAGTGCCTCCTCCTAGTGCAGGGGACATAGCAGTGAACTAAAGAAAGTCTCTGTCCTCTTGCAGCTTACATTCCAGTGACAGAGAAAATGAAATAAGGCCAGGTAGTGTCAAATGTTTGAAGGATATACAAAGTCAAATTAATAATTAATAATTGTTGAACATCTATTAGGCATCAGGGCTGTGGAGGGTGGGGTCGCAGCTGCACACACAGAAGTGGCATTGCCAGCTGGACTAATGCTGTAATGTCAAGTAATGAGCAATCTCTGGAAGAGCAAAGCTATCACAGAACTAAGCATGCTGATTAATGCTAGCAAGGACATGCTGATCGATGCTAGTATGAGTGTGCTGATCTATGCTAGTGTAGGTATGCTGATCAATGCTAGTATGGGCGTGCTGATCAAAGCTAATGTAAGTATGCTGATCAATGCTATCATGAGCGTGCTGATCAATGTTTGTATGGGTGTTCTTATCAATGCCAGTATATGCCTGCTGATCAATGCTAGTATGGGCATGATGACCAATACTAGTATGGGCGTGCTGAACAATGTTAATATGGGCATGCTGGTCAATGCTAGCATAGGCGTGCTGATCAATAAGCAAAGTGAACACATGCTGAAGTTGAGGGCTTTAACAATAACTTTTGTAAATACTACCCCCTAATCCCCAGTTAAGTTTACTACCTTCATCCTAAACCCGAGATGTAAGTTTGCAAGGAGAAGGAGAAGGAGAGGAAGGAAGGAGAAGAGGAGGAAGAGGAGAAGGAGGCCATTGGAATAAATATACAGGAACAAAACTTACTTTGATCTTTCTAAAAGGTTAATGTTGGATTTTAATTTCTTCTTTAAGCAGGAAAAAGAAGTAGAGTTTGCCTAAAATAATTTGAGAATATTTCATCTTCATTTAATCAGGAAATTCCTTCAGAACTGTTTTCACCTAAAAGTTTGGTTAAGTATAAATAAAAAGAAAAGCATGCAGATTCCAACAGGGAAGAGGAAATCCAAAGCTTGGGCCTGGAAGGAGCTTCTCAATTTTCTTGGAAGACTCCTCAGTGATCACCTCTACCTCCTCCCTTTAGGAAGCTCTGCCCTTACAATAACTGTCCTCTCTTAGCCAGGTGGAGGGAAAAAGAGGTTTTAGCAAAACATCACCTCTGAGGGTGGTCAGTCCTGTTGGACATTTTAATCAGCACTTGGGAAAGCAGCTCCAGCGTTACCCTGCCCTGGTACTGACAGCTGAAGCATCCTTCCTCCCCACCCTCTTTGTATCCCATGACAACTACAAATTGCTCCTGCCCCGGGGAACAGTGAGCAGTGAAAAGCTTCAAAGTCAGAAAAATGTAGGCGTGGTCACCTCCTCTGTCAATTGCCAGTAGTGTGTCTTCGGGCAGTAAGCTGAACTTCTCTGATGGTGTTTCTCCTTCTACAGTCTGCATATAGGGATTAAACACCAGCATGGATGTCAATCATCTGGCCGATACTAAGTGTTCAATGGATGGTCTCCACGGCCTTTTTTTACTGATCTCAGATAATGAAAGTCCTCTTAGAGCCTGTGGGTCCTGAAAGCGGAGAGGGATTCACAGCTTGGCCAGCGATGGAAAGATATGCAGAATGGAAAGAAGAGAGATGTATAATCGGGAAATTTCAGTCCTTCTCTGTTTCTCTGGCTTCCTGTGTCCATTCACAAAAGCGATTTTAGCCCCTATTCACTTATTCTTATATGTAAAATGAGGACTTGAACAAGTCTCTTCTTCCCTGAGCCAACCATCTGAAGCTCACTGGTACCATAGGGCTAACCTTGAAGTTCGATTAAAACAGTGACCTTCAAAGTCGTACTTTTCAGGTTGCAGGGAAATTTTTCAATGTATCATTTCATTTGATGATCACATTTTGTTTTCTGAATTTTTATTTTCCAGATGATCCAGAACTGAGATCCAGAGCCACAAAGGGCTTGTGCCAGACCTAAGGGAGATGCAGAGTTGGCCTTAAACCCAATTTTCATGACCAGTGGTGATTGTGATGATGATGATGGTGATTCTGATGATGACGATGATGATAATGGATTTTTCTTCACAATGTCTAGCAGTATTCCTGGCACATAATATGCATGGACCTTTGCTGGAACTAAATGAGTGAATATCCATAAAGGGTCCTATGAGGCAAGCTCCAGAGACACCGAAGGCGGCCATACAGCAATAACATGAAACACAGCTTTGAGGTCCTGGGGCCAGGGAAGGGCACAAGGTGTGGCTGAGGGGATGCTCATGTGTGCTTACCTGCTCTTTTCTCAGGGAGGTTTCCGTTTGGAGCAGCTGCCGCATTCCATGGCTTCTTTCTCTGCCTTTTGCTTTGATTAATTGCACCTTTCATGATTCGTATCGCCTAATTGCCTTCCAAATGGGTTATTCCTGGGTGGTAACCTTATGAGGGTAGGTTTGTCGGTCTCTGGAGCATCTTAAGTATGATGTTGCAGTCATAACTAAATGAGGTATGATCTCTTGATGGCACAAGACATACAGGGAGGGTATACCTTGTTCTCTAAAGCAGCGCTATTCCATAGAACTTTCTCTGCTGATAGAACTATGCTGTATCTACACTATCCAATATTGTAGCCACTAGTCACATGTTGCTATTGAACACTTCAAATGTGACTAGTGCGACTTGTAACTGAGTTCTTAATTTTATTGAATTCAAATTAATTTAACTTTATGTGTAAGTAGCCACCTAGGATAGTCTTGTGGCTACCATCTCTAGAGTAATCAAAAATCTTAGGATTCAGCAGGATGAGGTTTAAATGCCACTAGTCACTCAGTGCCTGCATGACCTTGGATATGCCAGCTAAGCTCTCTGAGCTTCAGTGTTCTCTTCCATAAAGTAGGTTTAGTAATTTATTTTCCTTCTAGTTGTTGTAATGATTTCATAGTGTACTGTGCATTTACTGTCTAGAACAGGGTCAGGTGCATAAAATGGAAACCCATTAAGTTGAAAGCTATTAATACTATATGTCCACCTGGAGATCCAAACCACATCTTACAGACAGGAAACTTCACTGGCAACATTTCCTTCTTGTAAGCTTTCATGGGGGAAAAACGGGAAACTAGGACCAATTTACCTGAGATGTATGCATCCAGAATTATCTTCATTCCTATTGGTATTATGGAGACAGGCTTACAGGAAAATGTTCACCTACTTAGAATATACATTGTAGAGTGTGTTGAGTTCCAGGAAGCTGCTGTGGCCAGAATGTACCTTGGGGACATTCTGAGGGATCACCAGTTCTGCTCTCATATCCTTGACCAGCCTTTGTGCCAGGTCATGTAGCTCCCTGAATGCTTCTTCTGGGTCTGGAGCTCCATGCTGTTCTTCTACTTGGAATGTTATCCTGCACTCAAAACAGCACCCTTTGTCTGCCTTACTAATTTGCTCTCCTCTTGGACATTCCTATGGCATCATTCAAACATTGTTCCTCTTGGAGTCTTCGGTTACCTCTTCTCTGTGCCCCTTGAACAAACCTTTGTTGCAGCACCATTGAGAGGTCTGCATGCCCAACTTCCTGTTAAAGGATTGTATCTTTCAATCTCTAGAAATTCTCAGAGCCTAGTACAGAACCTGGTATGTAACAGGATCTATAAATGTTTGACAAGACAATAATAATAACAACAAAGATGAGAATGTGGTGTGATGATGGTGATGATGGTGACAATGAGGATGATGGTGATGATGGTGATAATAATGTTGATGGTAATAATGATGGTGAATGATGGGGACAATAGAGATGATGATGGTGTTGATGTTGATGGTGATTATGATGATTATAATGACAGTTAACATTGACACAGTGGTTAGCACACACCAGACACTGTTGTAAATGCTATATATATATATATATATATGTTATATATATTATATGTTACATGTATATAACATTATATTTATTTAATTCTCAACAAGTCTACAAAGTAGCTATTATTTTGGTTTTTTTGTTTTCTTTTTTTATTTTTTTGAGATGGAGTCTTGCTCTGTCGCCCGAGCTGGAGTGCAGTGGCCGGATCTCAGCTCACTGCAAGCTCCGCCTCCCGGGTTTACGCCATTCTCCTGCCTCAGCCTCCTGAGTAGCTGGGACTACAGACGCCTGCCACCTCGCCCGGCTAGCTTTTTGTGTTTTTTAGTAGAGACGGGGTTTCACCGTGTTAGCCAGGATGGTCTCAAACTCCTGACCTCGTGATCCGCCCGTCTCGGCCTCCCAAAGTGCTGGGATTACAGGCTTGAGCCACCGCGCCCGGCAGTAGCTATTATTTTGTCCCTTTTTCACAGATAAGTAGAATAAGGCTCAGTGAATTTAAATAATGTTTTCAAGGTTAGATGATCTTAGAAGTAGATTTCTATCTCTTCATCAAAGTGGCCACCTTTCCAAGAGCCCACCCTACAAGGCTGCTGAAGGATCTCTCCCAAGAGACCTGGCTCCCAACATCTTTTTGCCATTGACTCCACTATGAGAACAAATGTTGCTCTGAGTCCTAATGATTTGGGAGCTAAAGAACCAAACCTCTTGCTTTTCAGCATAAGTTGCCAAGCCTTGGAAACAGCCCATATGGCTCCTGAGGATGGAAGCACATAACCCATCCCTTCCCAATTCCCAGGAACTTCTCACTCGGACAGCTGCAATAGAATGATTTACAGCCACTTGGTGTTTTCCAGCAAGAAGCTAAAAAAGACCACATACTGTGAAATACCAACTGCAGAGCCTCTCACAGAAAGCAGTAGCTGGTGACTTTCTGCAGAACTGCTTCCCTTCATCCCCAGCTCCCCTAGCCCCTGACTTTTTAATGAAAGGTTCGGCTGGTCTTATGGCAGTCCTGCCTTAACTTGGCTCTCAGCAGCTGGGGGGAAAGACACTGAAATCAGGGCTGAGTGAGATAAAAGGTATACATTGGTGAGTTTTATGAGTACTGAAATCTCTCCATGTCTCCACTGAGCTTCAGAGTTTTCTTTTCCTTCACATTCTCCTTTTTATCTATAACAAATTGGCTCATTTAACAAATATTTATTGAGCTCTTTCATGTGCTGAGACATGTGCAAGATGCTGGGGACACTGGGCTGGAAGAATATCCAGCTACTGCCCCAGGAAGCTTCTCAGGCTAGTGGGGTGGTGGGTAAAGGTAAATATTTGCCCATTTATCAGTGTGATAAATGCTATGACAGACTGAGCCTGGGGGACGCTTCAGAAGCACGAAGGAGGAGGATCTCACTCTGTGTGAGGAAATCAGGGAAGGCTTTACAAAGGGGAGGGTGTGATGGGCATTTGGACTGTGCCTCCAGGAATGGCATGAATGAGAAGGCTAGGAGGGAAGCCCAGGAGAGGAAACAGCTTGCACAAAGGTATGGTGGCATGAGAAGAGGTTGTGATGATTGGTTTCATGTGTTTACTGGTCTAGGTTGTAGTCCACAGCTATTTAATCAAACACAAACCTAGGTGTTGCTGTGAAGGAATCTTATCAATGTAGTTAATATTTATAATCAGTTGATTTTAAGTAAGAAAAGATTACGCTTTAGAATATGGGTGGGCCTCCCTCAATCAAGTGAAGAACTTCAGAGCAAAACTGAGATTTCCTGGAGAAGGAGAAATTCTGCTTCAAGTCTGCAGCACAAAAGCCAGCCTGAGTTTTCAGCCTGGTGGTGATAATTAGCTGATCAAGTAACCTACCAGTGTGGGGGCAATAAGGTACCCTTAAAGGATAAAACAAAACTGCTTTTCTCTCTACTCATACTCAACACACTCCACTTCAATCACTAACATGTGCGGGATTTTGTTTTTCCTCCACATAACAAGAAATTTTCCAGTGAACACAAACTTGCCATCCTATAATTCAATTAAATTCAATCCTGATGCCATCTACCTGGATTAGTGTCAGATTCCACAGGTTGGGGCTCCATTGCACAAGACTACCTCTACTTCACAAGGCAATGGCAGGTCCCACATTGTGACCCCTGCTTCTGACCAACAGCTATAAATTAGGGTTCCCACAACCCCTTCTCAGTCAGACTCAGTGGCTCACACCTGTAATCTCAGTAGTTTGGGAGGCCAAAGGCAGGTGGATCCCTTGAGCCCAGAAGTTTGAGAGCAGCCTTGGCAACATGGTGAAACCTTGTCTCTACCAAAAGTACAAAAATTAGCCAGTTTCATAACCTGATCTCAACCACTTGCTGGCCTGCACAATCATGTAAGCCGATTCCTTGAAGTAAATCTCTTAGTAGGCATATATGTATAGGTATAGCTATCTTCTTGGTTGTGTGTCTTTGGAGACCCCTGACTGTGTGTAGGAAATGGGCGATGTTTCTGGGTGGCCAGAGGATAGCGAATATGGTTGGGAGTGGAGGAAGATGCAGCTTGTGAAGGAGCAGGAAGATGACAGCTTTTTCCTGAGGATGTTGAGGAGCCATGAAAATGGAGTGTGAGTTTGATTCTGGTGTATGTTTTAGAAAAGTCATTTCATAGCTAAGGACAATGGTCCTGTTACCTTCTCTGTGTGTCCTGTGTTTTCCATGTCTCATTCCCGTTCTCATGGGATCATCCCAGGGATGCTACACACAGCCAGGGGTCATGGTCTGTCTACACACAAGCAGAGGTCATGGTCTCTAACAGAAATAATTATGAGCATGAGTTCCCAAATCAGACAGACCCAGATTTGGATACCAGCTCTGCTGCTTACTTGATGTGCGACTTGGTCGAGGTTCCTAAGTTCTCAGAGTCTTTTCTCAGTCCCTTCATGTGGCAGCTAAGGGGACAACAGTCCTCACCTATAGGGTTGTAGCAAAGATGAAATAAAAGTGCTATAATCCCAGCACTTTGGGAAGCTGAGGTGGGCAGATCATCTGAGGTCAGGAGTTCAAGACCAGCCTGACCAACGTGGAGAAACCCCGTCTCTACTAAAAATGAAAAAAAAAAAAAAAAATTAGCCAGGCGTGGTGGTGCATGTCTGTAATCCCAGCTACTTGGGAGGCTGAGGCAGGAGAATCACTTAAACCAGGAGGTCGACACTGCGGTGGGTGGAGATGGTGCCATTGCACTCCAGCCTGGGCAACAAGAGCGAAACTCCGTCTCAGAAAAAAAAAAAAAAGGCACCTACGTGGTTGGGCTGCGTATGCCCTTAATGCTTCTGCATTCATCTGTTCTCACGCTGCTAATAAAGACATACACCCAAGATGGGGTAATTTATAAAGGAAAGAGGTTTAATGGACTCACAGTTCCACGTGGCTGAAGAGGCCTCCGAATCATGGCAGAAGAGTAAGGGACATCTTACATGACGGGAGGCAAGAGAGAGTTTGTGCAGGGGAAGTCCCTTTATAAAACCGTCAGATCTCATGAGACTTATTCACTATCAGGAGAACAGCACGGAAAAGACCAGACCCCATGATTCAATTACTTCCCACTGGGTCCCTCCCACGACAGGTGGGAATTATGGGAGCTACGATTCAAGATGAGATTTGGGTGGGGACATAGCCAAACCATAGCAGCTTCTTAATCCTCTCTGTGCTCCATAAGCTGAAACCTCTTCCACTGCATTATCCCTGGATTCCCTGTCCCTCTGGTTCCCAGTTGGGTTGGGTCCATGGGCTGCACGGTAGAGAGTAGGAAGTGGGTATTGCTCACCTGCTGGTTTTCTGCACCACCCTGAGCCGCTGTCAGGCAGCCCTCTCCTAAAGCCCCTGTTCCTCTTGAGTTCCCTTCACTCTCGTAGGATGAGTGGTTTCCTACTCTTGCTAGCCCCGGTAGTACTTCATCACATCCCTTAATCTGACCCACACCTTTGTAAATAGAATCCTTATTCAACTCTCTTCCATTACCTCTTTGGCGTGTGCCCATCACATACTATGAATTCAATGCATGTTATTTATGGTGAGCTATTGTTAGCTCTAATAAAACTGAAATACGAAGAGACCGTATTGACTTGCTTAAGGTCATACAAACGGTTTTCGCTTAGCAAGAACCCTGTGTACAGCAGCTGTTTTACACACACAATAAACTTCAGCAGTCACTATTATTATCAACTCCATCAGCAGGTGAGAAAACTGACGCACAGAAAGGTGAGACACTTGACAGCGTTTGCACAGTTTATATAAGGCAGACCCCGGATTCAAACCCAGAACCTTGGGACTTGCACTGTCCCACAGTGATGACCCCTTTTTTTCTGTCCAACCCTAAAATCCCACAGCTGGTGCTCTACCCTGTGTCACCTATGCTCTTACTTAATGAACCAATACATCTATCTCTGTTTCGAGTCACAGCTGCCCCCGCCTTCCGAGTAGATAAAATCAAACTGGAAGTTTGTCTGCAGAAGCAAAGAGGGATCGGGATGTGGGGTGGGGATGGGCCAATCTCAGCCAAATGTGTCATTTGTTGCCAGAAGCCCCTGGAATCAAATCAGAACTCTGTCTTTAGATCTGCCAGAAAACCACCCCCGCCTGCCCTCAATCATTTTGGATTCTGGGGAGGATTTGTCAGGCAGTGAGAGATGTCGACTCCCCAGGATTGAGGCTCACAGGATAGGTTTGGCTGGGCCCTCTGCTGGCTCCTTGAAAGCCCCAGTTGACAGCCTCAGAAACTCAGTTTCTTTTGCAGAATAGTCTGGGTCAATACGGCGCTGCCATCAATTACAGTGCAAGGCTGGGGAGCTGGCCATCCATCATGTCTTCACAAGCCTACTCAAATCAAATTGTCTGGACCCTGCAGCCTATTCTTCCAGTTCAGAGCTGAGATCTCACACTCAGAATTAAAAGGCACCTGTTCTATCCTCTAATTTGAAATGTCTTTGCATCAGAATTGTTGGTATTTGTCGGCTGTAGCCTCATGAGTATTTGATGTCAGGATAATAGGACTTTGAAGTTCAGCAATTCGTTTAGTTTCATTTCAGTTTCTTGTTCTTCCAATTCTACTCTTCTTTTACTTTCTTCTTCTATCCAGTAAAAAAATTAATTCAATACTGTATTTCAAAAAGAATCAGGATGCTATGATCCTGTTTTTGTAATCTTATTTCTATCTGTTGATCTTGCTTCTATTAGGATATAAGCATAAGATGTCTATCTGGAATGATCTTCATCCAATGCTAGCCATCGTTATTTCTAGATGGTGGAATTTGGGGTTTTTTAAATCTTTCTTTGCACTTTTCTCAATTATTTAAGTGTTAATTATTTCTTTTGTTTTACTTTTATTTTTGATTTTTCAGACAGAGTCTTGCTCTGTTGTCCAGGCTAGAGTGCAGCAGTGCCATCATGGTTCACTGCAACCTCAACCTTCCAGGCTCAAGCAATCCTGCCTCAGCCTCCTGAGTAGCTGGGACCATAGGCATGCATCACATGGCCAGCTAATTTTTTATAGAGATAGAGTCTCCCTATGTTGCCCAGGCTGATCTTGAACTCCAGGGCTGAAGCGATCCTCCCACTTTGGCTTCCCAAAGTGCTGGGATTACAGGCATGAGCCACCGCGCCTGAACTTATTTAAATGTTTTATGTCATGTATTTAAGTGATAATCATGTATTGTTTATGTTTATGTATGTTTAATCATGTAAAGACAGTCATAATTCTCTTATGAGAGAGAAGTATTGAACCTCAGAACTAAGAAGAGGACTCTGAAGATTTTCAAGTCTACACATCTATAACACAGAAGAAGAAATGGAGACTCAGAGGGGGCTAGAGATTTACCTAAGGTCACACAGTCATTTGATTGTTGAAGCAAGACTAGAATCAAGATGTGAATCTCTGCCTGGGTTTTCCTCCAATATTTACTTGATCATCAAAAATTTAGTGAAAACGTCCTTGGAAATGAGTCTAGTGCACTTCCTGCCCTTGAAAGGACAGAGAGTTTAATCAGGCTGACAGAATCATCAGTGAACTTATGGAGACCACAGGAGGCTGTGTGAGAGCAGAGGAGAGAAGAGACATATCCCAAATTTATAAGATATGTGTTACTATTAAGCTTATTTTACAGATAAAGAAATTGAGGCCTGGAGAATTTAGTAACTTGTCTATGTTCCCAAAGAAAATAGTGCAGCTAGGGTTCAATTCCAGATAGTCTGAATATAGATCCACGCTTTTGAGCTCTAACACTTATAGGTTATGTATCTCTGTACAAATTGTAAAATCTACAAATATATAAATATAAAATGTATAAATATCTTAGCCCAAAGAAATAATTAAGAATGGGAAATTTGTGCATTATGCCAAGCAAGGAATACTGGAATCCTTAGGCCTTGAAAGTGACAGCTATTGCTATCCTTAAGTACAGAGTCTTTCATATGGTTGAGAATGAGTAAGAGTAAATTTTATTTTTTTCTAATCTTCCTTACGGTGGACCTCTCTCATTCACTTTAATATCTGCCACCAAAGTTGTCATGAAGCCAATCAACAAGCTAGCGAAAGAGATCAACAGTTGAGTGATGAGGAATGGCTAGCTTCCTGTCGTGGTACCCAGGAGGGGACAAGATAAATGAGATCTAGGGATGACTATGATTATCTGGAAAGGAACATGAATAATCATCTGGACTTCACCAGCCCCTGGGCTCCCTCTTTGTTGGAAAGTCCAGCTCCTGGTACTAATACAGCAAATCTGTGCAGCTGGTGTGAACAGGCTGGACTTAAACTTGGAGGCGACAATCATCTGCCCAGGGAATCTGCAACATTTTCATATTGTGCTTGGTCTGGCTTGGGAAAAGGGAGGTCAGAGGGGAAACAGACATGCCTAAAGCCACAGGTTGTGAGGTCAGAGGGGAAAGAGACATGCCTAATGCCACGGGTAAGAACAGAACCCCCTTCAGCCTCATCCTTTGTCACTCAGCTCATCACCTATTCCCAAAAGCAACTGGTGAAAGAAAAGTACATCCTGGGAAGGGGAGCTGGGCCAAGGGGCATAGAGTGGTCACAGAGGTCTGGACCCGAACAGCTGGGGTGAAAGCCCTGACTTGGTCACTTTTAACAGGGTGACACCAGGAAAGTGTGTTAACCATTTTGCACCTGTTTCTGTTTTGTCTGAGTTTTAAATTGAAGGTGCTTAGCAGAGTGTCTGGTACACAGTACAAAGTTAATTATGTTAGTTGTGGTGGTCGTAATCATAATCATAAAAATTGTTTCAATTCCAAGAAGCATCTTCTTCACATTTTGAAGTTCAGAATGCATCTTTAAATTGATGTGTTTTCTGTAAATCTAAAATCACCCAAATAAAAAGTCCACTTAAAAAATCAGTGTAGGCCAGGTGAGGTGGTTCACCCCTGTAATCCCAGCACTTCAGGATGCCAAGGTGGGTGGATCACCTGAGGTCAGGAGTTTGACACCTGCCTGACCAACATGGTGAAACCCTGTCTACTAAAAATGCAAAAGTTAGCCAGGTGTGATGGTGCTCTCCTGTAATCCCAGCTACTTGGGAGGCTGACATGGGAGAATTGCTTGAACCCAGGAGACGGAGGCTGCAGTGAACCAAGATCGCACCACTGCACTCCAGCCTGAGTGACAGAGCAAGACCCCATCTCAAAAAAAAAAAAAAAAAAAAAAAATGTAGTAATTGAATGTGGTAGCAAAGCTCTCACCATTTTTTTGTTTATATTTTCAATTAAAAAAAAAAACAATGTTAACAAACCAGTGGGATAACACGATCATTGACACCTTAGAATCAAGGTAACTAGATATTATGGGACCCAAATCTGTGCTGTAACTGAAGATATAGTGATGGATTTTGAACTGTAGCTGGATGCCCACTGAACGAAGTTACACTTGTTTTTGCCAGTCCTTTCTAGGCACAACACTCTTGCTGCCACAGGGCCTTTGCACATGCTGTTCTTTTAAGTTCTCCATCCTTCTTTCTTCACCTAGTTCATGCCTCATCATCCTTTACTACCCAGTTCTAATATCATTAGAGCTTTCCTCATGGAAGTCTTCCCAACCTTTCTGTCTAGGTTAATACTTTCTAGTATCATTTGGTATGCATTATACCCCTTGTCACGGTTGCAATTTTATGTGTATTATGCAAACATTTGAAAACTCTCTATCTGTCTCTTCCAATAAACTCTAAGCTCCATGGGAGAAAGAGGATGCATCTTCTTTTACTCATTACATTATCTGCAGAACCCAGCACGGAGTCTGGTTTATAATAGGAGCAGAATAAATATCCTTTGTAAGGATGGGCTGGGCACAGTGGCTTATGCCTGTAATCCCAACACTTTGGGAGGCCAAGGCGGGTGGATTACCTGAGGTCAAGAGTTTGAAACCAGCCCGGTCAACATGGTGAAACCCCATCTCTACTAAAAATACAAAAATTAGCCAGGTGTGGTGGCGGGCACCTGTAATTGCAGCTACCTGGGGGCTGAGACACGAGAATCGCTTGAACCTGGGGGGCAGAGGTTGCAGTGAGCTGAGATCAGCCTGCTGCACTCCAGCCTGGGCAACAGAGTGAGACTCTATCCCAAAACAAAAAAAAAAATACAAATATATCTTTTGTAAGAATTAACAACTAAATGAATGAATTTTGAAGTCACCACAGACACAGTTGGAAAGTTTGGTAGTACAATTTTTCCATTTGAATGGAAACTTTGATTCATGTCTCTTAAATTTCACTGCAGCCTAAGCTCCATGAGGACAAAGTTCTTGTCCTCTTGGATTTATTTTAATCTAGACTGTCATATTTTATATTGTATTGTAATTATTTCTGTCTCTGCCACACCTTGTTTCCACCACCTCTGAGAGTCATAAAAGCCGGTATTATATTCTGATCCCTTGTACAATGATGACTCATAAATCTGCAGCCAAAGCTCAGATTGGTTTCCCAAGCTTCAGCTCTGCATATCCAGCTACCTATTGAGCAGTGCCCCTTGGCTCCTCACACAGACAATTTAACAAGCACATATTCAAAGCTGGACCCGCCCTCCCCCTAAATCCACATGGAGCTCTCTCATTGAATAAGTGCATAAATGCATGTTCCTCTAGTACCCAAGGATATTCCTCACTATATCACAGATGATTTGTAAGAAGGCATCACCTCCCGGCTGCCATTGTACTGTCAGCCGGGAGAGGGTAGAGACAGCAGGCAGCATGGAAGGGTGCAAAGAGTGTGGGCTGGGAGATCAGCTGGTCTGAGTTCAAGCTCCAGCTGTTTTTCTTAGAAAGAAAAAGGAGCAAATGGAGAAGGAATTATTAAGCAGTATATTTGACATTGTCTTTTTATATAAATGTTCCACTGAATTGATAATAAATCCATGGAGTGAGCATTACTATACCATTTTAATAACTAGGAAATGTAGACTCAGAGAGGAGAAACAACAAGGTCACCCAGCTACTAAGTAACAGAACAGAGATAAGAACCCAGAACTATCTGACCTCAGAATGGAGCTCTTTCCTTTATGCCATCTTATCTTATAGACTGGTGGTGTGACCTTCAACAAACCGCTGAGCTTCTCTGGTTCTTCATTTGCTCATCTATAACCAAGATGATTGCCACACTTACCTCCAATGACTGCCCTGAGGGTACAATGCTAATGCATATTAAGGTGGTCTATAAGTGCCAGCTATTACTTAACTCAATATTCACAAACAGTGCAGAAGAAATAAATTCTTTCATTGGTCTGTTTAAGACAGATGAGAGCTCTTATTATTCCTGAAAGAGTTATCACAGCTGGAGGAGCAGCAATACAATTCTTGCAATAAAAGAGGTGGGAGGTGAAATCAAAAGGCAATGCAACTCTCTTTCTTCCAACCCAACATATTTTTATTTTTACTGGAATACGATTTCAGATTAGGTTGCTTATTCTTCGGCTGAGGTATGAGCATTTATAGCTCAGCTGTTCAGAGCAAGAGCTGAGCAGTTAAATACTGCTCTGTGCCCTGGTCCTCCGCCAGCCGCCCAGCAGACAACACAGCATGCCGAGCCCAGAGGAGCACTGTTTCCCCCTCAGGTGCTGCTTCTTCCTCTATGTTGTTTCCCGTGTTTCCCCACATGCCCTGCCTTTCCCTGTACGGGTGCTGTTTCCATAAGAATATGTTGTTCAATTCTCCGTGTGGTCACCTGTTGAAATGGTCCATCATAGCCACCAAAGCAGCAGTAGACATGAGATCCTGGCTGGTCCCTGAATGGTGGCAATCTTACTGCAGTTGCAGCCTCCCACGTTGGCTCCACTCCCGTTGGCTGAGATTTGCTTCTGGATGAGTGTCTCCCATGATGAGACTGGAGATGTTGATGCTTAGTGTTCAGAAACCCAGTTATCTCTTTGCAGTGAGGGAAGGAAAAAGAGTAACTAATAAACACTGAGGAAACAGAAAAAAAAAAAAAAGGCCATATTCACTGCCCTCAAAGAAACTAAAGTTTACAAGGAGACAGGTATGGGAATGAATAAAATAACAATAAACAAACACTTATGGCGCATTCATGTGTCAGGCACTGCTCCAAGTGTGTTAGATAATTTAATACATTTAAACCTCACAACAATTCCAAGAGGAAGATACACTATTATTATTAATATCTCAAATTTTACAGATGAGAAAACTGAGGCTAATTTGTCCAAGATCACAGGGGTAATAAATGGTAGAATCGGAATGCTGAACTTCCAGAATTTGTGTTCTCAAAGCTTGTCTCAGATGATGACAGTGTAGTGTAGGCTTAATAGAGGAAGAGTTTTTAAAAGATTGTTCATGGACGAAAGTGTCCTAGGCAACACAATTATAGGTGCAGAGGTGCCAAAGAAACAGTACCCACAGGGAACAAAAAAAATAACTCACTACAGTTGAAGCATGACAAAGAATGGAGGAAACGAGAAGGTAGAGAAACAAGGAAGCATCGTCATTAGAAAGGTGGGGAAGAGACGGGTGTGGTGGCTCACGCCTGTAATTCCAACAGTTCAAGAGGCTGAACTGAGATTGCTTGTGGTTAGAAATTCGAGACCAACCTGGACAACATAGTGAGACCCCATCTCAAAATAAATTAAAATTAATTATATTATTATTATTTTTTGAGACAGAGTCTCACTCAGTCACCAGGCTGGAGTGTAATCTCCGCCTCCAGGGTTCAAGTCATTCTCCTGCCTCAGCCTCCCGAGTAACTGGGATTACAGGTGTGCGCCACCACGCCCAGCTAATTTTTGTGTTTTTAGTAGAGACAGGTTTTCCCCATGTTGGCCAGGATGGTCTCAATCTCCTGACCTCATGATCCGCCCACTTTGGCTTCCCCAAAACCCTGGGATTACAAGTGTGAGCCACCGTGCCCAGCCTTAAAAACTTTTTAAAACAACAGGTGGGTTCTGGATGGGCTGGAAGTAGCCCAGAAGCCAACTTGAAAACCTTGGACTCTGAACTATAAAATGAGGACCCACTGACATTTACAAAGAGTGACATCAGTAGCTTAAATTGACAATACCCTAGCAGGAGCTGAGAAGGGGTATAAAAGGGACACTGGAGGCTGGGCATGGTAGATCACCTGAAGTGAGGAGCTCTAAACCAGCCTGGCCAACATGGAAAAACCCTGTCTCTACTAAAAATATAAAGATTAGCCAGGCATGGTGGCAGGCACCTGTAGTCTCAGCTACTTGGGAGGCTGAAGCAGGAGAATCACTCGAACTCGGGAGGTGGAGGTTGCAGTGAGCCAAGATTGTGCCACTGCACTCCAGCCTGGGCAACAAAGCGAGACTCCCCACCACCACCACCGCCCCCCCCCCGCCCCACCCCCCCCCGCCAAAAAAAAAAAGAGGGAGACTACAGGAGAAAGGAAGGATGAAGGAGGCTGTACTGGGTGGCAGGGGAGAGTCACCATCTCCTCTGTCTCCTGCTTTTGGAGGGAAATGGGCCGTTAAGCATCCTCTCAATTGAATCCATTGACCTGTCCCTGTGTCTTGGCAGTAGCATGCTACTATGTCACCAACATCTGCTTATAACTTGCATTGTAAGTCTTCCAAGGAATATGATTTGGCCAATGACACCATTGACAGAGCCAGTGTGTCCTTCCAAGTCTGAAAAGTCTAATGATATAGTCCATTTTCTGGACACGTGAAAAAGATAGGGACCCATTCATAGCTGAAAAGAACCATGCAGGGCATTTGCCTACCTTGGAGAAACTGCTCATCCTCCACAGACAGTGAACTTGATAGCACCTGCTGTCCCACCTCCCTGCAGCTGCAAGGGTGACCTGGATACAGCCAGTCGTAGAACTGCATTTTCCCAGCTGTAATTGGCCAAGGGGGTAGACTGTGCAGGTGAGTGGGAGCAATGAATAATTCTCTTATGAAATTTGACATATGGAGCCTAAGGCTGAGAAGGGCACTGCTTGTAGCCAGAATTCTTGAAATGTAGAGAATGTGTACAAAAAACCTGAAGCAACATAAAGGAAAACAGGACAAGAGATGGGGAATGACAGATTCTTGTTTATGCAATTGATACTCTGGATATAGCTGAACCTAAGGTCAATCAGATCTATTCACAACTTAGACACTTCTCCAACATTTAGGAAAAATTGGAACTGATTCTCATTGCCTTACTCCCGAGTCAGTCACTGAGGTCATGAAGATAGAATATGGTAATTGGCCAGGTCTGAATTACAGGGTTCCTCTTGGTGCCTAGGGCTGGGGTGTAGGTTGGGGAACAACATCAGAATTACATGGACTTTAAGTTAGAGTGGGTGTCTTCCCAGGCAAAATCAATGTTCTATTACCAGAAGAAAGAAAAACGGTTGCCAGGCAGGCAGAAAATAATACATGTGCTCTACAACCTTTTGCAATACAAATGTTAAAATTACTACATCAATCTTTTGAAACTCATTAGTCCTTGAGCTGGGTTATTTAGGGCATAATTCCAGCAAAGTGAGAGCTCTTGGGATAAAAGGTACATGGTAAGTGACTCTCTTCATTTCAATCTGTTTCTAACTCCATGTCCTGGTCTCTCTGCCCCTCCAGGAGCCATTGGGTCAGCTAAAACACAACGTTTGTCTCTATAAGCCTGAAGCCTCTGCTTCTAACTTCTCACAACTCTCCCCTCACATTAGCATTCCTGAACTCAAACTGTCAGAGAGTCTCAGATAATTAGAGGCGATAAACAAATGCTAATTAGCACTCTGGTTGTACCCAGAGGATGCCACAGGCATAGACCTAAGCCCAGTGTTTGTGTTTCCAGGATTCCTTGAATTCCCACATCTAAGAACCCTTTATGAAGCTTCTTTATGAAAGAAAGAGAACAGAGACAGTGTAGCATTTGGTTAAAGGCAAGGCCCTTTCACTTTCGCAGACTTGGGGGCTCAACCCCAGCTCTGCCACTTAGCAGTGCTGTGACTCTAGGGAAGTTACTTAACCTGTCTGAACCTCAGTTTTTTCATCCATAAAATGGGAACAATAATAACCTCTACCTTAATATGTTTTTACTATGTGAATCAAATGATGAATGCAATGTGTACAGCACTTGGGACATGATAAATGTTTAATAAATGAGTTTCCTATGAATTTGTGTTATAGGGAAGGGGGAATAATAGCAGGTCAAACATGAAAGACTGGAGTGTAGGTTCCTTTGTTTTATTCATTCCCATCACTGCTATTGGGCATAACGGCCGGAGCAGGGGGAGGACAGAGGGAGAGAGAGAGAGTGGGGAGGGGCTACACACTTTTAAACAACCAGATCTTGGGTGAGCAATTACGCACTATCACTATCACGAGAGCAGCAGCCAGGGGAAATCTGCCCCCATGATCCAATTGCTTCCCACAAGCCCCAATATAGGGGATTACAATTCGACATGAGATTTGGGGGCGGGGGGGACACAGATCCAAACCGTATCATCATCCTTATATCCGTAATAGCACTGATCATCTAGCAGATGGTTAGCATTTAAAAACAAAATGTTAGAAAACCTAAGTTGAAAAAAATGTAACAGTTCCAATATGCAAAAAGAAGATACAGGCCGGGCACGTGGCTCACACCTGTAGTCTCAGCACTTTGGGAGGCCAAAGTGGGGGGAATCAGTTGAGGTCAGGAGTTCAAGACCAGCCTAGCCAACATGGTGAAACCCCGTCTCTACTAAAAATACAAAAATTAGCCGGGCATGGTGGTGTGCACCTGTGGTCCCAGCTACTTAGGAGGCTGAGGCAGGAGAGTCGCTTGAACCTGGGAGGCAGAGGTTGCAGTGAGCTGAAATCATGCCACTGCACTCCAACCTAGGAGACAGAGGGAGACTCCATCTCAAAAAGTAAAATAAAACAAGATAAAATTTTTAAAAGAAGATATAATCCTTATACTGGAGGAGAAAAAAATTTCATCTACTCTTAACTATGTCCCGTCACCTGCTAGTACATCTCATATTTCTGCCATTAGCATGATCCATTAGGGTCATTAGGGCACTTACTGTGTGCCAAGGGTTTTCTATCGGGGTGATTTTGTCTCTCTTCCAGGAGATATTTGCCAATATCTGGAGACATTTTTGGTTGTCACAGCTGTAGTAGGAGAGGGAGTGCTACTGGCATCTAGGGGTAAAGCTCAGGGATGCTTCTAAACATCCTACGGTGCACAGGACTTTTCCCCTCCCAGGGCCAGTGGTGCTGAGGCGGAGAAGCTGTGTTGTGTGTACACCTTGGGCCGATCACCTTATAAACTTGAAACTGTGCATTTGTAACAGCCTATGGCACTGGACTGCCTCGACTGGAAAGAGATTTGCCAATGTATCCTTTACTCGTTTAGCCTGCTACCACTATCACTGTTCAGTTCAACCAGGCTTTGCTAGATTCATGGTGGACATGATTCATGGTTTGAAGCAACACATAGGATCAGAGGTGGACCCAATCCTTAAAGAATTCTTTTAGAAATATTTCATAGCGGGCAGGGCCTGGAGAATGGGATAGAAGACTGATAAGTTTGGAAGGAAGAAATAATAACAACAGACAATAATGATAAACTGTTTTCTGGGTGCCCAGCTGCACAAACATCAATTTGTGGGATTTAATCCTTAGAGTAGCCCTTGGAAGGGCTGGAAATGAGAATTCCCTTCTATAATAGATCAGAAAGGATTTCCATTGCTCCTGCACTGGATGGGTCCTGGTAGGTGGTACTAACAGGGCTCAAATAATGGGGGAGCAAGAGGGCAGACAGAGAAAACGACAGCATTCAAGTTTTCTAGGAGCTGGTTCTGTTACCAATCCTGACTCTGTCACCACTAGCTGTGTGACTGTCAGAAACTTGCTTGACTTCCCTGTGCCCAAGAGTCCTTGGCTGTAAGAGTGGACTTATGAGTACTTCTCCCAAGGGGAGAGGAACACGGTAGGTCCCCAGCATCATTCTGTTTCCCCTTTTCCTTCCTTTTCTCAAAGTGAGAAGAGCAGCAGCAGAAGCACAGACACTGTACAGGATCCCTGCTAAAACTTAAGAAAATTATGAATGAATGGAAAATGACTTTTAAAATTCACCTTTAAGCCAATGTTCAAGTAATGTTTAAGTTGTTTTCTGGGCCAACCAATAGCACTGATTAGAATTGGGAATGGAAGGCAGAAAGTTTTACAAAACGCTAACTATTTAACTCTATTAAAAACTCCTATGTGCATTTTTTTAATGCAGAGAAATTAAGTCCAACAGTTGGACGTTAATATATGATCAAAGCTGGGCTCCAGCAACTTGGGGTATTGGAATCGAAAACTCTGCAAACTGCAGAAAGTTTACACTGCAGCAAAGGCATTCTTCTCGCCTCTAGCAACACACAAGTATATGTGCATGATTGTTTAGGGACTTGGCAGCAAGAAGCAGTGGAAATAATTCTTTGGAAATGATGAGAATCAGCAAAACATGAGGGGGAAAAAAAACAGACAAAAGAAGAGAGCAAACAGAACAAGAGAAAGACGATCGGGGATGGGCCGATTTTCTCTGCCTCACGCGGTTTTGGTGGCTTGCAGTAAATGAGTTTCTAATGATGTTTTTAAAGAGCCGTTTTTATTTAGTGAGGCTGACGCAGCTCCTGCTGCTTCTTGGGCTGTGTCCTGGGGAACCAGATGAAAGCAGGAGGGAGAAGTCTTGAAGCTGAGGTTGCTGATCTCCTTGTCCTTTTGGGAAGGACCCCCGCCATTAACTCTTCCCTTTGCCACTCCCTGCATGAGCGTTCAATGAGTCCTACTACACGCCCACAACTCTGACCTTTGAGTATCACAGTATTATGTGGGAGAGAAACACAGACAGTGATAACTCTGTGATAATATTGATACAGGAGCTAGAAAGAAATTATTTAGGCGATAGTGAGGGTAAAGGAGTCCTCAGTAAGGCTTCCCTTTTAACAAAATGCAGGCCGGGCGCGGTGGCTCAAGCCTGTAATCCCAGCACTTTGGGAGGCCGAGACGGGCGGATCACGAGGTCAGGAGATCGAGACCATCCTGGCTAACACGGTGAAACCCTGTCTCTACTAAAAAATACAAAAAAAAAAACTAGCCGGGCGTGGTGGCGGCGCCTGTAGTCCCAGCTACTCGGGAGGCTGAGGCAGGAGAATGGCGTAAACCCGGGAGGCGGAGCTTGCAGTGAGCTGAGATCCGGCCACTGCACTCCAGCCTGGGCGACAGAGCCAGACTCCGTCTCAAAAAAAAAAAAACAAAATGCAGCCCCCAAATCATTTCTTTTTAACAAAGAGCAGCCTGAAAAATCAAGCTGCAAACATGCAAGCTGGAAGCCGGCACAGGTGAATGCTGGCAGCTGGACCAGTAGGAAAGGGCTACCTGGGAGCCAGGCATATTCAATATGGAGGATCCATCTTCCCTTTTCTTTGTCACTACGTGTACAGTAAAAAAGCAGGCGGCATGGCACTGGCCAGGTAGAGAACTCATCTGCATAATAAAAGATAAGGGTGAGTGGCCAGTTTCTTCACACACTATGCAAATGGCACACCCAGTCTTAACCAGTTCTTCGCATGCTATGCAAATTGCACACCTGGTCCGACCAATCTTTTGTGCGCCATGTAAATCAGACATTGCCTTCTCAAGCTCATCTATAAAACCTCCTACACTTCACCATGGGCCAGAGGACCCGCTCGGGACCCCTCTCTGCAGGAGAGAGCTTTTATCTTTCTTTCACCTATTAAACCTCCATTCTTAACCTCACTCCTTATGTGTCCGCATTCTTGATTTCCCTGGCATGGGAAATCTTTGTGCTTCTTTGAGTGTGAACTGTGTGCTGGGCATAATACATTTTGAGTGAATGAATGAATGAATTTATGAAACACAGGCGCTCTGTGGTCTCAGAGACAGAACGTCCCCACCTTTGAGGGGAGAAGGGAAGAGAAGGCTTCTTGGAGGAGGTGATGCCTATACTGAGTCTTGAAGAATGAGCAGGAGAACTCAGGAAAAGGCACAACAGGGCTTTGAGGCTTTGGAGCCTCAAAAGGCCTTTGAAGGGAAGGTGTGAGCAGAGAACTGCCAGAAAGCACATTTTAGTCCAGAGACATTCAAGTCATTGGATTTAAGCGGAGGATTTCAGAGGCAAGCGATGGAAGATGATAATGACAACCCTGTTGAGAGCACTTACTGTGTGCCAAGGGTTTTCTATCGGGGTGATTTTGTCTCTCTTCCAGGAGGTATTTGCCAATATCTGGAGACATTTTTGGTTGTCACAGCTGTGGTAGGAGAGGGAATGCTACTGGCATCTAGGGGTAAAGGTCAGGGATGCTTCTAAACATCCTACGGTGCACAGGACTGTTCCCCTCCCAGGGCCAGTGGTGCTGAGCTGGAGAAGCTCTGCTGTGTGTACCCCTTAGGCCGATCACCTTATAAACTTGAAACCGCTTTATCCTCATTATAACTCTGTGAGATAGTGGTTTCAGCCCTTGTCTCAGACAAGGAAAATGAGGCTCCGAGAGGCTAAGCCACTTAAGATCAAAGAGCTAGCAAGAGACAGGGTGGATGTGAACTCAGTCAGCCGATCTCCAGCTCTCTGACACTAATGACGGCAGGAGGCAAATCCATTGTCCACGTGGTAAAGGTTTTTAGATGCTAAGTTACAAAGTTGGGGCTTATACATGTTGTGCAACAGCAACACCCAAATATCTTTAATCTGCAGATTTTTCATTTCTTCATTCGCTGGGCACATTCACCCAAAGAACCAAATATCAGAGTCAAATTAAATTTCTGTCTGTAAGCAGAGAGACAAAGTGAAGGATTTTCCAATGCACTCATCATATCATCCCCCTGTCTTTCCATGTCGGGCAAGCTCTGGCCTACTATTAAATACAATTGCAAGAACAACTGCCCTTGCTTATTCAAAAACTGCCTTATAATATAATGAAGTCCCCTTATATGGCTTCTGATTTTCTCTCCTCTGCAGTAGGAATGCCGAACCCTAGTGTGGCCTATTCTTACGTGACTTCCTTGAAACTCTAATCATGTGCACAGCAATTCCTCTGCAGTTCCGTATGGAGGTGCAGTATTCTCAAGGCACGCTTGTCAGTTCAGTTTTCCTCCAAAAGAAGGCACAGAGGCCGGCTTCCCTGAACTTCATGGGCTGCTGCAGCGCAGAGAAGAGGAAGCCGGCCCTGGCCTCACAGCAGCAGAGTGGAGCTATGTGTTTGCAAGCAGACTTCAGAAAACCGGAGCTTAAGAAAGTGATCACCTCTGGCTGCAGCCCTTAACTGGGTGCAGACGACAGACTACAGAGCAGGACCAGCACACGCTGACACATCCCCAGGTTTCCCCACAGCCAGTGAGGCAGGAAATAACCAACCCATTGTACAGAGGAGAGGAGGAAAACAAAGCTCAAAGAACCGGAGTTGTAAACTGCAGAGCAGAAATTCAAACCCAGATACTTAGCATAATGTGTAATGAAATAATAAACTTGTTTGTTTGCTTGTTTGTTTTGAGATGGAGTTTCGCTCTGTCGCGCGGGCTGGATTGTAGTGATACGATCTTGGCTCGCTGCAACCTCCGCCCCCCAGGTTCAAGCGATTCTTGCGCTGCAGCCTCCCAAGTAGCTGGGATTACTGGCTCCCGGCACCACGCCCAGCTAATTTTTGTATTTTCAGTAGAGACGGAGTTTCACCATGTTGGCCAGGCTGTTCTCAAACTCCTGACTGCAAGGGATCCTCCCACCTTGGCCTCCCAAAGTGCTGGGATTACAGGAATGAGCCAGTGTGCCCGGCCCGTATATTTATTTCTTTAATGGCTTTAGGGAAGAAGCTCCTTCTGGTTTTGTTCATTGTTGTGTCCCATACTTCCCACGGTGCCCTTGCTCAATACAGATTAACTCAGCCATGCAAAACACACATATTGCAGACAAATAATCCCCCCACAGGGAAGTTCTTGCTAAGATTTTGTTATTTTCTCTAAATTACTCTAATAGGGTGATAGCTTACAGTGGGGGCCCTCCATTTGCAACTCATTAAGAAGAACAGAAGCTCTAGAGAGGGTGAGATTTGGGTTTGAATCTCAGCCCTGCCTCTGATTGGCTAAGGAACTTGGGGCAAGTGGCACACCTCTCTGAGTCTTTGTTCTGTCCCTAGTAATGTTGAGAAAGTAACACCCACTTCACAAAGTTGCTGTGAGATTGCACAAGTAAAAAGCAAAGGAAATTCTTGTATTGAACACTTAGTACACTTAAGAGGTGATCACTGCATTCACTAATCATGTTTTTAAAATACTCTTCCTCATTTCAACACTAAAGTTAGATAAGTTAGGCTTAGAGAGGTTAAGCAACTTGCTTGGAGTCACACAGATAGAGAAGGCACATCTGGGATTTGACTGCAGAATAGTAAAACTCCAAGTTTGTCTCTTTCTGATATACCTCATTGCCTTTTAGCAGGGCATGAAAATCTGGAATGTTGCTTTAAAATTTAGGGGTTTTTTTGTTTGTTTGTTTTTGGCTGGGGCGCAGGGGAGAAGGAGGAAGAGGAAAATGTTTAAAATGTATGGGAAGTAAAGAGGAGAAACCTTTCTTTTGAAAGTGAGCACTGATGGGTCTAGGGTTTTACTCTCTTGAGGCAGTCACTGTGTCACACTGATTTCCTTCTCTGATGGGAAAGGATTAGGCAACAAAAAAAAGGACAGACAAGGTGAAAAGGAGGGTATGAATCTACAGGAATGAAACACTGGTAAAGCAACCCAGAGGCAAAGTTGAGGCTGAGGGTGTAAATGGCCAGTCTATCGGAATGTGTACCCAGTATTTGAAGAATTCTTACAGATGAATAAGAAGACGACACATAACCTGATTTAGAAATTGGCAAAGGATTTAAAGAGGCATTTCTCCAAAGACAACATACCGATGACCAATAAGCACATGAAAAGATGCTTAACATCATTAGCCAGCAGGGAAATGCAAATCAAAACCACAGTGAGATACCACTTCATACCCATGAGGGTGGCCAGAATGAAAAAAACAGACAATAACAAGTGTTGGGGAGGATGCGGAGAAATTAGAACCCACACACATTGCTGGTGGGGGTATAAAATGACATAGCCACTTTGAGAAATAGTTTGGAAGTTTTTCAAGATATTAAACATGGCACCACCACAGGACCCAGAAACATCACTCCTAGATATATACCCAGGAGAACTGAAAACATATGTCTAAACAAAAACTTGTATAGGAATGTTCATAGCAGCATTATTCATAACAACCAAAAAGTGGAAACAACCTAAATGTTTATCAACTGATGATCAGATAAACAAAATGTGGTACATCAATGCAATGGAATTATTACTCAGCCATGAAAAAGAATGAAGTATTGATACATGCTACAACATGGATGAACCTCAAAATAATATGCAAAGAGAAAAAAGTTGGGCACAGAAAGACCACAATTGTATCATTCTACTTATATTAATTTTCCAGAAAAGACAAATTTATCGAAATAAAAAATAGATTAGTGATTGCTTAAGGGATGGTCTAGGGTGGGGAGATGGGAAGTGACTGCAAATGGGGATAAGGTTTCCTTTGGGGTTTGAGACAGGAATCATACAGGGTGATCACAGAAGAGGAGAAAATTTCAGGCAGCAGCTTCACATGACTAGTAAAAGGAAACTATTGAAACAGTTGCAGAAGCTAGAGACTGTCAAGATCCTAAAAAACCAGCGTGTGAATCAAGCTGGCTAAGACTGACTGGACGCAACATGGCACTGGATTTGACCTAGGTTTTATGTAGGACCTCATTATGTGCTCATTAACATACTAAATCAAACAATCACCAGTGCCATGACAGTTCCAGGAACAACCATATTTCTTTTAAAAATGGGCGACACCACAGTTCTGAAAAATCTCCAGATTTTTCCAGGAATCTTCACGAATATTCTACCCCTTGGTTAAAGAGACCCATAAAGATGGAAACCCCAAATCCAAACGCACAGTGAGACTCTTTTTTCTTGAGTGTGTACTTCTTGGTTTACAATACATCTCTGTACTTTCACTGTTTTCTGGCTTATCTTTGAACTCTTTCTCACGATGCCGTCAAGAGCCTAGACACTGGCTGGGGTTGAGGTCCCAACAGTATTTGGGGAACTCCCCCAGACCCCAGAATCAGGGTGAAAAACATATTCTAAAATTAGGTTTGGTGATGTTTACACAATTCTGTAAATAGACTGAATGTCACTGAATAAACAGCGAATTGTATGGCATGTAAGTAGTATCTTCATAAAGCTTTAAAAGGTGAGTGGTCTCTTGTCCCATTTAGTGAATGATAACCACTGGACTCCAAGTAGTCCGACCCCAGACCCCACTTTTTTATCCACTACACAGTACAGTTATACTTTAGCATGAACATAAACCCCAAACTTCCTACTTTGCTTTTTTTCCTCAAAGGCCCCAGGAACCCTCCTTGGGAAAAGCCAGGAATGACCAGTGCCCAGCTTTGGTGTTAGTAGAGGCAGCTCCTGCAATCGCTCTCAGAGCAGCTCCAGCCATCAGCCATCCCAGAGGAAAGGGCGGGGGGACTCACCTCCAGCAACGTCTCAAATGTGATTAAGTCAGCAGTATGTCCAACATGTTCACTAGATTTGCATCATGGCTCCAGAGCCTGGCAAGGCATTCATCTGGAACAAACTTTGCAGAACTGGGCAGCCAACTAATTAATTGTTGCATCAATAAAACCAGGGTTTGACTATCTCATGATGAATTACATTGTTTAAAAGAACTTAACAGCTACATTAAATAAAGAAAACAATGGAGATCGATACTAGAGAATTTCTTTAGCCAAAGAGTCAGCATTTCTCATCGACTAGAGGTCAGTGGTGAGGAGAGGGCTTATTCGCAGAGCAGAGATGATGTTTCTCTCTGGCAAGGCTATACTTAGTTAATATGTAGGATTTTAAAACAGGAAAAGCAGAATACTGGAACCCCGGAAACGGTTAGGAAGTAGTTGGCACAAAACTCAAAACTTTGGAGTTGGTGAGGCTTGTGTTCAAACACCAGGTACTTCACTTTCTAGTCATGAGTCTGGGCAAGTCACCTAACCTGGGGCTCAGTTTCCCTCATCTGTAAAAAGGGGGTGTAATAAACCAACAGTAAAATTCTAAACCCTCCAAATGACTAAATGGACCTCCTCTCAGCCAATGGAGCCTGAAAAACTAATTCTGGCCATGCCAGGAAGGAGAAGTCAGACATGCCTCATTATCTCCTCCTCCCTTTGGTGCTCAGGTACACAACTGATCAGCATTAACATTAAAATAGAAATCCTAAGACTGACAGAATAGATTCTTTGCAGCAATAAGATATCAAATTCCAACCTGACTCTAGTATAGCATCACATGACAGAAGGGCTTTGAAAGAAACCGAAGTATTTTACCCCATACTATATTTCTTTGACATATTTTGAAATGGCACTGCAAAGCTGTCTCTTGTGGGAGAAATTTGCATTCTACAGCAAATCCCCTTTGCTTTCTAGGTCTGTTTCTGATCCCGAAGATATTGACTGAGAGTCTAGTGCCTTTTAAGGGTCTGAGTCAGAGACATTTGCCATATATCGACTCTAGGGATGATCACCTACGAGACTTCATCTACATAATAAAAACCATGCTCTCCTCAACTCTTTGTCTTAACCCAGATACTCCTTTCTATTGATTCCAGGTCTTTTTTTTTTTTTTTTTTTTTTTTTTTTTTTTTTTTTTTTTTTTTTTTTGTGATGCAGTTTTGCTCCTGTCACCCAGGCTGGAGTGCAATGGCACAATCTCAGCTCACTGTAACCCTCCTGGGTTCAGGCCATTCTAATGCCTCAGCCACAGAAGTAGCTGGGATTACAGGTGCCTGCCACAATGCCCAGCTAATTTTTGTATTTTTAGTAGAGATGGGGTTTCACCATGTTAGCCAGGCTGGTTTCAAGCTCTTGGCCTCAGGTCAAAGTGCTGAGATTACAGGTCTGAGCCACCACATATGGCCTCATTCCAGGTCTTTATATAGTAACTCTTTCAACCATTTACCAATCATAAAATCTTTGAAACCACCCATGACCTCCAAGCCTCACCATCCCTTCAAGCTGTCCCACCTTTCTGGACCAAACCAATGTATGCCTCACATGTATTGATTGATGTTTTGTCTCTCCCTAAAACATAGAAAACCAAGCTATAGCCCAACTACCCTGAGCACATGTTCTCAGCACTTCCTGAGGCTGTGTCACAGGTCAAGACCCAAAACTTCGGCAAAAAAAAAAAAAAAAAAAAAAAAACTAAATTGATTAAAAATTTTAGAAAAATTAGAAACAGGAAGTATCTGTCTCAGATACTTTTTGGCTTACAGGGGATAGTAACAAAATGACTCTCCTAGTGTTGTTAAGAGGATTAAATTGGATAAAATGGAGTAATATTGCAGAGCTTGCTAAGTCAGTGCCCAATAAATATTTGCTCTTAATCACATAACATTTTTCTCTTGTTAAGATGTTTTCAGAATCAGGAGCATCATTTCCATCCTCCTCCATAGAAGGTGACATCATCAGGGTTAAAAAAAAATTTTAAATTAACATATGCTAAAATGGACTTTTTTGATACACAGTTCTATGAATTTTAACACATGTATAAATTTGTATAACTAACACTATAATCAGTATACAGAACAATTCCATCACTTGCCCAAAATTCTCTCATGCTACCCATTTACAGTCACAGTCCACCCTCTCTCTACCTCTAACTCCTGGCAGCCACAGAACTGTTCTCATCCCTATAGCTTTGTAGTTTAGAGAATGTCATATAAATGGAATCATAGAGTATGTATTAATAACATTCTGAAACTGGCTTATTGCATGTACTGGTGGTTTGCTTCTTTTCACTGCTGAGTAGTATCCCAGTGTGTGGATGTACCACACATTTTATCTGTTCACTCACTAAAGGACATTTGCGGTTGTTCAGCTTTTGGAGATTATTAAACTACTATAAATGTACATGTGCAGGTTTTCATGCGAGCATACTTTTTCATTTTCCCAGGGTAACTACCCAGGAGTGGGAACGCTCGGTTATGTACTAAGCATATGTTTAATTCATTAAAAACTGCCAAATTGTTTTCCAGAATGGCTGTATCATTCTCATTTGCAATAGCAAAGTATGACAGTTCTAATTAGTCTGTCTGCATCCCTTACTTAGTTAGGTACTGGCAGTATTTTCTACTTTAGCCATCTAAAGATGTTTAGTAGTACCTCATCATGGTTTTAAGTTGAATTTCCCTAATAGCTAATGGCATTAAACATCTTTTAATGTGCTTATTTGCCTTCCATCTACCCTCCATGGCAAAGTGTCTATTGAAGTTTGTTTTTGGCCCATTTTGTAACTTCATTGTCTTCTGACAGTTGAGTTTGAGAGTTTCTTTATATGTATTCTGGATACAAGTCCTTGGTTGGATATGTGATTTGCAAACATTTTCACCCAGTCTACTGTTTGTCTTTTCATTTTTTTAAACAGCATTTTTCCCTTTTTTTTTTTTTTTTTTTTTTGAGACGGAGTCTCACTCTTATAGCCCAGGCTGGAGTACAGTGGCACGATCTTGGCTCACCGCAACCTCCACCTCCTGGGTTGAAGCAATTCTCCTGCCTCAGCCTCCTGAGTGGCTGGGATTACAGGCACGCACCACCACGCCCTGCTAATTTTGTATTTTTAGTAGAGATAGGGTTTCTCCATGTTGGTCAGGCTGGTCTCGAACCCCCGACCTAAAGTGATCTGCCTGCCTCCGCCTCCCAAAGTGCAGGGATTACAGGCATGAGCCACCGTGCCTGGCCCAACAGCATCTTTCATAGAAAAAAAAGTTTTATGTTTTGGTAAAGTTCAATTTATCCATTTGTTTCTTGTAGAGTATGCTTTTAGTGTCACATAACTCTTTGCCTTACCCAACTCACAGATATTTTCTCTTATATTTTCCTCTAAAAGTTTTGTAGTTTTGCTTTTTACATCTAGATCTATAGTCTACGTTGAGTTCATTTTTGCATTAAGTGTGAGTTGTTGATCAAGGACCTATTTGTTTTTGTTTCTTGCATGTGAATGTCCAATTCTTTCTTTTTTTTTTTTTTTTTTTTGAGGCGGAGTTTCGCTCTGTCGCCCAGGCTGGAGTGCAGTGGCCGGATCTCAGCTCACTGCAAGCTCCGCCTCCCGGGTTCACGCCATTCTCCTGCCTCAGCCTCCCGAGTAGCTGGGACTACAGGCGCCCGCCACCTCGCCCGGCTAGATTTTTGTATTTTTTAGTAGAGACGGGGTTTCACCGGGTTAGCCAGGATGGTCTCGATCTCCTGACCTCGTGATCCGCCCGTCTCGGCCTCCCAAAGTGCTGGGATTACAGGCTTGAGCCACCGCGCCCGGCCGAATGTCCAATTCTTTCAACATTATTTGTTGAAAAGAATATCTTTCTCCCGTGAACTGCCTTTGCACCTATCCAAAAATCAGCTGAACACATTTATCTGGGTCTTATGTTTGGACTCTCTATTCTTCATTTATCTACTTAATGTCAATTCCTTTGGCAATCCCACGCTGCACTGATTATTGTGATTTTTATAGTTAAATTTTAAAACTAATTGTTATAACTCCTCTAATTTTATTGTTTTTATATTATTTTGGCCATTCAATGTCCCTTGACTTTCCACACAAAGTTTGGTTGAGAATTTTGGTTGAGAGATTATTTCTGGACAGCTTTAAAGTATTAATTCAATGTATTTTATAGATCTAAGTCTACTGGGGCTATCTATTTCATCTTGATGAATTTGGTACTTTCAATGAATTGGTTTGTTTCATCTAAGTATATTTATAGAATTGTTTGTAGAGTTTCTTCATTAGTCCATTAATATCTGCAGGGTCTGTAGTATTATCTTTTATTCATTCCTAACATTGGTAATTTATTTCTTCTCAGTTTTCTTTACCAGTTTTGCCAGAGGCTGATCAAATGCATTGGTCTTTTCAAAGAACCAGTATATTTTGGTTTCACTGATTTTTTCATATTGCTTTTCTGGTCTCAAGTCAATTTACTAGTACTCTTCTCTTAATCATTTCCTTGTTGAAAACAAATATAACAACATTGTTCTATTTTGGGGGGATTTTTTGCTCATTATTTTTAGATTTCTTAAGGGAGAAGCTTAAAGTGTTGACTCGAAGCCTTTCTTCTTTTTGAATGGAAGTAATTAATTCTAATGTAAGTAAATTAATTATAAATTTATCACTAAGCACTACTTTATTTCTACTTCACCAATTTTGATATACTGTATTTTATTTTCATTCAGTTTGAGATATTTTCTAATTTTCCTCAAAATTTCCTTTTTGATTAATGGATTATTAAAGAATGTGCTGTTTAATTGCCAAGTTGTAAAATATTTTTCTGTTGTCTTTCTGCTATTCATTTATAATCAAATTATATTGTGATTAGATGCATACTTTGTGTAGGTTCAATTTTTTAAAACTGGTGAAGATTTGTTTTATAACCCAAGATATAGTTTATCTTGGTAAATATTTCATGTGCACTTGAGAAGTGTGCTATTCTTGGGTGGACTATTCTATAAAGGTCCATTTGATTCAGGTTTTTAAAATGATATCGTTCATTTCTTCCATGTCCTTGTCGATCAATCAGCAAGTTCTATCTATGGTTGAGAGAAGTGTTGAAATATTTAACTACGATTATGGATTTGTCTATTTCCCCTTTCAGTTCTGTCAGCATCTGCTTTACATATTTTGAAGCTCTGTTGGATGCATATGCATTTAGTATTGTTATATCACCTTGGTGAATTTACCTCTTATCATTAAATAATATTTGCCTTTATTCGTGATAATTTTCTTTGCTATGTAGTCTACTTTGCTTGATATTAATATAGCCACCTAGCTTTTCTTTGTTTACAAGTTAAAACTTTTTTGTTCCTTTTAACCTACTTATATCATTATATTTGAAGTTAGTTTCTTATAGACAGCATATAAGATCATGACATTTAATGCATTTTTACAATCACTGCTTTTAATTGGCGTGTTAGAGCATTTACACTAGTTGCGATTATTGGCATATTTGGAAACAGATGATGTACGACTTTATTATTTGTTTGTTCCTGCTGTTTTTTTTGACCCTTTGTGTCCTTTCGTCTGCCTTCTTTTCTGTTATGTGAACCTTTTTCTAATATCCCATTTTAACTCATATATATGTTTTTCACTATTATCTCTTTGTATAGCTTTTTTTTGTAGTGGTTGCTCTAAAAATACTTAATTTTTCAGTCTATAATATACCACTTCAAGTAGAATATGAAACTATTGCCACCATATAGGTCTTTTTTCCCTCCCTCTTTGTGTTAGTGTTGTCTTATACATTCTATATAAATGTATTTAAAATTTCATTGGACAATGTTGTTATATTTGTTATTGCTATTATATTTGTTGAAGCTATTCTAAAATCTCAAGAGGAGAAGAATAGTCTATGATATTTACCCAGATACTTATAATTTCTGTTGCTCTCCCTTCATCATCAATGTTCCAGATTTTTTTCTGGCACAGTTTTGCTTTTGTCTAAAGAATTTCCTTTAGCAATTCTATTTTTTTTTTTTTTTTTTTTTTGAGACGGAGTTTCACTCCTGTTGCCTAAGCTGGAGTGCAACAGTGCAATCTCGGCTCACCACAACCTCTGCCTTCCAGGTTCAAGCGATTCTCCTGTCTTAGCCTCCTGAGTAGCTGGGATTAACGGCATGCGCCACCACACCTAGCTAATTTCTTGTAGTTTTAGTAGAGATGGGGCTTCTCCATGTTGGCCAGGCTGGTGTTGAACTCCCGACCTCAGGTGATCCACCTGCCTCAGCCTCCCAAAGTGCTAGGATTACAGGCACGAGCCACGGCACCCGGCCTAGCAATTCTTTTAGAGCACATGCTAGCAACAAATTCTCTTGCTTTTTCTTCGTGTGAGAAAGTTTATACCTTACCTTAATTCCTGAAGGATATTTTCTCTGTATATCAAATTGTGAGCTGACAACTATTTTTTTTCACATCAAAAATATTGTTCCACTTCATTTTGGCTTCCAGAGTTTCTGATGAGAAATGAATAGTCTCTAAAATTGTTGTTCCCTTATAAATAATACACTTTCCTCCTCTGCCCCTTTGGGTGCGTTCAATATCCTCTTTGGTCTTTAATTTTCTGGAGTTTGATTATGATATATCTTGGCATAAAGTTTTGAGGTTTATCCCATTTGGGGCTCACTAAGCTTCCAGGTTTATGAATTTTTTGGCCAAACTTGGGAAGTTAGCAATTATTAATGAAAGCATTTTTTCTGCCTCACATTCTTCTGTTTTTCATAACATAAACAGGTCTTTTAGTATTATCTCTGAGATTGTGTTCAGTTTTTGAAAGTTTTTTTCTCTCTCTGTTGTTCAACTTGGATACTTTCTACCGACCTAAAAGTTTACTGTTTTCCTCTGTTATTTCATTATGCTATCGCATCATTCTAGTCGGTTTTTATTTGTGTTGCATTTTTCTGTTCTAGATTTTATATTCGGTTCTTTGTTTTATTTTCTATTTCTTTGCAAAACGTTTAATATCTTTATCATCCCAAAAATATTTGTCCTTTGGAACATTTTTGTCAACAGTGTTTTAATCTTTTTTTCATATAATTTCCACATCTGTGCCATCTTGGTGTTGACATTTGTTGGACTGCCTTTTTCTGTGCAAGCTGAATTTTCCGATTCTTCATATGCTGCATAATATTAGATTTTATCCTAATATTATGAGACTTTGGATATTGTTTAAATCCTGTTGAAAATGTAGGTATTCTTGTTTTAGTGGGGACTTGATCCAGTGAGTTTGGTTCACAGTTTCTACCATCTTTTTCTAGGTCATAGTTTCAGTGTTACCTCTACTCTTAAAGGCTTTTCAGTGCTATTCGGATTTGACTCTTTCATGAGACACTCGTTAGTCAGCTGGGAACTTGCTGGTGTCTATTTCTTAGTTCAGTTCTTAAAGTCTTTGGTACTGTATTAGTCCATTTTCACACTGCTGTAAAGAATTACCTGAGACTGGGTAATTTATGAAGAAAAAATGTTTAATTGACTCTCAGGTCCACATGGCTGGGGAGGCCTCAGGAAACTTACAATCATGGCAGAAAGTGAAGAGGAAGCAAGCGCCTACTTCACAAGGCAGCAGGAGAGAGAGAAAGAGCACAGAGGGGAAGTGTCACACTTTTAAACCATCAGATCTCATGATAACTCACTCTCACGAGAACAGCATGGGGGAAATCCCCATAATCCATTCACCTCCCATCAGGTTCCTCCCTCGACATGCAGGGATTACAATTCGAGATGAGATTTGGGTGGGGACACAGAGCCAAACCACATCAAATACTTTGAAAAGGACCATACCCACACAAGTTCACCTCAGGGGTGAGTGCCGTAGATTACGAACAGTATCATGGAGGCATTTTCTTGAGCTCCTACCTGTCCATGACCTTCCTTATACCGTTTTAAATTTCCTGGTTCACCTCTTTTTAGTCCTCTAGCCAGAGAGCTAGGCTTATTTCCCTCACTTGGCTGTGTACTACCATGAATGTGCCTATGTATGGGGCCAAGTCATATGAGGACAGAGGAAATAAGAGGAAATTTTTGCCTTATCCTCTTGGAAACGCAGCTTCTTCAGTTAGAAAGTTTCCTTCCCTTAGATCTTTAGGCCCCTTGTGGCTGCTGCTGTCACTACCAGAATATTCCTTTCCTGCTCCTCGAGCCTGAACTAAAAGGACTTTTAGATCTCTGACACCACCAATGACCACTTCTTGTGTTTTCTACTATGTTGAGTCCAGGTTGTGGATACCAGACGGAAAAAATGCTAAACTTACTCATGAGTCTGTGACACTTTAGTATCTTTCCCCCCAATCTGTCTGTTACTTTTTACTTTCCAGAGTTTTCTAATAGCTGATCCATACATTATGCTTAGGTTTTACATCTCTATTCAGTGGGAGAGGAAAGATGTGAACTCATTTCATATCATCCAGAATTGAAATAATCTGGCTAGTTTTAAGGCATGACATTATCCTTATAATGAATATAATGAATTCTAGAGTAGGAATAATTAAATATTTATTTATTAAAGACAGAGTAGCTTAAGGGTCTTACCTTATAGATTTTCCCCCAACTTGCAAAATAAGTATTATCTCCTTTTATGAGGGCTTATAAATTCCTCCAACAGCACACAACTGGTAACATAAGCAGGATTTGAACTCAGTTTTGCTAGCTCTAAGGCCCATTATTCTTCCAGTATCATGTGCTGATTTCAGATAATAATATTACCTGCAAGCATAAAGCTTATACTTTCCTTTCTTGGATAATGGTGATTGATGGCAGCCCTTAAATGCTGGAATTGGATCATCAAGTCCCAGTACCATTTTGTTTAATAAAACAATAACAACCTAAGACAATTCATTGCTTTCTAAGTCTTTGTTCTTTCCCAGTGATTTGTGAAGGGGATGGCCACCTTCTATGACTTGCAGCCCTGTCCTCTGGCCACACATCTGCCTTAGAAGCCTGACCCCTCACTCCAATTTTGCAGGTGACAATGTTGGAAAAGAGACGGAGTTGAGGCTACTCATGTTAGATGCAGTAACACAGTTAAGGAAAAACAATCCATTCTGTACTCGTGAGAATGAAGGACACACAGCTAGCAGCTGAGATCCACAGAGGAATCTAGTGATGACTGTCAAGCTACTCCTGAAAGAAACCTGCCCAATAACTGGTTGGAGCCAAAGGACCTGATATATGTAGGTCATTTTTAGAATAAAAAATGTTAACTCACCCAAGCATCTTTGTGTCCCATTTGGTGATACCTTTGCATCTGTTTGTTTTTTGAGATGGAGTCTCATTCACTCTGTCTTCTGGGCTGGAGTGCAGTGGTGCAATCTCAGCTCACTACAACCTTCATCTCCTAGGTTCAAGAGAGTCTCCTGCCTCAGTTTCCCAAGTAGTGGAATTACAGGTGTGTGCCATCACACCCAACTAATTTTTGTATTTTTACTAGAGACGGGGTTTCACCATGTTGGACAGACTGGTCTCGAGCTCTTGACCTCAAGTGATCCACCTGTCTTGGCCTCCCAAAGTGCTGGGATTATAGGCGTGAGCCAATGCGCCCATACTCCTTTGCATCTGATGTCAAGAAAGTCCTAATGTATTCAGACTGTAGAGAAAGGGATGAATAAGACGAAGAGTATAAGATGGAAGGTGTTAACATTCTTGCAGAAGATACTAGGGCTCTGAAATCTCTGTCAATAATTTAAAAAATCAAAGTGCAAGGTATGGAGCACTACAACAGAAGTCAGGAGACCATATCAATTAGAATTCGCTCAGTGAGTGGCATCAGAAACCATCTCAAATTGGGTTAAAGAGAGGAACAAAAATGTACTGACTTAACAAAATATACTGGCTATGTTTCCTCAAATTCTAGGAAGTAACTAGCTTCAGGTGTGGCTTGATGAAGCACACAGTAACATTAGGAATCTCTTCCTCTACATACTTTCCTCTGTGTTAGCTTTTTCCTTAACATGGTTCCCTATGCTTGATGGCAATGATGGTTACCAGCAGCTCCTGGTTTCCATCCTAACTAAGTAGTGATCCTACCAAGAAGATGACACCCCTTTCTCAATAATCCCAGAATAAGCTTTAAGTCTGATTCTCATTGACTATTATTGACCCTACTTTAATTATATGCCTATTTTAACCATCTCTGCAGTCATGAAGATTCATTTCTCTCTCTGGACATGCCTGGATCATTCGGCTATTTCTGTACCTCCCTGGGAGAGACCAGCTTACCCTAAATTATAAGGACTGAGAGGAAAGAGGAGGTGTCACCCAAAGGAAAATTAAGGTCTTATTGCCAACTAAATGGAGAGGGGAAGGGATTCTAGTTATGAACTAGTTAGGAAAAGAAAACAAGGGAAAAAATAGAAAGAAAGAAAAAATAAAAATGTCTGCTGCATCTGCTGTCCAATACCAGCTCTGCTACTTACTAGTTCTGTGACCTTAAACAAATCCTTTTCTTTCTCTGATCTTTTGTTTCTTCATGTACCAAAGAGAAGGATGTGAACAGTAGGTTTAAGATCCTTTCCAGCTCTAAATATTCTTTGACTATGGATCATGTACACACAGATGCTCCTCAAATCCTGTATCACAAACACCATCTTTACACCTAGAGCCTAAAGGAAGTAGTTTTAGAAAAAATGTGAGGAAAGGCTTCTTCCTAGAATTTATTGTTTAAAGAACATGGACTCTGAAGCTGACAGCTCAGGCTTTAGTGCCAGATTTCCAACATGTACTGCACTGTCTCATACAAATTGTGGTGCTTGATATGAACAACAGGGATCATAACAATACCTCCCTTCGAGAGCTGTGATGGAGAGTATGGCAGACAGAATTCCAAGATGGTCCCATGATTCCCACTGCCAGGCATCCTTGCCCTGTCTGATCCTTCCAAATTTCTTTAGGTGACTTGGTAGAATTCCTTGAGTGAGGAGAAATCTGTGACTTGCTTCTAGCCAATGGAAAATGGCAAGGGTGATGGGATAATCACTCCTGTGTTTGTATTACATTATCTAAGGCTCCATCTTAGCCCACTGGAGCAAAAGATCCTTGCTATCATCTTGAAGAATGAAGCTGTCATGTTATGAGAGGCGGGGACAAATCACAGGGACTTGAGCCTGCAAATAAACACGAATCCTAGTCCTTCAACTATAAGGACATGAATTCTGCCAAGTCACTGAAAGGAATTTGAAGGTGGATGTTTCCCCAGTGTCTTAGCCTGTTTTCTGTTGCTTATAACAGAATACCTGACACTGGGAAATTTATGAGAAATAAACTTTATTTCTTATGGTTCTGGAGGCTGAGAAGTCCAAGGTCAAAGGGGGGCATCTGATGAGAGCCTTCTTGCTGGTGGAACTCTAAGCCAAGTCATGGTGGCACAGGGCACCACAAGGTGGCACAAGGCATCATCACAAGGTGGCACAGGGCATTGCAAGGTGGCACAGGGTGTCATGAGGTGGCACATGGCGTCCCATGGCGTCCCATGATGAGTAACTGAGCATGCTAGCCCAGGTCTGTCTTCCTCTTCTTATAAAGCCACCAGTCTCACTCCCATGATAACCCATTAATCCATCAACCCGCTAATCCATTAATTCATGAATGGATCAATCCATTCTTGGAGGTAGAGGCTCTCATGACCCAATCACCTTTTAAGGGCACCACCTTTCAATCCTGCCACATTGGGGATCAAGTTTCAACACGAGTTTTGGAGGGGACACACATTTAAACCATAGCACCCCATCGATCCTCCAAATCGGAATGCAGCCTGGCTAATACCTTGAGTGCGGCCTTATGAAACCTTTAAGAGGAAAACCAGCTAAGCTCTGCCTGGAACTCTAACCCATGGAAAATGAGAGGTAGTACATGTTTGCTATTTTAAGATGCTAAGTTTGTGGTGATTTGTTATGCAGTAGTAGAAAATTAATACAAAGGGTTAATAAAATAATGCATGTAAAGTGAATACCTTAGCAAGGTGCCTGGCTAAATGTTCAATATTAGCTATTCTTCTTCTTATAATGACAGAGTTCGGCATTACAGGTACAAGACAACACAAGACTATAAATCTCTCTATGCCCTTCAGAGACAGCTTTCTGGGCTGGATGGACCACCCTTGCAGACATCTATACAGCCAAATGATGATCAACCTGATGAGCCATTTACTTGAAATACAATTTACTATCATCTAGTTTCAGTGGAAATTAGTTTATAGTATAATGGAAACTGATCCAGAGTATTAGTATTGGACAGGCACTAAACTTATACAACAAGAAAGGAGATTGGATGAGGAAGAACAGGTGTTTCTAACAACTTGTTTTTTAAAAAATCTAAAAATGGGTTCATCTAGGCTCTGAAAGTTAAGAGAAAAGAAAATAACATTTATTGAGCACCTGCCAGATGGTCTTGAGTGCATTACTGTCTTTAATATGAATAGTTTACAGGGAAGAAATTATCCTCTTTATTTCACAAGTGAAGAGGGTGAGCTCAAAGGTAGGTGACACACTCAGGGTCACCCAGGTCTAATTCACACCTCTTACTGACTTTGATAACTGGGAGAGTCCTAGGAATCTACCATAATGGGACTACAATATTTGTATTGAAAGGAATCTAGCCCATGAAAGAGGAAAATGAGAATGAATTAATAGGAATAAGAGCTAAAAAACCTTGATGTGAAAACTTTGACAGTTGTCTCAATTCAGACCAATAATAGGTTTTCAAGAAAATAAACTTTAAAGGAGACAACAGCAAGATATATCCACTTCTGAAGCCCCTAGTGGAAGCAGATATCTTTCATTTTTAAAGAGTGAACATTCTTCATTTTCTTGGGAGCCCCTATATTGATTTTTTTTTCTTCCAAATTTTTTACATTGACCACTGGAAATTGAAATGCCAGAGGGTTTCTTTCGTTCTTTCTTTCTCTAATCTTGTATTAGAATGTTTTTACTCTAGCTTGTTCCAAACAGGACTTGAAGCAGTTATCAAAGATATATGGAATAGTTCAGAAATTATAATTAATTCATTAACAAGGATGCAAATAAAAAATCCAAACTACAAACAATAGAGTGAGAGAAGCAAGACTTGTTACACATAATCTGTGCCACAGGGTCCTGGACACTTGCTGGTGGTCAGCTGCAGATTTTCCTCTGTACTTCCTGGTATCCAATGGGAAGAGACAAAGACAGTAAATTGTAGGGAAAGAAAGATTTTTTTTTTCAATCTTTATAAATTCTTAATTGGAATGAATTCCTATAACGAAAGACAAATTAACAAGAGAAAAACAAATGGAAGTGTATTAACATATGTATTTCACATAGACATGGGAGATACCCAGGAAATGAGGAGTATTTAGAGGGGTGTCTTTGAATTCCAGCTTAAATAGCATCTTCAACAAAGAAAAGCCAGTTTTTTTTCCATCTGAAAAAAAACCTCATGTATTAAAATATTAAACTTGTTTAGAATACTGGAAAAAGGTGCCTAGTTCATATGTTCTCATTTGTTTATCTTGTGTCCAAAGTGTCTTATCATCCCAGGCCACTCTAATTCTTCTGTATTAATAAACAGTTTGAGGTACAGTAAGTCCTCCAGATCAGATAAGTAAAATGAAGATAGTCACAGTTCCCAAAAGGCAGGCATAGCATAGTTAGACAGGGCCACGGCGGAGCCAGCAGGGTTGTTCAGCAGGCAGAGGGAGGGGTACTCCGAGTGAGAACCTTTCCTGCGCTGCCTGACATGCACTGGTGTCCTCCAATATCTACTCGTTCAGCACACATTCACTGCATGCTGGGCCTGTTCCAGAAACCAAAGCACACCAAGGGGAGGAGCAGGCAGAGATCTCCATTTCAACGGGCTGACAGCCCGCCAAGATGCCGGCAGCCCCACCCCTCAGAGAACAGTAAGTTTTTAGAGAAGTGGCAAGACAAAGAAAAAGAATATTGAGTCTCTACAGGAAGGTAAGTAGATGGCACACACAGGCTAGTTTGCAAAGCTTGTTAATGTAGATTCCTCTGGTACCATCTCCAGGCCAATAAGGGTGATAGGTATCTTCAGTGATTTACCTTTGTTCTCCCTGGTTGAGAGGGGGAGTGGGACAATTTGTCTTCGTAAGTCTATGCCATGCTTTTGGTCAAATAGAAGGAGGGCACAGAGCTTTTCTGCATTTGCCTTTTCTTAGTTGCTTTCACCTCAACAATCTTTCCTGTTTGGAGATGGTGTATGTTGATCTCTGACATATCCATGAGTTACACAGCCATTTACAAAAACAAACAACACTGGCGACTACCATTCATTGATCACAAACTAAATACCAGGCCTGTACATAGATTATCTCATCTCATCTTCACAACAGCCCTGGAAGCTAGGCATTATCTTACAAGTTTGCAGATGAAAGAGAGGCCCACGTTTGCAGAGCTATCACATGGTAAAAATGGAATTCATTCCCAGGTCCGATTCTTCCAAGACCTGCCCCCTTTCCCATTGCACTTTGTGGCAGTCATCATCTGTCAGCTGCTCTGGAGAAGCACTGCTTTTTCTCATACTAAAATCCAAAATTTTCTCCAAGGGCTCCTCAGAAGGAGGGCCCTGTGTAAGATAATGAGCATTCCAACAGCCTTAGAGCAAACACAAAAACAAATTAAAGGGTAATTTCTCGGCCAGGTGCGGTGGCTCATGCCTGTAATCCCAGCACTTTGGGAGGCTGAGGCGGGTGGATCACGAGGTCAGGAGTTCAAGACCAGCCTGACCAAGATGGTGAAACCCTGTCTCTACTAAAAATCCAAAATGAATTAGCCAGGCGTACTGGCAGGCACCTGTAAACCCAGCTACTTGGAAGGTTGAGGCAGAGAATTGCTTGAACCTGGGAGGCGGGGATTACAGTGAGCCGAGATTGCTTCATTGCACTCCAGCCTGGGTGACAGAGTGAGACTCTGTCTCAAATTTTAAAAAAAAGGGTTGGGGGGGAGGCGGTGGTTTCTCACTTGGCTCCTACATACAGGTGGGTAGCATCATGCCAAGGTGAAGTTTGGCAAGAAGGCATCCTACAGGGATGGGTAGTTATGACCTGATGGGTCGTTACTATTTTTCTTTTAAACATGCCAGTATAAAACTATTCAAACAGAGAGACTTCTAGTCTATAGCGCTCGGAGGCCTTAGCAATTGGAGTCCAGGTTCTACCTCTGGCATCTGACTAATGAACTCCTAAGAGGTCAGCTCTGCTTTGGTTAACACCTGCAGGGAGCTAATGAGCTGCAGCTTGGACTGAAGTAATTACCCAGGTTAGAGACAGAGGGAGGCTGAGCGGGACCCATGTCAGCCAGACAAGGGGCTGTCGAGAACAAGTACTAACAAAACGGGTGGTGACAGGAAGGTGGTAGTGAGATGTGTATGGGAGGCTGTGAATTTCTATCAAGCACATTTTTAATTAGGACTAAAACAGCTAAAAAATAACCAACACAAAACACAAAACTTCATGTACAGTACTCCCATAAATATGAGGCATGTACAGTGAAATATATTCATAATCTTGCCTTGATCCTAGATTCTGGTCTTTTTTTTTTTTTTTTTTTTTTTTGAGATGGAGTCTGGCTCTGTCGCCCAGGCTGGAGTGCAGTGGCCGGATCTCAGCTCACTGCAAGCTCCGCCTCCCGGGTTTACGCCATTCTCCTGCCTCAGCCTCCGGAGTAGCTGGGACTACAGGCGCCCGCCACCTCGCCTGGCTAGTTTTTTGTACTTTTTAGTAGAGACGGGGTTTCACCGTGTTTTTAGTAGAGACGGGGTTTCACCGTGTTAGCCAGGATAGTCTCAATCTCCTGACCTCGTGATCGGCCCGTCTCGGCCTCCCAAAGTGCTGGGATTACAGGCTTGAGCCACCGCGCCCGGCTGATTCTGGTACTTTTTAATCATGTATTTATGAAATGCCTACTATGCAAGCAGGACTAGGTTCTGGGACATAGTGTGAGTCCTGCCATCATGGACTCTTCCCTTTCTGGGTTGTCTGGGCTCTGCCTCTCATCTGAGCTGTGGAAAATGAATCTCAGGAAGGGAGAGGGGAACCTCACTTTGCCCCAGTGGATGAAGATTAGGGTGCCAAGCTTTCTTGCATGCTGTGTAATTGACATCCATAAGGCTATTCCCTTGAAATTCTGAGGATGAGAGACTATCATCCCAGTGATGCTGGTGGGTAACTAAGGCTGAAACTAAAATTCAGTTCTCTCTGACTGTAAACCCAATTTATTCCACAGTAGCTCTCTGCTTCTTGACTTCCTGAAAGTCAAGAGGCCCAAGTCATTGGTCCATTAAGTGCATTAAAATGTTTATCTTGAGTTGGGCCGGGCGCGGTGGCTCAAGCCTGTAATCCCAGCACTTTGGGAGGCCGAGATGGGTGGATCGCGAGGTCAGGAGATCGAGACCATCCTGGCTAACACGGTGAAACCCCATCTCTACTAAAAATACAAAAAAATTAGCCGGGCGTGGTGGCAGGCGCCTGTAGTCCCAGCTACTCGGGAGGCTGAGGCAGGAGAATGGCGTGAACCCAGGAGGCGGAGCTTGCAGTGAGCCGAGATAGTGCCACTGCACTCCAGCCTGGGCGACAGAGCAAGACTCCGCCTCAAAAAAAAAAAAAAAAAAAAAAAAAAAAATGTTTATCTTGAGTTGTTTGTAACCTTCTCCTTTTTTGGGGCACATCTCAAATGAAATTGTAAACTAAAAATAAAATCCTAAGCCCCGCATCCAACTGAACAGACCTCGCTCTTGGTCAAGGGGTCCCCAGAAAAACCTTAAAAACTGAATTCCCAGTCATGACCAGAAGGTTGGTTGGATATGCCTTATTAAACCCTCTTTTTGTGGAGTTTAAGCACAACTGACCAGCATTGATGTTAAAATAGAGATCATAAGACCGACAGAATAGACTCTTGGTGGTAATAAGATACCAGATTATAAAGAAGACCTAAGACCATGAGAGGAAAGGGTTAAGTCATGCCCTACAAACCATAAAATCTTGTTAAATGTTTTGTTTTTTCTTAAGTCTAGAATAATGTGGCTTACTTTTTAACCTGATGCTGTTATACCATCACATGATAGATAGAAGGCCTCCTTATCTTAATTCAAGCATTCCTTTGTACTGACTTCAAGTCTTTAGACAAAGCTGAACTCTTTCAAACAACTGCAAATTAAAGAATCTCTGAATCCACCTATAACTGTAAGCCTCTGCTTCAAGATATCCTGTCTTTCAGGCCAAACCAACGTATGCTTTCTCTATTGATTTATGTCTTTGCCTGCAACTCCTGCCTCCTTAAAATGCATAAAACTAAACTGTAATCTGACCATCTCGGGCACAGTTTTTCAAGGCTTCTTAGGTTGTGTTTTCTCATATTGACTCAAAATAAACCTCTTTAAAATATTTTTGAGTTTGGTTTTTCTGTTAACAAAATAAAGCACCTGATCTTTGTTACACATATGCAATGTATCGCTGGTATACCAGTGGTTACTTTTGCAGCTACTTTGTCTCTCTTAATCCCCAGTGAGAAGTAGAGATTGAGATAGCAACCTTGATGTCAAAATACAACAGAAGCTCCAGAAGCAATGTTGCCGCATTGTTCAAAGCAAATGCAACCCTCTGAAGTCTGTATTGGAGGCAAATTTTCTTGCGTTGTTTGCACAACTAAAAGACGACACCGAAGAGAAGCACAAGGCAACAGATGGGTGAAGGGGCAGCCTACGGCCCCACTGTGGAGAGCTCAGGAAACAAAAGAGCAGACAGAGCTTAAAAAGATCATTAACCCTGAAAGACAGCCCCACTCAGCCCTAGATATTTCAAAACCTCCTAGTACCATTGAACTTGGTGAGGTTTCCAGAGGTGCCATTGCTGAGGAATATTAATAAGTCAGCATTACCTGGGCATAGCATTAATCATATCAAGGTTCAATATTAGTAAAACAGGATTCGTATAGGGAAAAATTTTATTTTTCCTGCAACGTTTCCCCCTACTCACCAACATTCTGTTAGATATTTGACATTATCTCAAGGAAAATGGCAGAGAATGGGCATGCATTGACATATCTTTATTTTACTTTCACTCCTTTGGGCATTTCTATTGCTCCAACTAATTGCTTAAAAATACCTGTGCTATTTCCATTCATTTTTCAGATGAGCACGTAGCCCACTGATACAAAACAACAGAGGTTAACAAGATGTCTTCAAAGCTGAGTGCTGAAGATAGCGGTGGTGCTTCAAACTTTTGGAGCATCAAAGGAGAGCTTACCTGTGATCTCTTTTTTACATGGGTTGCCATAGTGATGAGAGGGCTTGGCTTGAGAGGAAACTGGATAATAATAAGGATACCATTTTCAAAGAATTTACTGTATGCTAGACACTGTGCTTTTGCCCTGAATCCTCAGAGATTTCACCATCTGCCTTTTACAGATGAGGAAGCTGAGGCATAGGGGGTTAAGTATCTTGAAAAGGCTTCCATCTAGAGAATGGCACAAACCAGGATTCAAATCCAGGCAGTCTGACTCCAGAGCTGTCTCTAAAGCATCAATATTAACTGCCTGGAAAAGGTGGTGAAATATGGAGATGCTTAAATATACATATTTTTTGAGATGGCGTCTCCCTCTGTTGCCCATGCTAGAGTGCAGTGGCGTGATTTTGGCTCACTAGAACCTCCACCTACTGGGTTCAAGCGATTCTCCTGCCTCAACCTCCCGAGTGGCTGTGGCTATAGGCATGCACCACCACACCCAGCTAATTTTTGTATTTTTTGTAGACACGGGGTTTCACTATGTTGATCAGGCTGGTCTCGAACTCCTGACCTCGTAATCCGCCTGCCTCGGCCACCCAAAGTGCTGGGATTATAGGCATGAGCCACCACGCCTGGCTGATGGTTATAATATTAATGCATATTTGTTTTTCTGACTTCCATCGCAGGATAAATATTCAATGAGCCTGTCCCTACCTTTGGAGGCAAAGGTAGTCTCTTATAAAGTTACCTTGGAATCATGAAGGGGCAGCTGTGACTGAGGATGGCTCCAAGTACATACAACATCCTGCATCATGAAGAAAAGCTGGATTCTTCTTTGTTTCTGAAGGCAGAAAATCAGCAGGGCAGAAACCGGTTGGGCACAGAGGACAGTTGATGGAAGGATGAAGAAAAAGAAAATAAATGTTTTAGTTCCATGATAAACACATGTAAACATCCAACAACTATACGTAGAGGTTCACATGCATCATCTTTTTCTACAACTCAATGTCTGATTATTCAGGATCTACTCAAAAGTAATACCGTACCATATAACACAACCATTCTACTTCTAGGTATTTACCTAAGAAAAATAAAGCTTGAGAAATAAAAATAAAATTCTAAGCCCCCACAACCAACTGAATGGACTTCCTCTTGGCCAAGGAGACTCCTGAGAAACCTTAAAAACTGAGTACCTGGTTGTGATGGGATAGGAGGTTGAACATGCATTGTTATACTTTCTCCCTTGCTAACCACCCTTAGGCTTTCTTTCCTAAGGGCTAAGCAGACAGCAGCTCTTTCAAAAGACTTGCTGGACTCTACTCGCTTTTTGTGGTTTTGACACAACAACCGAGCAGCATTCCTTCCTGATAAGAGACCACAGACCACGGACTCGTTCTGGCTGGTTTACAGGATGACTCTGTGTCCTCCATTTTACCTTTTGATGTTTAAAGCCTAATTTTAATGCATTTAAATGTTAAGTCTCCACCCCAGTGTGAAAATGGGACATATGTAGCACGCATATTTCCTTACTACGTATGTGCACCCCCCCCTTTGTAAATATTCATAGCTCCTCCTATGACCTTTTGAATATGTGTAACCAGCCAACTTGTTCAGCATAAATTCCTATCCCATCTTTCCTTCCTCAACATGCCTGTTTTTGGTTTCTATCGAAGGCTACATTTCCCAGCCTATGGAACAGCCATGAGGTCAGGAGATCAAGATCATCCTGGCCAACATGGTGAAAACCCGTCTCTACTAAAAATACAAAAATTAGCTGGGTGTGGTGGTGCATGCCTGTAATCCCAGCTACACAGGAGACTGAGGCAGGAGAATTGCTTGAACCCAGGAGGTGGAGGTTGCAGTGAGCTGAGAGCATGCCACTGCACTCCAGCCTGGTGACAGAGAGAAACTCCATCTCAAAAAAACAAACAACAAACAAAAGAAATAAAGTTCTCTTCACCCAAGTTATAAACCTTGTGATTCTTCAGTTGACAAGATCTATGTCTATATAAAGACTTTACATGAATTTCTATAGCAGCTTTATTTATAATAGCCTCAGACTGAAAATAACCCAAATGTCCATCAACAAGTGACTGGATTAACACATTGTGTATCTATTATCCATCCAATGGAATGCTGTACAGCAATAAAAGGAATGAATTGTTGATATCCATAACAACATGGATAAATCTCAAAATAATCATGCAAAGTGAAAGAAGCCAGAAAGAAAAGAGCACATACTTTAGGACTCTATTGATATAAAATTCTACAAAATGCAAACTGACCTGTAATGACAGAAAGGCAACCCACAATTTGCTCAGGGATGGGAGACAGGGAAGGTGGGGAGAATTATAAAGGGGCAAGAGGAAACTTTTTGAACTGATGCCTATGTTCATTACCTGGATTATGGTGATGGATTCACAAGTATGTATGCATGTCAAAACTTTTTATATTGTGCACTTGAAACAATGTAGTGTATTGTGTGTCCATTACACCTCAATAAGCTGTTTAAAAAAGAAAGAGCAAATGAACCTTTTGTTAGGGAAAGCTGCTTGTCAAGGCAAGGAGTTATGAAACCCCACATTACAATGGCAGAGCTTGAATTCAGAATGATAAGGTGAGAGGAAATAGTCCCACCAAGATGGGTGCACGATCATCAAATCACAAAGGGTCTTGCAAACTCACCTACAGTATTCTGATTTTATCTCGCAGCTTTGAGAGGCTACTAAAGAGAGTGATGTTCTCAGACGTGTCATTGTTATGGGATGCATTGTGCCTCCCTGGAATTCATACGTTGAAGTCCTGATCTTTAATTTACCTCAGAATGTCAATGTATTTGGAGATAGGGTTACTAAAGAGGTTAAGTATGGTGAAGTAGTTATACGGGTGGACCTAAATACAATATGACTGGTGTTCTTAGAAGAAAAGATTAGGACATAGACATGCACAGAAAAATGACCACATGGAGATCTAGGGAGAAGACAGCCATCAACAAGCCAAGGAGAGGGGCCTCGGAAAAAAACAACTCTGGTCGACACTTTATCTCAGGCTTCCAGAACTGTGAGAAAACACACTTCTGTTGTTTAACCCACCTGGTCTGTGGTACTTTGTTATGGCAGCCCTAGCAAACTAATACAGTCATCTAGGGAGGTCACGATGGCTGTGATGGGTAAAACGATGGGTCGTGATGGGTAAAACGATGGGTCATGATGGCTGTCTCAGTAATCCTGCTGAGCTAGGGAGACCCAACCTGGACTGAGGGGTTTGAGAGTTTTTCCTTTTAGGGACTTAATCTAGGAGATGATGGCAAGGGAGATACTGATAATGACTCTCAAATTTCTGGCTTGATTGACTAAGAAGAACTCCATGCCAGAATCATGACTGCATGAGGAAGAGTAGGTTTTGAAGGAAATAGACCATGATCAACTTTTGCCACATTCAGTTTGAGGCAGCCACAGAATTTTCCCACTGGAGAGGCACAGTCAGTACTTGGAGACATGAACCTGGAGCCTGGCAGTCTAATCCAGCCTCGCGAGATAGACAAGGAATCTTCCAGCTAAGAGCTTAGGACTGTAATCTATAGGCAGCAGGGAGCACTCCAGGGAGGTGGTCAGATTTGTGCTTTGGGGAGTTCATTTTTAATGGTGTAGAGAAAAAATTAGAACAAAGGAAAAAGGTCAGACAGAGGGTCATAGCAGTAATCTAGTTGAAAGATGCTAAACACTGAACTAAGCCAGTGGCCATGGGGAAGCAAAAGGAGATAAAAGTCAAGAGGCAGAGTTCAGATGTGAGCAGTAAGGAGAAGTCAGATGAGAGGCAAAGAGTACACTGCCATGGGGTTGGGGCCGGGGGCAGTGTGAAAATGCCCTCAGGGTTCAAAAGTTTCCACTGAAAACTCTTCACAGCCAATGAGAGCTAGGTCAGGAGGCCAGAAGGTCTGGCTGCTGGGACAAAAGGCATGCTGGAAGTTTTGCAGCAAAACTCAAGAGTTCTTTTTCTTCTTTTCTCATAGTGGAATTTCTGTGTCCTTTAGCTGGGTAGTGTAGACTGCCAAGGGTCACCTGAGCAGCGAGAATACACATGCACTCACCAATAATTCAGTCAGCATGCTACTCTTCAGATGATGTAATTCCACAATCTCTTTAAGATCCTGCATTTACAACTCAGAGATCGTTTCAAAGTCTCTTGCCACCCTCCTGCCTTCTGGGTTCTCAGTTTAATATATACTGCTTTCTTCCCTTGGAAAGTCTCCTTTATAAAGCAATCGGGAAACTGTCAGTTACTCACCAGACATGAAGGAGACCAAGAGAGCAGGCTGAGTGTGTTCGGTACTCCTGGGTAAGTGCCCCTTCTCCTTCTCCTGGAAGGAAACAGAAGCTCAGTATACCTGCTAGACACATTGCCACACGAAAGAAACTCTCCGGGAAGCTTCCTAAAGCCACCATTTTAAGGATGTGTCTCCCTAAATAGAGGCAAATGGATCTAATGAATGTGAAATGGACATACAGCTCACATAGGACTCTTCATTGAGCAATGGCCAAGCAGGATTACAGAACGCTGGTTTGCTCAAAAGGAGAAAAATGTAACCCTGTCTTGTCTGTTATCAAAACAGAGAGTTTGCATTTCTTTCTTGGGTTTTTAGAGCAAGGACAGATTTTTAAATTTTATCTTCAAAGGCACTGCATTTTATTTATTTTTTATTGATGCAAGTGTATGGGGTACATGAGAAAATTCATTACGTGTATATAATGTGCAGTGATCGAGTCAGGGTATTCAGGGCATTCATCACCTAAGTACGATACTTTTCGGCTAAGCATAGTCATCCTATTCTGCTACCAAACCTTGAATTTATTCCTTTTACCTCACTGTATGCTTCTGCCCTTTTTTAAACATTTATTTTAAGTTCAAGGGTACAGGGGCTGGTTTGTTACATAGGTAAATGTGTGCCATGGGGGTTTGTATTATGGATTATTTCATTACTCAGGTATTAAGTCTTACACTTGTTAGTTATTTTTCCTGATCCTCTCCCTCTTCCCATCTTCCACCATCTACACAGGCCCCAAAGGGTGTTGTTTCTCTCTACGTGTCCATGTGTTCTCATCATTTAGCTCCCACTTATAAGCGAGAACATGCAGTATTTTGTTTTCTGTGCCTGCGTTAGTTTGCTAAGGAAAATGGCCGCCAGCTCCATCCACGTCCCCGCAGAGGACATGATCTTGTACGTTTTTATGGCTGCATAGTATTTCATGGTGTTAAAAACTCTCTCAATAAACTAGGTATTAAAGGAACACACCTCAAAATAATAAGAGCCATATATGACAAACCCACAGTCAACATCATATTGAATGCGCAAAAGTTGGAAGCATTCCCCTTGAAAACTGGCATAAGACAAGGATGCCCTCTCTTACCACTCCTATTGTAGTACTGGAAGTTCTGGCCAGGGCAATCAGGCAAGAGAAAGAAATAAATGGCATCCAAATAGGAAGAGAGGAAGTAAAACTATCCCTGTTTGCAGACAACATGATTATATATCTAGAAAACCCCCACAGTCTCAGCCCAAAAGTTTCTTAAGCTGAGGAAGGATTTTTGACATAATCTGTCAAATCATCAACCAGTACAATGCAAGGGGTTACAGGATCTCATGGTGGCACTTCAATTCTGTGGGATAGAGAAGATGGAGAGAGTCAGAGAGGTGGGCAGACCCCAAACCACAAAAAGGGTAATGTGCTGACCTGAAGACATCTTAATTTTATCCTGAAAGCTTTAAAGAGAAGGTCGCGGTAGCTGACATGGGTCAGATGAAGTCAGCCGAAAGGCAGGGAGACTTTAAAGTTCCAGGGGCTGAATCAAGGTGACAGGGAGGATTAGGGGTGAAGAAAGGGCTAGTATGGGTATGGAAGGGTTGTCTCTCTGAGGTCAGTCTCTCTAACCCACTCACCTTCATGGCTTGGTTCTGAGCCTGCAGCTCATATTGCTTGCTAGTGGTCCTTGGCTGAACCCCAAGAAGTTCACCTTGCTAAAGTTTTTTGGTTCTCGTTTTGTTTGTTTGTTTGAGACGGGGTCTTGCTCTGTCACCCAGCTGAGGTGCAGTGGCATGATCATGGCTCACCGAAACCTCTTGGGCTCAAGCAATCTTCCCACCTCAGCCTCCCCAGTAGCTGGGACTACAGGCGCACATCACCATGGCCAGCTAATTTGTGTATTTTTTGTAAAGAAAGGATCTCACTATGTTGCCCAGGCTGGTCTCAAACTCTTGGGTTCAAGCAATGCACCTGCTTCAGTCTCTCAAAGTGCTGGGATTATAGGCATGAGCCACCTTGCCCTGCCAACACCTCTCTAATATTATCCTGTGACCTAGGCCCTATCGGTACTAATACAGCTCTACTAACTATTTCATTCCTCAAAGCACCAAGTTTGTTTCTGCCTCAGGGCCTTTGCACATGCTACTATCTCTGCCTAGAATGCACTTCTACTTCACTCTTCCTCTGCAAATGCTGCCTCGTCCTTCAAGGCTCAGCGTATATTGCATGTTTAAAGCAGGTATTCCTGCCCCTACTCCCCCAGCCAAATTAGAGCCTCCCTCTTGTTTTTCTTTTTTGTTTTTTTTTTGAGATGGAGTCTCGCTCTGTTGCCCAGGCTGGAGTGCAGTGGCCGGATCTCGGCTCACTGCAAGCTCCGCCTCCCGGGTTTACGCCATTCTCCTGCCACAGCCTCCCGAGTAGCTGGGACTACAGGCGCCCACCACCTTGCCCAGCTAGTTTTTTTGTATTTTTTAGTAGAGACGGGGTTTCACTGTGTTAGCCAGGATGGTCTCGATCTCCTGACCTCGTGATCCGCCCATCTCGGCCTCCCAAAGTGCTGGGATTACAGGCTTGAGCCACCGCGCCCGGCCTCTTGTTTTTCTTAATAGCACATTTGGCAATTTAAAATGAAATAATTCACCCTATGTTTAACAACAGTCCTTGCGCTGGACTCCACAGGGCAGGGGCTGTGTCTGTTTTGGTCCACACTGAATTGCTAGCATTTATCTCAGTGCTTGGCATGGAGTCTGTGCCCAATAAATATTTGTATGAACACTTGAGACCACGTATAAGAAATGTCCTCAAAGGATCTCTGGAGTATTAGAACAACTCTATTAGAAAGAAACCCTATTTAGTGAACTTTTGGGTTCCCCAAGACCTTGGTTCAAATTCCAGCCCTACCCCTGAGTGGCTGTGGGGCTCCAGGAATGTTACCCAAGCTATGAACTTCTGGTTTCTCATGCAAACATTTGCTTTATTTATATAGCTTTTCTGAGATTCAAATAAAAACACAGTATACATCCATCTCTAGTATAGTCCATGACAACTGTTAAGAACTTGGTAAAGGTAAGTCCTCTTCCCAGCCACAAAGCAAAAGCTGTAGTTGCATGGGAGATGGCTTCAACCTATGTAATTGTATTACTCTGTTCTTGCATTGCTATAAGAAACTCTCTGAAACTGGGTGATTTATGAAGACAAGAGGTTTAACTGACTTACAGTTCTTCAGGCTGCACAGGAAACATGGCTGGGGAGGCCTCAGGAAACTTACAATCACGGTGAAAGGTGAAGGGGAAGCAGACACATCTTCACATGGTGGAGCAGGAGAGAGAGCAAAGGGGAACGTGCTACACACTTTTAGACAATTAGATCTCGTGAGAACTCACTATCACAAGAACAGCAAGGGGAAGTTCCCCCCCATGATTCAATCACCTCCCACCCTTCTCCAACATTGAGGATTACAATTTGACATGAGATTTGTGTGGGGACACAGAGCCAAACCGTATGAGCAACATTGTCCTCGAAGCTTGGAGCCTGACTGTCTTGGTTTGAAACCCAAATCTACCACTCACTATCTGAAGGGTGTCAAGAAATTTACTCAGCTTCTCTGAGCCTCAGTTTCCTCAAACGCAAAATGTAGATGTTCATGGACCCTCATAAGGCTACTATAGAATGCAGTACATGTATTTATATACCAAGCACTTGAAGCAGCATCTGACACATGACAAATGCTATGTAAGTTTCAGTGATGATTATTAATATGCTTAGAACAATGCCTGGTATATTATAAGTATATACTCATGTTATCTATGATTGATCAAATTTGCTTGAGTCTATTCAATGGGATTTACGTGCAATGAGAAGTGTCAGGATGAGGAGGGTCTCTGGCAGCTGGTGTTTGGAACCCTGACAATTTAGCACCGCAGCAGGGGTTGGCAGGATGCCGTTGCATTAAGAAGATATCAAAGATGCTTTTCCTTTAAAACCAAAAAATGAGTGAGAACTGGGGCTTAGGATTCAGATTTATACCTTTTACTTGATGTGAGATGTTTTAACCTTGCAAATTGTAAGCACATCTCCTCTTCGGAACATAATTTCACAGATATATTAAGAGTGCCTATCTGGGAGGGTTTTTGTTTGTGAGTCTGTTTTAAGCATTTGAAAATATTTAAGAGTTTGAGGCAGGGTAGCAAAGAACCCTTATTTTCCTTCTGGTATCTTACAGCACAGTCTCCCTCTGAGAAATAAAATGTGAACAGTTTGGTGGCTGATAACAGGGGCAGGGCACCTCCATCTGGCTGGAATTGTTTTCCAGCTTCTAACTAGTAAATTAGCACATGCTCAGACTGCCTGGGACATAATTCTCTTTAATGACTGGTTTCCTTTGCACCTCAGAGCAGCTTGAAGAGAAAAATTGAAGGTGCCAAAGACCACTGACTGCAGTTTGCTGGGTTCTGACTTCTTAGACATGAGAGATTGTACAGGGATAAAGAGAACTAGGGCCAGGAAAGCCCCTTATCCATGTTACAGAGTGGAAGCTGCAGCCTGGGGATGCCACCAGGCCACACAGTGGGTAAAACAGCCCGGGCTGGGATTTGCACCCAGGACACTGTGGCCTCTGGGTCCAGGGGTCTTTTCTCTGGGTCTGGGAGTCTTTGTTTATTGAAGAACCATTGTCCAACAGCTCAGGCTTACCTTGGCACACATATGTCAACTGCATGTTCCTCCTTAGACACATTTTTCCTACCCAGAAATAATACAGAAGCAGGGAAGACTTAAGATGAGAAAGCCAAGGTTCTTCCCCAATCACTGAAGGATGTAGAAACTACAGATAGAGGGTTAGGTAACTGACATGAAACCAAATAATTAATGACTAAGGAAAAAAGTCATACACATAAACACATACTTATTCCCAATAGCCAGGGCCTTACACGGCCCATGCCTCTGACCATCTCCTTTCTAACCTCATTCCCTTGCCTCTACCCCCTTGCTCAGTATGGTCTTCTTGCGGTTCCTCAGTCACCCCAGCATGCTCCAGTCTCTGGGTCTTTGCCCTGCCTGTTCCCTCTACCCAGAATGCTCTCCCTCCAAATATTCCCATGGTTCACTCCCTCACGTTCTTCCTGTCTTTGTTCTGTTGTCTTCTTCGCAAGGTCTTCCGTGACTACCCAACTTAAAACTGACACCCACTGTCAGACCCAAACACACCCACCCCAGACCTTCCAATCCCCCTCTCCCCACTCTGCTTTTTCTTCTTCATTTCACTTACTGCCTTTCATGTAAATACTACATAATTTACTCACTATGCTTACTACATATTATCTCCTTCTCCCACTAGAATGTAAACTGCACCAGGGCAGGAGTCTTTTTGTTCACTGATGTACCCTGGGAACTCAGGCCATATCCAGTACAAGTAAGATCTCAATAAATATTGGAATGAATGAATGCGGTGGTTTGCTTTACTACCCCTTTGCCAGGTAATGGGACATCTATCTTTACATATGCTAGTGAGGGCAGGAGTCATGTCTGTTTGTGTTCGCTGTGGTACCTCCAGTACCCTGGAGCATTGTGTAGCAAATGATTGTTAACTGACCTAGTTGGTTGAGAATCACTGCCCTAAGCCAGTCACAGAAATTCCATTTCTTTTGTTAAAGTGATTGATGTGATAACTTAAGCATGTACATAAATCTGGCCAATGGGTCCTGGAGCTAAGTCAGCTGGGAGTGGACTCTGAGAAAGCTTTTCTTCCATTGAGAAAAAGAACATAAGACATTTGTATTCTCTTCTCTTCTCCGACCCTGAGTGTTATGGCCTTTGTGTGATGCCTGGAACTTTAGCAGCAACCTTGAGGCCATGAGGCAAGAAGGAACCCTGTCTGAGGATGGCAGATCAGAAATAGAGAAAGGTAACACCCTTATCATCGTGCTTCTTAAGTTTTCAGCCCTGACCTGGAACCATCCTATCTTTGAATATCATATTATGTGAGATAACAAAAGCTTTTGCTTTTTTAAAATTCGCTGTTTTTCTATTACCTACACAGAAATACAAGTAACACAGCAATCTCATATATGGCAAGTAATAACATGACAAATAACTAATTACAGCAAATTTTAAAAACTGTATTGTCCAGATGATGCCATATCCTTGGATGATAAAATACTGGCCAGACTTCTTCTGTAGGACTTCCAGTAAGACATGGATAAAAGTTGCAGAAGAAGTGATATATGCAGTGTAGTCTCTCTGCAGTCACCCAGGGAAGGTCTGGTCCATAGTCTACAAGGACAGTGCCATCCTTGGGGTGGCAACAGCGTCTGTCTGTGTCCTCTTTCTAACTGGAAGAAAAACTTTCCAAGAGTATTTCCAGCTTACTTAGCCTCCTGGCTTATTAGTCAGGTTTATGTCACATGCCCAAATCATGGTATCAATCATTTGACCAAAAAAAATACAGTTTTCATGACTGGATTAGATCAATGGTTCTCAATCCTGGCAGCACAATAGAATTACAAGGTGAGCCTTATAAACCACGGTAGTGCCTGACGCCGCCCATCACAAACCAGTTGAATCCAGACATTTGGAGGTGGGGCCCGGCCATTGGTATGTTTTCCAAAGTTCTATGGGAGGTCCACAAACGTTAAGTTAGTCAAGATTCATATGCCTTCATAACCAGAACTGAGGATCTTAAATTACATGGCCTCTCAAAAGAGGCTGATCAAAATTAGGATTCCTCTGGAAAGCAGGAAGACGTGGCTAGTTGTTAGACAGGCAACTGATACAGTCGATTTTATAGATAAGGAAATTAAGGTTCAAGTACTCAAAGGAACTTGCAGAAGGTCACATTGATTACTTCTGAGCAGGAATGGATACTATCCTGGGCTGTTTGACTCTGGAGACTATGGTCTTTACACCTCTTCTATATCGTGTTTTCCCTGTTGTCAGGAGAACTTTCCTTGTCCCATATCTTGTGGTCTTGATTCTGAAAACTTCTCATTTTGGAAGGTCAAGCAATTTCTCAAGTTATGAACCTGACTTTGTGATGCCCTAGATGGCACTTTATAGTCAATCACTTATTTAACAACTCTTCATTGAATATTGAATATCTACAATGGGGAAGAAATTGCTCAGGTCATTGGGGATCTTATTATTTTGGTCGTTAAGACAGGGAGAGCCTTGAGCTCATGGAGCTTTAAAGTTTATCAAAAAGACACCAAAAAATGAACAGATATCTGAAATAATTTCGGATGGTGATAAATGCCATGGATAAAATAAAACAGAATAATGTGATGGAGATAAACTGAAGCTGAGATGCCAACATAGAGAGAGTAATCTAGGAAGTTCGCTTTGGGGCAGGGACACTGCAACTGAGACTTGAATGGCTAGATGGCAGCAAAACTTTCCAGGACATGGGAGCAGACTTCCTGATTCAAGATGAACTTGGTGTGTTTGAGGAACAGGCAGGAGGCCTGGTGCCTGGAGTTAAAAAGTGATGGGTAAGAAATGGCATCAGAGGTGGGAACTTATTGTCCTAGAATTTGTAGTGAGCTGAGTGATGTTCCCACCAAGATATATGTTCACTCAGAACCTGTGAATGTGACCTTATTTGGAAAAGGGTCTTTGCAGAGGATCTCAGGATGAGCTCATTCTGGGTTAGACTCCAAATCCAATCGCACGTGTCTTATTATAGGAGAAGAAAAACAGACAAGACACATAGAGGAGAAGATGATATGAAGATGGAGGTGGGGATTGAAATGATGCATCTACAAAACAAGGAACACCAAGAATTGACAGCAGGCAGCAGAAGCCAGGAGAGATGCATGAAACAGATTCTTCTTTGAATCCTCCAGAAGGAATCAACCCTGGTGACATCTTGATTTTGGATTTCTGGTTTTCCAGGACTATTAGAAAATAAATTTGCATTGTTTTAGGTCATTATATTTGCTGTAATTTATTACAGCAGCCTCAGGAAACTAATACAGATGTCATGACTCAGAGTCCTCCATGGTTCTGCTCCAAACTGATGTTACATGTCAGCACCCCATCCCACTCCTGAGGAATGAGGGCAGGCTCTTACAAACTTGTTCCCTCCTGAGAACATCTGCTTCTCCATTCTGAATGTTCTAGGAAATGTACAAGAGACCATCATTTTGTTGTAAGTCAATTCATTTGAATTTGTACCACTTGAAAAAATTATATCTGTATGTTTGAAAATTCAGTTCAATTGTGGAGCAAGCCTTGGCAGCCATCCTTGCACCAAGCTTAAATTATCTTTCTGGTATTATCAAGACTCAACATTAGCACTAATTGTGCTGGGTCCAACTCTAATGGTTTCAAATAATTATTAGCAATTGCTTATTATCTCTTTTGAAAACCCTAAATACACACCTATTTTTTAAGACGTTGGCTCATTGAGACTGGAAAGAATGCAGACTTCCATTCTTGGGACTGATGTGAGTCACATCAGACATGACTCCCACCCTCACTAGCATATGTAAAGATAGATGTCCCATTGCCTGGCAAAGGGGAAGGACATTGTGCAGGAAAATAAAAGTGTGCGGGTTGGTGGGTGCCAGTTTGAAATACTGACTGTGTTTCTTGATTGACTGGCTAAGCCCAGTTGGAATATCAAGCCTCAGTTTTCAGATGTGAGGTCCAAAATAAAATGTTGGCAAAGCGGAAGGACATTGTGCAGGAAAATAAAAGTGTGTGGGTTGGTGGGTGCCAGTTTGAAATATTGACTGTGTTTCTTGATTGACTGGCTAAGCCCAGTTGGAGTATCAAGCCTCAGTTTTCAGATGTGAGGCCCAAAATAAAATGTTTTACTTTGTTCTCTAAGCCACTTACTTGTCCCTCAGGGTTGTTTTTCCCCCATTTCTCAGACCCCTATTATCCATACCTTAAAACATTTCTCCTCTGTTGCATTCAGAAGAACCAGAAGCCTCTCCTCTTGCAGAGAGCCCTTGCCTCTCCAGAGTAAGTTTCTCCTTTCCTTCCTAAATAGCTAGGCTATACTAGAAGTCATCATTCATATTTTGCATAATTTCCACCCATTATTCATCAATGCATCTATTCATGCTTCCATGAATCCATGCATTCATCTATCTATGCATCCATGCATGTGGGCATGCTTCCAAGAATCCATGCATCCACCCACACATCCATGCATGTAGCCATGCATTTATCTATTCATCCATGCATGTGGCAATGCATCACTGAATCCATGAATCATTTACGCATACATGCATGTAGCCATGCATCCATAAATCCATAAACCCCTCTATACACCCATGCATGTAGCCATGCATGCATCCATCAATTCTTTCTTCTCTGTTATTTCTTTTTCAAATAATCCTCCTTTACATTTCCATTTTATTTCCTTCCAAGACTCCTACTACATCTAGCTTCCAAAGCTCTTAACTTGGTGACTATCATTCTATTTATTTATCATCCCCTGATGATGTCAGAGAAACCCCTTTGAGCCAATATTCTGTGTATCTTTACTTTTATTTTTTGCCATCACAGTGATCAACCCATCCACTGAGTTTTTATTTTGGAGTTTGACCAGAAGTTATGATTATAGTTTCCTTGTAAGCTTTAGTTGTTTCTCAAGATCCCCACCATAGGAACTATTTTTGGATGAAGTGACGGTAGCTGCTCTCTGTAGGTTACCAGTCCAGATGACTAACCCACGGGGGTGAACCTGTGTTGGGTGATGCTAACATGCTCAGGTGCTAGCCAATCCACTCACACTCATTACAACTGGCCATGTCCCCTCATGGATAGTTCTACCCTGAAGATATCCTACAGCTTCCAGAATGTATTCCTGCTTCTTTGCCCTGCAATAGCAACTAGGATGGGTAACTGCCTCTACAGCATGTCAGGAGGAGGAAAGAGCTTAATGAGGACTCTCTCCACCAGCACTATCCATGTCCGTGAGCACTAGCACGCTTCTCTTCCAGGCCACCCTTTACCCTACACCAATACTTAACTACATTTTGTTTTTCTATAAGTCTTTTGCATATTTGAGTTTGGGATCTAGAGGTGCTCTGACATCTTTTGTCTTCCTCATGTCTCCCCTGGCACCTGCAATATTGCAAGAGAGCCATCAGCTGTTGTAAGTTCACCACTTACCCATCTGTTCACCATTTACCCAAGGAAGACCATTCATTTAGGCATCAGTCCAAAACTCACAACCTAAGGGCCTCATCCACTCAACTCATCCTCTTTAATACTAAGCTAGTTCACCATTTACTCATCTTCTTTCATCACTGACTTTTTCTGAAACACAAAAACAACACACCTCAAATTTACAGCCTTTCAGCAGGTAACATTTCTTAGCTAAATTTTTAACTGCATTGCTTTATTTTTATTGTTATTTTGATGGGGAATATCTTCTACCTATGACATCTGCTACTATAAAAAGTGGTAACAATTTTCCTTTTATAGCAGTATATGAAGTTTAATTTTGAAATGAAAAAATAAGAAAGACAGTAAGTAATAATGACAGAGGAAACACATGCAAAAATCACGAACTGTTATGTGAATGACTGAATTTGAGAAACATGACTTTAGCTTTTTAAATCCTCATAACACTCCTTTCAGGTGGAGACTAATGTTCTTGTTTATAAGATGAACCAGTTGTAGTGAGGCTGAGAAACTGGCCCAAGCTACACACCTGCTTTTCAGTGTCAGGCCTTAAAGCAAAGTCAGAATGACCCCAGATTACCAACTCAACTTCCTCTCCAAGTGTTCTGCCTCTTGAGCTTCCATATGCATAAATGTGTATTGGATGGATGCATGGATGCATGTCTACCTGCATGGATGGACAGATGGAAGAATTTGGGAGTTAGCCAATTCTTGTCCTAAGTGATCAATCATAAATCTAAACTCTTAAATATAAGCAGGAAGAGAACTAGTGTTTAGGGCATTTTTGTGTGTCATATGCTATTATTATCTCTGCCATGGTCACATTTGTAGCCCCATTTAATCCTCTCAATAATCCTAGGAAGGCACTGACCTGTGTGCTCCATTTCACAGAAAAGGAAACTAAAGTCAGAGAAGACAAGTAACTTTCCCAAGGCCACATAGTAAATGAGTGACCAGAATTGAACCCGGGTCTGTCCCCAAAGCTTAAGATAGTTCAGCCTCATCATACTGCTCTCCAATAAAAGATAACCGATCGGCCGGGCGCGGTGGTTCAAGCCTGTAATCCCAGCACTTTGGGAGGCCGAGACGGGCGGATCACGAGGTCAGGAGATCAAGACCATCCTGGCTAACACGGTGAAACCCCGTCTCTACTAAAAAGTACAAAAAACTAGCCGGGCGAGGTGGCGGGCGCCTATGGTCCCAGCTACTCGGGAGGTTGAGGCAGGAGAATGGCCTAAACTTGGGAGGCGAAGCTTGCAGTGAGCTGAGATCCGGCCACTGCACTCCAGCCTGGGCAACAGAGCAACACTCCGTCTCAAAAAAAAAAAAAAGAAAACTGATCATCCAACAAGTTTTATCATATCTGGCTTTATCCCATCTTTATAAGACAGGGCAGTGTCAAAAAAAATGTTTTATAAAAAGTTTCCATCAAAACATACTTAAAAATTTACAAGGAGCTTAAAGGCTTCAGCTACAGTTTCCAGAAAAGTGAGCTTCCAGCTGCAGTGACTAGAGATAAGTGACGAACTCTCAGTCTCCTCATGTGTCAATGGGATGGGACTATGGACTGAACTGTGTTTCTCCAAAATGTGTAGGTTGAGGCCCTAGCCCCCAGTGTGGCTATACTTGGACACAGGATAGTAGGAAGTGATTAAGGTTAAATGAGGCCATATGAGTGGGGCCCTGATCTGATAGGGTTAGTGTCTTTATAAGAAGAGACAACACAGAGCTTTCTCTCCCTCTCTTTCTCTCCTCTCCCTCCCTAAAGGAAAGGCCATGTGAGGATAAAGCAGCTGTGTGCAAACCAGAAACAGAGATGCCCATAAGCCAAATCCTGCTGGACCTTGATCTTGGACTTGCCAGCTTTCAGAGCAGTGACAAAATAAATTTCCATTGTTTATATGCTACTCAGTTGATGACATTTTGTTATGGCAGCCCAAGCGGACTAATACAGAAGGTCAGATGTGATCAGATTAAAGCTCTATGTAAATGGGCAATAGCATAGGAGTATTATTTCTCTGAGGGGCCCACTGTGGACCCAGGTGAAGTTGGGGATGTAAAATACGTGACTCTATAGGCAGTAAAAAATGAGAACCCAGAACAATCTCAGCAGGACACCCGTGGGTGTAAAGTGGGCTCCTCAGCATTGGAGATCATTTCTAGACAAGGCTCATGGTTGCCTCCTGCTTTGCTTTTTCTCTTCCTAAAGTGGAAATCGCCTTATTTGCTTTTTTTCCTGATTATAAAAATAACACATACTCTCTATAAAAATAAGCCAGCAATTTTAAAAGGTAGAAAAAAGGACGTAAAAGCTGACATAGCCCCTCTGCTCGGCATGACTATCTGTACTGTGAAAATGTCACAGCCCACCCTTCCAGACCTAAATTTTTTGTTCATTTCCGTACATACATATATACATAGAGATTGCATATGTGCTTTAAAATAAAAATCGGATTATATTATATCTGCAATTTCAAAACTTGCAATTTACAGTTGGGAAAAACCACCAGTATAACAAAAATTATCTCTAAATCCAACCTGCCCGGTTTAAATCCTAGTTCTGCCACTTATTAACCGGATAGCCTTGAGTTCTCTAGACTCAAATTCCTTTTCCAAAAAAATTGATAATAGTAACTCTTATTTCCCATGGTTGTTTTAAAAATTAAACCTGATAGGTGAAAAATGTTTAGGACTATGCCTCGCATACAGTACATGCCATTGTAAGAATCTACAGCCATGCACATTGGCTCACGCCTGTAATCCCAGCACTTTGGGATGCTGAGGCGGGTGGATCATAAGATCGGGAGTTCGAGACCAGCCTGGTCAATATGGTGAAACCCTGTCTCTACTAAAAATACAAAAATTAGCCGGGTGTGGTGGCAGGCCTGCAGTCCCAGCTACACGGGAGGCTGAGGCAGGAGAATTGCTTGAATCCAGGAGGCAGAGATTGCAGCAAGCCAAAATCATGCCACTGCATTCTAGCCTGGGGGACAGAGTGAGTCTCTGTCTTAAAAAAATAAAAGAAAGAAAGAATATACACACACACCACACACAGTCAATCCAATGCTTCAGACAGTAAGTGTTCATTTGGTTCCCACGTCTGCAGCTTGACTGGGCAATTCTGCTCATGTGGGACAGACTTGACTGATCCCTATTGGACATGGACACGCATCTGTGGTCAACTGGCTGGTTGGCCAAGGCTGGCTGACATAGGATGCCTCACTTACATGCCTGGTGGTGGCTGATTGTTGGCTCGATGGTGGGCGGTGGTGTTGATGAGTCCCAAGTCACCCATCATTCAGCAAGCTATCCTGGATTTGTCCAAGAACAACAGTAGAAGCACATAAGACTTCTTGAGACCTTAGCTCAGAACAGGCACATGCGGTTAACCCCACTCCATGTTACTGACTACATAAAGCAAATCATAAGGCCAGCCCACATTCAAGGGGTGAGACCCAGAATCCGCCTCTTGATTAGAGAAGCTTCACGGTCACATTGGAAAGGTGTGGATATAGGAAGTGATAAATACTTGGGGACATTTTAAAAATCAATGAAGCATACACATGTTACAGATAAGGAAACTGAGGCTCAAAGAGGCCCAAGGCTCTGGAATTCTAATCCAGGATGGCTGAGCCCAGAGTTCAAGCTCTAGAACGCCACATCAGACCAACAAGGGTAACAACTTTCCCTTTACCAGACCCCTGGGGCTAGGATCATCTCTTTGCCTCACTGGTAGAAAGCACAAAGAGAAAGCTACTAACTTTTTCTGCCTCTGAATCACTCAGTCTGCAAAATATCCTAGGAGCTTCTCTCTTTCTCCTCCTCCTTTTCTTCTTCCCTGGGTTCAATTAGCCACAGCCAGAGCTTCCAGAGTAGAGACATCAGCAGCCTCCAAGCAAAGAGCAAAGCATCCATTTATCATTCCTTCCTTTCCAGGTATTTTCTTCTGACTAAGGAGAGGAGTACCTCCCCATGCAATGTGAATCTCATATCCCCTCTCAACCTCTTTCTCCAATTCTAAGAGGTTGAAGTCCCATTCTTGTGAGAGATGTACTTCCTGGTCACACTCAGAGTCAGTCCACAGGGAGATAGGGTGATGGCTGATAGGGTGTGGAACTGAACATACACTCCCTGTTGCTGCTGATTGAGAGTTCTTTCTCTTTGCATCTATGTGAAAGGGAATCAGGAAAGAGGCTTAGGTTTGGAGGAGGAGGAGGAGGAAGAGGAGGAGAAAGAGGAAGACAAGGAGGAAGAGGAGGAGGAGAAGGAGAAAGAGGAAGAGAAAGAGGAGGAGGAAGAGGAGGAGGAGGAGGAGGAGGAAGAGGAGGAGGGGAAAGAGGAAGAGGAGAAGAAAAGGAGGAGGAAAAGATGGAGAAAGAGGAAGAGGAGGAGGAGGAAAAGGAGGAGGAGGAGGAGGAAGAGGAGGAGGACAAGGAGAAAGAAACTCTCCATTGGTTAGGACACTGGTAAGGAAACTCTCCACTGGGTGAGGACACTGATCTCTTTCACATGAGCAGAGCCTTATGTTAAGAGTTCCAGCTGGGAGTCAGGCAGAACATGTGATGAAATATCTCTGGGCCTCAGTTTCCCCATTTTTTTGTAGGTGTGTGCTCCACCACTGTTGTTTAATGGCTTAGAGTGGGGACTGGCATTAAACTCTCTGTGTTCAACCCTGAATCCACCACTTTCTAGGTGTGTGCCTATTGGAAAGTTTTCATTTTCCTTCGTGCCTCAGTTCCTCATCTGTGAAATGGGGATAATGATACTATTTACCTTTGAAGGTGGGTTGCAAGGGTTGAAAGTTAATGTATATAAAGCACTTGGAACATATGGCAAATGTCTGGCTTACTGGCTTGATGAGAAGATCCAATGAGATACTGAGTTTTCATAACACAAAAAGTGCTAAAAGAAACTCAGCAGAGGTGGGGTTTGGATCAAGGTATCTCTGTGGAAGGTATCAAATTAGATGAAAGGCTTAGAGGTGGGTAGACCCACTTTCTTTTTCTATTGTACTTTAAGTTCTAGGGTACATGTGCACAATATGCAGGTTACATATGTATACACGTGCCATGTTGGTGTGCTGTACCCCTTAACTCGTCATTTACATTAGGTATATCTCCTAATGCTATCCCTCCCCACTCCCCTGACTCCATGACAGGCCCTGGTGTGTGATGTTCCTCTCCCTGTGTCCAAGTGTTCTCATTGTTCAATTCCCACCTGTGAGTAAGAACATGCAATGTTTGGTTTTCTGTCTTGGCGATAGTCTGCTCAGAATGAGGGTTTCCAGCTTCATCCATGTCCTTACAAAGGACATGAACTCATCCTTTTTTTATGGCTGCATAGTATTCTATGGTGTATATGTGCCACATTTTCTTATCCAGTCTATCATTGATGGATATTTGGGTTGGTTCAAAGTCTTTACTATTGTGAATCATGCTGCAATAAACACACGTTTGCATGTGTCTTTATAGCAGCATGATTTATAATCCTTTGGGTATATACCCAGTAATGGGATGGCTGGGTCAAATGGTATTTCCAGTTCTAGATCCTTGAGAAATTGCCACACTGTCTTCACACAATGGTTGAACTAGTTTACAGTTCCACCAACAGTGTAAAAGTGTTCCTATTTCTCCATATCCTCTCCAGAACCTGTTGTTTCCAGACTTTTTAATGATACCATTCTAACTGGTGTGAGATGGTATCTCATTGTGGTTTTGATTTGTTAAAACCATAAAAACCCTAGAAGAAAACCTAGGCAATACCATTCAGGACATAGGCATGGACAAGGACTTCATGACTAAAACACCAAAAGCAATGGCAACAAAAGCCAAAACTGACAAATGGGATATAATTAAGCTAAAGAGCTTCTGCACAGCAAAAGAAACTACCATCAGAGTGAACAGGCATCCTACAGAATGGGAGAAAATTTTTACAATCTACCCATCTGACAAAGGGCTAATATCCAGAATCTACAAAGAACTTAAACAAATTTACAAGAAAAAATCAAACAACCCCATCAAAAAGTGGGCAAAGGATATGAACAGACACTTCTCAAAAGAAGACATTTATGCAACCAACAGACACATGAAAAAATGCTCATCATCACTGGTCATCAGAGAAATGCAAATCAGAACTCCTTTCTTCCCCAGCTACTAAATAACATTTCCATGGATATCAGTGAATGCAGAATCTAGTGGTAAGAATGGGGGCATGGCATAAGGAAATTGGTACCTGCTCTCGCTGTATGTCTGAGCAGCTGACAGCATCCTACTTCACACACACACACACACACCCCCCCACACACACGCACCTACACATCCTTGAAGTCAAGGTTAAGATGAGCTTGGGTGAGCAGTTTCATGTTCCATGGAAGTCTAGAGCCCTTCCCAAGTTTTCGGGTTATTAGCTGGGGGACAGGCAGAAAGGAAGTGGCTATGATTTCAAAGTCACCACTGACTTCAGGATCATGATTTTGTCAGGCTGCCCCTGTTTCAGCTTACATTGCAGCAGTGGGAAATTCAGGCCCTTCTCACATACAAAGTCACACACACACATATACACACACACACACACACACACGCATACAGAGAGAGAGAGAAAGATAGAAAGCACTTATGAATGTAACAAAATTGAATGAATACAAAGACAACTTAAAACGACTTAAAAACAACTTTAAGTAACACGCATGCTTTTTTTCCCAATGCATTAATAATCTCCCAAGAAAATTTCCACTGGCCATAGCCTCACATGAACTTGGCAACTCCTCACTCCCCTCCTTTTCATCTCTTTATCCCTCCCTCCCAGGGGCTCTGTACTCATTTCTCTCATTCTACTCAAGGAGTGACTTTCCTCCTCTCTCTCCCCACCTCCATCTCTCTCTGAATCACACCAATTTCCCCAGCCTCACCTGCTACAACAAGTGCCTCTCCAATGTATTATTTAAGACGCTAAAAGAAAATTAACTCCAGATTTTAAAATAATATTTTTACCTTAGTATGTCTGTGTAGAAAAATATCAGGTAGGAAATGCCCCCAACGTATTAGCAGTGGCTGGTGGGATTACAGGTAATTTTTCTTTTTTTCTTCAAATAACGATATTTCTAACTAACCTCCAGTAGAAGATATATTACATCTTTGTATAAGAACCCCAGAAAGGGAAATGAAGGAGAGTAAAACTTTTGCTAGTAACCCCACACAATGAGACTCACTGGTTATTCTTAGATTTGCAGAATTTGAGCTTTTTCTGATAACATATGGGCCCCGGAAGTGACATCTAAGCCATATGATTCTAGTCTCTCCTTCCGGCAGGACTGAAAGGACACTTTTTTCTACTAAACTAATACTCAGTGATCAGAGAGGCTTAGCAACCTCTCCAAGGTCACCTAGCTGGAAAGAGGTAAAGCCAAGATTCAGAGTCCGCAATGTCTGACTCTAAAGACAATAGTCTTTTTTTTTTTTTTTTTTTTTTTTTTTTTTAAATCATTGCTGGAGATTCAGGCATCCCAGATTGTGGAGGGGAAACCTATGGAGGCTGAAAAACACTTGGCTGGGTATCACGTGTGGTTTTTCACAATGCTCCCTAACCTCAGTGGTAACCTTTCAGGTACTGAAATATGTTGCGTCACAATTCACATGCTAGGTATCAAGCGTGCCTGAGAAAACAGGACTGGAATTCCTGACCACCTCCAGGAATATTTCACCTGTGTGAAATGACGCTGTGAGTGTCCTCAGAACAATTATTTCCATAAAATGACGTAACTGAAACATGGCCTTTTAAAAAGGAATGTGATCAGGCTCAATTTGGATACAGTTATTTGAGACACTGAATCATCCAACTTTTATTAGACCCAGGAGATGGTCGCCATGGTTTTCTGTCTGGGAGTTTTTGATCAAGTTTGGATTTTTTTCCTCATTCTGAAGCAAAAAAAAAAAAAAAAGGCGGTGGGGGTAATCTATAAACAATGTGTCTCCATCCGTGTGAATTATGTGTTAGATCTAGAAGAGGGAAATCAGTCATGTGCACAGCGGACCCCACACCGGGGAAGGCAGATTCCCCCTCCTCAACTTTGCCTGCAGGTGTTTGGCTCCATTTTATCTTGGAAGGCAATTAAGTAAGCATCAAAGCCCAAAGTGACAAGACCCTAATAATAACCATTGGAAAGATAAGGTATTGTGCAGTGGCTAAGACCTTGAATCAGAGGCCGGGCGCAGTGGCTCACGCCTGTAATCCCAGCACTTTGGGAGGCCGAGGCGGGCGGATCACAAGGTCAGGAGATCGAGACCACGGTGAAACCCCGTCTCTACTAAAAATACAAAAAATTAGCCGGGCGCGGTGGCAGGTGCCTGTAGTCCCAGCTACTCAGGAGGCTGAGGCAGGAGAATGGTGTGAACCCGGGAGGCGGAGATTGCAGTGAGCCTAGATCACGCCACTGCACTCCAGCCTGGGCGACAGAGCAAGACTCTGTCTCAAAAAAAAAAAAAAAAAAAAGAACTTGAATCAGAATGTCTGAATTTATATTTATGCTCATTTATCATTAATTTAGCAGACACTTCGTATACACCTACTGTACCAGGCACGGTTTTGGATGATGCTGGGAGTATAGCAGTCACTAAGGTGGGGTCCTTGCTTTTTTTTTTTTTGACATGGGGTTTTGCTCTTGTTGTCCAGGCTGGAATGCAATGGTGCCGTCCCGGCTCACTGCAACCTCCACCTCCCGGGTTCAAGCGATTCTCTTGCCTCAGCCTCCCGAGTAGCTGGGATTACAGGCATGCACCACCACACCCAGTTAATTTTGTATTTTTAGTAGAAACGGGGTTTCTCCATGTTGGTCAGGCTGGTCTGGAACTCCCAACCTCAGGTGGTCTGCCCGCCTTGGCCTCCCAAAGTTGTTGGGATTACAGGCATGAGCCACCGTGTCCGACCAGGTCCCTGCTTTTATAACGTTTCTGGTCAAGTTGACAAAGAAATGCAAAAAGAAGCAAGGACCTAATAGATGGCAGTGAGTGCTGTAGGGGTGACAGAGGGGCTGGGGGCTGCTTTTGTTGGGGTGGGGGGGAGGGTCAGGGAAGTTCCCTCTTTGGAGGTGACTTTGAAGCTAAAACCTGAATGTAGAGAATGAACCCGTCATGGAAATTCCTAGGATGTGAATTTCTGGCAGACACTGTCGTTTACTAGTTGTGGCCTTGGGAAATGTCTGAATCTCTCTCGGTTCAGACTCTCGGAAGCTGATGCTTCCTTCCTATCTGTGGGATGAGCAACGATGCTTTCAATAACCCCAAAGACTTCCTCAGCCACCCCTTGCACTCATTTCCAATTTGGTATTTTTTTAAAAAAAGGCTAAGGAACTTTCTGCAGGTGATGCTGTCACACCTGAGATGGGATTTGTCAGAAGGTCAAGGCAGAAAATTCTAAATCGGTGTTAATCCTCAATGCACATTGAAATCACCCAGGCAGCCTTTAAAACCTTTGACACCTGGGTCCCGCTTCCAAGGACTCAGATGTGATTGGGCCAAGCATAGGTATTCTTTTAAGTTCCTCAGAAGATTCTATTGTGCAGCAAGATTTAAGAACCAGTGTCCTAAACAATTTGTACCCAGGAAGCATTCAGCTAGGGCCACAGGGATCAAGGCACAGACAATAAATTGGGAGATAAGGAGTTACTCTCTTTGGTAAACAGGTCAAATACTTTAAAGCTGAGCCAGATCAGGACCAACACCCCAGAGCATTAGTTATCATTTTCTCCTCTGAACTTTACCTTAAGAGGTAGCAAAGGACAAAACAGTGTATCCCTTGGTCAGAATGCAGAGAGAAAACCTGTAACCCTGCTCTGTTTTTTACTTGCCTTGTGGCCTTGGGCACATTGCAGAACCTCTCGGGGCCTCAGTATACGCAAAAGACAGATGGTGAAACCTGTTACATGAAGGTATTCGTCTCTCTCTTGCTCTGTCTCTCTCTCATATATATACACACACACACACACACACATATATACACACATATATTATTGTTATACAAAATATATTTAGATTATATATTTGTATTCACGTTTTATAATGACTATATATTTATTGTATTTATTACACATGCTATATCATATTCAGTATATATTTTATCTGTGTATCACCTACCTTTAGTAAAGTTCCTGTCTTACACATGGTAAGTACTCAAATAATGATTAGTATTTTTTTAAAAGATACAGCACTAATTATGAAGTACCCGCCTGTCCAGTCGCTATTGTGGGTGCTCTTGGATATCATTTCACTTCATGCTCCCCATTGTCCTGGAGCTGGGTGTGATCTCCATTTTACAGATGAAACAACTGAGGCTTTGGGAGGTTAACTGACTGCCACGACCACATAACTAGTAAAAGATGAAGGTGGAGATTGGACTTGGGTATGACTTTCTACTCCACCATGGAGCCTCTCAAAGATTCAACTTGAAATACGAAAACGGAAACGTCTTCCAGAGACTGATCAGGGCTCTACGGATGAGGCAGTGCCACAGTTAAAGACACTTCTGTTGCCTTACTGGATGTAGTTTCTTGTGCTTTTTAAGGTTTCCAATGAAAAAGGGAAAAGCCAGAGGATGTTCCTCATTAAACCCTGTCCCTATCCCCACCAGTGCAGTCCGTCTGCTGTAAATTGATTTAAATACAGAACCTAGTCCTGGCTAGTGAAAGAGGAAAAGCACAGGATTAGGGAAAATGTCTGTATTCGTTCGTTCTCACACTGCTATAAGGAACTACCTGAGACTAGGTCATTCATGAAGATAAGAGATTTACTTGACTCACAGTTCCACAAGCTTAAAAGGAATAATGACTCGGAGGCCTCAGAAAACTTACAATCATGGCAGAAGGCGAAGGAGAAGCAAGCACGTCTTTTCACGGTGGAGCAGGACAGAAAGCCCGAAGGAGAAAGCGCTACGCGCTTTCAAACAACCAGATCTCGTGAGAACTCACTCGCTATCACGAGAACGGTCAGGGAAAAATCCGCCCCGGTGATCCAATCACCTCCTACCCGGACCTCTCCTGAGACGTGGGGAGGTAACATTAGGGTGGGGACAAAAGCCAAACTATATCAACGTCTATATTTCATGTTCCTCAGAATCATTTGTGAGAGCCTTCAATACGCTTTTTTTTTTTTTTTCTTTTGAGACAGTCTCGCTCTGTCGCCCAGGTTGGAGTGCAATGGCACGATCTCCGCTCCCTGCAAGCTCTGCCTCCCGGGTTCACGCCATTTTCCTACCTCAGCCTCCCGAGTAGCTGGGACTACAGGCGCCCGCCACCGCGCCCGGATAGTTTTTTGTATTTTTAGTAGAGACGGGGTTTTACCGTGTTAGCCAGGATGGTCTCGATCTCCTGACCTCGTGATCCGCCTGTCTCGGCCTCCCAAAGTGCTGGGATTACAGGCCTGAGCCACCGCGCCCGGCCTCAATAAGCTTTTTAACTCTTCCTTCAAGAAGTTTTTAATAGGAGATTCCATTCAGTATATATAGAAGGGGCCCGGAAATCTTCATTTTAACAGGCACCCCAGGTGGTTTGATGCCCATGTTGACGAACGCAGCCCTAAGGGAAATACCAAGCCCCACTGTAAAGTGTATGCATCTTTCACTGCTTCTATAAACATGTACTGAACACCTATTCTATGCCAGGAGCTATATTAAGAGAGGAGATTGAGTGAGTAATAGAATGCATCCCATACCCTTGCCATGCCAGGATTCTGTTTGTTTTGTTTGTCTTTAGTGCATGGGTATGAGGCCACAGTGGACTGCTTTACCTTGGGTAAGTTACTTAATTTGTTGAGAAATCCTATTGCTTGTCCTCTCCTTGCTTGGCACTGCACCGCACAGCACGCTGTTATGCAGGGGTGGAGACGAGAGACATGGCTTTGCCCTTGAGCAGCATGCATTGAAGTGGAAGAGAGACAGAGCAAGTGCACACAGAATCCACGTGATAACTTAAGAAAGTAAATTGCGGTCATGAGGCGGTGAGTGAACGGGAGTGGGGGTGGCCGGACAGGCTTCATTGGCTTGTCTGCACAGTGAGTCATAACAAACAGTACCTTCATCGTCGCTTATAGTGAGAATTACACTAAGCAATGGACCAAGGGCTGAATTCTGTGCTTGGCCCCTAATAGATGCTCAATGACAGTTAGTGCCCCGGGCTCTGTCTGGTGAGAGCTTATTTTGACAGCACTCAGTAAGTTTGGGGCCAAATGAAATTTTTGCCCTGGCTGTGTCGCACATCTTGTTTACATTGCCATATCTCATTTGAAAGTGGATGCAGTTCAAAAAACCCCAATTCAGCTGACTTCTTCCAATATATTAATTTTCCTTTCCCCATAGGATGTCTTAGCTGTGTTCGAAGGGCAGGGATACAAATTCCATATTATTTTCAGGTGATAGAAGTTGACAGGGCTATTTATTCACCATTTTGCATTCAAAGAGGCAATCATTGCCATTGTTATATAATCACCATCACCCTGAGTGTTTTCCAGCATGTTCACCAGAGCAGGAATCTTTTGCACAGCTGTGTACCTTCACTATGAACCAGGGTATACATTGGACACTGTTGTGTTTTCCCATTACACTCTCTTCTTTTCCTTCCTTGAGCTTATCATGTTCCGTCCACCCCAGGGCCTTTGCACAGGCTTTTTGCTCCATCCAACATGATCTGCCCCAACCCTCTTCACCTGGTAAACTCCTGCTCAGCCTTTGTTTCATCATAGATGACTCTCTCAATCTCCTAGTCTGGATCAGACTGTTACTATTCTGTCCCATAACTATGTTCTTTCCTTCAGAAGCCTTACCATCTTTTGCAATCATATGCTGATTAGTGCAATTGTTTGGCTCTTCTCTGTTAGACTGGGAGCTCCATGTGGGCAGGGACAGTGGCTGCTGTCACTCACTATCACTTCCCAAACTTTGGGTGGTGTTTGACTAATAGAAGATGCGTAATAAATATCAATGAAGGGAAGGAAGGAAAGGAGGGAAAGAGGAAGGGGGGAAGGAAGGAGGGATAAACAAAAGGAAGGAGGAAAGAAGAGAGGGAGCAGGCTCATGATTAACTAAAATGAAAGCCCTGGGCATTTAAAAATAAGATTCCTCCCTTTTGTTCTTTCACCAGGAATTGTCCTTCAGGTCTTTGTGTCCTGAGATCATTAAACACGGGATGATGCAAAATGACATAATTCATCTTTAACTGGCTCAACTGGCACCCAGGATTTGGGCACCAGATGAACAGAGAACAGTTTTGTTGTTGTTAGTCAGACATTTTTGGTTGACTGTGCCTCAGGGTCAAGCAGTTTGCTGGTGGGATGCTCTGACCCAAACTGCTTGACCCTCTGTCTCTAGGCAGTTAGCCTGTTATTAGAGCACTTACCATATTGTGTAGTAATTGTCTATTTGTTTGTAAGTCTCCCCAACTAGATTTTAAGCACTCTGAGCACAAAGACGTTCATTCAGGGGAAATTCAGCTCCATATTCATCATTTCTATGCAGTAAAGGAATGGGAACTAGATGGCTCTTTCTAAGGCTTGTCAGGGAGCACATTTGTAAAAATAGCAACAATCTCAGAGAAAGAGCTTCAGATAAAGAGGTCAAAATTGTTTAGTAAATAGAAGAGTGGCACTCCCTGGAAGCTCCCATTATCAAAAAGCTGAGATTATTTGAAACATTCCATTTGTTTTCACTAGCACAGGAAAGATGAACAGAGCAGAGAACACTGGTAATGTGCACATTCACTTAAGCTGTAACTTACTCAATGAAGGGTAGGAGGAAAAGAGTAAGCACTACATTAGATTGAGCATCTATTGTGCACCCAGCATCACGCAGGCAGCATGGTGGGAATGCAACATGGTGCCATGAATAGGGGCGTTGGTTCTGAAGTTAAGATGACTTGGGTTCAAGTTCTGGTCTTGTAACTTCTTAGCTCTATGACCCTAGAAAAGTTACTCAACTGGTCTATTTTTTAGTTTTAGTGTATACAGAGGAAAATATGCTTACTTCACTAAGTCGTAAGGAAGAGTAATTAATGACTACTCAATGAGCAAAAAGGAATCAATGATTAAAACAGATAACATATAGAAAATTCTTCCCATTCTATATAGCTCAGTTGGCTTGAGAGGGTCTCTTTGAGAAGGTGACATTTACTTTGAGATCTGGAGAATGAATAGGAGTCAGTGGAGAAAGCAGAAGATGAATCTTAGAAGATTAAATACAGGTTGTATGACTCTCACGACATAGAGAAGATTGATATATTCAGAGAGCTGAAGAATGGCCAGAGTGCCTGGCGTGCAGTGAAGAAGAGGGGTACAATTAAATCACATTGTACCTTAAAGGTCATGTGAGGAAGTTGGATTTTATTCTAGGGGCTGAGTAAGAAATAGGAAAAGGAAATAAGAAACAGGAAAGAGGAAGGCAATCATTGCAGTGGTGATGGTAGAAATGGAATGCAGTGGTTTGAGAGAGATAGGCAGGATGGAGCCATGGGTTGGGAATGTGTGAGGCCAAGGGAGGAGAAGGTGATCAGAATAACTCCCTGCTCTCCTAGCTCTGGGCTAGGAAGATGGTAGCACCAACCTCTGCAATGGGGAAGGCTGCAAGATGAATAAATGGATGTTGGGACGAGATCAGGATTTTAGTTTTAGGAGTGTTAAGTCTAGGATTGCTGTTAGATATCCAAGTGGAAATGTCAAGTAGGCAAATGAAAATTACAAGTCTGAATCTCACAAGGGAGGTCTAGATCAGAGATACGTATTTTCGAGTTGTCAGCCTACAGATCGTATTGAATGCCATGAGACTGAGTGGGGATCTAGACAGAATAAAGGGAGAAATAATACATTAAGAAAAAGAGAGTGAGTCTTACGTGCTCTGTAATTCAATACCTCTCCCCCAACACACATACACACATGGATACACAATCTGGACAATGAGCTGGAGAATACAGCTATTTGAATTCTGCCTCAGCCCTTGACAACCTTTGTAACTTTGACAAGTTACCCCACCTCTCCAAGCCCTGCTTCTATTATCATAAAATAAAAGAATGTTATAGCCCAAGGTTTTATGAGGATTAAAAATGATACGTGTTAATGTCCCAATCACATCATAAGGTCACTGCAAGTGAGAGCAGGCTTCAGGGCTATTTTCCCTCCTAGGCCCCTCCCTGGTCCCTCAGCCCGTGTCCTGACTCTACAGTTCCTTGATTCTTACCACATTCTTTCCTAATCTCATTCCAAACTCCCAGCAGCAAAAGGAAGATCATTGATAACTCTCTGTGGAATTTCTTTGATTTCAGATATTCCTCCCCTTTCCTGCCTCCAAGTAATATCTGGCTCATCTAAGCAATCTCCAAACTTCTCATGTGGAAAGAAAAAATAGACTATTTGGGATGAGCCACTTTCTAAGCTGCATGCTAATAAGTGGTGCTCTTATTGTTATTATATTTGCTTTCAAATCAGCAAGAATTCTGATTAGATCGTGTAGATGGGGACAATATTAGCCAGTGGCGTGGAGAAAATAAAAGCTATTCTTAGAAAATCTCTCTCTTGATTAGTCCCTGGTGCCTATTGGATAGTTGTTGATGTCAGTAGATAGTCTTGAGATGATGTCAGTGGGTGTTTTGGGGAAGCTGTAGGAGACAGAATGAGAATGAATGTGTTTGCGAAGAGTAGAGTATTATGCAAGCATCTCTCATGTGGGCCATTCTCAAAGTCAGCATCTTTCAACCAGTACTTCCAACGCGTGACCTGCACCAGACACATCTTAAATACTGTGCGTGAGGCAGAGTGGAAGATGAGTTGAAAGCTCAGGTTCTGGGTCTGAGGTAGGTTGGACAGGATGGTCACAGGCTCCCTTAAAGGAGAACGCACTTGCTAAATAAAGGGAGAGAACAAACCACCCCACAGTGTACAAACCACATCCCAGGCTCATGGTTAGGATACCCTGCAGCAAGGAGGTAGAAGAGCAGAAGAGAGAATCTCCAAATTTGTGCAAGTGCAGAAACCCATGATTAGTGTCCTTGGGCTGATTTATGGACATGAAAATATTTAAAAGCACACTCCCGGGTAGAGATTTAAGATGCTAATGAGACATGTGATGTATGTACTAGCATGTACAACCACAGAGCATGCACCGACAGAAAACTGCCCATAACATGCTTCCTGACAACAACCCTTCCCATCCCTTTAGGAGTAATCATGAAAGCCTCCCATAAAGACAGTTACCTTAGTGTGAGTCAGTGCTGTCTTGCCTTTGAGCAGCCCGCTCTGATCAGCTGTCAGAATGTACTTTCACTTTGCAATTAACTTTCTTGCATACTTTGACTTTGGACTCACTCTCAAATTATTTTGTGCAGCAAAGTCAAGAACCTGGTGTGGTCCAGGAGCAACAGGTCTACACAGCTTGGGTTCAAACATGGTCTCTCCCTTTCCTGCATAGAGATACTTAATCACTCTAGGCTTACATGTCTTTTTCTATCGCATGGAGGAAATAATACTACCTGCCTCAGAGCTTTGTTGTGAGTATTAAATGCGATGACCCATGTAAAAGATTCAGGAGTTTAGTTGAAACATGGTGATTGTCTCATAAATGTCAGTAGCCTTTATCTTATTTAATTCACACGACAGCCCTCTAAGGCAGGGGCTAATATCACCTCTTCCTCTCTCTCCTCTTTTCCAGCATACTCCAACTGAGGCTCAAAGAGCTTAAAGGACTAATCTGAAGACCCAAACATAGCAAGTGGCTGACCTGGGATTTGAGACTAAGCCTTCCTTACTTGAAGGCAGTGTTTTATCTGCTACATCCATAACCTTGAACAAGTGCCAGAAAATTAATGACTGAGCCGTCATGAAGACTTGGAACTGACTGAATGACAGTATTACAGATATGGGCGTATGGATGAATGGGTATGCCAAAGAACCACGATTAACCCGAAGTTGTGCCTGCTGCATTCAGCAACTTGCATTTACACCTTTAGTGAATACTCCTGGAAGTGCCATGACGTGGCCCAGACACTGAAGTGAGCAAAACTGGTAAGACGCAACACAAGTCTTTGCCCTCATGAAGCTTACAATTTCGTGGAAGGGACTGAGATAATCCAAATAATGAACAAATAAATGTACGATGAAAAAATCTAAGGTCCTTGTTATAAATATATGTTAATTTTATTTTTCATTTTTAATTAATTAATTAATTTTTAGAGACAGGGTCTCACTCTGTCACCCAGGCTGAAGTGCAGTGGTGTGATCACAGCTCACTGCAGCCTCAACGTCCCCAGCTCAAGCAATCCTCTCGCCTCAGTCTACTGAGAAGCTGGGACTACAGAGATACACTACCGTGCCCGCCTAATTTTTTATTTTTAGAGATGGGGTTATGCTGTTTTTCCCAAGCTGGTCTCAAACTCCTGGCCTCAAATAAACCTTCTGCCTCAGCCTCCCCAAATGCTGGGATTACAGGTGTGAGCCACCATGCCCAGCCTAAATTTTATTTTATATACACACCACATATATATAATAGGGACACACACAAACACACCCCTTGAGTCACTAATCTAGTATGAGGGTTCAGGGAAGGCTCTCCTAAGTAATTATAATTATTATTGTGTAATAATAATTATTAATACTTTTATAACACTATATGTCAGACAGTGAGAGCTTTTTTATGCTTTACATATTATCCTCATAACAGGTCTGTTATTGCTGCTATTACGCCCGTTTTAGAGACAAAGAAACAGAGACGCACAAAGGTTAAGTGTTTTATTTGCCCACGGTCACACAGTTAGCAAATGGCAGAGCTGGGCCAGGAGGTTGGCTGCCGAGCTGACACTCCTAATCAAGCTGAGGTCTGAAGGATGTACAGGTGTTCACGAGGCAAAGGGCAGGGGTAGCATTGCTGCAGGCAGAAGGACAGCAGACACAGATTCCCTCTTGCAGCAGGAAGCACAGAGAGCACTTGGGACCCAATACTGCTGCGTGGAGCTGGAGTTCAGGGAGACAGGAAAAGCGAGGTTAGAGGAGGTACTGAAAGAAAGGCAGAGGTGGACTATGAAGAGCCCGTGGGCCCTTCACTGGATCAGTCATCCAGTGAGCTGTTCACCAAAACTAAGATTCATTTGAAGAGAAGGAAATAGGGAGATCAACAGTTTGTGATCTAAAATGCCTTAATAGATGGTAGTTTAACTGGGTTAAGTATAAATTCCTGCAATTGGGTCCCAAATGCCTACTGTCCAAAAACATGGTAGGGGTGTTACTTCTAATTAGAGCATTTAGGGGAGAAAGGCTTTGGGGTCTGAGTCAGCTGAAAATGCAGTGTGTCTCATCTGCATGGCATGGCCACCAAAAGATGCTTATCTCAGACTGTCTCCCCAGTAGGAGGAAACACATATCATCATTGTCTCTGAGATTATCAGAAGATGCCTAGACTGTGACATATGCAATCCTGTGTGTCATACACTCAAAACTTTTACAGAACCCACTCAGTCTTAGTGGTGTTCAGGATGCTGACAAGGAAACATTTAGCATCAAGAGCTTATTTTGTACTAGGCTTTGGCTAGGCTCTTCACACTCACAGCTTTTCCATTTTTCTCTTGGCTTTCTAACATGTCAATTCTGATGAGGGGACAGCAGCTCAAATGGTTAAGTGACTTGTTGAAGGTGGTACAGGAAACAAAAGGGGAATTTCAACTTGGGTTGGCCTGACTCAAAGATTATGCTTTTTCCCCTCTACTACATTGTCTCTCTCAAGACAAAATAGAAAGAGCAGATAAAATGGAAGGATAGTTAGCCTTGAAAGGGAAGACTTGGTGAAACTTGATATTTATCTTCTGGTTCTTGCCTCAGTTTCCTCATCTGTAAAATGGGAGTAATAGTAGTACCTACTTCATAGGATTGCTCTAGGGATGAGCAATGTAATTCAGGTAAAGGATTCTGTACTTTTTCTGCAAATAGCCCTTCCGAAAGTTAGCTTTTATTTCCATTATTATTATTTCACTTGATGATGATTTTGTTGATGAAAAGGTGGTGAAGTTATTCTAGGTGAGTCCAGAAGATATAATAAAGGCAAATGGCCAGTTTTAGAGAAGTTGGTTTCATCTTAATGGAGTTAGGAGGGTCTTTCAAACAGGTATAAATGTTCCGTGTTTGAAGGGAACAACTCCCTGTAGAAGGAAGAGCCTCAGGAAGTGGTGAGCTCCCAGTCACAGGAGTTTCCCAAATCCAGGCCAGACAACCACTTGTAGAAATATAATAGGAAGGAGGCCGGGGGCTCATGCCTGTAATCCCAGCACTTTGGGAGGCCAAGGCGGGCGGTGTATCATGAGGTCAGGAGTTCAAGACCAACCTGACCAACATGGTGAAACCCTGTCTCTACTAAAAATACAAAAAGTAGCTGGATGTGGTGGTGTGTGCCTGTAATCCCAGCTACTCGGGAGGCTGAGGCAGGAGAATCGCTTGAACCCAGGAGGTGGAGATTGCAGTGAGCCGTGATCACACCACTGCACTCCAGCCTGGGTAACAAAGTGAGACTCTGCCTCAAAAAAAAAAAAAAAAAGGGAGTTGTCATAGGAAGGATATGCTCGTCAAATTGAGTTATGCAACCTCCGGGTGCCCTTCAAAGTGAAAATCTGATTCTGTCCCCCCACATCGGCTCTGAAGTGACCACTTTTTTGTGATGTAGGGTAGATCTAGGGCACCTGTTCCAAAAATAGCGAGAGAGTCAAGCAGGAGGTGGAGCTGGGGTTTTGTACATATCAACTTCCCCTTGGCACATTCCTCATGTATGTCACTGGGCCAGATGGGAGCAGAGACTTGGGGAGCTATTCTGACCCACCCATGGACTTTCTGCAGCATCTCACCTTGAGCACACCCCACCTGCTCAAGCTGACCCTGGGAGACCCAGCTTTGTGGCTGCCCCAAAAGAAGGGCACCTCAACTCTGGCCAGGACATCCACCCCAGGAACACTTGGCCTACCCTCGCCAAGATTCTGATTTAGAATTTCAAGAAGTCATCACTGTGAGAAGGCTGGGCTTGTGCTCTTAAGAGCTTAAGGCAAATTCACCCTTGAGTCCTCATGTGGGAGATTAATTGACATTTAGGCACAATGAGAGCTCCTTAAATATAGGAATGAGATGTTATTCGTCTTTGTATTTCTCACAGCCTAGTACAGGGCCTAACACATAATACCTGCTCAATGAATGTGTAGTGAATGAATATGTGAGTTAATGAGCAAATATTTATATGACAAAATCAATTTATTCATTCAACAAATATACATTTACTGGGTTTCAAATCAGCTCGATAGTTACATTAGAGGGTGCAACTTAATACAGTTGTTAGCATGTGGCTACAGGAACAGAAAATATTTCCAGGCTAGAAAGACTTTCAATTTTTTGGTGGGGGGAATAAAATTGATATTTAAATTTCTATGGCCAGGGCTTGGATGGAGGCAAGACATGCTCACACACAGCAAAAGATGAGAAACCGAGAAATAGTTGAGCCACCTGGGATAAGTGAGGTTGGGCATACTTGGCCCTTTTCTGTACTCAGCTCTTTCTGTATATACGGTGGTTTTAAAATAGAGCCACACATTCTTTGAGATGCCTTCCATTAAGAGGTGAAACTTAATTCCTTCTCCTTGAGTGTAGGCTGGAGTTAGTAACTCACTTGACTAGAATATAATGAAAGAGCAGGTAGTTCACTTCTGAGACTGTTATAAAAGGTATTGTAGATTTTTTTCTCTCTGTCTCATCACTTGCTTTTCCTAGACAAGCCAGATGTCATGTGCTTGGCACTCTCAAGCAGCCCTATGGAGATGCCCACATGGTGAAGAACTGAGCCCTCCAGCCAACAGCCAGAAAGGAACTGGGGCCTCCTTCCAACAGCTTTGAGAGTGAGTTTGGAGGCAGATCCTCCAGCCCCAATTAAACCTTCAGATGACTGCAGCCCTAGTCAACCTATTATATAACCAATTATATATATTGAATATAACCTAATGAGAGCCCCTTAGCCAGACCACCCAAAGAAGCTGCTTTAAAATTCCTGACCCACTTTGAGATAATAAGCATTTGTTGTTTGAAGCTAAGTTTTGGGAAAATTTGTTTTGTAATGGTGGATAACTAATACAGAGCATCACCTCATTCTTGGTACCAAATTCTGTATTAGTCAGGATTGAATCAGAGAAGAATCACTGGAAAATATATTGATAGTCAGATAGAAGACAGATAGATTAGATAGGTAGACACATAGAAAGGTTGATAGTCAACTAGAAGATAGTTTAGTTAGCTAGATAGTAGTAGATAAAGAGATATAGATAGATAGGTGATAGAGATAGATAGAGATAGATAGATAGATAGATAGATAGATAGATAGATAGATAGATAGCTGATAGATTTGTTACAGGGATTTGACCTCATGCAATGGTGGGAGCTGATTAATCAATGTCTGTAGGGCTATGGTCTTCAGGTCCAATGCTGACGTTTGAAGACTGAAGTTATCAGGAAGAGCAGATTGATGTACAGGGGAGGGAGACAGCAAGGGCACCTGGATCCCATGAGAATGAGCTGGAATTCATGACAAGGGACTGGAACCCATGTCAGTTCTCACTGCCTCATATCTTGCTGATGTGGGTGTCCTGCTGCAGAGGTTGGTACCCTTTGTCATGGCGTTAAACACACACCTGGCCCAGGAGTTGGAGAAACTGAAGGAGGACCCTGTGGATGGCAGAACCGGTGGAGGTCGGCTTGCCACCTCACACCAACAAGGTGAGCCAGCACATACACAATGTGTGTGAGCTACAGAAGGTCCTGCCCCGACCATCCAAGCATAAAAACAAATGGTTGCTTTTTCATTCCAAATCTCCAGTGAAAATATCTCTTGTGGCCCTACTCTAATTAGAAGATTGACATGGCATGAATCCAACATACGATCTCTCATGGTCTTATCCACATCCGTGATTTTAATTATGACCTGATCTTGATGACTCCTAAATTATCTTTAGCTCGATCCCTTTCTTGTACCTCAAAGAGGCCATTATCTTTAAGAGGAACTTCACAGGAGGGGCAAGTAGACATATAAAGGGGCACATAACATGCTGCACTGGAGTGCTTTTCCAAAACATTATGGGAGCTTAGAGGAGGGTGCCACTGACTGTCTTTGGGGGAACCAATAAAGGATTCACAGAGGTGATGTGTGAGCCAGGCCTTAAAAGATAATTATATATTTGCCAAATGGCTAAACAGTATTCATAAAGAAAACATTTTTAAGGACTTATTCAGGTGATGACAAAAAGTTTCCTGTGGCTGCATCAGCACCTGTGTGTGACGAAGTGGTGGGAAATGAGGTTAGAAAATTCGAATCAGCAAGAATAGACCAGGAAAGTCCTTGTCAGATATACCCAAGATTTTGGTCTTTATACTCTAGGCAATGGGGAGCTGTCAAATAGCTTTTGGTTGCAGATGACATGGTCATAATTTTATTTTAGAACCATCACTCCATCAAGTATATGAAGAGAGAATTAAAGGTGGGTCAATACTGAAGGCAGGGAGACCTGTTATTAGATTGTCACAATCATTCATGTAGGAGAAGATGAGAGATGGATATTGGGTAGTGGAAATGAAGAGCAGCAGGTACACGGGAGGATACACGCAGAGAAATTAGCCAGACTGGGGGAAGAAAGGAGAGAGAAGAGTCAAAGTGACTGCCAGGATTTTGTCCTGGAGACTAGGGGATGATGATGCTCTAATCTGAGAAAGAAAACTCTAGAAGAGAAAGCAAGTAAGTGCTGGTGGAGGATGCATTTCGTGCTGAATATGTTGGGTTTAGGGGTGCCTTCAAGATATCCAGGAGGCAGCTGAAACTACATATCTGTGTATTCTTTTTTTTTTTTTTTTTTTTTTTTTTGAGACGGAGTCTAGCTCTGTCGCCCAGGCTGGAGTGCAGTGGCGCAATCTCGGCTCACTGCAAGCTCCGCCTCCCGGGTTCACGCCATTCTCCTGCCTCAGCCTCCCAAGTAGCTGGGACTACAGGCGCCTGCCACCGCGCCCGGCTAATTTTTTCTATTTTTTGTTGAGACGGGGTTTCACCATGGTCTCGATCTCCTGACCTTGTGATCCGCCCGCCTCGGCCTCCCAAAGTGCTGGGATTACAGGCGTGAGCCACCACGCCCGGCCCATATCTGTGTATTCTTATTGCTTACCTTATCTTTGACAAATAAATGTGAGTTTCATGACTCTGAGCTTGATTCCTTATAGCCAAACATAAAAAATACCTTAAATTAGGTGAGTGCTTTCTGGTACTAATGGCAATATCAACACTCACACTTCTTCCTCTAAATGACTCTTCCCTGCAGCTTATGATGGAATGTGGGTTGTTAAGATGATGGGAGAGAATTGGGAAAGATGTAGAATTTGCTTTGCAGTTTTACCCACAATCGTGGATTTGGAATACCCAAGATTATAAAGTCTCCTGTGCATGCAGATTGCACTGAAATAGGCTCATGCCACCACATTACCTATCCCGATGGTGTTTCTGCACCTTGAAGTCAGTAACGTATGCTATGGTTCTGTGAGCCAGATTGGACCCTGATTTCTTTCTATTGTTATGAGCATGCCAGGGGGAAACCACAGATAGTCACTTTCTTAAGCCACAGCCTTATAATTTTCCAACTGAGAAGTCTGTGTGATTTTCATTGTGCTTGGTGATAGGAAGAACAAAGTGGGACCTGGGTGCTGTCTAATGAGGGATGACTGTCTCTTCAATCTTTTTTTTTTTTTTTTTTTTTTTTTTTTTTTTGAGATGTAGTCTTGCTCTGTTGCCGAGGCTGGAGTGCATTGGCGCGATCTCGGCTTACTGCAACCTCCACCTACCAGGTTCAAGCAATTCTCTGCCTCAGCTTCCCCAGTAGCTGGGATTACAGGGGCCCTCCATCATCATGCCTGGCTAATTTTTATATTTTTAGTAGAGATGGGGTTTCACCATCTTGGCCAGGCTGGTCTTGAACTCCTGACCATGTGATCCACCTGCCTCAGCCTCCCAAAATGCTGGGATTAAAGGCATGAGCCACCGCGCCTGGCTGTCTCTTCATTCTATCTCTTGTTGCACCTTCCTCTTCCTTGGCTCTTGTTTGCATTAGAGGCTCCAAGCGATCATAAGTAACAGGAGCCCTGAGTACATACAATGTCACCAGCTCCTGGGATCCCAGCCCTAGAAGAGTGACCGGGACTTCTTGCTGACTTTGGAAGAAATGGAAGAGGAGGAGGCTACTCTTCAGAGGGCAGGCCTGCCTGCAGTACTACTGAGTTAAGAAGGGCAAGGCTGCTGTTTTTTCCTCAGGCAGGAAGAGAGACAGAGAGAAAGGCAAGAGAAAGAAGACTTCTGAGACACTGTAGCATGTCAGTGGGAGGTGGAGAATGGAAGAGAGTTGGACACTTCTTTAAGGGAAAGTAAAGAATTTCAAATAGAAAGTCACAGCATGGTCTGTTCCTGGCTTCTGCCAGCCTGTACGTTGTATGGAAGTTTTTATCAAGCCAGAGTGCAGAAAGTTTTGCACATATGTCCTCAGAACTTTTAGCACCTTGGAGATTCCAGGAGTAAAAAATATGTGCTTCTTTTCTAACTGCTGTCTAAGAGATTGGTAACGAAGGTTTTGCACATACCTCTCTGGAAACTTCAGAACCCACGAAAGCACAGAATTGGAACCTGTGGCCACTTTTCCATCTACTTGAGAGAGAGGCCTGACATATGACCTCTAATTCATGGAAAATTCTCACCTTTGTGAAAAGACACGGTCCCTAGGATTTCCAGGCACTAGAAGTTGCCTGGAAGGTAACTTCCAGGAAGTAAGTTATTGTTTCTGTGGACATAACCTGAACACAACTACTACGTTTTGGAACTAAAAAAAATTACAAAAGGAATTATCTTTTGTACTGTATAGTAATAATCCCTCTGTGCAACCTCATGAAGCAGTCAGAAGTGGGGTAAATATCCTCATTTTACAGACATGCATGAGAAGAATTGGAGAAGTCGAGTGACTGGACTAGAGTCACACAGCTAGGATATGGAGAAGAACCCAGGATTCCTGGCTCTTCTTTCTGCTGCTTGTTTATTTTAAAATATGTATTGAGACCTTACAGTGTACAAGGGATTAGGGACCCAGGACAGTTTCTGCCTGCACTCTATTGGAATCTAGGTAACAGTGAACATGGCAGTAAAGGTACAAGATGATGGATTTAGAGTCCAGCTGACATGCGTTCACCTCCCAACCTCAGCTTCACAATGACCACCTGATCCTATTGCCTTAAGGATGTCATTTCGACTCTCCTTGGTTTCCTCATATGTAACGTGGCTGGGCATGGTGGCTCATGCCTGTAATCCCAGCACTTTGGGAGACTGAAGCAGGAGGATCAGTTGAGCCCAGGTGTTCAAGATCAGCCTGGGCAACACGGCGAGACCCCATCTCTACAAAAAAATAACAAAGTAGTCGAGTGCGGTGGCACATGCCTGTAGTCTCAGCTACTCGGGAGGCTGAGGCAGGAGTTGTGCTTAAGCCCAGAGGTTCGAGGCTGCAATGAGCTGTGATTGTGCCACTGCTACCTGGACAACAGAAAGACCTGGTTTTATTTTTACTCAAAAAATAAAAGAAAATAAAATGGGGGTTATAATCCTTGCTGCAAAGGAGTGCTCCAAGGATATTTTTAAGGGTTCTTTTTAAGGGGGGTAGTTTAATGAACTTTGACAAATTTTGTCAGAACTCTAAGAAAAAAATATAAATGACCCCAAAAACTCTTATTATTAGCAGAAGACTACAGGATCTTGCACGATAAAACTTTCTTTGGCTTTATCCTCGGAATTACTGCACATTTGACTGGGAAATGAAAGCTTTTCCCTCTCACAGGACCAGAACTGTCTGTTAATTAAATTTGCTCAGCTGTATGGCCATTTGGCTTTAGACAGCAGAATCTTGGGGGACAAAAAAAGAATCAAGCCATCCTACATAGCCACATCACTGGCAGAAGCACATGTCCCAAGTCCCAAGTATAAATCACCTCCCAATTAGGAAATAATTATGGCCCCAAATGGGGCTACATGGGTGTTAAGGCATCCCACAAATTGCTGATTAGTTTCATAGTAGCAATAGTATTTAGTGCCACTTCAGTTAATAGAAAAATGTGTTGAAAATGGCCCATCTTCAGCTGCTCCAAAGAAAAAGCTGAGGTTAAGGAGAAGCTCAGAAGACAGGGAACGACACAAGAAAAAAGAAAAGCCTTTGTCCATTTCCTTGAAGGAGGTACTGTGCTATAAAGAGTTCAAGGGCCAGGCACAGTGGCTCATGCCTGTAACCCTAGCCCTTTGGGAGGCTGAGGCTGGTAGATCACTGAGGTCAGAAGTTTGAGACCAGCCTGGCCAACATGGAGAAAGCCCCTTCTCTACCACAAATACAAAAGTTAGCTGGGTGTGGTGGTGCACGCCTGTAGTCTCAACTACTCGGGAGGCTGAGGTATGAGAATCGCTTGAACCCAGGAAGCGGAGGTTGCAGTGAGCCAGATTGTGCCACTGCACTCCAGTCTGGGTGACAGAGCTAGACTCCATCTCAAAAAAAAAAAAAAAAAAAAGTTTAGGGGGTGGTTTGGGGTATGGAGTCAGATCATCTGGGTTGAGGCCTCCTTTCTCTGCCGCATATCAATTCAGTGATCTGGGCTGGGTCACTTTTATCTCTGAGTCTCAATTTCCTTATCTGTTACATGGAAGTGAATAAAAATTGCGATATAACCTGCCTCACAGGGCTCTTTTCTACAGCAACAGAGAACAGCACACAAATAGTTGCCATTGTGTTCTTCTGATCCTCATACCTTATAGATTACTTATTTTGGGATCAAATAAGTATTTTCTTGTGCATGATGACATTTGCTTCAGGATATAATTGATCTGTTGGCCCTGTGGTAGACACACAGGTTGTAGTTTGAAGTGCATTGAATCAGGAAAGAGTCTTGAACCTGAGCTTTTGTTTGGTTGGAAGAATTTAATATTATGATGTTTGTGAACCTGGCTCAGACTGGTACATAGTAAGGATTCAAGAAATGTTGATTTTCTTTACCCATCTCAGCACCTGGTGCCAGATTCAACCATGAAGTCTTGATTGCTAAGATCTTAGTGAGCTTGAATGACATATACCCTTTCTCCCAGCCTCAGTTTCCTCATCTATAATGAGAGGGGATGAGAGGGGACAGAATTCATTACAGTCTGGGCCAGGCAGAAAAATAAGAAAGGGGGTTCCTGGATACCATGTGTCTTCTCATTATTTCATAACCCTTATAAAACCATCCATTTCTGTGAGAGTCTGAGGCTCCTAAACCTAGAAAGATTTTGAGACCTATGCCTGAGGCCCCGTCTACCTCACTCTCCTTAAGGACCACAAACCGTGATTCTTAGGGACCCCCACCTGATTGTTACTCACCTGAGCTCTATCTTCATGATCTTCCAACAAATCAGCATTTCTGGAAGTTACAACTCTGCCCCAGACAAACTTTCCTAGATCAAATCTTCCCATGGGTGAAGCTATTTGCCACACAGTGCAAATGACAATCTATCCCTTTCCCGCCCTTACCATGAACACAAGGGCAATGCCCCACTAGAAACTCTCCTCAAGGGTTTTCTCCACTCCTTCAGGTTACATCAGACTTAGAGAAGGGTCTACTGCAAGGGCTTGGGTCTTCTGCAGCCTCAGGGAAGATGGTCTGCCTTGTTGAGGCAGAAGGAAGGCAGTGACTTCTTCAGACTTGAGCAGCCGCCATTTCTTCCCAGAAGGCTGTGGGACTTGGCAGCCATTTGGGGGCTCCTGAAGAGGAAATCCCTAGCCTTACCCGACTGTGAGGAGGCTGCAATCTAGCCCAGGCCCCAAGAAAAAGTCTCTATGCGAAGCCACCATCGTCTTAAAGATTCAGAAGTGACCACTAGACTGTAATCTCCCAAAGAATGGGCCTTTGTACAGAGTAAGTACACGGTGCATGTGTGGATTTTGAGAGAACGAGAGACTTGCTTTTTCCCCTAGTTGCATTGCCTCTCAGAAAACACAGAGAGTTTTGGTTGCCAGAGCCAGGTATTGCGGTCTTATATGTGACTTTCTGAACTCTGTTACTATTTCAGCGGGGTCCCCATGAACCCTTTTGTATGTGTCCCGGGTTCATAGGGGTTGGTATATAAGGCATCCTTCATAAACTGCCCTTTGAATATCCTTGGGAAGGTTAAAGAGATTAGGGGAAAAACGGAGGAGATGTGAAGGATATTTTCAACCCCTCATTGAGAATATACTTTTAGTTATATATTTAGTTTTAATTCTGAAGGAAAAAGTGTACCTTGCCATATGAAAAGTGCCCAAGAGCAAGGTGGGATGAGCTAGGAGGCTAGGAACTACTTGTCCTAATCAATGGCATTCTATTCACCCACCCTTCCTGCATTCCTACTTTCATCCATTTAGCCACATACCCATCCAGTCATGTACTTACCCTTTCCCTCTGTCTGTCCACTCATTCATCCAACCAATTTTTCATCCATCAACTATTACTTATTGATCCATTCATTCATTTGTTCATGCAACATTTACTGGATACCCACCATGTATCAGACACTGCTGGTGCTTGAACAGTGAATGAGATACATCAAGTCACTATTCTTATTCAGTGAAGATGTACAATAAACAAATACACACAAATATATGATAAAATTACAGATAGTGTTAAGTGCTATAAAGACAAAGTATGTTATGGGAACAGAGAGTGATGGGGGAGATTCTATTTAAGATAGTGTGGCCAAATTGGGCACAGTGACTCATACCTGTAATCTCAGCACTTTGGGAGACGGGAGGATCACCTGAGCTCAGGAGTTCGAGACCAGCCTGGGCAACATAGCGAGGCCTCATCTCTACTAAAACTTTAAAAAAAAAAAAAAAAGGTGTGGTGATGCATGTCTGTAGTCCCAGCTACTCAGGAGGCTGAAGTGGGAGGATCGCTTGAGCCCGGGAGTTCGAGGCTGTAGTGAGCTCTGATCATGCCACCGCACTCCAGCCTGGGTGATAGAGTGAGACCCTGTATCAAAAAAAAAAAAAAAAAAAAAAAAACTGTAGTCAGACAGTGCCTTCCTGAGATGACATTTAAACAGACCTTTAGGTATAATAAAGGAGGAAAGCACAGAAATATCTAGGGGTAGAGTTACAGGGAGAGGCAGTTGAAAGTACCAAGACCCTGAATTACCTCTGTTTGAAGTGAGAGAAGTTCGGTGTGGCTGGATCTTAATGAGTGTGGTGCAGAACAGTAGTAGACAAGATGGAAGATGAGGCAGACCAATTGGCACCCTGAGGTCATAGGGAAGAATTTGGATTTTATTCTGATTGTGATGGAAAGATACTAAAGGCCTGAGAACAGATGAATCATATCATCTAATTGATGTTTTTACAAGATTGCCCTGTCTTCTGTCTGGAGAATGGATAAGAAGGAAGCCAGGGGAGAGGCCGGCAGATGGGTTAGAAAGCTGTTGCAGTAGTATAAATCAGAGATGATGGACTGGAGTGACGGGGAAGGAGTGATGAGAAATAGATGGGTCTTGAATGTATTTTAAAGGTCATGAAGGCCAGACTCGGTGTCTCATTCCTGTAATCCCAGCACTTTGGGAGGCCAAGGCGGGTAGATCACTTGGGGTCAGGAGTTTGAGACCAGCCTGAACATGGTGAAACCCTGTCTCTACTAAAAATACAAAAAATTAGCCAGGTGTGGTGGTGCATGCCTATAATCGCAGCTACTCGGGAGGCTGAGACAGAGAATTGCTTGAACCTGGGACGTGGAGGTTGCAGTGAGCCAAGATCGTGCCATTGCACTCCAGCCTGGGTGGCAGAGTGAGACTTCATCTCGTAAATAAATAAATAAATAAATAAATAAAATAAAGGTCATAAAGACACATGATTGGATGTGAAGGGGAATAGAGGAAGAATTCCTATTATATAGGAATATATAGGGAAGAATATAGGATATAGGGAAGAATCACTATACAGACATTTGGCTTGAGATATCAGGTCAATAGCCATGCAGTTTTCCAAGATGAGGAACAATGGCAGAGGACCAGATTTCTGTTGGAAGGATGGGCTGTTCACAGTACTTTTCAAGATATCTTAGGTCTTGGATGTCTTTAAGATCTCTCAATGGAAATATGGATGGGAGTATAGAGCTTATGGAGAAAGTCGAATCCGAATATAAAAATGTGGGAGTGGCATTTAAAGTCACAGGACTGAGTAAAATAAGCTAGTTAGAAGAGTACCATAAGCTGAGAACTGATTCCAAAGCACTCCATCTATCCACTACCACCAGCCATCCACTCTTTCATCTAGCTGTCCTTCTACTCATCCCAAAATGCTTAGTGTCACATGATGTACTGGGTGCTAGGATTTAAAGGTGAACAATTTTATGGCCCCTGTTTTGGAAAAGCTCACGTTCTAAGGAAAAGTAGCACACCTAAAAATGTAGTAAAGCTTGATGCATTATATTATAGAGGTGTGTACATGGGGCTATGGATCGTGGAGAAATCAACTGTCAACTCTGCTTCTGGAGGAAGCTTGGAAAGACTAAGAAGAGGTTTATCTTTAAAATAGACCATAAAAAAGAATTAAGCATTGATAAGGAGACCAGCATTCCAGGAAGAAAGAACAGCGTCAGCAAAAACATGGGAGCATAAGAGCTCATGGTGTCCTTGGGGAAGGGTGAAAATATCTTTGATTCCTTACAGCATGAGATGCATGGTAGAAAGGGGTATGGCAGGGGTTGGAATGGCTTTGTGCACTATGGCAAGGAATTGGGCTTTCCCTGTGGGCCACAGGGGACCAAGCTGAAGGTTTTAAGTTAAGGAGAGGTGGAACTAACATTGTCAGATTTGGGTTGTAGAAATGTCACTTGATCTGAAGACGGGGGTTGTCAAACCAAATTCAAATCTGGATTTAGTAAAGAGAGACTTTATTCAAAAGGATTATTGCAGAGGGAGGAAGGGATTCTTGCAATAGAGGAAGAGGGCCTATTGCAATCGGGAGAATGCTCTGACAATGGATTTGCAAGCATCTCAGGGTTAGACAAAAGGGTTTTTCTTTTACAGGGAGGAGTAAACAGAGCTAGAAAGAACAGGGTACAGGAAAGTGAGATGAACAGGAGAGGCACAATTGGTCAGAAGGTGGATAGATGGGGCATTTAAGACTTGCCTATTCCCAGGAGGAGCTGTTAGGGAGAGGTTTTAGGCTGGCTTGGGCTGAGGTTTGGCCAGAGTTCAAGGACCTGGAAAAGGAGGGAAGCTTAACCGTTTGATTAACAAGCATTTTGTTCCAACTGATCAGTAGGGATCAACATTTCAGTTAATCATTTATGAGGCAAAGAATAGGCATTGGGAGGGCGTGTGTCTGGCCTTGGTATGGGTAAACAAGTGGGAGCATCTGTGAGTCTTAACTAAGTCATATAGGTAAGACTCCTGTTCTTGCTACTCCTGTTCATCTCACTTTCCTTTACCTTGTTCTTTCTAGCTTTATTTACTTCTCCCTGTAAAAGAAAAACCCTTTTGCCTTACCCTGAGATGCTTGCAGACTTATTGTCAGAGAATTCTCCCTATTGCAATAGTTCCCCTCCGGGTATTGCAGGAATCCCCTTTTCCCTCTTGCCATAAGGGTGCTTCTTGGTAAAAGTCAACATTATCAGGGTCAAGTCTACAAGCACAGGAACTGCACAGGAAGACAAGAGCTAGGTGTGGGACAGTGGCTAAGCTTTTGGCTGAAATCCTGAAGCCAAGCCAAGAATTGTCCTGAATTCCGTGCCTCCCTCTACCCTCTCCCCTTGCCAAAGTGGGGAACTCGTTATTTCCCCTGTGTACAAACATTAAGCCTGCCTGAAACATTAGCAATTGATATGGTTGGGGTATTTGTCCCCTCCAAATCTCATGCTGATTGTGATCACCAGAAGTTGGAGGTGGGGCCTAGTGAGATATGTTTGGGTCATCGGGACGGATCCCTCATGAATGGCTTGGTGTCCACCCTATGGTAATGAGAGAGTTGTCTATTAGTTCATGAGAGAGCTGGTTGTCTAAAGGAGCCTGGCATTTCTCTCTTGCTGTCTCTCATCATGTGACACACTGGCTCCTCTTCCCTTCCGTCATGACTAAAAGTTTCCTGAGGCCTCACCAGGAGCCAAGCAGATGCGGGTGCCATGCTTGTACAGCCTGCAGAACAATGAGATAAATAAACCTCTTTTCTTTATAAATTACCCAGCCTCAGGTGTTCCTTTCTAGCAATGCAAAACAGACTAACACAGTGATGCTTACAACAGCAGCAACAATGACAACAACAAAGACCACAACTCAATTTCTCATTTTCATATCAATTGGCAGAAATTATCTTTATTAGAAAAATGAAATTTTCCTGTATTTACATTTTTACACCATATGACCGGGCACTTCTGTTGCCTCAGGAGTTATGTACATATCAGTTTGCACACACATGTCAATCCCCATTCCTTAAAACAGTTGATAACACATTGAACAAAATTAAAAGACATACTACAAGAAGACAACCATAGTATATACTTCCTCTATCATAGAAAGGTGTTAAGCAAACATGTAATTTTGTAGCTATGCTTGGAAATATTTAATACAGTTATTAGCACTTCCTCATGCAGTGGATTAAAACATGACAGATATAAACTGCTGCAGTTGATCAGTGAACATTAATTCCCAAATGAAGACCATTGCATAGAGCACACAGCTTGCTTTGAGTTCCACCATACAAGAGATCAAGTCAGTTCTGATGTGGGTTTTGGATTCTGTTTGAATGTAGCTGTGAATAGAAACCCTCTGCATATGGAGTTCAATCCTAACCATATTGGATTAAAAATGGACTCAGACCTAAACCTGGATAGCTGCTTAATTCAATAACTTTCTTGCAGGCAATGACCAGCTTGTGTATTATGCAACAAGTCTTATTATTAATACATGAGTGAAAAATGAATCATTTATCCTCTTTTTCTGTCTGAGAAGGCCATTATTTATAATTTTTATGATCTAATTCTTATTCAAGCCACCAAAAAACTCACCTTATTCTTTCTGAACATTCAGCTTGAAATATATATGCTCTACATAAACACATACACATAAACATTCTGGGGTGATATAAACTATGGTGAATTCTGCCAATTAATTCAGCAGGTTTATGCTTTTAAATTTGTTTTGGCAGGGGAATGAACAAGATTAAGATTCACAGTTAAAAAACAACTGGTAAAGAAATCTTTGGGGACCCTCAGGTTTGGAAGGCATCTGAGCCACATCTAACTATGCCATTGCTGTGTCAAGCAGTTTTCTGCATTTTCTATGAAAATGTTATTCTTGAACTTATATCTTAAGTAGGCAATTAGCATCCCTTCCCAGTCAAAAATTTGGGGAACATGAATGTTAAAAGTTCCACTTTCATCTTTTCATATTCATCAAAATTTTCCAAAAAGATCACCTGGATTTGGCTCAAATTAGAGGGCTTAATCTTTTGTTTTTAAACTGAAACATTTCTATAAGTGGTCATGACCCCAGAGCTGTGTCTACAAACTTAATAAAGACTTAAAAAAATTTTTAAAATATTTAAAAAGTCAGTACTGTTCATTCACTTGAATTAGCTTGACTGAGAATGGAAATAATTCAATAAGTCTTAGATGGCTAATGTAGAAACTTCGATTGAATCCAAAAGGCTATGATTGCTTTTCATGGAAAAAAAATGACAATGTTTTCGTATTTCTGGACCTTCGCTCTTTGCTCAGTTATCAATAGTCTTTGATTTGAGCCCTTTAAAACTTGAAACAGCAAAATGTCAGATCAATGGGAGGCATTTAAAATGCTAAAGACAAACTCATGTTTGTTGGAGAACAATTAACCTTATTAATTTAAAAGGCAGCTGTGGTATTGGCTATGTTATGTTAATATCCTATTGAGGGTTCATCTTAAATCTTTCCTAAAGGTATGAAAGAGAATTAACTGGAAGAGGTCATGACCCAGGGCTAATGAAGAATGTTCTAGGATTGCAAAAATGCAAACTCATTGTTTCACTGACACAGTAAGAAAGAGAGAATTATGAGTGATAATCTCAGTTTTGTCTTCTGTGTTTCTGCAGACTGCTGACACCTTATCTGAGGAAGTTAATCTGAGGAATGACTTCATTTTAAGCAATTTAGTTCTGGTTCCCTGGAGAGTTGCATGCTTTGAAATACAACCCCTAGAGAAGAAATGCTATTGGTCAAATTGTTCTTTGGAGTGCTCCATTTCTACATAGTTCAACATTCCAAGGAGAACATTGTCATGCACTTGTAGACCCAACAACAGGATCTCCAAATAACAAATAATAATCTTTCTGTCTTAAAAAGCTTGAAAGATGAAACAGCTGAGAAATTTTTTCTCAGAGACTAGCACTTAACTTGCATTAAGTTAGCTAACCCTCCAGAGAATTCATGGAGACTCCCAGAAAGACATTCCTTCAAATTCCCCCTAGTGTCCTCAACCATCAAATGGGCCTAATGCACCCCTCACCTCTCAGTAAATATAAATGCCAGGAAAGAAATGTGGCTTAGAACATGGAGAGGGGGGAATGCAGGAAAGGCAGTGTGTGCTCAGCGCTATGCCTGCAGAGTACGTTAAATACTAGGCCATTCTGGGTACCTATAAAGCCCGGTGGAAGCATTCCAATTCAACACTCTTCAGTGGGACAGAATAACCATCACTATCCTAATGCTAAGTGAGCAGCGAATTATCTCTAAGACAATTTGGAAATGAAAAAAAAAAAAAAGAACAGACCAAGAAGGAAAACAACAACTTTTTAATAGCTGGTCCTCAAACATTCTGACTACCAAAGCTCTCCATCATTCATGCAGAAACTCTATTTCCTGTTCCCTGTCCCACCTCTGAAACTCATTCCGTCTGCTTGGCAAAGATAACCAAACATAGAGATGAAATAGGAGGAACAGTCAACTTGCAAATAATATCACCTCTTTGAACATGGGTCACAATATTTAGGAAGACTTTAATGGAGGGCCACATGGCTGCGTGTGTGTGCATACCCACACACATGAGAGCATGTACTATGTACATATGTTTAATGGAATTAGCCCTGATGTTGAGTGATAAAAAGATGAGACATTAGGAAAGAGATATTTAAGAATAGGCACATGCTAAGTAGAGAAAATAACTCCCCAGGAATTTTTTTTAAAATGCTGAGTGCAAGCATATGAAAGGGAGACACAAACAGTGTTCAAGTCTCAGAAGGAACTATGAACAGAGGTGAGATCCCCAGAAGTTCTCAATACACCCAAATCAGGCAATGAGGGGTAAGACCCTAACAAACTTCCCTGTCACAGAGGCTGACACTCAAGGGTGTAAGCCCAGGAACCTCAAAAGAGCAGATCTCTCTTTCTGACTTCTATTCTGATCTCCCTGAAGGAGACCAGGCACTTTGAGAATATGTCTAACATTAGGGATTTACTAATTCTAGTTACTGATGAGGCTGAGAAAAACCTGAGCCTCAGTTTCCTTATCTGTAAAATGGGAGCAATCATATTTATATCTTAAGGTTATTTTGAGGATCCCATTCTAGGATATGCCTAGAATACTGCCTACACTCAATTTAGATATATTTTGATATTCTCAAATTCAGGTGCAGATCCATGGCAAGTACTTGCGATAAGCAGAAAATCTAGCATCCCAAGAATGCACAGAATGGGACGGACAGAGTGACAAAAGCTCCCTCCCCACCTCGCCATCCTTCCTGAAATACACCTATATTCCTTTCCCCATCTCTTTGCCCCATTTGCTCTCTAGGGAACCTGATGCTTTCTCTTTTGTCAGCCACAACAGTAGGCACTTGGAACTCGATAAAGAATTCTCCCTCCACCCTTCCCTGATACCTTCCTACCCTGGTCTATCAAAAGGGTTCTTCAAACGTCAAAAACAAAACCAAACAAAAAAGCTTTAGGGAAATGCTTCATCTTTTTACATCATGGTCTATTTTCTAATCCTTTGGGGAATTTTTTCAACCTTTTCTTGAGGCACATGTCATAACACAAGGCTGGGAGGAGGCATAATTTGGCAAGGATTGGAGAACTGGCTGGAACCAGACCCAAGCCTTCCTGTGCAAAATTGTAGGAGTGTGAGTGTGTTCACCTGGTTAGCAGCTCCTGGGTCTCCTAAGCACGTTATTTGAAGATTAAAATAAATCAAGTGCATTTCCAGGAGCACTAACTCTATTCTCCAGAGTTACTTAAAGGTTTAGGGAAGGACTTTAAAAAAAAAAAAAGTATGCTCCTAGAATCAGATTTTGTTTTTTCTGGCTCATTTCTAATTTTTGCTGTTTAGTCTCTGTTTGCATTTCACGGTCCTTGGTTATCATTTGGATTAGAGAACTGAACTTCTAAACCATAAGCTACTTATGGGAAGAGACTATATTTTCTGTTTATTTTGCATCCCCTCCCCCACAATCCCAAACTGGCTTTCAAAGTAAAGTGGACATTCAGTGAAATCCTATTAGCTGGTCAGTGTGCTTGGTTCTTCCTCAGTGCATGGTACATAGAACTCAATTATTTCAACGGTTACTACCAGCCTTTTATCTTCAGTTGGAGGTTTTAAACAATATCCCTGTTGATTCTTCCTAAGGAGACAGTCTCTGAAAAAAAGTTTTCTCTCTTCTAGAACTTTAAGACAGGGATTGTGAGGATGTTTAAAGGAAAACAAAATTCAAAGAAGCATGGGAGCATGGGTAGGTCTTTCTAGGGCAAGAGGTGAAAAAAAAGAAAAAAGAGAAAAAAAAAAAAAAAAAAAAAAGCCAGGGCAGCTTTATGGGATCTCTGGCTCTTATTCCGGAAGTAGTCAGGAGTGTCCCCTAGAAAGAAACCTAGAAATAAGTCAGCCCGGTCAGAGAATCGAGCCAGAAATTGAACCATGTCTTGGATCTAATCCTTGCTCTGATACTCTAACTTGATGATCTTAAACAGGCAACTGCCCATTTGTAAACTTCATTTTCTCATCTCTCCTCCCCTTCTCCTAACTTTTGGTGTGGTTCTACAAACTCTCTTTTTCTAAGACCCTTCTGGGCAGGCACTTCTAGCTAATACTATACTGAAAGCACTGCTGGGCACAGAAAGAGTGCAGGTGAGGAAAGAGGATAAGGTATTTAAATAGGAAATCTATGCCCTTTGACATGTTTAAGGAAATTCACACACAAGTCCATATCGGCATTGTCTTCAGAAGCAAATGCGAGCAGAATAGATTCTATACCCCTCATCCCAGAGTTTTGTTTTTTAAAGAAGGGGCCAAGAACACCAACACCCAAATTCTACTTAGGCTCTGTCATCCTCCCTACAACTGAGATTAAAAAAATACAGTGCCCTCTCTACAGAAATATCCTCCCATAAAAATAACCAGAATGGGTTTTCCATGTGTTAATACCATCATCACCATTTAATTTTTAACATAAACTTTACAATATGTACAATTTTATTTGGATAATACACTTATGTGTGAATGGTAGAAATCAAGCATGTATATTATATACATGTGTACACAAGCAGTTGTATTCACAGGATAAGTGCATTTGATCATCTCTGATCCATATCAAGTGGCAAGCTGACCTCATCTGATACAATTAGGTATGAACACAGTACAATGTGTAGGGATTGAATGGGAAACAGTAACTGCATATTGGGAGAACTTTTCAAGTATAGACCCCACATCACTTTCAACCCTGTTCACCAAAAAGAGATGGGGTATCTGGAAAGGTCTAATTGTGTCTCCAGTGAAAATAAACAGTACTTTTGGAAGGAAAATTGCCTTTACATAGAACCCTTCACTCATTAAATATCAACCAACACATTTAGCTTCCACCTACTCGAACTTCTTTTTCTTTGAGTCCAATTATGTCTACTATAGCCGTGGTTAATACAAACAGGCTCCATTTCAGAAACAACGCATGTCCCCTTTTCAAGGATTCATGCACGACAGCAATGCACAAAGAAACAGTACAGGAATGTGCATAATGTTAACGAATATATCCAGCTCCTCTGTAAGGTATTTTAGATTTCTCAAATTAATGTTTATTTAGGTCTTAAACCACAAGGGATTTCAGTACAAGGTACTTATTTATATGACAACTGATTATTAAAGCTGCACTTTTTAGATTTAAAGGAGATAAATTTTTAATCACCATTTAATTAACATCAACATTTTTTTTTCTTTTTCATTAGCAATTCTATTTGCAAATAATTCAGGGCATTTGTCATTTCCTGAGAAGGATGCAGAATATTAAATACACATCAGTGGTCGACATATCAAATAGAATAAACAATGTGTGACTATATGACAGCCGTGGATCTTTTGACTAATTAGCTGCTTTGGCTAGAGTTCCATTTAAGTGAAACTATTTCATTTGTAAACAAGGTGTAATTTTCTTTTTCTTCTCCCCAGAAAATAAGCGTGAAATGATTTGACAGATTTTGCTGCAATGGGTGAATTTTAATGCTTTCACTAGAAAAGCTAAATACGAAGACTCTCTGGCACCCTGTGAATCAGGGGAGAGAAAATCAAGAGTAATCCATGGATGCCCAGTCATGGTGGTGGGCAGACAGATAAATAATGCAGAGAGATTTGCAGAGGACATAACAGTCATGTGTGGTGAGATTATAATCCTGCCTGTCTCCCTGGCAGAAAGATAGACCTATAGGGACTTGCCAGCTCAGAGCATTGAAACCATAAGCGGCCTAAGAACCTGCAGATGTAAGGATGATGAAACTCATTTTCCAGAAGCACAAAGGTTTCTCAAGTACAGTTCATGTTCTAGAATACTCTCTTACCCAGAGTATTTTAAACTGGTTGCATGTGCATGCTATTACCCTTGGACAGAGACCCAACCATTTGCATTCAAGTGTACCTATCTGAGGACCTGTTGGGTCCTTCTCGAGTGGGAAAAACCAATTAGAATTTACAAAATATCATTATGGATGCCAGTTCTGACTTAAGCCAGCTGAAACTCAGGCATTTGTGTTCAGAGATTTGGGCTCCTTGCCATCCACAAATCTAAGACCTCAGAGCTGGGATATGTTACAGGAATCTTCTGTGATGGATCTATAGTCTAGGGCTTCCTATTTAATTCTTGTTACTTCTCATACTGTGGTTTCCATTCACCACTGGACGTTACATTCCCGATATTCTTTTTGCAAAAACTGAACTTAGATGACTTTTGAATAACTCTGCATCTTTTCCTTAGAAATTGACCATCTGATCAGTAGTTGATTTGTTTTTTTTTTTTTTTTTTTTTTTTTTGCTTGGGATCATCACATTGAAGAGTCAATGAATTAGTAGAGAAGGGAAACCATAAACTTTGTGTAGCATAAAATTTCTGATTATTTATTTAAAAAAACACTTTGGGTAGTAAAAAGAATTATAGACTTTTTTCGCAACATTACTGTTGATTATTCCAAAGGCCACATTTTCAGTTTCTTTATCCAGAGATGTATGTATGGGGTTAATAGCAGAAATAATGCTGCTATTAGGGGAAGGCTTTTTGACCGATTAAGTCAGTGCAAGTATAACTCTCAGTCTCCCTGGAGGTCTCTGTGGCATTTGGCAGCCCTCTGGGTTTAGAGGACACCAGACGAAGACAGAAAACCTCTTTGGCTTGACAACAAATCACTCTTCTGTGTTCTGGAGAGGCTTTTTAATTCATTCATGTCAAAACATCCCAGACTTGTGAGGAAACGGAGGTGATCCTTGCTAGGGTGGATAAAGGTTTGGAGCGCAGTAGAAGGGCAGAAGGTAGAAAGGGCTAAAAGGCTACACAGTCATGGAAATTCAGATTTAGGATCAGAAGTTGGGATGACTATTCCAGGCCCTTCGATCCAAGCTTCTCCATGGCTGGGTCTTGGGACAGCAGAGATACAGCATCCGGGAAATAAAATGTCATTTTCAAGCATATGCATCCCCAAGACCTTGTCAGTCCCTTCTGCCTTTCAAAAATGAAAGGAAGCTCCTCTCACCCACTGCCTCCCTCTGTTCTCTACCACTGACCCTGAAATTTATTGCAACCACTTTTCATCATTATAGGAATACTGCAGGTCAGGCGCACTTTCCCAAAGATGGAGCTATTCCATGCATCCTTGAGCTTTAAGAGAATCATTCCTGGCACTTGCCCACATGCAAGAAAATAATACTTACAAAAGAGAATGCACACCATGAGGAGAAGAAACGCGATAATTTTTCAACCTGCCACTTTCTCCCTTTCTTCAAGAACGTAAAGCAGAATGCAGGAGGAAACCAGGAAATGGTCAGGCGAGTCTACATTAGCTTAGTGTTTCCGTAGCATGGCCCGAAACAGACTGAGGTCTTCTGCAAACACTGATGGCTAGTTATCCCAAATACATCCAAAATTCTCATCTATATGAAATACACTAATTAACAGAGTAGAACTATATAAAAGGTTTAGTTAATATTATTTGCTGGTTTTATGGTATTTAATCTTTAAACTAGAAAATCCTGATCTGATAAAGTGTCATAACATAGCAACTATCTTGTCGGGGGCACTTTTTTTTGTTTTTTTGTTTTTGGTGGCAGGCACTGTGCTAACAGGCTCCCCATGCATACGAATTCCCCTCTCTGTCTCTAACTTAAAATAAAATGGGTATCATTTCATGTCATATATGCACAGGTTTGAGTAGAATAAGAATGAGACAATGCAGGTGATTCAGAAATGACAAATGCTTTGAGGAGTTTCTCCTACATCTCTGTTGGTGCTATGAAGTGGTTTGCCACCCACAGAGAGAATAACTCGGGAGAAATCACTTGTCTCACTAAAGTCTATATCCACAGTTTGGAGGATACTCAGGGTGGATCCAAGAGTGTTTCGTGTTTTGAAGGCTTTTCATTTGAGGAGGTTGGGGTGGAAGTGAGTGTCCAACAGAATTTCTGTATGTGAAGGAAGATAAACCTAAAACCATGCTAGCCTTCGGCAGACAGATGGCATTGTACTTCTTACAGAGCACAGTACACATACGGCTGTTGGTGCATGTCACCACATTCACAACTCTGGGACGAGCGATACACAGCTAATTGGACACCACCATGGCTGTTTGGAAACGGAACGAGTTATGGTTACTCTGAGGAGGGAAGGGGCAACAGATACTATACAACCCTGAGTCATCACCAGAAGGGAGGAAATGCAAACTTACGTACATAGGCGTCTTCGGGATAAACTACAATGGCCACTGTGTCACAGACAGAAGATCCACACTTAGATCTCGGAGACATAAATGTGTTAGTTTATGCAGCTCTGAACAAGACCATCGAAGCCGAGGGTGAGAGAAACACACATCAACATCCAAAGAGATTCCTGTAGCTGTCTCCACCTGAGGGTCCCTCGGGCCTTTGGCTCCAGATGTGTCTTGGAAATGAACTATAATGAAGGTAGCATAGTCACCACGAACACACTGATTTGCTATTCTTTGGGGGAGCCTGGAGTTCTTGGGGTGAGCCTGGGCTGTGATGGAAGGCATAACGAGAAAGCTGAAACTGTTACGAGCCACACTTCCTAATCTCTTGCACATGTCAATCTCACTACAGTGCAGATGCATTCTTAACTGTTTTTATTTTGTCTGTGTCAGGTTTACATGCATACCATATTGCTTATTCTGAATTAGAGAAACCATTAGGCATTTCTGATGAGAAAATTACACGGTGGACTGACCTTAATGGAATTTGGAATATAGGAAATCATAACATCACCATTGGCATCCAATGCATCATTATTGCCATCATACCCAGTAGGCATGTCCCGGAGACTTGCCCTTATGTAGTTAGTTATTTTTGGTTAAGGACTCACCATGCTCAGCACACACCTCACAAGATTCCTTGAGTGGAAGATTATGGCATGAAGCCATGTGCAAAAGAGCCAACAACAACAAAAAAATACCTCCCTACATCTTCTTTCTCTTAGCAGGGCACTATTGGACGTCCAACATTTACCCTCCAGAACGTTGGCCATTACGTATGTTTCCCTATAGATAAAACATTAATAGAAGATTTTTAAACATCAGATTCGATACTAGGCATTTTCTTGTACACACGTCTATTGCTGCAGGAATTTAAAACCCTGGGGGTAGAGTACATATTATTCTTATTTGCAGCATAAGGCATAACATGCTCCGAAATATACACATCATTGTGGCCCCGACTGTCCCTGGAACAGTACGATGCCGTTGACCTCAAGGACGACCGAAGATAGCTGTCATTCACCGCCTGGGATGGCAACGAGTGTTTGTAAGGGTCCGAGGGGCATCTCCCAATAACCAAGCGTTGGTCATCCCTGTGGGAGTGGAGGAAAGGGTTATCGGAGGTGTGGTCTGGCAAGAGAGACTTGCTCCTCTTGCTGTCCTCCAGACCTTGGGGGAAAAGGGAGCTTTTGTTCCCCGAGAGTTTGCTTGAGGGGACACTAAACAGGCTGCCGTAAAAATTTCCCTCCAGAAGCCGTTCCCTGTCCTTGAGGCTTATGCTCCGGGAGGGCCTGCTAAGGTCTAGCTCCCTAGGTTTGTCGACAATGTTATCGTAGGAATGCTGACGGCTAATCCTTAGCTTGTTCTTTTGTAATTGAAGGGCATTGTTCTGTGCCCAGTCCTGCTGGTAGACCTGCTCCCGGGTGGCTGGGTTACCTGTCTCCTGAAGCATCTGGTCTTCATCGATGTCATAGAGGTTCCCCATCCGCAGGCAGGCATCGCACTTGAAGGGGGACCTCATGGTGAAGTGGCCTGAATAGGTGGGCAGGTTGGAAAGGCAGCTTCTGCAGTGCGTGGAGTTCTGCCGGTATCGCTCGCTGGTCTCGCTGTGTGGGGAACCCTTGTCTTTCAAGGTGAAGTGCTTGGAGTAGAGTTTATACTGCTCGTTGTCGGGAAGCCCCTCTTCATTATGCAAGGGCTTCCGGTTCATTGGCAGCGTGGAGTCCCCCTTGCGGAAGTTTTCACTGTGATCCTGGTAGGGGTCTGGGAAGTCCACGTTCTCAGGCAGGGTCACATTTTCAACAAACTGGGGTGGATCTAAGTGGAAACCAGGCTCCTTCTCACCATCAATAGTGTAGATCTTGTCTCTGGGGGAGCTTGATTTGGTTTTCAGGTAGGTGCGCTCGACCTCGCTACAGTCCTTGGGGTATTTGGAGGCCGCTGACCTTTTAAAGTTGTCCTTGGTTTTGTGGTTCTTACTGTTGTCAGGTTCCCTGTGGCACGTGGCCCGATTTGACGTTTCTGAAATGTCAGAATGGGCCATCTCTTCTGGAAGATACCTAGGGCTCTTTAGGGAGTGGGTCCTATTCTCCGCTGTTCCCTCATCCCTCTGGGAGACTGGATTCTGGGATAGTGAATCCTGGCGTATGGAATCCATGGATTTCTTCCAAAGTTGCCGGGGTCTAGAGTTCACTTTGGATTCTGTGCTCACAGCCACCTCCACCGTGTTAGGGTTGGACTCATTGAGAGTGAGAGGATGTTGTCCCTGGAATACGTAGTTATTGAGGTTATCCTTGTGCCGGTTGGCCACAAATGTCTGGAGTTCGTTCATGTTGTCTCCAAAAATGCTCTCTTTCCCCTGAAAGGACCTGTTGTCCGAGTACATCATATTCCCCTTATCTGAAACCATGTCCATGATGAGGGAACCTCTTTGGATGAAGTCAGCAGCTCTTTTGGGTGAGTCCATTCTTGAGGAGTTCATGTTGGACATGTTGGAAATGTTTTTGGCTGACCGGAGGAGTTTTAACATGTTGCTCTGGGATCCTGTCAGATTGAAGTCTGGAGACTTCTTCTTTTCTTCAATGTGCACTCCATGAATGCAGCTGTAGATGCCCTGTAGGGGAGTAACATAAAGCACCATCAGCAGCAGCAGCAGTGAACGTGAAACCACTTTGCACTTGAACTTTACCTGCAAAGGTGAGATTTGTACTTCTTGCAGGAGCCCTGGAGAAACAGCGAAATTCAGTCTGAATCCTGATAATGTATCTTAAAGGTTTGAGACAAGTTGCAAAGCATAGGGTTTACCTTATTGCTCTGGCTCAAGATTAGCTGACACCTTTGCAAAAAGTCACACGTGGAGTTTGAGAAAAGGTATCAACCGATGCTCATACAACTGTCAGTGCCTCGGTGTCTCCAAAGTGGCATATAAGGACAGATAACTGAGCTTCCCAGCACCCGGGTCACCAATCCAAGCTTTTGTTCAAGTTTCCCAGCATCATCTTTGAAGTTCAGGCACCAGAGAGTTAACTACTGACAAACACAGTCAGCATGAAAGGATCATCCATTGTTAACTCTTTGCTGGAATTACCCCTACTGTTATGCGAAAGCTAACAACCAAAGAATGTGTCCTGAGTGGCCAATCAGAAAATCTCTTCTCCATGCACACATTGATTCATCTAAAGGCAGGCGTGAAATTCATGTAAGACTCATCATACTCTTTTTGTGGGGATAGATATGGAAGCTTGGATAGAAGGAGTTGCAGTCTTACCATCATGTGGGGGTGTGAGCCTATCAGTGAAGCCATTGTAGTGAAAAGTAGAGCCCAAGGGATAGAGAAAGACATGGTTTGAACCCCTGGAGCCACTCCCTTGAACTTTTTTACTTAATCCACTCAATCTATTCCTTGTATGTTTGTTTGTGTGTGAGTCTATTCAATGTAGCTAGAACTGGGTTTTAGTTAGTAGTCATAGTGAAGAGTTCTGGTGACACAGTGACACCACCTTTAAATCCATCCAGGGAACTGAATGACTTAGGAGCTCCTGGACAGTCCAAATACAAGCACCTCCATCTATATGTCTCCTCATTTTCTACTCTTTCTTCCTTTTAGAAAACAACTGTTTACGTTCACTTAAAAGTAGCTGTTTAACTGTTCATCAAGGGAAGAGCCCTTGATTCATACCACAATAACAGGCAAAAGGACGTCTGGAACATTTTGATCTGTGGCCTCCCCTGCTTCTCCCTACTCCTACCCCAGATTTCAGCAGCCATACCTACAGGAAACAGTCAGATCAAGGCTGCAGGATTTGACCTGGTCTTCCCAAGGCTGACAGGGAGCCAAACCACGAAGGGGTTTGTAGGGCAGAATTGGCAGTTGCTGCTGACTTTGGCATAAACTGCAGGAAAGTATGTGTGATTAACTGTGGACTCTGATAATGGTGGCTCCATTGGTCCCCCATGGTGGGGACGCACTCACCCTGCAGGGATGCTCATGGAACTATGACAGCCTCAACTCATTTGTACTGCTACATTTTTCTTGTAGTAGACAGTCTTTCCACTCTAGCCTTCAAGGAACCATAAACACAAAAGCCTACAATTGCAAGTTTGAGCTGCTCTTTCTCTGATCCTCTCCACCCCAGGCTTCATGGTTGGTGAAGGCCCCCTGAGGCCCAGGGCACTGGCATTACACCCTTTCCTGCCTTCCTGCAAACTTGTCTGTGATCTTCTTCTATATATAATGTGTGGTTGGCTGTTTGTCCTGCCATAAAATAACATCTGCCCCTGCCCTCATTGCTTCCAGAGCTGCTGGAGCATCCAGACTGTGGATGTGGAAATCTTACAAATGAGTCATGTATTTCACATAGTACAGAGTTGCTTAACCTTTTATGTTAACCTATGGTTTTCTCACCTAACCTTGTAATATAATAATCTTATACTCTGACCCAGAGGGATTCTCCCACTATGGTTGAAAATTAGTGTGACTCTATTTGTCAGAATCAGCCTAGGTCTGTGCCTTTTCTTCCTGTTAGTATCATGAAAATAGAAGTTTTTAAGATTTTTTCCCCCTAAATTTGTACTTTGATTCCAACACACTCCCTTCTGCCACCTGGAGATTCTAAGAACTGCCCTCCACCCCTCCACCCTCAGAGCTACATGCTCCTGACTGCCAAGATGTGCTGGCTGTCTTTCTATTTGGAGGAGGCCCACAGAAGTGATCAGGGAGATGAGTTATGTTGCAGGAGATGGGAGGATGGCTGTTGATGGCTCTCTCTCATCCCTGGTTTTAGTGAGACACATGCAACATGGCTAAGGCAGTTCCCAGGTGTTGATCTGCCTGGTGAGGCCATGGAAAAAGTCAAAGGGGTGGACCCAGTCTCTACCCCAGATTGGTTGTTTGTTTAGAGATGGGGTCTCACCCTGCTGCCCAGGCTGGAGTACAGTGGGGCAATCGTGGCTCACTGCAATATCAAACTCCTGGGCTCAAGCAGTCCTCCTGCCTCAACGGCCTGAGCAGCCAGGGCTACAGGCACGAACCATCATGCCTGACTGATTTTTTATTTTTTGTAGAGATGGGGTCTTGCTATATTGCCCAAGCTGGTGTACCCCAGGTTTTGGCGACAGCATTCTCCAACTGATTTGATCCATCTTCTGGAAGGGCTGTTGAGGAGAGGGAATGCATGTTACAGAATAACATGAAGAGCCAGAGGCCTGGAATCCACTAGATGTGAGTCCTGGCTCCATTATGGATTAGCTCTGTGACCTTGCATAAGCCACGTCTATTTGAGCTTCAGTTTCTGCATCTAAAAAATGGGAATTATGCCCTCCTAAGGTGGGCACCAGGGCAATGTAAGATAATGCAAACAAAGCCCCTAACACCATAGGTGGTCAGTACATGTGAGCTGGACAAGCTGCCCAGTCATCTCTGACCTTCCCTTCTTTACCATTACCTTGTCCCTTTCCCAGGAGCTTAAGCATGCAGTAGCCATATGGCTGAAGCTGCAGGAAATGCATGCCACTCTCTGCTGCTTAAGATTTGCTCTTGGTAGCCACTCTGACTTTCTGCTTAGATAGGCAGACCAAACTCTACCTTGGGAACCAAGTAAATCCCTGGGCTAGAGTTTCTTTCTTAGTTGCAGTAGCTCTGTCTTTAGTTTCTCTTCTCTATTATTTATAGATCCCAGCTACATTTTATGGGTTGTGGAAATAAGATGCCCTCTTGGTCCCGCAGTGGGCTCAGAGTCAGGTAAAACCAGTGTTGATGACTCAAGGTGTTGTTCCAGGAAATTTCTGTGCTCTCCTGAAGGGCACCTGACCTCTCAGAATATTATCCGTGGGGCAATGTCCTCCTCAGTCCCTTTGAGCCTGGACCCCATCCCTAAAGCATCTGATTTCCGTTGGTCCCAATTGTGGGTTAGCGTGAGGCTTTGTCCATTCTGCTCCAAGCTTCCCTCATCAGATCTTGCTGGAAACGCTGCCCATTTTCATTCCCCTCATTTTTGGCTTTGCTATGTCTCTCATGCCTCATGGAGGCAGCTCTTTTTGCTGATGACAATGAATTATTTTATTCTACATGGGAGGGAAAGCATTTTGGAGAGAAAACAAAAGTTAAGAGCATCCCACAGGCAGGAGGATGCATTTTTGGATGTCGTAAAAGCCAAGGGCCACCGCCCTGGGAGAAGCTTGGTTCCAATGTTAAACAAATGCCTTTTTGGAGTGCTGGACTTCTCCCTCTGCAGTGCCAGGCATGCACGTATCTCTTGTGTGTACTTGCATTGCACTGTGCAGAGGCTTCCCTGGGGATGTTGAGCCTGTAAGGAGGGCTATGTAAGTCTGCTGCATGGTAATAGCTCTACATCTATTGATGTTCAACTTGCTGCAAGGAGAATAACTGGTAATAGAGAGATCCAGTTTCTGTGCAGAACCAAACCTACCTTGGGGAGGGAGTAAATTTCAGAGCATCCAGGATCAGTGTCTTTAAGAAGAAAAAAACACTTAAATTCTAGAGTAGACTAAAGCCTGCAACCCAACCCTGCATAAACAGACTAGTTCCCTCTTTCACATCTTTTTCTAGTGTGATAGATGAAGTGAGATGTTTCCTGTTGCTTTAAGGAAACATAAGGTAAAACCATAAAGGTAACCTTTGGGGACTCAATTTCAGGATGGGTCTGGTCATGTCAACCTCAGAGGGCATCGTGAGGATTAGAAGTAACAAGTCCTCATCCACACATGAGGCATAATTCATTCTGTAGTTGTGATCTCGCACTTGTGGAAAGTAGCTTCTTTGCCTGGGAATTCCTCACTGCAGATTTTGTTAAAGAAAATGATTGTGTTTCCATGTGTGTTCTCCGTGCTGTGTAGGCCAACATGTAAGATGACATATGTGTGAATGTCCACAGAAGACAAGCTTCAGTGGTGGCAGTAGCCCTTGACTGAAAGGAAGGTTATTTTTCTTTTTTTTAAGAAACTCAGAGCTTTGCTGTGCACCACATCAGGGGCTGAGCCTATTTTGAGTACCCCTAATTAATGAGAAATGCAGGAAAGTATCTGAGAAAGGCAGGAAAGTATCACTCAGGATGACATCTTCCTATTTAGACACAGCAGGCTGCACTTACTTGAAAAGGCAAATATTATCTGGGGAGAAGGAGGGTCCCCATAAGTAGGGCTCCCTGAAACCGCTGAAGCAATAATGGTATCTGAGAGTTCCCAAGGGAGCACAGAAGTTCCCATAAAAGCACATTGCTCTTGGCCAGGTGCAGTGGCTTATGCTTGTAATCCCAGCACTTTGGGTGGCCAAGGTGGGCAGATCACAAGGTCAGGAGTTCAAGACCAGCCTGGCCAATATAGTGAAACCCCATCTCTACTAAGAATGCAAACATTAGCCAGGTGTGGCGGGTGCCTGTAGTTCCAGCTACTTGGGAGGCTGAGGCAGGAGAACTGCTTGAACCCAGGAGGTGGAGGCTGCAGTGAGCCGAGATCACGCCACTGCACTCTAGCCTGAGCAACAGAGGGAGGCTCCATTTAAAAAATTAATACATTAATTAAATAAAATAATAAATAAAAGCACATTGCTCCCCATAAAATTTGGGGTTCTTCTCCCCTAGGGATGGAGTGGCCAAAGTGCAAATTCCAGCTGATCGAGGAACTCCACCAACAATGCCTGCCCTGTGTTGCCCAGTTTGCCTTCCATTCCATCCTTTGGAAAGGAAGATACGGGTTTACTTCATTTCTTAAAATGTTGATAAATCAACTTGGCTTCCTTAGCGGTGTTTTAGATAGAGGAAATGCTCTTCCAAAAACAAGCAGGATTTAGAAGTAAACGCAACAGTGTGCATTTGTTTGGTGATAATCCCAGAATCATTTGGATATGAAACGCCTTTGGTAATTGACTGGGAGAATTAGCTTAAAGTTGGCATAATACCTAGCTTTATGCACGTACGTTGTTATTTTTAAGCAATCTATGTGTTTAGATGCCATCAAGCTAATTAGGAAATATGTATTTGCACAGAACCCGAGTTTGGAGTGCAACTGGAGAAAATAAATCTTCCTCGCTAAACTAACGTGTACCTTCCGAATCTCCACAGTTCTTGAAACTAGCAAATGCTAAGAATATACAAATTTGTTTTAAAGCAATTATTTGGCTTTCTCAGTAAACAATAGCATATAAAATTAGATGTTTTTTATTTATTTATTTTTATTATACTTTAAGTTCTAGGGCACATGTGCACAACGTGTAGGTTTGTTGCATATGTATACATGTGCTGTGTTGGTTTGCTGCAATTAGATGTTTTTAACCAAAAAGTTTTCACCATTTTTCAAATCCTAATCAATGAAGTTCTTCCAAGGCAAAACCAAAATCAAACAAAACAAAAAAGAAGGTGGGCAAATAAGAGAGATGAGTGGATGAACAGATGGATGCGTAGATGGCTGAAATTAATGAATGGATACATAGATAAGAAGGCAGATAGATATGTATTCTGTGCTGTTGTTTATGTTGAGTTGAAGGTATACTTTGTTTTCTGCTTGATATGTGTGCATTTTCTTCTGTTACATCTGTGTTTCGTTTCATGTGCTGTTGCATTCCACATGCTCTTTGTGTTTTGTTAGATGTGGATACATAATGCATAGCATTGCAAGTAGATTTTGTTTTGTTGTGCATGTTCCGTTACAATGCATACACAAATTGTAGCATCTTGCATAGCAGCATTAGTAGTGTTATACAACATACCTGAGCACTAGTGATGGCTGTATCTGGCCCAGTGTTTTAAAAATTTTTTTTAATGGAATTAGTTACTAATATTTAAAAATGGAAAGGTTTCTAGCAAAATCAGATGACATTTTCTCTTTTTAAAAAACTAGACGACCTGATAATATTGACCCTACTTTCCCATAAGACAATACTCAGCAGGAGTTGAGGACGGCTGCCCGCTACTGGTAAGGCAAACATTATGCGATTGGCCACAGTCCTCAGTATTCCCTATCGTTCTCTCACTTTGATACTGAGGTTTAGCTGCCGTCTCACGTCATTTGTGCTATTTTTTCTCATGTCCCGCCTGCTGCACCCACTCCCATTTCCTTTCTGCCTTCCATAGTCATCAAGGTTTGCAGCTCCCGGCTTATGAATGCACAAAATCTGGATGCTCTTTTGACAAGCCCAAAAAGGCTGGCAAGGGAAGAAAGTGCAGACCCCACTGAGACGTCAAGAACCCACGCGTTTTTCTAAACCTGCTTGTGGTGCAAGGAAGTAGCCCCCAGGGGTACTGACCCTGCTGATGGAGAAGAGCAACCCAGGCCGGTCGGAGCACACGCCCGTGAAACAGAAGCGCAGCTTCCAGTAGAAGAGGTGCTCCCAGATGAAGGTGATGAGGCTAAGGGCCATGGCCGCGGCCAGCATGTAGAACACGCCCGCCATGTTGTCAATATCCAGCTGGCTGCTCATCACCTCATTCTTCTCGTTGTGGCAGATCCCCGTGAGCCACAGGGTCTCCAGCTCCTCCATCTCACCTAGACAGGACACAACATTCATAGGCAGTGAGGACCAGAACATGCATTTTGGGGCAGACGCTTCTGGGTTTGGAACAGACGATGTGCAACTCACAGCTATGTAACCTATAAGGCAAGTTTCTGAGTTTGCTGATTCTCCATTTGGTCACTTTTTGAGTGAAGATAATAGTGATTACGAAGCCTACCTAATATTGTTGCAGTGATGAAATTTATATATAAAAATAGAGAACATATATATATATAGCAGACAGAGTACAGCAAGGTTATTCTCTATTAATATATATTTATATATTATATACATACATAATATATATAACTTAGCACAGTTCCTGGTTTTGGTTTCGGTTTTTGGAGTTTTGTCTTTTTTTTTTTTTGGTCATTATTATGTTTTTCTGACCTTGCTTTCCCCTACCCCTGCCCCCAACACCCACCCAAGCTTTGAACAAGACATGGGAATAAAAGCGCAGAATGTGCAATAGAAAGACTTCATTGCAATTCTGACTTCATCATCTGCTAGCTGCATGGCCTCAGAGCTACAGTTATCCTGTCTGTGAACTAGGCATAATAATAGAACATACTTCCTCTATAGAGTTGCCATGAGGATCAAATGACATGAGAATGTGTAAAATCCCTAAAGGACCCAGATCATAGTAAGTTTCATAAGTAGTATGTTTGCTACTATTTATTGTTGTGAAGAAAATGCCTGACACAGTGCCTGGCCTATGGCAATCCTCAAATATATTTCTTTTTTTTCTTTTTAGAACATTCAGGATTACTTAGAAAAGTCACACATGAGCAGTATACTTAGAGCACAAAACTTTAATTGAAAAGAGACATCCAGCTGGCTCTGAATGGACCCTTGCAAACTAAAGTATCCCCACCCCCCAACTTCAGTAGGCAATTAAATAACCAGGTGGTTTTTTCCAATGGGGGAAGAAAACAGTAGGCATGCTTAGAATAATTCTCTCTCTTCTATGTGCATTTTATCCCGTTGCCATTTAGGAGAAAATCCTCTGATCTAAACATCTAGCAATTATATACTAACTGTCTAGCAATTCACTAAACTATGGTACTTAGACTATGATTCAGCCTTTAAAAATGATCTTTCAAGGACAGTAAAAATCAAGGAAGATGCATATGTTAAATGAAAAGTATGACTATATTTTATATGTATATGTATATACATGATGTCTAAGATGTAATGGGGACATGCTGAGAAAAATTAAGGAAATACTCTGTTTATATCAATTCTTTTTGAAGAAGTCAATCATAATGATTGATTTAATATTGGTCTTTAAGTTATGTGAAATTAGCATGTATTGTTTTTGGTTTGTTCTCATTCTTGAATGATATGGCTGAATATAAAAATCAAAGTTGACAATTATTTTTCCTTGACCTTTTGAGGATGTTAAATTTTCTTCTGATCTGGATGGCAGTTGTTAAAAAGTTGGCTAATCATCTTCTTATCGTTACTTTCTATGTAATCTATATTTTCTCTCCAGTTGCTTTTGAGAATTTCACTTTGTCTTTGGTATGAAGTCTAGGTGTGGTTTGTTTTATTGGTTCAGCTCTGGACTTAGTATGATTTCTCAATTTGAATACTTACAACTTTAGTTCTGGCAAAAATTCACCTACTGTGGCTTTGAACATTACTTCTCCCCATCATATCTTTTTTAAAAAGTTAATAGATTTTATTTTTTAGGGTGGTTTTATAGTTACAGAAAAACTGAACAGAAAGCACAGAGAGTTCCCATATACTACCTCTCCCCGCTCCCTTCAGTTTTCCCTATTAATATCTTGCATTAGTGTGGTACAGTTTTTACAATTCATTTGGGTAAATACCTAGGAGCATTATTGCTAGAGTATGCAGTAAGTCTGTGTTTCAGCTTTGTAGGAAACTGTCAACCTTTCTTCCAAAGTGGCTGTACTATTTTGTACTCTCATCAACAATGAATGAGAGAGCTCCTGTTGCTCCAAGTCCTCACCACCCTTGTCGTTGTCAGTGTTCGTGTTAGCATTTGGGGTTTTAGCCACTCTCATAGGGATGTAGTGCTCGCTCATTTTTTCAATTCGCAATTCCCTAATGGCATCTAATAGTCCCATCTCTTTTTTTTCCTGAAAATTTTAAAATACTGTAGACCTTTTCATTCTCTCTTCTAGGTTATTTACCTTGTTTTAATATTTGCATTCTTTTTTTCTCTCTGTGCTGCATTTGGGTGATTTCCAATAGATAAATTTTCACATTAATTTATTCTTTTGTTAGTAATATTTAGCTTTATGTTTTAATTTTATTTTAATTGTGATATTCATTTGGTTTTTTTTACAGTTCTGCCTGTTCTTTTTGTCATAATATCCCACCCTTTTATGATTTTCAAAACTTTTCTATATTTTAATAGTTTTAAACCTCTAGTCTTTCAGATGACTCCCCCCAACCCCCACCTTAGTTCTTGGGATTCTCATCCCTCTGTTTGCTGCGTGTTCTGACTCTCATGGTGGGTTACTTCCTTGTGACATCTGTAACTTTTGACCATGAGCTAATCTTCTGCCAAATTATTTTCCCTCTGAGCCCCATGGGACTCCCAAGAACACTAGGCTATAGAAACATCCCTACAGAGAGTTTCTGGGTTTGCTTCTGCCATAGTTCCATGGTTCCAGGAATTTTCAATGGATGAGTTTTTGTATGGAAAAATTTTTACTTTGATTACTACACCATTTAAGTAGCATGCATTTGAACTCACATGCTCATTTGGGCTTTACTTTCTTACCGAGAGCTTCAAACAGATGGTAAACCTCCTTGCATTTTCTTCACTTTGATGGACAGAGATTTTCCTAGTTTTCTTTTTACAGACTAAGTGACTCATGAAAGGTCTCGAATGTATTAACCAGAAAAAAGCATACATGCTAATGAGGTTTTTTACAAAATAGGAAATCCATCCCCTTTCGAGTTTCTCACACACAAAAATGGGTGCTGCTCAGTCATGTAGGTAAAGGGATGAGAAGAGAGTATCTTGATTCAATTCCTTTTCTTCCAACAGCCTCCCATACTTCCACACAATCACAAAGGTCATGGGAGACTTTGAAATAATATCTCACTGTCCACCAACACTGTCTCAAACTCATCCAGATTTCTCTGCCCACCATGTACCTCAGACCTGCACGACTGCTTCCTCTTCTCACAAAAACACCAATGCCATTCCTTTCAAAATACAATGTGCTATTGACTTTCCCCTCCCTTTGGAGGTGTTTTGTTTTGTTTTGTTGCGATGGGGTCTCACTCCAGTCACCCAGGCTGGAGTGCAGTGGTGCGATCATAACTCCTTACGGCAGCAACTTCCTGGGCTCAGGTGATCCTCCCACCTTAGCCTCCGAAGTAGTTGGGACGACAGGCACACGCCACCATGCTGTGCTAAGTTTTTGTATTTTTAGTAGAGATGAGGTTTCAGCATCTTGCCCAGGCTGATCTCAAACTCCTGGGCTCAAGCAATCCACCTGGCTCAGCCTCCCAAAGTGCTAGGATTACAGGCATGAGCCACTGTGCTCAGACCCTTTGGAGTCTGTGAGGACACAAAAATGGGTCTTCTCGCTATGACTCATCAGATTCCCAGAACATCTTCCTTTCGGTGTTACCCCAAAGAAAGCCAGGTTTGTAAGCCTGTGAGGAAGGCAGTCTGATACAAGAAACATCATCTTGATTCCTTTCAGGATGTAAATAAAGATTTCCTTCTGCCCTTTGCCCAAACAATACCTCTTTTTAGAGGAAGTCAACCTGGTAAAGCAGACTCCAATTTCAAAAAAAAAGAGCAAATGCACATTTCTCATTACCAATTACAGCCTGTTCCAATCATTTTCAAATCAATCATTTCCTGCCTCGTGGCCCTCTTTGACTAGTGTACTGAACTATAGTTCAAATACTTTCTTATTTCATTTTTAATTTACTCAAGTATATTGTAATCTCCTGGAGGGAGATCAGGGACCATGTTTTATGGTTTTGATATTTTTCATGGCCTGCAGCACGTAGTGAGCATTGAATCCATATTTTCTGTTTCTGTTTCTTTTCTTATATCCCCAGGCTTAAATTGGGCAGCATTGCAGAAGTGTTCAAATCTGTTTAGTGAGTTATTCTGCCATATAAATAGATGGAATACAAAGCAAAGGGGAACCCGCAGCGGGCTTGAGAGTAAAAGGCTGGGAAATGTGCATCCTTTAGGTAGGGTGAAGCATCAAATGTCATTTTTCCAAGGAGTGGCTCTATGATATTCATTCTGCTGTCAGTTTCTCCTATTAAAAAGGCCGTGATCTTTGTCAGTGTGATCTTGTGAACCAGAGCTGGTAAATGGGACAATTAAATCCCTTTCCTGAGGCAGACACATTCTTGCTGGGAAGACACAAGCTAAATGCTCTCTTGGGAACAGATGGAGCCTGGGAAGTTTTGGGGTTGCAGTCAAACCACACTGCCTTTGTCTCCCCACTGGAGAGAACTGGTCCCCATGTAACGCTCAAAGCCCTCTCCTTTTGTGTTTCCACCTCCTCCAATGACAGTAAGCTCATGCACATTTGCAGAACTTTGTGCCCGTGGGAACTTGCACCTGTTCTTCCTGTATCTGTTTTCAGGGGAGATGTTTCCAGCTACAAGTATCTCTGCCAACCACTTAGTTCTGCACCATCCTGAGGAAAGCTGTAAGTTCAGTAGAAGGAGCAAGGTGTCAAGGTCACTCTTTTCCTAATGCTTGCAACATTAAAAGACAGAGTAATAGAGTTTCAGGTGTCAACCGTCAGAGAGATGCAGAATCTAAAAGGGAACAGGCAAGGATAATGAGGCAGTGTTGTGTGTGTCTCCAGCTTGCTTCCATTGGCTGCTTGGGTGAGTCTGTAAGAAGGCTGGTTAGACAAAAGGTACAGATAGGATGCAGACAGTGCAGGAGTTTATCCCATTACCCATCCACCCACCGGCAAGGAGGAAGCCAGAGGTTTTATATTTGCAAAAAGGAACGAAAGAAAATTCAACTAGATACTCTTCAGCAAATTACAAGAAAGAATGTTTCAGGTAGAAAACACCAGAAGGAGGTATAAAAGAAAGCACCTTTCCCTGAAGAGTTTGGGAAGCACGTCCAGTCATCCGGTAAGGTCTAGATAGTAACATGGAGGTATACTACAGTCAATATCTGAGTCAGACGGCCTGCATTAGACTCTTGCCTTCCACATGTACTGGCTCTTTGATCATGGTCCAGCCACTCTACTTAATCTATCCAACTACTCATCCATTCATGTATCTATTTTTCTATTTAACAAAATTATATAAAATAGACTGTCCTTCAGGTACTATACTAGAGTTTTAAAAAATTAACTCATGTAACCTTAATGTGGCTGGTCTATTTTACAGACGAGGGCACGCAGGTGCACAGAGGTTAGAATTTGCTCAATCTCTCTAAGCTTCAGTTTTAATATCTAGAAAATGGGAGTACAACAGTATTTATCTTATAGGAGTTTTGTTAGAATTAAATGATGTTGCATACACACAGTGCCTGGCATATACTAATTACAAAATAAGTATTTCTGGAGATATTATTATTGCCTGAAATCAGGGAAGCTGGTGGGTGGGATGGACCACATAATGCTCTCTGTGCCCTTCTAACTCACTCTATCTATGATTCCAAGAATGCAAGTCCAGGGAGAAGGTTCAGCTCCCCATGGAGACTCTGTTACATCCAAAATGAGAGAAATCATTTCTCTATTTGCCCTGACTCATTCTCAGCACTTCCAGAGGAACTGCAGTTTTCGGGAACAGACTTTATAGCAAGCAATGTGACTAGCGTTCAAACTTCCCAAGTACCTCTCCCCTGAGGTCAGTTGTGAAAAATCCATTTTGAACCTGTACCCGTTAGGCTTTGTCCAAAATTTGCTGAAACGTATCTTCTAAAATCAGCTTCCACGGGCACACGTCTACATATTATTTTTTTCTTGGTTTCTTGCCAAAGCACCTGACCCAAGGCAGTGATGGTATGAAGAGAGAGAGTATGGGGTTCTGAGAAGCTGAGTTCAATGTTCTATTTCGTGTCTGGTCAAGGAAGCTGTTGCTTTTTGGTTTTCTGAGGACTTCATTTGTTTTTTCTTTACTTATTCATTCATTCATTGAAAAGAGAATATTTCTAAAGCACTTAACACGTGGCAAGCATCTTTGTATTTTCATATAGAGATGAATTACAAATAGTCTTTGGCCTCTAAGAGCTCATTTCTGTGAGAGAGAGTCATGAAAACCAGTAGTTATGGCAAAATGAGATGATTGGATTTGCACAGGGCTGGAGGCAGGAAGAAACAGGGAGTGTTGAGATCAGAGAGCAGTTCAGGATTTCTGGGAAAGAAGAAGGAATCAAAGGAGGAGCCTGAGGATTAGAAGCCAGAATGCTAAGAACTCAATTTTCATGCTAAGAAGTCTGGGGTACCCAGGGAACAATAAGGCCATCAGATGTACACCTGTAGTGAACACCCTACTATTTTCTTAGTGGACCCAAGATTCTTCAGTTGTTGCTCATGTTTCTCCAGTCATGGTCCCCGATTAGAAATCCAGTGTCTCCTCACATACAATAGAAGGTAAGCTGTGATGGGTGTGCAATGTCTCATTCAAATTGCAAATGTGTACAATGGTGCTACCATGTGGAGGAAGGTCACCAGTCAACTCTATCTGGGTGACACAGTCACTATTAGAGTCCTGTCCTGATTTCAGAGTCAGATAGAAGATGTAGCTTAAGCTTTCCTGTTTCAAGATTATGTAGTGACTGGGAGAAGAAACCCACTTGCAAGAAACTGCTCACAAGGATTCATTGTAAACTGTCACCAATATCATCATCACCCATTACAGTCTACTCTGGATATACCAGCTGCATGGTATTGTGCTGAAAACTTGGCAATAGCTATCTTTGGCATATAGTTCAGAGGTCTCCACCTCCAGGAAGTCTTCCCTGAATGAACAGGAATGTAAATACGAGGCCATGGTTTCCTCTACCATAACATCCTGGATTTTTTTTTTTTTTTTTTTTTTTGCATAGAATTTGTCACACTGGAATGTAATTGTCACTGGGAGGTGAGTTTATTCAGGGCAGGAATCTTGTCTTATTCTCCTTGTACCCCCAATCTGTGGCACTGGTCTTGGCACATGTGGTTCATAACATTGCACCAACTGTGGATAACACAAGGCTTCTGCCTCCTTGATTAGTTTGTGATCCACAGATCTGAGGATCAATCAGAGCCCAAGAAAGGAAGAAATTTGAGAAGCCCCAGGCAAAGGGGTGAGGCATAGATTCTGAAACCCAGAAATCAAGGCTGGCTCTTGGGCGAGTATATTCCAATCAAAGATCCTAGCAATAGAGCCTGGTGGTTTCCCACAGGGAACAGATTTCCATCTATAGCTGAAAGACGTCAGAAGGTTGTTGCTGCTGATCTCATTAGGGTTTGCTGTGAACACCGAGAGGCTAACTGACCCCATTTCCATCCTGTTTCATGTGTTGCCCAGAGGTTGGGTACTTTGGGCTTCTCAGAAGCCCGACTGGAATTGGAAATGGCAAAGGAACAACTTTTTTATGGGAAATCTAGGGCACAGATTCATTGGCAGGCTCGTGTTCTCAATGACAACAGACTCGGTCATTGTGAGTTCTGAACGGTGGTCCTGCAATTGGGGATGGCATGGGGGGACACAGAATCAGGGACAAATCCTCTCCTTGCCCAGTTGTCCTGTAGATGAAAGAAGTTGCATATCAGATTTGGGGATGTGGTCTGTGGTCCTGGAGCCGAGTAAGATTAGTTAAACCATCTGAGCTTCGACCTTGAGGGCCTAGCTTCACTAATTCCACCGTCTTGACTCAAAGCCATGTGAGGCAAGTCCACCCTCCCAGATGCAGCAATGAGCAACTCATTCCTTTCTCTCTTCCCTGTGGTGACCCAACACCCATGTTTTTTTAAAGACAAATTTAAAAACTCTCAAAAGGACAAAATAAAGACCCAATAAATCTGATAAACAAGAAAAAAAAAATGAGCTGGAGAAAAATAAGACCCAAGTAACCTTGGGTTCAGAAATAATATTCTGGAGCCTATGCCCTCTGTTCTTATGATCTCAGAGGATCACTGAACTATTTGCCGAAGAGAAAAACTACTTTTGATGGTGGTGGTGATAGGAAATAGTACAAGATTCTGGACACAAATAGATTGAATTTGGGAGATAAATATTCCTTATTTAAATGTCAGAATATTCCATTTCTGTATAATGCTGAGAAGTCACAAAACCAAAATAAAAATAGGGCTAGGCTTAAATGTATCCAGTTAGAGGCAGGGACAGGCTGTCTTTGGCATAAACGTTTCACCGCCACCTTCCAACTGAGGTTTCTGCTCCATGGAAGAAACTTGAGTATTGTCAAGTTCATTGCTACTTGTCACATTGCAGGATTTCACAGGCCACGTGATTAGCTGCACAAGTTGGATGGAGTTGGGGGATTTTATGCACACAGGTTCCCAACCATAAAATCCCCCAACTCCGGCTGGTTGCAATGGCTCATGCCTGTAATCCCAGCACTTTGGGAGGCCGAGGCAGGCGGATCACCTGAGGTCAGGAGTTCAAGACCAGCCTGGCCAACATGGTGAAACCCTGCCTTTACTAAAAATACAAAAAATTAGCTGAGTGTGGTGGTGGGTGCCTGTCATTCCAGCTACTCAGGAGGCTGAGGCAGGAGAATGGCTTGAACCTGGGAGGTGGAGGTTGTGGTGAGCCGAGATCGTGCCATTGCACTCCAGCCTGGACAATAAGAGTGAAACTCTGTCTCAAAAAAACAAAAACAAAAACAAAACAAAACAAAAAAACCCCAAGAAACCCAACTACAACGTGTGCAGTTTCCCAACCAGTGTCTCTTTCAGAAGAAAAATTAAAAAGAGGATTGAACAATAGAGGATTGGACAACTCTATCGAACATCAAACAATACGCATGGTCACAATTTTCCATTACCGGATGAAATTGGAGAGATATAATTCTTTGAAGTAGGATGGCAGAAACCTTGTAGGAATCCAGGAAATCTTATTATATACCAGGTTCTTCTGGAATCTGCTTAACCAATTTGCCTCACACAAATAAAGATGGTGAAGCTGACATGGCTTAAAAGTCACATGCATTTGTGAGCACAAATGAATTCATAGTGACTTTTTGCCATTGCATATTTTGTTAATCAAGAGTCCTCAAAACCTGATGACTTATGTGAAGGATATGAGGACTTTTTAATATCACAAAGGGGTTCTTGTGTTTTAAACATATATAGATTTAAGAAAAAAAAAAAGATAGCAATAACTTCAGATCCCGTGCTGTTTTGACAGCCCCTAGCTAAACTGGGGTTCCAGTACTATAGCAGCTAACAACCCTGCCCTAATGGTCAATGAGGGGAGGTAAATCTGGGTGTTTACATGTGCCTTTCACAGGATGCTTCTTTTACCTGGTAGACAGTCTTATGCCTAGTTTTCTTATCCATGACCAGGGGATCTCTCCCAGGAGGAATTGTTTATAACTGCTGATGCCCTTGCAGCTCTTGTCTGACCTATGTTCAGTTTGTGTCTGCCTGATCATCACTCTGGCACTGGAGGTCCAACCCTGTAGTCTCCCCAAGGGAAAACCCAGTCTGCAGCAGTTCCTAGTTCTTCAGATGAAAGATGCAAATTCAATACACCACAATATAGAAAATAAGCTCAAAGATGTATTACTTGCACATCCTGGGCAGGGAAGGTGCAATGAATCAAGAGGACGGTTTTCTGCTCCTGCACCACACAAGGCAAGAATGAAGAGTCAACCCGAGAAAGAGAGAATGTGGCAACTAGTAGTACATGAAAGGAAATAGGGTGCGGGTCACTTTAAGTTTGCAGGCAAATGCCTGAATGATCCGTTTAAAGGAAGTAGTGGGAAAGCATGGAGCTTGGTCTCCCAGCTGGGGGAGATGCCTCTGAGTTCTTATCTCTGGCCAGGGGCTTGAGCCATTTGGGTGTGATGCTTCACTTGTGACGCCAAGGCAACCTGTGCTGTGTTGCTCAGTTCTACATGCCAAGAAATAGCTCCTTCCTTTCAGCAAGTAAAATGATCTCACTGCTTTTCAGGTTCTTTTTTATTGAAGTGTTGTCAACAAATTCTCTGAAGCTGTAAAATCCAGAAGCAAAATGGATCACTTCCATTTGATCACTATTCCCCATTGCTTAGTATACACAAGGAGCTTAATGGGCACCGGAAACTTGGTTGTGGAATGAAAAGAGAAGGAGAGAGTAGAAAGGAAAGAAAAGAAGACAGGGAAGAGAAGGAGGAGAAAGAAGAAGGGGAATGGAGAAGGACAGAAAGTGAGAAATAAAACTTATTACAGAAAGGACCCCATATCAGCTGTCAGAACCATCTGTAACTAAAGCAGAAGGAAGACCCTGTTTTTCTTTCCATAGAGGGTAATAGGGGTGGTGTGCAGGGCTGGGTTATGACTTAGGAGAGCTCTCCCTCTCCCTTTGATAACATCTTCCCCCTCCCCAGGTATGGAGGTGCTCCTCTCACCTCCTCTCCCTTATCCCAGGTCTAAGGCACCAGATGGGGTGAGATCGTGGCCAAGGATGAGCGGAAGAGCACATGGGGGTGGGAGAAAAGCAAGATATCAATTCTAACTCAGGAAAGTAGGTGGGGCAGACTCCGCAGTCCTCTGCCCCCATTGTACTGATGCTAAATCGGAGGTCAGGCTACATGAACCAAGGTCACAAAATAAGGCAATGTGGATGTTGGGGAAAGAATCTGGATCTCTGAATGATTGGTTATGATCATACAGCAACAGCCAACCACACAGCCACTGATGAAGACACCTAGAGTTCAGCTGCATAAGCCAGCTTTACCTCTCACAGAAGGTAGAAAAGGAGCACTTGGAAACTGGAGAAGTTACATGTGCTACTGGCGGGAATGTAAATTGGTTTACGTCTTCGGAACAGTGGCTCAAAGTATCTACTAAACCTGAGTAGACGCGCTCTATTACCCTCAGTTTCATTCCTAGGTATATTTCCAAACCAGTAAGTTCCTCTGTGCACAAAAAAGGTATAAAAATATCCAAAGCAGACAAAAACTAAAAGTGATATAAATGCCCATCAACAGCAAAATGGATAAATTTGTACGATAAAATACCACCCAGCAATGAAAAAAATAATGAGCTGTGATTACATGTAGTAATATATAGTAATGTCATAAAAGACATCAATGAATACATGTTGTATGATTCCACCATTTATTTGAGGGTCAAAAGAAGGCAAAAAACACCCCATGGTCACGGAGGACAGAATGTTGATTACTTGTCGGGGGAGTACTGTCTGGTAGGGGCCATGAGGAAGCTTTCTAGGATACTGCTCACATTTTATAGCTCAATCTGGGTGGCAGTTGCACAGCTGTATACAAATTAACTGGACATCGGGATTTGTGTAATATAATGAATGTATGTCATAGTTTATAGAAGGTAACAAATAGAAAAAAACAGTGAGTGGCATAGTACAGGTATAAGTATATCTTTTACTTTGGGGGTTAAGTGAGGTAATAAGGAAAGTTGAAGAAAACAGACTTTCTAAACCAGAGAGAAAAATAAAAACTTTTTTTTAAAGTGTGAAACTTCTTTACAAAAAGAGAAAATTTCTTTAAGGATAAGGGGATATGAGTCATGTTTAGTTAAATTCTTCCAATTGTTGGAATTGTTTCAAAAGAACATGTCACTTTTATTGTTTAAGCCAGAGGTCAGTAATTTTTTTTTTTTTTATGTAAAGGGCCAATTAGTAAATATTTTCAGCACTACAGGCCATACGGTCTGTACCACAACTACTCAACTCTGCCTTTGTAGCACAAAAACAGCCATAGACAATACATAATACAGGAATGAATGTGGTTATGTTCCAATAAAACTTTATTTATAAAAAATACACAATGGGCCATAGTTTGCAGAATTCTGATTTAACCAATCAAAACATGAAACTTGAAATAACTTTTTATATTTATATACAAGAGATAGCATGTTGTACCTTCTAAAACAGCAAAAAGAACTGTAATGCCTAATGCTGCTAGATCGTGGTAACATTGGTATACTGATCCACTATTACTAGTACTTTAGATGGGAACAAAACTTTTTTTTCTTTGAGACAGGGTCTTGTTCTGTCACCCATGCTAGAGTGCAGTGGAAGGAACAATGCTCTCTGCAGCCTCAACCTCCCAGGCTCAAGGGATCCTCCCACCTTAGCCTCCAAAGTAGCTGGGACCACAGGTGCATGCCACTATGCCTAGATATTACTTTTATTTTTTGTAGAGAAGGGGTCTCACCATGTTGCCCAGGCTGATCTTGAACTCCTGGGCTCAAGCAATCCCTCTACCTTGGCCTCCTAAAGTGCTGGGATTACAGGTATGAGTCACTGCATCCAGAGGAAACAAACCTTTTAGGCATCAATATGACGCTATATATCAAGACTCCCAGAGATCTTTAGAACTATTAACCCTTTAAATTCAACATCTAAGGGTTCGTTGCAAATAGTTCAAAAGAAAAAAGAAATAGGCATGAAGATATTTCTTCCATCATTATCTATACTAGCAAAATACCAAAATGTGTAGCATTTGGAAAATAATGTAATGGTTTCTGGTTTAATAAAGATGATACTTTATGCAAAAAATCAAAATAATTGTGAAAGCAGATAATGTAGTTACCTAAGAATGCTTAAAATGTAATAATAAGTGAAAAATCATGGAATATAAAAGTGTATCTAACCAATAATTATAATTATTTAAAGAAATGTGTCTGCAAGCAACAGGGATCAGGAGATAATATCTAAATTAAAAATAATTATGTTAAAGTTACAGGTCAGGGTGATTATATGTACAGTCAGCCCTTTCTGTATTTGTGAATTCAAATGATCATGGATTGAAAATATTTTGGGGAAAAAATGGTGTCTGCACTAAACATATACAGACTTGTTTTTTTCTTGTCAGTTTCCTAAACCATATGGTGTAACAACTATTTAGATAGCATTTATATTGCATTAGGTATTATAAGTAAACTAGAGATGATTTAAAGTATAAGAAAAGATGTGCGTGGATTATATTCAAATGCTACACCATTTTATATAAGGAACTTGAGCATCCACAGATTTTGGTGTCTGTAGGAGGTCCTCAAACCAATCCTTCACCATACCGAGGGACCACTGTATATATAATACATTGCCTTTCCAAATGAAAGCGTTTAAAAAATATAGACTGAGAGGGATTTGGGGCCACTCTTTATCCATCCCATAAATCTTGCACGAGCCTATGTGACATCAATGTTTGACTTACCAACAAGCCATTCATTATGTCTTATTTCCACTTTGATGGTTCTCTTGACATTTGACTTTCCCTGGTTTGAGCAATTCACTGCTTGTCAGGCACGGGCCTGGTATGCTGACCTTGTACTAATCCTGGTGTTGGATTGATAACAGACACTAAGCTTCTGAATCTCAACAGGCCTGTTAGGGAAATCACTGCAAATTTACGCAGATAAAATCCCCTGGAGTTTTAACACTGAGGAAGAGTCAATGGCTCTCCAGGATATTTATGGATTTTATCTGTTTCTTAAGTAAGTACTGTTCCATTATTATTCCAAATATGTCTCTAGTTAAAATTAGGAGGGAAATAAACAAGTCTAATTTTTATGGTACCATCTGGTCACAGGCCAATGGAGAAGCAGTTAAGTCCTTTATTGCTAATCTATGCTTAGAACTGACATTTTTCTTCTTTAAAAACGTTGCATTTCTGAATAAATTGTTTGCCCTAGACAGTTTTTAGGTCATAGGAGAGTAAAAGTGACTTAGTTGTTGGGGCATCAAAATGGTTATTAATGATCACCCCCTTCTGCCATCTATATCAGTATATTATCCTTGTGTATACATGATGTTTACATGCATGCCAAAGTCATCCATGTACATGGGAGCAATAATGAAATCCATATAAAAAATTAGACTCAATCAATGGTCTTTAGCCGCACTTTCCCCATGGTTTCAAATGAGACCTTGTCTACATGTATAAGGAATCAGGAGAGCCATTGTGTCCAAATCTAGTTCCAGATCCGATTTAATTGATAGAAGTGCTGGCTCAGTCTTTGCCCAAATGTGGGGTTTTCAGTTTTGCCTGCTTTATTTTTAACACTGTTATTATAGTCAATAAATGAAAATGAAATCTTTGGAAGCAATAAAGGCTTTCATGTCTATTTCGATCCTTCCTGAATGAGGAAGCTTAACATTAAAGCTTATCTGACTACGTCTTCCATTCATAGCCTACCCTCATATCTCCTATGTTCTTTATTGTGGTTGGCATGTGGACTGATGCTTAGAAGTGCCAAACCATTTATGCCTCTAGTGTTCACAATCACCAAGGTCTCTGTGTAAACCTAATCAGAAGCCCTGAGAGAAAAAGAATGAATAAAACACAGGGCAAAGATTCAATATCATGGACCGCAACTGAGTGATTGGATGGCCAGAGATGTTTGTACTCAGCATTTGTCAATCAGAGGATAAAATGTTTCTAAATGGTAAATATTGTTCAAGAGTGATTCTTAAACCTTATGGATGGAGCTGAAGACTATTATTCTTAGTAAACTAACAAAGGAACAGAAAACCAAATACCCCATGTTCCCACTTTCAAGTGGAAACTAAAGGGTGAGAACACATGGCTATATAGAAGGGAGCAACACACACTGGGGCCTAATGGAGGCTGGAGGACAGAAGGAGGGAGAGGATCAGGAAAAACAAATAATGGGTACTAGGCTTAATACCTGGGTGATGAAATAATCTGTACAACAAACCCCCATGACACAAGTTTACCTATATAGCAAACCTGCACATGTACCCATGAACTTCCAGTTTTTTAAAAAGAATTATATGGCTGGGCACGGTGGCTCACACCTGTAATCCCAGCACTTTGGGAAGCCGAGGCAGGCAGATCACCTGAGGTCAGGAGTTCAAGACCAGCCTGGCCAACATGGTGAAACCCTTTCTCTACTAAAAATACAAAAATTAGTGGGCGTGGTGGTGGGTGCCTGTAACTCCAGCTACTCAGGAGGCTGAGGCAGGAGAATCGCTTGAACCCAGGAAGCAGAGGTTGCAGTAAGCTGAGATCACACCACTGCATTCCAGCCTGGGCAACAAGAGCAAAACTCTGTCTCAAAAAAAAAAAAAAAAAATATATATATATATATGTGTGTGTGTGTGTGTGTGTGTGTGTGTGTGTGCGCGCGCGCGCGCACGCACGCGCGCACGCAAAGGGAGCAAATGCCTGCTTTAAGAATTTTCACTTAAAAGTTATAAAATATTATAAAATTATGTACATGGAGATTCAATTTAGAACACTAGATAAAAAGTATTAAGTTTCAATTAAAAAAAAAACCCTTAATGTGCATTAGAATCATCCAGAAAGGATGTAGAAATACCCCACAGGAGGTGAAAGTTAGGTGTCTGTATTTTCATTTGGCTTGCCAAGTGATTCTGTTGGATGCAAAAATGTCAAAAGCATCTCCACATGCAAGGGCAATAGAGCAGGAGTGTTTAATCATTTTTATATCCCACCACCTGGAGTTTAAAATCTGCTCAGTTGTTCTTTGTTGAATCAACGACTAGAGGGGAGAATGAATGAACAAATGGGTGAATAAATGGGAAAGGGGTTGTCAATGGCACCCAGTTCTTCCTAACTTGATTAGAAAGTTAGTAATTTACAGACTAGCCCAGCTCATGCCCAACTGTGATTTCTGCCTTTGAAGTCTCAATTTGATTAAAACACGTTTAGCAAGGAACAATAACTTTCCGAAATTCTGGAGATTATACAGCTCCAAGAAGCTCTGTGGGGAACAAGCAATTCCAGCAACCAAGACAGGTCTTTGTGAACCTGGAGAGGCTGCTTTGCAAGCCTGTATCGAGGCCAAACATCTGACTTCTCTTAATTACATTCTGTCCTTGTTTCATTCCTTCTCATCTCTTGCTTCTGGGTCCTTAGTTTTCCCCAAACTAGCAGGGTTGAATGATCTCAAAAATTAGGCTGGGCCTGCTCCCATGGTGCTGGGGCCTGAGGCATGGACGAGTCTCCTTCACCATGGAACAACGGAAAAAAAGTATAGGTCACTTTCTCTCCCACCCTAAACTTCTGTTGCCAAGCGATTTTGCCCAGTACCATCTGCAGGGGAATGATGCTGTTTCATTAGTAAAAGAGGAAGGAGCACTGACTCTGGGGTGTGACCTACCTGTGTTTAAATCACAGCCTTGCCCCTTTCCAGATGAGAAAACCTGTCTTGCAAGAAGTCTATGAGGGTTTATAGGAGCTAAAGAAGTAATATCACATAAAGGTTAAAGCAAAGATCCTGGCGCCCTCCTGCGTAGGTACCAATTGTACCAATCTCAGGTCTCCCACTTAGCTGGATAAATCCTGGACACCTTACTTAACTGACCTGTGACTCAGTTTCCTCATATGTAAATAGGAATGAATAATCATAACTCCATGCCATTTAGTCATTGTGAGGAGCAAATGAAATTAATATAAGGACTAAACTTCGACCATTTTCTTCTCTTGCCCAAAGTCCTATCTAAGGGGCCTGAAGAGTCACACCCTACAAACCACAAAGTCTCATCAGAGGAGTTTTATTCTATGCTATGTAACATGGCTTAGTTTCCAACTTGACTCTGGCAGAACATCACATGACAGATAAAGAAGGAAGTCAAAACATTTTACCCCCAAATATGTTTCTTTGCCATATTTTTTAATGGCCTGCAAAGCCATCCTTGTTGGGGAAAATTGCATCTATATATATTCTCTATTAACATAACAAGATCTTTCCCCATTCCAGGCCCTCCCGATCTTGAAGAGACTGACAGGCCAGGATCTTTTAGAGGTCTGAACAGAAAACACTGAGGCTTCACGCACCTGAGAACTGTAGTCTCCACAACCCCTTCTCTTAACCCAGAAACTCCTTTCTCTTGATTCCAGGCCTTTCTGTAATAATTTAACTCTTTCAACCAATTGCAAATCAGAAAATCTTTGGACTTTGACTCTACCTTTCACTTGTGCCCCACTCCCCCACCCCACACCACGTTATCCTGCCCTATCAGACTGCACCAATGCACACCTCACATGTATTGATTGATGTCTTTTGTCTCCCTAAAACGTGTAAAACCAGGCTGTAGCCCGACCACCTTGGGCACATGTTCTTGTTCTCAGGACCTCCTGGGGGGCTGTGTCATGGGTCATTGCCTTCACAGTTGGCTCAGAATAGATCTCTTCGAGTATTTTACAAAGTTTGACTCTTTTTGTGGATAAATACATAAAGCAATGAGATGATTTTTGTGACATGTAGTTATCCTTCTCATAAAGTGGTACTTATTATGATAAATATCTATAACAATCATGGTAGCTGTTGAACTACTTCCATGTGGAGAAATGGAAAACTGTCCCATCCTCTTAAATGAGGTTTTCAGATGCTCTGCAATTCCTCTCCTGTCCATTTTTATTTTGCATTTATCTCTTTAATTGGGCTGAGGCTGCTGGTTGTAATGGGTGTTGCTGAGTCATCTGAGGACACAGGGACCTATGTCAGGAAGAATTGCTGGCAGGGAAGCCATCAAAAGACAGATTAGACATCTCCGAGGCAGGAGTGAGTCACCCGGTGGTCTGTGCTTTGTACTAACACACTGGAGCCGAGGAGAAGCAGGGACGGCTCTGAGACATCTTCAGTTTCATCTGCAACATGGCTAATTCTCAATCTAATAAAACCAGCTTGCTCTGTGGAGGCACAGGCTAAACACTGCCTAAACTACCATTTAGCAAACGTCTCTTACCTCTCCCACTCCTTCTTTCTTTGCCTTTCTCGCCCTTTACTCTTTTTTTTTTTTTTTTTTTTTTTGCTATCTCTTCCTTTCTCCCCTCTTTCCTTACTTTTTGACTCTGTTATTTTCTTTTTTTTCTTTTCTTTTCTTCTGAGACAGAGTCTCATTCTGTTGCCCAGGCTGGAGTGCAGTGGCACCATCTCGGCTCACTGCAACCTCCGCCTCCTGGGTTCAAGTGATTCTCCTGCCTCAGCCTCCTGAGTAGCTGGGACTACAGGCACCCGCCACCACATCCGGCTAATTTTTGTATTTTTTAGTAGAGACAGGGTTTCACTGTATTGAAAAGGCTGGTCTTGAACTCCTGATTCACCTGCCTCAGCTTCCCAAAGTGCTGGGATTACAGGCGCGAGCCACTGCGCCCGGCCTTCTCTGCCCTTCTTATCTCTCTCCAGACAGTCTAGACTAGGTGCCATCAAACTTGTTCTGTAAAGGGCCAGATAATAACCATTTTGGCCTTTGCAGGCCTTACAGTTTCTATTGCAATGACTGGGCTTTACATGCAATTGGGTTTCAATAAAACTTTATTTTCAAAACCAGGCAGTAAGTGGGATTTGGGTCATAGGTTTTGATAAATGCTAAAGGAAATACATTTTCTCTTGGTCACCCTCTTCATCATAAACCAGCAGAATAAAGCACAGATTTCAGCCTCATGGTCCTGATTTCTGGGCCTCTGAAGTTCCTGGCCACTCTCTCCCAGGTTCTTGATTAAAGAGACTGAATCCCATATTCCAGAACCCTCCCTAGATCTGGTGGACATGGAAGAATCATGAGTTCTGACTTATGTTGCTGACTACTATGTGGGAACACCTGAATTCCTGTCTAAGGTTAGAGAATTTGGAAAACAAACCTTGGTTGATAAGATATATGAAACACACACACACACACACACACACACACACACAAATAAATTAAGGAGGACGCTTTTGAGTGTTTAAATTCTTAGGACTGCCGTAGCAAGTTTAGCAAAGGACACAGTAGGAGCTCGATCCAGTTTGGCAAAGGGTCTGGCTAAGACAACTGTGCAATTATCACTCCTGGTTGTTGGGGTTTTAGAATTCTCTATTCATGCTAATGACATAATGACATTGCAATGAACAAAACCACATCAGTGAAGTACAGCAAAAATCAAGGGTAGAGCAACACAGTTTTATTTCACAAGCTCCTCCTTAGGGAAGGGATTAGAGCTAGAGTTTGGAAGAGGTTTGCATGGAAGAAAGGGAGAAGCTGTGAACAGGGCTGGTTTGTCAAAGAAAGACATAAACCAAGGGTGTGTGCCCGGGAACATTATGGACATGAAAGTTGCCTACTGTCCCCCGCTTAAGTATGCAGTCTTGCCTGAAATAAACAAAGCATGTGCTTTGGAGTCCACACTGTTTCTCCTATCTCTTGCCTCTACTGTGCTGCAGGGAAGGAGGGGGTCCTGGGAGACAGCAAGGCTCATTCTACTGGAAGCTTTATGATTTGGATAGGGCTGCTGACCAATATGCCTGGAGATACCCCAACTGTCCTCTATGACCCTTACTCCTACTGCAGAGGTCAAGTCTCTTCCAAAGAAACAGAACAAAGGATCATCACTGGTTTTGTGTTCCCTTTATTTTGTTTCTAATATATAATTTGTCTAGGAGGCAGAGAACCTGGGTTTGAGCCTCAACTCTGCACTGCTTCACTGTGCATCCTTAGGTGAGGTCATATCCCCTCTCTGGCTTCGGGTTTCCCTATTACTGGACTAAGTAGCAATTTATGATCCAATACAGTTGTAAAAGCCAGGGAATATATAATTCTGTTGGTTATATACATCATATTGCATATATTACATATATGCATAGATATGCCTGATACGCATATTGCATATATTGCATTAAAGAGCTTAATATAGGGATATTTGACTATTATAATATACAAGTAAGACAATGGAGGAATTTGCCTCTATCTTGTAGTTAATACAGTGGTAAGATGCTTGGAAAGACTGTCAAAAGTTTGGCAGTAATTCAGTGATTACCTCCTTGCATCTCTCTAGAGGTATCTAGTGTCCTTTCTAAAGAAAATATGGTCCCTTTCATTAGAGAAGATATTAAATCGACGACATAAGTCTTGCAAAAGTATATCTGCAGTATTTTCTACTTCATTCATTCATTTTTTCATTCATTAAACAAGTTTTGTTTATGTACCCGCTGTATGCCAAGCTCCACTGAGTCCTGCAGTAAGGGAATAGCAACAAGGATGGACACGGATAGTGTATGCCCTCAAGGAACCTATAATGTAGTGCACTCAAGTGGCCAGCGGACATGGAGAGGTCAACAATGGCATCTAATGTGTGCCAGGCACAGGGCTAGCTTCTTTATGTTTATTTTCATACTTAATTCTTAAAGAATTCTGATTTTAAAATGAGAAAACTGAGACTCTAAGAAATTAATTTGCCCCAGGTCACACCACTAGGAAACTGTAGAACCTTCATCTTACTTGTTTCACCTCTCTTGCTTTGCTAAATGCCACAAACATGGAGATAACGGAGTTCACAGGCAGGGCATCCAGCTTAGAGGTCTTTATGGGAGTCTTCACAGAGGAGCACAGAGGCTGAAGGATAGATGAGATGTCAAATCAGGAAATGGGGTTAGGAAAAGAAGGAAGGAGGAATTCCATTTTTATAGGGTGTTGCATGCAGCAATCCACACTTATCTAAAAAAAAATTTCAAATGGTGAAATTTTGGATGCTGTAGAAAGTTGAATGGAAAAAATATTCAGGGGTAAGGGACATTCAAGGATTTCCCCAATCCACACTGCCATACCATTCCTAAGCCAGCCCCAAGAAGACTGGCTGTGAAGGCCTCTCAGGCATATGCCATCCTCAGAATGGACGCATGTGTGGTCATCACTGCCTGAGCTGTGGGACTGTCCAGCTCTACCCTAGACTCGAATGTCAGCCCAAAGATATTAAGCTGGGAAGCTGATCAAGGGCAGTGTTGAGGATATTAGCAACCCATCCAGTGGCCCAGAGCAATTTATGAGAATTCTAATTAGATACAAGGACTTCTGTAACCACACAAACACTCTCTACTCTGTCTGCCAGCATGGGGTCCCCTGCTGTCAAAAGCTATCTTGTATGCTTCAGTGGAAGAGCGACCAACAAAAAAAGGACTCAGGATGCCAACACTGACCCACTCAGAGGGAGAAAGTGAGCTTCTCCATTGACTTCCCTGCCAAGGCTCCCCGACTCCAAGATCTGTGAGCATCATTATGCTGAACGGTGCTTTTAAAGCTCTAGAGTCCATTGCAGCAAGGCTCCTTATTAGCATGAGAGCAGGGTTTGTGGTCCTCTCCAATCTGAATTATTGCTGGCAAAAGTTGCACTACAAAAGGAACAGAGGGAACCTGATGAACTAAAATTGTGTGTGTGTGTATCTGTATTTTTCAAATATTTAACATATGATTATATGTCCAAATATGATATAACTAGGGTCACTCACTAGTTTTAAAACTTGGAGAGTCCGGGCAAAATTGGTTGAATTGGTCACTCTATTCATGTTATTATTTTTGGAGACAAGGTCTCACTGTGTCACCCAGGCTGGAGTGCAGTGGCATGATCATGGCTTACTGCAGCCTCAAACTCCTGAGCTCAAGTAATCCTCCTGCCTCAGTCTCCTGAGTAGGTGGCCCTACAAGCATGTACCACCATGCTCAGCTAATTTTTAAAATTGATTTTGTAGAGATGGGTTTTTGCTATGTTGCCTGGGCTGATCTTGAACCCCTGGATTCAGGCAATCCTCCCACCTCACGCTCCTGAGTAGTTAAGATTACAGGCACGAGCCACTGCACCTAGCCTAATAGAATATCAATGAGAGAGATATATGTGCCATATCTTTCAAATATTTCACATATACTATATATATTTTATATATATATATAATCCATTATATACACCTAAATATGATATAGGTGCAATTGAATATACCATATACATAATTTTAAAAATATATAATATATACATCTAATTTTATGTGTTATATGAACTCAGACTAGATGTCAGGGACGAGTAATGTATACTGGAGTTTAAAAATAAATCCACAACCATTAAAACTGAGCCAAATACAAAGAAGAATAAATGCTTCTCAATGCTAAAAAGTATTACTTATAGCTAAGCTGACCCGGCCACCTGCAACCCAGGTTTCTCCTTGCAGCTTGGTTTAGTGGAAAAATGATCAGAATTGGACTCAGATGAACTAGAGCCAATTGTTACCTCTATAAAAGTCTGAACAGGGTGTTGTCCATTGGCTGGTAGCATCAGCATCACCTGGGAGCTTGTTAGAAATGCTAGGTCTCAGGCTCCACCCTAGACCCACTGAAACAGAGTCTTTGTTTTAGGAAGATCCCCAGGTGATTCTTGCTCATGGTAAAGCTAAAGAAGCTCTGCTACAGTTCACTTGACCCACTGGAGCCTCATTGTCCTGCTTTGTGGAATGGAGATACTAAGAGTTACTTCAGAATGTTATATAAAGGCTTACTAGGATATTATATGTGATGTGCTTGGCATAATGCTGAACCATAGATGAGAGGCCCCAAAACAATTTTTTTCCCTCCTTTTTCTCAGCACCATTTGTGTCTGAACAATAAAATTAGGCATTCTTGTTCTTCTTGGTATCTTGTTTTCTGGTCCCTAGATATCAGAAGGGTTTGACCTTTATGGTCTTTCTTCCGCTTCTTCAAATCCCAGAATCATTTTTTTGAAAATCACAAAATGTATGAGATAGATGGGACCTATGGGATCCTCTGTTCACCTTTACTTCAAAGCCAGAAATGCCATTCTTTAAGTCCAAGGCTTACCCAGTCTTCAGGTTCTCACTCAAGTGTCACCTTTTAGGGACCAAGCAGAATTGAGGTACTCAATAAAGAGTTGCTGGGTGCTGGATGAATAAATGGCAGAGGCTTCTATGAACACTGGCCCATTCTATTTTTTGTCTAAATCTTGCCACACTTGTTTTCTTTATGAATCATTCTGTCCTTTATTCTTATATTTAAAGGTACCAGTTATGTCTCATATTTCTCCTTGACCACTCTATCATCTACCCAACACACCTAAGAAGAATATATATGTATATACATATACATACATAAGAATATATGCCACATATATAACACATGTATGTATATATGTATTTATGTCTACATATGTGTGTGTGTATATATATATGATATAAATTTATATATGTGAATTACTAGACACGTTTCAATTTTAGGATAAGATGTTTTGCATTTATACATCTGTTAACCTACTGGACTGTAAGTTCATTGAGGGTAAGAAGAAAAAGACCATGACATCCCCTTCTTGGAACATCAGTGCCTACGAAGGCATCTGTTTCTCAGTAAATGTTGGGTATCGATGCTGATCAATGCCGGAAAATGCCAATGAGCACTGCTACTCCAGGACTGAGAGTCAAAGATGCCATGGTGCACTCTATCATTTTAGAAAGACCACAGACAATTAGATGGGAAAAGGAAGGCCACATCTTGCTAGGATCTTGTGTATGCTTCCAGGCAGATGAGCAGTCTTTTTCCTAGGGAAATGCATGGCAGGCTTCATGTAAGAGGTTCCCTCAATAACCAAACACTCCATTCAAAGGTTATATTTACACAGCTCATTAGGAAAATTTTTTATACTTTTGACACTCATTAGACTCATAATCGTCCACTGAAGCTACTGTATAACAAGAGATAAACACTCCATTCTAGATGAATAATTAGGTACTGCTCAGCACTGTGCTCTTTACACATCTAATTTTAGAGCATAATTAATCCTGCTGAAGCTGCATACGATAAGTGAAATATTTATGCAGCTGTGTTAATTCATGTATTTACTCCTAGAGAGACATTCAGAATTGGTCATGGCTTTCCGGGAAGATCATCTGGAGACACCCCCTGGAGCAATGGCATTTTCTCTCCCAAGTCTTTGCCTCCAGATGGCCTCAAGAGATGAAGCTGAAAAGACACACTTCCCAAACCCAACAGTCTGACCAGGAAGGCAATGAGCCAGAACAGAAAATATCTGTGAGAACCTAGATGTTCTGTAAATATATCAACAAACCCCTGGCCCATCTGGATGCTTTTACTGTTTATTTTTTATTTGATGCAAAGAAGACCTTTTCTGTTTAGCACCACAAACGTTGTTTCTGTGTTACTAACTTGACTATATTATTGCCAGTGCAACACTAAAGAAGTTGTTTGATACTAAAGTAGTGCACAGACAACTATGGTGATGATGAGAAGGAGAAGGATGAAGAGGAGGAGGAGGGTGGTGGTGACGGCCATGATGATGGTGGTGATGATGGTGGTAATGAGGATGATGGCATTGGTCATGATGATGATGATGATAATGACTGATGGTGATGATGATGGTGATGGTGATGATGATGATAATGATAATAATGATATCAGAGGTGTGTGAACCACAACAACTCTTTATCTTAAATAGGAGCCGGGTAAAATGAGGCTGAGACCTACGAGGCTGCATTCCCAAATGGCTTAAGGCATCCTAAGTCACAGGATGAGATAGAAGGTGGGCACAAGATATAGATCATAAAGACCTTGCTGATAAAACAGGTTGCAGTAAAGAAGCCAGCCAAAACCCACCAACACCAAGATGGCAAAGAGAGTGACCTCTGGTCATCCCCATTGCTACACTCCCACCAGCGCCATGACAGTTTACAAATGCCATGGCAACGTCAGGAAGTTACCCTACATGGTCTAAAAAAGGGACGCATGAATAATCCACCCCTTGTTTAGCATGTCATCAAGAAATAACCATAAAAATGGGCAACCAGCAGCCCTTGGGTCTGCTCTGTCTATGGAGTAGCCATTCTTTTATTCCTTCATTTTCTTAATAAACTTGCTTTGACTTTACTCCATGGACTCGCCCTGAATTCTTTCTTGCATGAGATCCAAGAACCCTCTCTTGAGGTCTACATCAGCACCCCTCTTCTGTAACAACGATGGTGATGGCTAACATTTATTGAACCACTTCTATGTTACAGGGTCTATGCTAAGCTATGCACTTGACATGTATTCTCCCATTTCATCTTCACACCAACCTTATTGGTAAATATTTCTGTATCCTTTCACAGATGAATAAACTGAGGCTAAAAAAGATCACTTCTTTCACAGAAGTATTTGTAAATGCAACAGATTTAGTTCAGATGTGCACTAAATTACTCCTTCCTAAAGGATTTACACATCTCAAGAGTTGAATTAGTCATCTTTGATAGATATCTTAGAGACTTAAATGTAACAACAGTCTTCCCTAATTGGTCCCCTTCCAGAGGAAGGTCCCTGAAGTAGAAGCTTTGCCCCTTACTAGCTAGGGGATTTGCCCTCTGAGATTGAATTTCCTCCTCTGTAAAGTGGGAATAAGCAACATTTAACCTCATAAGGTTACGAAGATTACACTGAGGAACATATGTAATGCATCCAGTATGATGATTGACATATCCAAGTCCCTAAATATGTTAGCTGTTTTATAATAGATGGTTCGAGAGTGACACCAATGGTGGGTGGGGCTAGAGTTAGAACTCACTTATTTGACAGATACCTATCACATTTAAAAGTTTCCTGCCGAATGAAATACATCTTAATATCAACCATTCATCTACACACGTATTTATTCATTCAACCCTTTATTGACCAATTACCTGTGATGTTCAGTGTTTTGTTTTAATGCTGGAAACAAGACTCCTGTTTGCTGAGTAGTTCACCCCCTGTAAGGGTGTTTATCCACCCCCGTGACAGGCAAAACATTTGGCCCCAATTCTTCAGTGTACTCTCAGTGTCCACACTTTTGCCATAAAACTTCAAAATCTGTCATATGAAAGGTAGAGTATACCCGCAATCCCTTGACCATGAACTTGGACACCTGACTTGCTTTGGACAGAAGGATATTAGCAGACATGAACATGACCAAGCAGTGGCTTGAAATGTGCCTGTGCAGCTAGGCATTCCTCTCTGTGCTTCTGTCATAGCCAGGAAAAGAGTTTCCCCAGGTAGCTGCTACCCTTTCAGCCTGAGACACAGCATAAACACGTGTGGAGCAGAGACCACACTGTTGAATCATGGGCTTGTGGTAGGAAGCAGAGGCACTATCCCCACCCCAGGCAGAGCTTTTCCACTCAACCTGTGCTACCATGAAATACTTATTGTTGTATGCCTCTAAGATCTCACAGCAAAAAGCTGAGCAACACAGCCACAAACCATTATTACACAACAGAGAACATGGCCAGTGATCTGACGAAGGTACGAATGCCCTAAGGGGAATTCAAAGACTCAGATGTTCTTATTTGGGAGTTAAATATAAAACACCTTTCGCATGCTTGATGGCACTGTGAGAATCTAGGATTTAATTCTGTGAATAGAAAGCAGATAAGAAGCCAGAAGTAATTGTGCACTTCATTCAAATTCACACCAACCCTACGCACTAGCTAACCTCTGCCTATTTTGATATTGCATTTCACCGTAGTGGTAACTAGATTTTTCTCTCCCACCTCTAGCCCAGCATAGCACATTCAGTAACCATCTCTGAATATAGCCTCCACCTATTAGAATGGTGCTTCTGCCCTCTGGCCTGAGTCTTTCTCTCCCCCTCATACTGAGCTCATTTTTGGTGTTAACCTGCTATCTGAGCTGACTTTGCTTTTTCCATGTCCTCAGTGTTATTAATGCAAAGGAAACCAACCTGCCAGTCCAAGCCATGGCCAGTCTCTAGAGGCCATGCCAGGAAACTCTGGGCTATAGTGAGATTACCAGCTATGAAGTAGAAAGGGCAGATAGGAGGAAATGCTTCTGGTGACACAGCTAGCCCAAGTGGCTGTTTAGTTCTATAAATGCCACAGTCTCATTAGGCTGTAACAGAGATTGAATTTCCTTCATTCCTCCACGGGAGAAGAACATGAGTTGCCAAGTTGGTACAACCTGACCCCACCCTGAGTCATGCCTGGTGAGCCTAGGAAAGAGTCTTTGACCTCAAAATGCATCAGGAATCTTTTCTCTGGAATGAAATTGCGACTGATTACAGCCTAGTTATGTAATTTTGTACAGCAGGGTCTCTCAACCACAGCCTACCAACATGTGCGGTTGGATAATTCTGTGTCTTGTGATGTAGGGGGCTGTCCTGAACCCTGTAAGGTATTTCCCTGCATCTTCTAGCCCTGGCCTCTACCCATGAAATCAGCAAGCAGATTCCCAGCTGTGATCACTGAATGTGTCCCCAGGCACTGCCAAATGTCACCTGGGGGACAAAATTGCCCTTTACCCTCTGAGAACCACGGCCCTAGAGATAAGGCCTATGAATTCCCACTTAAGGCACCAGGACTGCCCTGTCTCCTGTCTTTTTCTAAACCTATTTAACTCTTTCCTAAATCCCCCGAGAGAGACTGTATCCTTAGAATACTTTTGTTTGTTAAATTTAGTTATCTAGAATTGCTTTCCATTATAAGCAATCTAAAGAACCATGGTTTCATGTGACAGGAACTCAGTAAATATTTTTAGGGAGCAAACTCATCATGCAAAGATCTACTGGGAAGCCCAGGAACAAACAGAGCAAGTGCGAGGGTCTCAAGTCCCCCTAAAGAAAGGGGTCACCTGGGGTCTTACCATCACCCACAAACTGAAGCAAGGCCAGGTCGATCTGCCTCTTCCAAGGAGAGCCTTTCTGAAGGGCAATTCCATAACCGGTGGTGGCAAAGATGTACCCACTCCCGATGGTCACCAGCTTGCAGCCTTCATCCCTCCCGGCCTTGTAATTCAAGACCGCAGCATCATAGATGAAAGCATCCAGCTTCCTGAAATGACAAGAAACCAAGGGGTCAGAGGGATGGCCAGGTACCACCTCGGGGTCTGGCTCCTGAGGCCTGATCCTGAAAGCATCACACACTTTCTTTCATGCTGGTGATGATGACTCATGGCCTCTCCATCCCCTCGTCATAAAAGGATCTATTTTTAATGAGGAGATAAAAGCCAGAACCTTTTCTCTCCAACTTACAAGAGGCAGCTAAATAAAGACATGAAGGATCCATATACCCAAGTGAGTAAACAGTCGAGTTTGCTGGTTTGCTAAGTGTTTGTCCTTAACATTCCCAACAGTGGAGAACACTGGCCTATTTAGAAAGGTTTGCATCAGAACAAAATAAACCACTAAGGGGCAGAAGAATTTGATGGTAGTGTATGTGAAGGGGAAAGGAACTAAATAGGAATGATATTTTTTCCTCCCAAGAGAAATACGTGTGCTGCTTATTTATCATACAGAAATTATTGCAGAATGTTTAAAAATCCAAATAATACAGAAAAGTATTAAAAATCATTAAAATTAAAACTACCTATAATTCTATAACTCAGATGCAACCTTTGTTGTTAGTGAATAGCCTTCCAAACTTTTTAATGAGTATGCACAAACACGCATACACAGAGATTGGCAAACTTTTTTCTGTAAACACAAGATAATAAATAGTTGAGGCTTTGTGAGCCATACAGTCTCTGTTGCAGCTATTAAACTCTGCTGTTCTAGGGTGTTACGGGCTGCACTGTGTCCACCCCTAACATTCATACAGAAGTAGGATGAACCCCTAATCCACTGTGGCTGGCATCCTTATAAAAAGGAGAAATCTGAACACAGACATGCATACAGGGAGAACACCATATGAAGACTGGAGTTATGCTGCTGCAAGCCAAGAGCTACCAGAAGCCAGGAGAGAGGCCTGGAACAGATCCCTCCTTGGAGCCTTTGGTGGAAGCGTGGTCCTGCACATGCCCTGATCTTGGATATCTAGCCTCCAGAGCTGCGAGACAGTCGTTTCTGTTGTTTAAGCCACTCAGGTTGTATTCCTTTGTTATGGCTGCCCTTGGAAACCAAGACATAGCGCCAAAGCAGCCATAGAGAATGTGTAAATAAACGAACTTTGCTCTGTTCCAATAAAATGTTATTTAGGAAAACAGATGGGTCCATGGTCTGTAGTTTGCCAACCCTTGTTTTAATCCTGAAAATGTTATTATGCCACACAAACTATTTCACGAATTGCTTTCTTCTGTCATTCCATAGTGAATGTATTTCCACGTCAATAAACGTAGCACTTTTAAATTTTTTGATATATTTATTTTTATTGAGGTATAATGTATGTGCAATAAAATGCCTGATGAATTTTTACATACTTATATATCCTTGAAATCACCACGCAGTTCAAAATGTGGAATGTTATCATTTCCTTAGAAATCCTACGCACGCCCCAGAAAACAAGCATTAGGTAATCTCTCCAAGGGCACAATTGTGCCTAAATATTATTATTTTATTATTCAGATGGAGTCTCACTCTGTTGCCCAGGCTGGAGTGCAATGGTATGATCTCAGCTCACTGCCACCTCCACCTCCCGGATTCAAGTGATTCTCGTGCCTCAGCCTCCCACATAACTGGGATTACAGGTGCCTGCCACCACTCCTGGCTAATTTTTATAGTTTTAGTAGAGACAGGTTTCACCATGTTGGTCAGGCTGGCCTTGAACTCCTGGCCTCAAGTATCCACCCACCTTGGCTTCCCAAAGTGCTGGGATTACAGGCCCTAATAATGATTAGATCCCTATCAGTGGTCCTGGATATCGTTTCCAAATGTTAAAGTTATTTAACGAGGCTGAAATGATCACTGTGGAATGCAGGGATGAATGTCTCAACTCTAAAATGAGTAAGAAAACTAAATTGGAGATGACTCAATTTCATGACACTTTCTCAACCTTATTGCCTTTCTTTCTTTAACAAGAAAACATAAAACAGTGAAGCAAAAAAATAAAAATAAAAATGGCAAAGAGAGGATGTGAAATACTGCATCCTTTCAGAGATAGCTGCCGAAGGACTCCCTATGGGAACAAAACTATTTGGCAGGTTTACAGCCATGTTCTTCATTTTAATTTTTCTGTTTCTATAATGGTTTGAGGTGGCACAAAACTGTAGGACTTGTCTCATCCATAGAAACACTCTGAAGCTTTGATCTCAAGGTGGGGGAATCAGAGACTTGGTATTAAGTTCTGAGAGTATTTAAAGGGAATCAGATCAAGAAATAGCAGAAGAGAACTGGGCACTGATTGGCAACAGTGATGGTAACCTAGAACTGTCATTTGTAGCCTAGAGCAACCTAGAGCTTGGCTTGATGACAGCAAGTCAAGAGGAACAGCCAGCAATAGTGAGACCTATAGAAATATGGGATGGAGAGTTATACAAGGTCAAAAGGAATTTGTGTATCGTGGGAGTAAGGTGTGTAACAAGAACACTGGAGTAGTAGGTAAAAGGGACCTGAGTTCTAGTCTAGGCTAGGATGATGGTGCAACCTAAGGAAAGTCACTTTCTCCTTTTGGATTTCTGGTTTCTCCTCTGTGAGAGGAGGTGGTCATTGTGGTCTTGCTGAGACACTTGTTCAGCTGTGGCATTCTAAGATTCTGTGAGCCAATAGACATCTTCTGTGGCTATCCATAGGGAAATTGAAACTCTGGATAACACATGTATCCCGAGGACTTAGGGCCATGGAAGGTGTTGGTCTCTTGAAAAAGCTGAGATACTTGCAACGTCAATACTTCCCATATCCAAGTTGCCATGGAGATACAGAACCTTGGTTTTATTTAGACTTTCTAAGTCCCACCCAACACTCATCTCTCCATTCCTCAAAAAATAAACATAAACACACACACGTACACACAGGCACATTCAAACATTAAGGCCCTCTGTTGGAATTCATGGGGTGAAACCTTCTCCCATCCTGCTAAGCCACTGTGTACTGAGGTGCTGCTGGGCTGGAAATCTAACTATGTACCTAGCAACCACATGAGAGTTGTCCAGAAGCAGTTTAAGTTGGTATTTTATGGACAGGCATAGACATCTGCAAATCAGTAGCATATTTCATGACAGGTCTTTTTGAGCTGAGCAACAAACAGACATATGAGTACAAGGAATAAAGAAAGTTTTCTTTGGGAACGAAGTTTGTAAAAGCACAATGCTGAAAAGTCAGAGGCAGGACAGCTGCAAAAGATGTGGTTGACTCTGACCAATGCAATTACACATTGGCATGACTGGGGTGGGGTGGCCTGGTGGTCATGCTCTCAGAGGGGTCTGGCCATGGAGGGGCACAAATGGGCCAGCCCTCCATGGCCTGACTGTCATCTTAGGGCCATGTCAGAACCAAAGTAATGACAACACAGAAAGGAAACTGTAAGGCCACACGAACTGGTTTCTAGACTCTAGAAAGCTGGGGCCTACACACAATGGCTACAGATAGCTGCATGTTTAAAAACATCCTGGGGCATACACAGTCCCCTTTAAGGGAGATGGTCATTGTCTGAGACACCGTCTCACACCAGTCAGAATGGGCTATTATTAAAAAGTCAAAAAAATAACAGATGCTGGCAAGGTTATGAAGAAAGAGAAATGATTATACACTGTTGATGGGAGTGTAGATTAGTGAAACCATTGTGGAAAGCAGTGTGGTGATTCCTCAAAGACCTGTACTGGGTATATACCCAAAGGAATATAAATCATTCTATTATAAAGACACAGGCACACATATGTTCACTGCAGCACTATTCACAATAGCAAAGACACAGCATCAACCTAAATGCCCACCAGTGATAGACTGGATAAAGAAAATGTAGCACATACATACTATTGAATACTATGCAGCCATAAAAAGAACAAGATCACGTCCTTTGCAGAGACATGAATGGAGCTGCAGACCATTATCCTGAGCAAACTGATGCAGGAACAAACTATGAATTAAAATAATAGCAAATGGAATCACTAATAATCACTTTGAAAAAAAGAGATGGCCATTGTCTGCAAGGTGTTTTATAAAATACTTAGCATTTTACAGACATCATCCCACTGAGGCCTCACAACTATCCAGTAGCAAGATATGATTATTATTGTTGTTATTATTTTCCTATTCTGTCTATGAGCAGAAAAGTTTCAGAGAGGCTAAGGCAGCTTGGGGCTCCATGGTGATATTTCCGGACTTTATATTATAAAACCCTCTAGGACCACACTGTCCAATAGAACTTTCTGCAATGCTGGAAATGCTCTGACACGGTCTACTATGAATGTTGAGCACTTGAAATATGGTTAGTGCAACTGAGTTGTAGATTTCATTTAATTTCATTGATTTAGATTTTAACATAGGGGAATCCCACGTGCCTATGGACTATTGGCAGTGGATGGCACAGCCCTACATGTTCCGTGGCAAGCAAGGGGGAGGCTTAGGGAGCAGGACTCTGGGTCTCCCTTCTTGCTCTGACCCAAAAAGTCTACTTTTGATCTGTTTTCTATTGGAAAAAATAATTGTTCCTGTTGTTAGAAATAAAAATCCCCTAAATCTCTGAGATTCGTCATCAGGGACTTTGGGCAAAGCACCTGTATTTCTGAGGCTCAGTTTTCTCTATGAAAAATGGATCCAACTTGCTGGGCATGGTGACTCACACCTGTAGTCCCAGCACTTTGGGAGGCCGAGGTGGATGGATCACCTGAGGTCAGGAGTTTGAGACCAGCCTGACCAACATGGAGAAACCCCGTCTTTACTAAAAATACAAAAAAAAAAAAAAAAAAAAAAAAAAATAGTTGGGCGAGGTGGCACATGCCTGTAATCCCAGCTACTCAGGAGGCTGAGGCAGGAGAATAACTTGAACCTGGGAGGTGGAGGTTGCAGTGAGCCGAGATTGCGCCATTGCACTCCAGCCTGGGCAACAAAAGCAAAACTCCATCTCAAAAAAAAGAAAAATAAAAGGAAAGAAAAATAGAGCCAACATTATTTGCCCTTAAAGGGCTGTTGGGAATAAAGTGATATAAGTAAAGTATGTGTGCAATGCTCAGAACAAAACAAATGCTCAAAACACATAAATGCATTTGATCAAATTCAGATTTTATGGCAAAGGGGCTCACCAATTTTATGGATCCTATAGAAGAAATCCAGTTCTGCATACTTTATATGCATTATTATATTTTTTTGGTCCTTCTCCTTGTGCAGGGATGGGCATACTACTGCTTTCCCTATTATCAGATGGAGAAACTGAGGCATTGAGCATTAAAGTGACTCAGCACCATCACCCAGCCCATACATGTCAAACGTTGCATTGGAACCTACGCAGTCTGACACCAAAGGCAACTGACATAACCACTGTGACCAAGCCATGTTATCCATAAGACTTGTGGAGTAAGTGGAGGCAACTCTATTACTTAGGAAATTCAGATTGGGGATTTTAGCTATAAACAAGCCAAATGTTTTGAAAGAAGAGGCAAGGATGGGGCCAGAGCAGCCAGAATTTCAATAGTTGTGGTGGGTTGTTCCACTTCATCTGTCTCGTTCCTAACAGCCGCACAGTCATCTAAGGGGCTGGAGTTACCTTCATAGAAAACTCTTGCCCCTAACATAGTCTACTGCAGTCCATCAGAAGACATTTACGTGTAGGTGGCCATAGCTTCTTGTTGAAGATGGAGGGTAAGAAAGAGAAAAAAGGCCACCTGAAATAGAAACCCGCCATATTTCAAGTGCTTAGTTTCCATAGTAGACAGTGTCAGAGTATTGGTCCAATGTGGACCAACGGCATTTAGAGGGGTTGAGCTGCGACTGCTGGATGCAGAGTGATCTGTTAGGCTGCAGCCTGGTATTGGCAGCACTGGCTTGGAACACCATTGAGGGGCTGGTTCCTTAGAACCAAGAGCAGCCAACTGAAAGCCCAATTAAGAACACACAGCTAAGGGAACCCAGTTACTCTTCTCTGCTTGGTGCATGTTCTCTTCCTTTTTTCAAGAGGAAATTGTCTTTGTGCCACATTCTCAGTTCCTACCAGGTACCAGGGTTGTGTTTCTCCCACTGGGTAGCAGGAGGTTCAGAGGTCAGGTCTGAGAACTGTGGGATGTTGCCCATGATGAGGACAGAGATCCCATCTGACACACCTGGGTCCATGGCACCTTTCTGCCTCCACTCCCTATAGAAGATGTTGGAGAGGAGTGATCACTCTTCTCCAATGTCTGTGACAGACCAAAGACACCTTGGCTTTCCATCATGAGGGCTAGAGCAGTGCTGGAGCCCAAATGAATTCCACGCTATGCTGGCTGCATGACAGGCTCACCCCCTGCCAGGCGTCTTAGTGGCTGTGCGGGTGCCATTACCTTCTCCATCACCGGCAGTTCCTCAAGGAGCACAGATGATTAGAAATGACAGTAATTCAGAATGAGAGGGGGAAATAAGACCTCCTCTCTGTAAATTAGCAAAGAAGCAAGGTAAGGAGGGATGTCACATGTGCCCCATGCTACTTTAACCTAGTGGTTTCCTGCCAGACTTACTGACAGCCCTCAAGAGCTGCTACAGCTTTCACAAGTGTGTAGATCTGACCCCATTCCTTCAGTCTGTGAGTCTCTCTTATACATGCACAATGGCCTTGAAAGTCCAATCCTAGCCCCAAGACTGCTTGTTGGCAAATCTAATTGTCCCTACACCGGGGAGGACCATACCCCACAGTCGAAGCATGGACACGTTAGGGATGGGAATTTGTATTGTCAAGTGACTTGACATTTCCTAATCAAAAGTTTCCGGTTTTAGCTCATCATCTTCTTATGCATGTTTGCAGATGCTCTCTGGGGGTCTCAGCACATTTAAAGGCTAATTATATAGTTAAAGTTAATTATTCATTCATTAACATTCAAGAAGCCTTTAACAAGACACTGCTTGTCTTGATGAATTAATGAAACCAGCGTGTGCGTGTGTGTGTGTGTGTGTGTGTGTGTGTGTATGTTACTGAAAATTAAAACATCTCTTTGATGATAACTGAATGTATTTCTTTCAGGTCAAACCAAACACTTGCCAGGAAGAGAAACACATTAACACGTGAGGTCAGTTGGCATGTTTGGGCAACTGTGGAACAGGGAACACAATTCAGATTTACCTTCACCAGCTCCATGAGTGAAGCCCGGTCATGGGACCTCTCTGAGCTTCAGTTTTCTCATCTGCAAGACGGGAAATAATACCTTATTACAGGACTGGCTGTTGGATGGATTACAATGGAAGTGAAGGTGTTTTGTTTGTAATTGCAGATGCCGATGGGATTTAGGAGATTGTCTGGCAGTGGTGGTATCACTATGCAGAGAAGCAGTGGAGGTGTGGAACACCACCAGGTACCCATCAGGGAAGGGCATTCATGATGCCCAGAAATGGTACCACTGGGGCATGACAACCTTTGAAATTGTTTACTTGGGCAAGAGACACTCAACCTATACATAGACTATCTGCCATCAGCACAGGATGGCCTAGAACTGGCTTTGGGAAAATGGCCTAGAATCACATTTTGATTCTGGGTTTGTGAATGCAAACTCTAAAGTCAGAGTTATACCAACATGGATGAATTTTCACAAAGGAAGCATTTTTCAAAGCAAACTCCATTAAGCTAATTTAATTCCTCGATCGATGTCTTGCATAGCATAGTTAAATCGTTTCCAATTTTTTTGGAAACATTTTTACTGGGGTCAATTCTTTTGTGTTTAAATTTTATAAATATTTGCTTCATCAATCAGCATTTGGACCACAACAAATTTTACTAATTTATAACTTCTGACATTTTGAGTTCCCTTTTGTGGTTATTATTCTCACTAAGTCCAATTCTCCTGGGTCAAAATTGTACAGAGAACCAAAATTAGCTGAGAAGATTTGAGTCATCTATGGATTTTTAGTCAATACCAAATTTCACCCTATGTGCTTTCAGCTCTTGTCAGTTTACTTTGTGTGGGTTATTTCTACCAATAATATTCACTGTGAATTGGGCAAAAAAGATGGATGGTTAATATTTATTTTTTAGCTGAGAATAAATCCTGAGCGATTTTATAAGACAGAGGTGGTAAGAAGCAGAGAAGAGGAGAGGACAAAAGAGAGGAAGAGAACTAGGCAAGAGGAAGAGATCCAGATGGAAGGAGGTACCAAGCAAAACAGGAAGACAGAGACAGAAAGAGAGAAAGAAGAAAAGATGAGAAAGAGAAAGTGAGAAAGAGAAACAGAGGAGAAAGAGATAGTAGTGAGGTACAGAGAGGGAGAGAATAAAAAGTGAGATATATTAATTGCAAGAAACTAAGAAAAAAAAGGAGGGAAAGAAACAAAGAGAAAGAGGATAGAAGAAGGTGATGAGGAGGGAGTGAGAAGGACAGTGATATAGTTTGGCTGTGTCCCCACCCAAATCTCATCTTGAATTGTAGCTCTCATAATTCCCACCTGTTGTGGGAGGGACCTGGTGGGTGATAAGTGAATCATGGGGGCAGTTTCCCCCATACAGTTCTTGTGGGAGAGAATAAATCTCATGAGATACGATTGTTTTAGAAGAGTTTTCCCCTCTTACTTGGTTCTCATTCTCTCTTGCCTGCCACCATGTAAGACATGCCTTTCACCTTCCATCATGATTGTGAGGCCTCCCTAGCCACATGGAACTGTGAGTCCATTAAACCTCTTTTTCCTTATAAATTACCCAGTCTCGGGTATGTCTTTATCAGCAGTGTGAAAATGGGCTAATAGAGAGGGAGGGGGAGAGAGAGAGGGAGAGGGGGAGAAAGAAAGAGGGAGGGTGGGGATAGAGAGAGACAGACAGAGAGAGAGACAGAAAGAATACCCAAGAGATGGAATGTACCCACTTTGTCTATTGACTGCTAATTTCAAAGAGAGGGAAGGACTGAAATGCTTGAGCAAATCCATCTAGCTGTAAGTACTTTGTTTCTGTTAAATTTAATGTTGGACCCAAACTGACTATGCCCAAGGAGTTGACAGAGTATGTAATCCAATCTCTTCATTTTTCAGATGAGGCCACTGAGGCCCAGAGATCTCTGCTTAATGTTTCCAGACCGGTCTGTCACTCACCAAAGCAGTGCGCCTTCAAGACACCATTGCCGGGCTCCTCCAGTGCAAGGCCTCCGCTGGGACGCAGGGTCAGAGAACTGGCTCTGCACACTTTGTGGAAAGTTGGGCAAGTCTAAATATTTCTCTAAGCCTTGATTTCCCCATCTGACAGGAAGGAAAACATAATCTGTCTCCTATGTTGGTGCACTGGCTGAATGAAGTCACAGTCATAAATTTGGTGAATTGCAAAGCACTATGCAATACTGTATTTTCTTCACCACAACTCACGCTCTGACATTGGCACAGTATTGGTTCTTTCTGGAATGTTACTCTTTATGGAGCTTCTTACAGTGGACTTTTCAATGGTTGGGATCAGAGCTAACCATTCTGCTGCCGATTTCATGAAGCATAGCATTTTTATAATATTAGAAAGATGGCTCAAAAAGGTTTCCTTTGTTCAGACTTTTCTTGAACATTTACTATGTGCTGGACTCTTTGCCTGAATATCTCATTTAATCTTTGCAATGCACTTCTAAGGGAAGGCAGCACAATTAGTATAATTTTATAAGAGCGGAAAACTGGAGTTTAAGATGTTAATTAATTTGTCCAAGGTCCTAACACTGGATGTTACTGGAGTGAGAATTAGAATCCAGGATGCTTAGCCTTTAAGCACCCCATCATACTGTTAATAGCGATGATACCGCAGAACTTGTCACACAGAGAGGACTGAAAGACAGGGACTCTCAGGGGCCAGAAAACATGAGAGTGAAAGAGAGATTATGAAAAACATCGAGATTTGTGAAAATGCTATTATGTGTTAGATAGAGTGCAGGGTACTTTCCATAAGTCAACTTAGTTATTTCTCAGAGGAATTCCAGGAAGTGGGATTTTACACATGTGGGAATTAGGCTCAGGGAAGTTATTTAATTCGCCAAAGGTCACACAGCTGGTATTAGAGACAGAATGTTAAAGTAGGCATTTTTTACTCCAAAATCCACTCAGAAAATATAAAAATAAGCAAATCAAATAAATTGACTATATAAGTTTGAAGGCTTTCAGAAAATATAAATACTTACACCAAGAAATTCTATGTCCTGGTTTCATTCCTAGAAAACCACTTGTAGGGGTACACCGAGGAATCCCCAATGATCCTTAACATAGTCATATGACTGATAGCCCTCATCCCATCCCCCAAAAAAATCTAGTAAGAAGAAAATGCTTAAAAAAACCTCTGATGCATGCATATCATAGAATTCTTTCCAGCAGTCAAAGAGAATGAAGGCAAAAAATGGAAAGCTTTCCAAAATATATCGTTCACTGAAAACCAAACTGCGACATACTGCATAGAGTTTGATAGCATTCCACAGAATAAAATTGTATTCTTATGTGCAGACATATTAATATATGCAAATGCAGACTGGGCACAGTGGCTCATCCCTGTAATCCCAGCACTTTGGGAGGCCGAAGTGGGTGGACTACTAAAGGTCAGGAGTTTGAGATCAGCCTGGGCAACATGGTGAAACCCCATCTCTACTAAAAATACAAGAATCAGCTGGGCGTCATGGCGCACCCCTGTAGTCCCAGCTACTCAGGAGGCTGAGGCAGGAGAATCACTTCAACCTGGAAGGCGGGGAGGTTGCAGTGAGCCAAGATCATACCACTGCACTCCAGCCTGGGCAACAGAGCAAGACTCTGTCACACAAAAACAAAAACACATACAAATGCATATAATAAAAGTCTGGGAGAAATGGAACGTACAGCAAACAGACAACAGTTTGGCATTGAGATGCCAAGCCAAAGGAATGATTCCTTATCCATATTTTCATTTTTTTACAATGAGGATCTATTTTTTAATGAGAAGCAATATAGCAAAATGGTTAAGGGCATAACTCCTAGAGCCAGTTCAAATCCCAGCTCTGAAGCTTACCAGCACTGTGCCTGCGTCATGACTTAACCTGTCTATATAGTGGAGATGCCAGGCATGCCAACCTCATGGAGGAGCTGTGAAGATTAAACGAAGAGTTATAGGTAATGCACTCATAAAAGCTCCTGGAGCCAGGCCAGTAATCCCAACACTTTGGGAGGCTGATGAGGGTGGATCCCCTGAGGTCGGGAGTTTGAGACCAGTCTGGCCAAGATGGTGAAACCCTATCTCTACTAAAAATACAAAAATTAGCTGGGTATGGTGGCACACACCTGTAATCTCAGCTACTCTGGAGGCTGAGGCAGGAGAATTGCTTGATCCTGGGAGGTGGAGGTTGCAGTGGGCCAAGATCGTGCTGTTGCACTCCACCCTGGGTGAAGGAGCCAGACTCTGTCTCAAAAAGAAAAATACCTCCTGGCATGGAATGATGGCTACCTAAACAACCAAGACCAGGAGGCAGGGGATAGGGATGGTACGAGAAATCGGCCAGCACAATTACCACGTGATGGTGGGAGTTCACAAGCAAGACTCCACTTTGCATACCTCTCTGCTGTGCATCCCTGTGGAATACAACACCACTCCTCACAGCATACCCAGATAAAGTACTGGACAGCATCGCCTCTTCCCCGGTCCGCAAGACAACTGAGGACAGCCTCCTCTGTCAGTGCTGATGTCAGACACCTATCAGGAGGTGATGATGGGAAAACCACACTACAGCCTAGGTGAGTATACCTCCAAATTCATGTCCACCTGGGACGTCAGAGTATGCCCTTATTTGAAAATCATGTATTTGCAGATATAATTATTTAGGGATCTTGAGATAAAGTCATCCTGGATTTAGGGTGGGTCCTAACTCCAACGGCTGGAGTCCTTAGAAGAGGAGACATACTGAGGGAAGAAGGTTACCTGCAGATGGAGGCAGAGATTGGAGTGATGCAGCCACAAGCCAAGAGATACCTGGAGGCACCAGAAACTGGAGGAGGCAAGGAATGACCCTCACTTAGAGCCTTCAGAGGGAGCAAGGTCCTGCTGACACCTTGATTTTGGACTTCTGGGCCCCAGAACTGAGATAATAAAATTCTGTTGTTGTAACCCACCACGCTTGTGGTCATTTGTTATGGCCACTCTAGGAAACTACTTCACTGGGGACACCTGAAGGTGCAGTGCCTGAGTTCCTATCACTCCTCCACCTGCATTTCTCTACAGGAGGAAGGAGGCAGGGCTTGCTTTGGGAGAGGCGGCTGTCTGGGGTTGGCCCCGGGCACTTTCCATGGGGTGTAAACAGTGTCTTCTAACCTGTGCTAGAGGCTTTCGGTGGCCTGAGTGAGCCAGTACCAGGAAAACTCACTTCTCCCTGCAGCAAGAGAACACACAGGGCTGATACATTAACACCATGACCTTTTTAGCACCTGGGTCAGTGGAGATGTGTTTATAATTTTACGGTGGGGAGAAAGGAAGCTGAGCTATTCCAAATCTGCGATGCTTCATGGGCAAGAGCAACTTCCCAGCTCCTAACCCCACGACCTTGTAACAGATAGGTACAACCCTTGCCAAGCTGTTCCCTTCTCAGGACAGGCAGGGGTTAGCACAACATCACAGGTCAGAAAAGATGTTGGGTCTTCAACTGAATGCTGCCACTACTACTCACTAGATGTTAACCTTCGGATGAGCTCTGGCTTCTGCCTGAACTTCAGTGTCCTCCTCTATAAATGGAGAAAATGACTGTCTGGCAGAGTTGAATCCAGAGGAAATGAGATCACATGTTTGAAGTTCCCATGTGAGTTCAGCAAGCAATAACAAGAGGTGGGCCAGGTGTGTGGGGGCTCACACCTGTAATTCCAGCACTTTGGGAGGCTGAGGCAGGCGGATCACTTGAGGTCAGGAGTTCGACACCAGCCTGGTACAACATGGCAAAACCCTGTCTCTACTAAAAGTACAAAAATTAGCCAGGCCTGGTGGCGCACATCTGTGGTCCCAGTATTCGGGATGCTGAGGCACAAGAATCACTGGAACCCAGCAGGCGGAGGTTGCAGTGAGCTGAGATCTCGTGACTGCACTCCAGCCCCGGTGAAACTCTGTCTCAAACAGACAAACAAAAACAAACAAGAGGTGATCCCTAAGGATATAGAACCTGCCACGGAGTTCTTGCTTCTTCACAGTTCTTCCCCAAGAGGAATTTTCTGACCATGTGCTTCCTGTGGCTTGGCTGGAATAGAAGAAATTCATTTCCTCCACCCTCTAGCTCCATGCATTCATTTATTTTCCTCATCTCAATGGAAGAAGAAACATTAACCCTTTTGAAACAGTAGTAAAGATTTTAAAGAAAAAAAGAGATCTTTTGAAGTAAAAATATGAACAAAATTGGTACTAGGTTTTGTATAATGGTGGGCAATTAGAAACGGCCTTAATTGTGGAATATTATGAGAACAGTCATATTTTTTATTTTGTTTACATTGGGACTCAAAGCATGGGCTCTGCAGTAAGATTGATCCCAGACACGCTGCTTAATCTCTCAATGCCTGTTACCTCAAAGGTGGATGAAAATCATGATAGTCACCGTCATATAGGGTTGTCATGATGTTTAAGTTACATAATGGAGGCAAAGCATTTAAAACAGTACCTGGCACTTAGGTAAGCTCCCAATAAATGGTACCTGTTGGTTAGAAATACCTCACTTGGGCCGGGCGTGGTAACTCATGCCTGCAATCCCAGCACTTTGGGAGGCTGAGGTGGGAGGATCACCTGAGGCCAGGAGTTCAAGACTAGCCTGGCCAACATGGCGAAACCCCATCTCTCCTAAAAATACAAAAATTAACTGGGTGTGGTGGTGTACCCCTGTAATCCCACTACTTGGGAGGCTGTGGCATGAGAATCACTTAAACCTGGGAGATGGAGATTGCACTGAGCTGAGGTAGTACCACTGCACTCCAGCCTGGGCAACAGAGCAAGACTCTGTCTCAAACAAAAACAAAAAAGAAAGAAAAAAGAAATAAACAATAAAAATAAAAACAAACAATAAAAAAAAATAAAAAACAAAGAATTGCTTTGTGTCCAAAGCAATTCAGGTAGCTCACATTCACTGTAATAGAATAAGGTTTACACATACGGATAAAGCAATTGGAGTTAAGTGAATTCAGAAGTGGAATAGTAGCTCGGCCTTAGGGAAAGTCAGTAAACAGATACTCAGGCCACAGGCTCCACAATTATGAAAAAAGAATCATGCATTAAGCTCTGAATTGTGCGGTAGTCCAAACAAAAAGAAAACTGTAAGTTGTTACAAGAATTGTGTTGTTCACAAGATCAAAGCATGCCTCAAACAGAACAAAGCAACGCTCTTCATTGTACAGAAGTGTGAGGGATGCCACAGGACAACATTCTCCACAAGCTGTCCTGTAATAACCATATCAGCAACCTTTTCAAAAATAACTATTTCTTGTAATACCTTTCAGTGCTAGTTAAGGCATGGTGAAAACACAAAGCAGTAAAAGCTAAATTAATTAATATTCCTCTAGCTCAATGAAACTATCACCTGGTCCTTAAATGTGGAAACTAAACAACAGAACTGTCCACTTTGATTGCGAAAAGCAAAACAAATTTGCATATGCACTGATTCAACTTGTATGAATTGTATACACGCATTGACAATACAAGAATGAAATGCAGGAAAAACTACAGAAGTATAGTCAGAAGAAACTTTTTTCTAGCTATTGCAAGTAATACTGTGTTGCTGAAAATTTGTTAAATGTGAAAGAATGTGAAGTCCATCATCCCAATCACCTAGCAGCATCTCTGATAACATTTTGATATATTTCTTTTTAGTCTTTTTACCTTTTTTCCATCTCTGAGTTTAAAGAATTATGATCTCACTTTATTTAACTCCCCCCCAACAATTTTTTCTACTTTAAAAAAGGTTTTATAGGTGGCCTTGAAAATCCTTTAACGTAGTTTTAATAGAGCTTACCAAGAAATAATTCCAAGTACCAAAACAAAACAAAACAAAACAAACAAACAAAAAAAAACAGATGTCTGTGTTTATTTGAGTTTTTATTAAGGAAAAAACTTCTTAACTCTATGATGTGGAAGCAATTTTTTTTGAGCTTTGTTTGCAGTGTGGGGGTAGATCTCGGAAACCAGGTCATTGTCGATCTGATTTTCTCTGGAGATGATGCTATCCCATTTAGAACAGCTCACTGAACCCTGATGTCTATGGTCGCTTTCGAATTCAGCAGCTGTAAATGAACCATTTGTGTTTGATTCTGTTTGGCTGATAAAATAAAGCAAATAAAATCCACTCAAATGACATCTTTGAAAAAATTTGCTCTGCTGAGCAACTGAACTTCAGTGAAGATCCTTATACTCTTCTCGTTCACCTTTGCCTTGGGAATGCCAATATCCCAGAACCAGTTTCTTTTGAGGATAGAAATAATGCTGTGATTTCACCAGTTCTCAGATCATCAATTAATATGATATGTACTCTATCATGTGTGCACATATGTAATATCTAACTTTAGTTTTCAATTCTCCCCCGAACCATAATCCCACGTTTCCAACTGCTTAGGTGGCATTTCCAAGTGGGGAAGTAAGCCTAACTTCCATACTAACTAATTCTGCAATGTAGTTACTTAGCTGAATAGCCTGTTGGGTAATTAGGTTAACAATGTTGAACTTCAGATTCTTCATCTCTTAAAAGGGATATTAATGGTATCCACATCGTAGGGGTGTTGTGAGGATTAATTGAGATTAGGCAGGTGAAGTGCTCAGGGCTGCAGCTCACTAATTGTAAGGTCGCATTAAGTGCAAAGATGCCTGAAGATATGATGATGGTGTCCCAAAGGCACTTCCAACTTAATATGCCTAAACCTAAACTCACATTTTGCCACATCTCCACCCATCCTGCACCCTCCTCCTGAAATATCCTTCCTCTTCCTTGTCCTGTTTAGTCACTACAGAACTCCATCTCTCAACAGTCAACTAGCTAACCTCTCAAAGACATGGACTACTTACATCTGAATCACTAGAAGCGCTAATAAAAATGGACATTCCTGGCCAGGCACGGTGGCTCACGCCTGTAGTTCCAGCAATTTGGGAGGCCAAGGCAGGTGGATCACCTGAGATTGGGAGTTTGGGTCCAGCCTGACAAACATGGAGAAACCCTGTCTCTACTAAAAAATACAAAATTGACAGGGCATGGTGGTGCATGCCTGTAATCCCAGCTACTCGGGAAGGCTGAGGCAGGAGAATCGCTTGAACCCGGAAGGCAAGGGTTGCGGTGAGCCGAGATCGTGCCATTGCACTCCAGCCTGGGCAACAAGAACGAAACTCCATTTCAAAAAAAAAAAAAAAAAGGTACATTCCTAAATCCCACAGGCTTTGTAAACCTGTACTCTAGGACAGGAATTCAGTGCTCATTTGTTTTTCAATGCAAAACTTTCTATGAAGACATTTCAAACATGTGCAGGGAGATGGGACTACACTGTTCCTTTGTTTTTACAGACAAGTCACTGAGGACAACTGAAGCCCTTTTAGAAAAATATTTATTGGTCAAAACACAATACTCCCTAATATTTTTTTAAATGTGCATCAAAAGACACTATCAGTGTAATAGCTAGAACATGAAACGGCAACCCATAGAATAGGAAAAATATTTGCAAATTGTATATCTGATAAGGGATTGATACCCAGACTATATACAGAACTCCTAAAACCTAACAACAACAACAAAAAGAAAACCCAAACAACCCAAATGTAAATGGCCAAAAGACTTGCATATCCACTTCTCAAAAGAAGAAACACAATTGGCCAATAAGCAGGTAAAAAGCGCTCAATACCACTAATCATTATGGAAATGCAAATCAAAACTGCAATGAGATACCACCTCATACCCAGTAGGATGGCTACTACTAGAAAAACAGAAAACAAGTATTGGTGAGGATGTGGAGAAATTGGAACCCTTGTGCCCTGCTGGTGGGAATGCAAATGGGACTGTGGAAAACAGTATGGTTATTTCTCAATAATTAAAAATAGAATTGACATATGATCCAATTATTTCACTTCTGCATATATGCCCAAAAAAAACCCAAAGTCTCAAAAATATATTCACACATCTATGTTCACAGAAGCATGATTCAAAATAGTCAAAATGCTGAGACAACTCAAGTGTCCACTGAAAGATGAATGGATGAGCAAAATGTGGTACCTGAATACAATGGAATAAATATTCCTTAAAAAGTAATAAAATTTTGACACATGCTAAAACATGGATAAACGTTATGCTAAGTGAAATAAGCTAGTCACAAAAAGACAAATACTGTATGATTCCACTTAGATGAGGTATTTAGAGTAGTCAAAATCATAAAGATGAAATGTAGAATGGTGGTTGCCAGGGGCTGGGGAAAAGGGGGATGAGGAGTTTTTGTTTAGTGGGTAGAGAGTTGCAGTTTTACAAAAGAGCTTTGGGGACAGATGGTGGTAATGGTTGTACCACATGATGAATGCATTTAATACCACTGAACCATACACTTAAAAATGTGAAGATGGCAAATTTTATGCTATGTATATTTTATCACAATAAGGAAAAAAGACAATCCTGTCTTCCAATTCTTCTAACATGTAAAAAGAAACCAGCAGAGACCTGCCTGTTTTTCAACACTGTAGTACTGAGAATGAAATCACACAGGGGACTGGGGACCCTGAGAGCTGAAAACTGAGGCTTCTATTCTAAGGAAATTGGGACTTTTCCATAAATGTATACACCCGGAATTGTACATGAAAATCAATTAAAATAAAAAACTATCCCACTGTGTCTTGAAATATTAGGCTCTTTGGAGTTCTAGGGATGTTGTTTAATTTAAATCTGGCATAAGTGCGACGCTTGCAGTTTTGCCCCCATGCCAAAACGGCTTGGAGGACATCAGCTTCTGATGACTGAGCATTTGTAAATCTAAATCTGTCTCCACTCATTTCAGCTTCAGCTCCCTCTTCTAGGGCGGACGTTCTTAAAATTTGATTAGGGCATATCGGAGTCACCTGAAGAGCTTGTTAAACCACGCAGATCTTCAGACCCCTCCTTACAGAGATTCTGATTGAACTGGCTCCGTGGGGCTCAGCAATCTACATTTTTATTAGCACCTATTCTGATTCAGACTCAGGCTACCTTGAGAAGCATTCGTCTAGAAACCTGGGGTCACTGACGCTCATCCACCTTTGGTTCACCGGAGTCCCACAAGGCACAACAGATCTGTGCCTGAAAAATCCCATCTCTGTTGATGTTTACACGTCAAACCCTCTTTTCTGATTTGTCTGATAATTTATCTCCATTTGCTATGAATTTCAATAAACAGTAAAACTTAGCTTTCAAGTTTTTCTCTGCCCAAGCCTTTCTTCAAAAAATTATGGATTCCAAAGACAAGCATTTGGTCTGTCTACTCTGTATATGCCTATCCCAATAAAACATGTTTCTTAAACTCCTTTAAAATAGTTCTGAGCTCTGTTGCACAATGAATAGTGTGTTGGACTTCTAAAACAGTAGTTCTCAAATATTTATGTGTCTCAAAATCACGTGGTGTGGCGTGGTCAGGGGAATGATGCTTATTATAATGAAGATTCACAGGCTCCATGGCTAGAAAGCCTTGTGCTGGGCCCAGGAGTCTGCATTTTGACAGGTAATCATGTGATTCAGGTACAGCTGGTCCACTGGCCAGGCTTGGAGGCACCCAATTTGGGGGCATGATTCTAAATCCTTTCTGCAAAACTGACAGTTGTTTGTATGTGAGGTTTCTCTGAGTTTTCTTAAGTGTTTGACACAAATAAAAGAATCTCAGAACTAGTTCAGAGATCAAAGAATTCAACCGTTTCACTTCTTAGATGGGGAAACTAGAAAGTGACTTGGAGAGGTGACATGACTTGTCCCAGGACACAGCTAGCTAATGCTCGAGCCCAGACTCAAACCCAGCTGGGACTGTCATTTGACCATAATCCAAAGCCCGTCTGGTGTTCAAGACTCTCCCAGAAAATTACAACCCATAATTTCACTGACCCTGGTGTACATGCACGTGGCTTTGCTAGGCAGCAGATGTTACTGAAACGTGTGGGTGGAGCAGTGAGACCCAGCAGCTGAGCCACGTGCTCTGGATGTTCTAAGTCAAGGCCTGCTGGATTCTAGGGTGTTGGGGGAATGTTCTAAAGCTGAGCAATTCAGGAGCAGATGAGGTTACCTTCCTCAACCTTCCAGAGGGATGGAATCTTCTACAGATGCTGGATGTGGTGAAGGACGAGAATGACTTTTTTTTTTAAAGGCTCGGTGGTAGGTACATGAAGATTTCATTGTATTATTATTATTCCTTAAACAGCAATATATTTCATAATGAACAATTTAAAAAGGAAACAAGAGATGTGAAAAGGAAGGAAAAGGCCTATGAGTGTGGTGACGTGGACACTTGAAAGACCGCAGTCTCGTGGTGGGATGTTGAGGAGACACAACCAACACAAAGTTGATCAGATCTTGGTGTAGTTCTGTGGTGGTAATTCTCATATTTTGGTTTTCATAATCATCTGAGGAGTTGAAGTCGTCGTGTCTCATACCGTCCACCAAGAAAAATTCCAAATATTAACAAACGCAACCAAAATAGAAAACACAAGATAATTATCTTGTAATACCAGAATGATGAAAGACTTTTGAATTACGTCTCAAAATTCAAAAGCCATAAGAAAATGGTTGATGTATTTCACTACAAAAAAGATAAAATCTGCATGAAAAAAAAAAGGATCATGAGCAAGTTCAAAAGAAATAGGGAAATATTTGTAACCACATCACAAAAGGCTCATCTGTCCAATATATTAATGAATAAGAAAGAGACCAACAAACCAATAGAAATATTAATAAAAGTAAAAAAGGAATTGCTGACGGCTCTTGAGTATATAAATATGGCCAAAATTTACTGAAAATAAGTGCAAATTTATATCTCAGCACACTTTTTACCTATTAGCAAAATTTTGAAAGATTAATTACACATTGTATTGGCAAAACTTTGGAGAAATAAGCTCTCTCATACACTGATGGGTAAGTACAAATTTCTTTTGGAGGGAGATTTGGCGATATCTGTTAAAATTGCAACTATGACCCACTCTTTCAAGAAATGTATTCTACATTGAATGTGACGCAATCCAAAGATATTCACTGCAGCTTTGTTTGCAACAGCAAAAGACTGGAAACAACCTAAATGTCCAACAGTAGAGGCCTGACCAAATAAAATATGGTATATTTGCATAATGAAAGATTATGACTCTATAAAAATAACTTTATGGCTCTTTATGCATTAATATAGAAAGATTCAGAAGAACATATTGGAAGGATACACAGAGCAAATGTGGTTACCATGGAAGGGTACTAGATGAGGAATAGTGTGGAGAGAAAACTTTTCACTGTTTTTCTTTTTCTGTACCTTTTTATTTTTGAAGTATATAAATATCTTATCTATTCAAAATTTAATTTAGCCCGGGTATAGTGACTCACTCCTGTAATCCCAGCACTTTGAGAGGCTGGGGCAGGAGAATGGCTTGAGCCTTCTGAATTTGAAATCAACCTGGGTAACATGGCAAAACCTCGTCTCTACACGGAACACAACAATTAGCCAGGTGTGGTGGGACACGCCTATAGTCCCAGCTACTCAGGAGGCTGAGGAGGGATGATCAACTGAGCCCAGGGAAGTCCAGGCTGCAGTAAGCTATGATTACACTGCTGTACTCCAACCTGGGTGTCAGAGTGAGACCCTGTCTGAAAAAAAAAAAACAAACAAAAAAACAAACAAACAAAAAAACCAATTACTTAAATAATCAAGGAGCTTGTTAAACATGTATGTGGTTTCCCCAAATATTAACTCTAATGAAATTAAATCTCCAGGAATGAGAACTGCTATGCCCTCATCCCTAAGGGTATATTGAATTATTTCTTTAAAAATGACTTGTGGCTGGGTGCAGTGGCTCAGGCCTGTAATCCCAGCACTTTGGAAGGCCGAAGCAGGAGGATCACCTGAGCTCAGAAGTTCAAAATGTGCCTGGTCAACATGGTGAGACCCCGTCTCTACAAAAACACAAAAATTAGCTGAGCGTGTTGGTGTGCGCCTGTAATCCCAGCTACTCAGGAGGCTGAGGCAGGAGAATTGCTTGAACCTGGGAGGTGGAGGTTGCAGTGGGGCCAGACTGCACCATTGCACTCCAGCATGAGCAACAAGAGTGAAACTCCATCTCCAAAAAAAAAAAAAAAAAAAAAAAACAAACTTGTACTCCTTCAGCTCTAGTTTCTGAGTTTAAAGTAACAATGCAAGGCATCCCCCACATAGGAGATTGAGTATAGAGTGAATCTGCCATCTGCCCAAGTTTTCTAAGATGGATGTTATAGTTATTATATGGCTTCCAGAAAACAATTTGTACAATTTATGGTCACGAATGGTTTCCATTTCCCTCTCTCTCTCTTTTTTTTTTTCGCTATTATATTTTTAAAAAGATTGAAAAAGAAAGAAAACAACCCATTTTGTACTCTGGTTAATAAATGGAGGGAGAGAAAGTCAGCTAGGCATCAACCATTGTCTCCAACCATTATCATCTGCATTTGCGCTCATGGTCTGTCCAAAACGACAGTATATGTTGATTAAAAGACCTCAATGGAAACAAACAAACAAAAATCCCAACCCCATGGCTAAACTGTAAAGTCATCAACAATGGATCTTTTCCGGTATCTATGAAAGTGGAAGACACAAATATTCTACGGCTCAGCAGTTGCAGTCTTCGGTGTATACCAAGAGAAATTCACTCACTCATTAATGAAAGAAGCATTATTCATAGTAGCCCCAAAACAGGACATTACCCAAATGTCCATCAAGATTAGGAGAGAGACATCCATGTGTGGTGTGTTCCAACAATGAGAATGAAAGCACTGAAATTACATGCAACAATCTTGCAAACACAATGTTGAGCCAAAGAAGACAAAAAAGAAAAGCGTGCGGCTTTATTTCTATGTTAAAATAGCAGGCACCAAGAATCTACAGCTTTAGAAGTGCAGGAGGCGGGTGGAAGATATTGACTGAAAGAGGGTGTGGGGTGGGGTTCCAGGGATTGATGACCTGGATGATCGGTTTGTACAAAGCCATAATGCAGCATATTTAATATTTGTGAAATTTCTGCATTTTTGTTATACTTCAAAAGTTTAAAGAAATCATTCCAAGCCAGAATGAGCACTGGGGGAATGAGTTTTTCAGAAATCATAGACTCGGTTTCTAAATAAATGCTCTCCCAGCCCCTGCTGAGATGCCAAAGAGATTCCAAAGGCACAGACTGAAAGGACAGAATGCTCACAGCCAAAATGACCAGGATTTCTATGCAGAAATCCGAGCTTTGATGCTTTAGAGGGGCCTCTGTCTCCCCCTACCAGACACAAAGCCAGCAGCGAGGCCTTCACAATGGGCTTGCAGAATAGCTGAAGAGGAGGTTATTTATTAAGCCACAAGGAGAATACACCTGCAGTCACGTTTCCATGCAGGAATCTGTGACAACTGGAATGCCCCATATGAGCTAATTTTCTGGATAATCAAAATTCCCTCATTCAACAACTCTGTCATTGAAAATAAAATCATTTTTATTGAATTTAATCCTTTCTAAAATGGATTTCATGCATTTCCGACTTTTCGGAAGCGTCCACGGAATAGAATTTAACCTTTACAATAAATAACAACACTCACATTTAGGTACTGTCTATTTCCCATCCAAAATGCTTTCCATCAGATTTTCTCTCTTAGGTCCTATTATTATTCCCATCTTAGGTATGAGGCTATGAAGTATGAGAAACTCTCTCTCCGAAGTCTAAACTCCTAACCCCTGTGCTATCTTTTCTTTACAGCTTCAGCTATGGAGTCTGTGTTACACTTCACAATGCCAACAGACAGACAGGAATGCTAGCTGTAAGTTCAATGATTTGAGTTCTCATTGCTTTTCTCCCATCTTTTCTTTCTCTTTCATCAATATTATACAATTAGTTTTTTCATAAAGCTCCTACTAGCAAGCTGCTCCTCACCACTCCCAGAAAACCTCCTACCTAAAATCAGATAAAAATCTTTGTTTTCACTACTTTAAACTCTCAGCCTTCTTGGATCTTTCTATTTGGTTAAAATATCCTATGGAGTTGGACAAACTTCTTTATCAGTCTAAGAAACCCCTCTGTTTCTGTGCATTTCAAAGCATCCTGGATTTGCTTTTTCTTAACCCAACTCAGAAGGAAACCTGGGATGCTCATTAGATTAACAAAAACAGCCCTCAACTGGGGCCCATCTGGACCACAGTCACTCTCCAGAAATACAACAATGGGAGCAGATAAGAACTGAGGCATGCCAAGAGTCAATTTCTCTAAGGTTTATCGCCTGCAGACCTGTGGAGAAAAGGAAACTGCCATCCTTACCCCGTTTTCAGGCTGACCAAGGCATCCTCTACTCCCTTCTGATTAAATTTGGTCATGTACTGATGCATGTAGGGATAGTTATTCCGAATGTTTCTCTCCGTGCTTCCATTAGGCACTGTCCCAAATCGAAAAGGTGGGGAATAGTCATGAGGTCTCTGAAACTGGAGAGGGAATGAGAAAGGGAGAGAGAGAGCAGGAAAAGAAGGGAGGGGGAGGAGAGAACAAATAAGAAATCAGTGATCATTTCGTCTGGTGTTAGGAGTTAAACACACGCATTAGTGCAGGATGACAATAAAATGTTACTTTTTGGTCTTTCTTTCTACTTAATCACATCTTCAGTCGGTCTGTGAGCTCCAGGAGGGGGGACCCAGCATCTGTTTTCTTCTGTACTATTGCTCAGGTCCTAGCACAGGGCCTGGCTGGGTGCTCCATAGATACTTGTTAAGTTGAAATTTTCAGTGCCATTATAGAGACTAGCACAGTGTTAGGCACACAGTCAGTGCTTAGAAATGCTGAATGAGCTGAACTTAAGGTACTACCTTAGTCCAGTCCATTTATCCACTTCATGATGAAATTTTCTGTGATCTCCACCAATCACTCCCTTCTCTAAACTCCATTTATAATTACCTTCACCTCACCCAGAAAATGACTCTATATTACCACTCATTCATTCTCCACTCACTCAGTCATTCATTCACTCCTGCAAGCACTATTTATCTAGTGCCTAACATTCCCCAGGCGTAACTGCCAGTGCATGGCAGGTTCCATGAATACTTGTTGAGCCAGAGTCCCTGTTGATCTATAGCTTTCAGGGATGCCCAGCACTCGGCTCTCAAGCCCCCCATAAAGGCCTGTAGTCCACGCATCACCAGTCTTCCCTGATGGACTGGATGATTCTGTCTGTCTACCACTTCAGTGTTTCAGGTGACTCAATGAGAGTCGAAGTCAAGAAAACTGGATCTGAGTTCCAGAAATACAGCTAAACACTAGAGATGGCACCGGGCTGTGGTTATAAGTGGGAGCTCGAACTGGCTGGTTGGAAAATCAGGTTCTATCACATACAAGCTACAGAACCCTAGATAACACATTCACTTCATGCTGCCTCCCTTTATTTTCCATCTGTAGAGTGGGGGGCCACCAGGAAGATCTCAACATACGTTTGTCAAGTAACTGTAATAGTGCCTGGACTACAGGAAGCATTCAAAAATAAATTTATGATTACCTTTTGTTATTGTCATTAAGAATGAAAAAGGAACCTGAACGTCACTTTTCTATGAAATATTGAATTCTGGAACTAGAAAGTAGTAACAACAATGACTAACACTTTTCGGGAACCTCGTCGGGTCCAGCACTATGCCAAGAACTTTACAAACATCAGGTCATTTAATCCTTACAAAACCATGCCAGGTAGTTAATCTTAGAGGCTCCTTCTTGCAGATGAGAAAACTGAGGCTCAGAGAGGTTGTGTGACCTATTTAAGATTATGTAACTACCAAGCAGTGGCCCAGAATTCAAACCTGGATGCGTCTGACCGCAGGCGGAGGTCTTAACTCTATCGTTCCTCAGAGACCATTGCTAGTGACTCTCTCCTCATCTAGACATAAAGATTTAAAGACCCCAGGAGGGGAAGAACACCCAGAAAATCAGTGTCAGAACCAGGACCACAGTGCAGCAGTCTCTCTAACTTCCAGGGACCAGTGTGTCTTCCATGGAACCAAGAACCGCCAGGGTAAGCATCCAGATTTACCCAAGAGTCAGACCAGCTAGAAACATTATTCTTTTTTCCAGACTCACACTTCATTTCACCGTTAATTAAAATTTCCAGTTGAAAATCATTTTCCCTAAATTAGGCATGCTGCTACCTAATAAGCAGTCATAACTGGATTTGGGAGAAGTGGCCATTCATTGGACAAATGAGATCCTCCTGCCAGGGCGTGCCTTGCCCTGGGAGTATGTGCGTCCATGTGTGCATGTGTGTGTAGGTGAACAGCAAAATGCTTTTTGCAGTCACTCTGCCAAACAGTGCCTTAACTCATCACCAAAAGCTTAAAAGGCCAAGTTTAGGCTCATCCTCATGGCAGCCGCCTGCTTGGGAGGAGAGAGGGAATAGTGCTGTTCATAAATCTCATTGTAGCAGCCGTTCCCAATCTCCAGAGACATCCGGAGATGGCCTATTTGACTAAATGCCTTCCACTTCACTCCCCATCTGTTGCAGAGGAGCTGCATAGGTCTTTAAAAATTCACTTTCTTCCCTGCCTCTGGGTTGCGCAGTGACAAAGACAGATATTCAGTCTCTGTGATGGTTTCTGCGCTTCTCTGGCCTGGATAGTACCATCACCCACACAAAATTCAGCCTGACACCAAGCTCCAGAAATCTTTTCCACTAGACTAAAGACTGTCAAACTTTTTAAAGCATGACTCACAATACGTTTCCCATCACCACTCCATACACACGCGCAAAATTTCACAGCACTCATTCTTTCTGTGATATACTCTGAGGTTATCCATTATGTTCTGTTTTTTAAAAAATGTCTGCAATCCTTAGACTAATTTCATGGCTCACTAAAGAGCCATGACCTACAGCATGAAAAACAGTGAAGGGGCAAGGATGGCTCAACTCTTAAGTCCCAGGGTCAACATCCAGGACACACTCCGTGCTTCCTATGAGAATGATTCCTAGCAAGACTTTCTCCCAGAGAGTTCCACGTGCAAGCAGAAAGAAACCAATATGGGCCTTAGCAAAGGAAGAGGTAGGACAGAGGTCTCCATTGTCAGCAAGACCACAGAACAATGTAATCACAATATCTGGGGTCAAGAGGAACTCCCCTGGCTTCTCTGCAGGGTTCCCTTGCTGTGTAGGTTAACTGGTTTCACCTGGCTTTGGACTTAGAGGAGACAAGTTCAGGTTCTCATCTGCTGCTTAGAAACTGCACCATTTGGAGCAACCATTTAAGCTCCTGAGCCTCAATTTCTCTATCTGTAAATTGGAGATTTCTTTTGCAACGAATCTTAAAGTGCTTGAAAGAACACCTGGCATCCTCTAATGCTTGGGATAGATCACCTGTTGTTCCCCACACATCATTTCAGCCAAACAATGAAGCCAGGCTCCTTATAGTTTGGAGAACAGAGGATTATTTTCTAATTTTTTTTTCCATCCAATATGGAAGCATGTCTGAAGGTCATCCGAGTGACTAAAACATGGCAAGCATTTGATGATGGAGGAGGTAGACAGGCAACACTTGGAGATAAAATTTCCAGAAAAATGCAGCAATTAACCAAGACATTTTTTCTCTTTTTCATGAACCAAAAGCTACACATTTATTAAAAATATCTATCTGTCTTCTGTGCCTGTAAATAAGGGACATCTGGCAACTGGAGCCCCTATTTCTAGTACAATCTTCTGTTGGTGAAGTCCCACGTGCTTCTTGATGTGAGCAGTAAGCAGGTGTGTCCTTGAGCAGAGAGAGGATGAGCTGGGAGGAGGCCTGGCTGCCTGGACTGGGGCCACTCAGCAGCAGCAGCACAGTGCCCAGAGACAGCACGGCTCCTTGAGAACACATTCCTCGGCTCATCCACTGACAGAAGTTCCCTCAATTCCCTCCATTGGTTGCCACAAAAGACCAACTCAGTGCAGTAACATTTCAGGCCCCAGAAGCCAAGAATGGTTCGAGTCAGGCGATGATGAAGATGATGGAAGGAGTAGGAGGAGAAGGGAGACAAAGAGAAAGGAGAGGGGGAGGAATGAGAGGGGGGAGTGGAAAGGAGGAGGGTAGAAGAAGGAAATAACACATTACAGGATCATCTACCGTGTGCCAGGCATGGTGTGAGGATTATTTCTAATCCTCCTATCAACCTTGCCAGAAAGGAGATAATGTCTTCTCTTTTACAGGAAATTAAGCCTCGGGGGATATTGACATACAGAAGGCCAATCATATGGCAAGGCCAGGATTTGAACCCAGGTCCATTTGACCCCAAACATGATATTGCTCTTTCCACAACATAAATCTGCCTCCCAGAGACGGATTTCCTCTATCAGAGTGATTCCCAACATTTTGGAAAGCATCCCTATCAACATTACAATTTTCTGTTAATAATTCCTAGGGAAGCATCTTACCCATGAATTCACCTATTTATAATTTAAGTCCCAGCTCATCTGAGCACACCATGGGCTCCAGTATGATTCTTCACGGCAAGCACTAATGGCTTAAAAGCATTGTAAACCCGAGTTGTTACACAGGTATTCATGATGAACAAAAAACAAAAACAAAACCAACCACAGTGTACAATAAATTGATTCAATATAGATTTTTTATTTTGCAGACTTTCTTGGTGTATCTTCTATTAATCTTCTGGGAGCATTTAGCTTATTTACTCCAGGAATTTTGCTGTTTATCTCATTGTATCAAACATTTAATTAAAAGAGCTATCAGCTTGCCTCTAATGCTTTGAGCATGGAAACTGAGCTGTGTCTCTTGACGATATGGTATGTGTTACCGGGTGTTTCCAAGTCAGTGAAGGTCAGTCAAATTATTAGTGGTTTTAATTAGTTTTCCCACAAGTGGTCATGTTATTTAGACCCAAAACTATGTAGTAAGGATTTTCCCCACCTTGCCTTTGAAAATAGCAACAAAAAGCAAAATATGCTGCCAATCACTTTCTTGAAAAATCCTCTCTTCCAGGACATGGCTTCCCGCTGCTTCCACCATACCTCCAATCACTTCTAGGAATTGCACTTTTGATCCCATAAGGCGATGGAGTTGCATAATAGCACTTTGCATCTGCAGAGGGATTCATATGCTACAAGGCACATTTACATATGTGGCTTTCTTTCATCCTCACTGCAATTGTGACTCCCAAATGTATAGAGCAGACAAAGCAGGCACCGTGAGGCAACATGGCTTTAAAAGCATTATATGGCTGGCGAGTGGCAGAGAGGAAACAGGCAGAGAGGAAACGCAACTTTTCTGACTCTAAACGCAGTGTGTTATCTGCTGCCTCTGAGATACCACCCGCTTTAAGCGGGGATCTTACAGTAGCCGACCCCAAGTGAAGGATTTGGGGGTGAGCATGATTTACTAGTGAAGGGTTCCAGGAGAAGTCAGCAGGGGAGCAGGATAAAGTTAGGAAAGACTGGAGAACGGGGAGAAACCAAAGGTCTGATTTAAGGTCAAGTCTCCATCTCCGTCCAGTCCTGAAGGGAGCTCCAGAGAGTGATTCGTACCTTAAAGTTTCTCCTGCTTCAAAGTGAGGGAGCAGCTGGGCCTTTGTATTCTCACACCGATTAGTCTTTGGTTACAGGTGACCACAAAGACTGAGGGAACTTAAATTGCCAGGCATTTACCATTCCAGTGCCCCAAGGCAAAAGCCCGCTGAGGATCCCTGAAGTGAGGCTTTGTCAGCAAAGCATGGAAAGGTGGGGCTGGGCACACAGGGCTGCAAAAGGGATCCTGGGAGATCCAGGTGGGGTATACACAGTGTCCAGTATACTATGTGTGTATTCATTTACCCAGCAAGAATGTCCTGAGCACCTCTAAGTGCAAAACAACTCTATCAAACTACATTCCTGAGGTTCTCTTCCCCCAGACAATTTTAGTCTCATCAGCTTTATCTTCTTTATAACTTATTTCTGCCCCAAATTTCCAAATTTGTTTCTTCCCTGATGTTTACTTGTGTACTGTTTATTTTTTCCTACTAGAATTTACGTTTCTTGGGAACCTGAGCTCATTCTGCCAAGTTTATTACAGTAGCCAGGAAAGACTTCCCTGAGGAGGTAATGTCTTCCCTATGGCCTGAAATTCCAGAAGGAGCCAACCATGAGAAGACTGGGGAAGAACATTCTAGGCAGAGGGCATAAGAGGCACAAGGACACTGAGCTGAAAATCAACTTAGTGACAGGGATGGAACAAGAAGAAGGAAATGTGGGCGCAGGTGAGATAACACAGGGCTTTGTGTGCCATGGTAAGTAGAGCGACCCTTACTCAAGCCTCAATCGGAAACCATCAGAGAGAGGCGAGCCACTCCCGTGCCTTTGTGGAAATGATTCCATCTTTAACCCCAACCCCTCATCAGCTCTCTTGACAAGATTCTTTCAATCACAGTGTGTACCATGGATAAGCTGTAAAAGCTTTCCATGGATTGATTTTACTATTCAGCAGTTTGTTGATGAATGCCAAAAGGATATATGTAGACTTATGTCAACCAGATATGTTAGTGAGGTTTTATAATGAGAGACAAATTATCCCCCCACACACGGAACAGAAAATCTTCACGGTGCTGCAATCTCAACACTTGCTGAGCTTAGCAAGCCAGGATGCTTCCCGAACTAAAGTCTCAATAGCAAGCCAGGATGTTTCCCGAACTAAAGTCTCAATAGGAGGATGCACCCAGTTTACCTCTTTTCTTCCTCAATGTGCATTTCTGAATAGCTACTCAAACCCTGCAACCCTTGTTACATTTCATTTCAGTGGAGAATGAGAGAGCAGGTGTTTTTACTCCTGTCTTACTGCTGTGGGAAGTACAGCCCCATGAGGGAAGATTAGCGATATATCTGAGTAGAAGGCACCAGTGGGAAATTAAAAATAAAACAAAAAAAAAAACCTCTCTGCTCCTTTTGTGTGCCTTGAAGACATTTCAGGTGAGTCAGAAGCGCTGACGCTGAGACTGATTTGGCTGTATGGAAAAGAGGAGCTGTCAGACAACTTTATCTCTGGGTAGGGCTTAGAGATGACTTTTTTTCATGTCATAGATGAGGTACCCACAGCCTACAGTGCTCCTTCACCCCAATTTCTTCTCATCCAGGCAAATGGGCCTTCCTCAACATTACACTTTCAAAAGGACTTGCGTCACAGGCCATTCATGAGCATCAGAAAGATCACATAAATAGGAAACATGACCACTCGGGGAAGTCATGCTTCCAAATTAGATCTGGAATCTTTTAGCTCTAGGAAAGCTAAGCTTAAGGTTGTGTTTCAAAAACTATAAGAAAGATGCCAATTTGGGTTAAAGGGAAAAAAACCTTCTGGTTTTTGTGTATTAGAGTTGATGGATCTCAATGAGAGGCACCCGAATCTCTTCCTCCTGAAAGGAGAGCAGTTAAGACCAACCCTCAGATAGAGACGAAAGCAAGGTGACCTTACCTTTTTGTCACTGAGGCCAGTCACTTGGTCCACAAATTCCTCCTGGATCATGAAAGCTGCCAGATTGGCTGTGTAGCTGGCCAGGAATATAACAGCAAAGAAGGCCCATACGGATACCATGATCTTGCTGGTGGTCCCTTTAGGATTCTGCACAGGCACGGAGTTATTGAACACCAGGCCCCAAAGAAGCCATATAGCTTTTCCAATTGTAAAAGAAGGCCCATGGGGTGCTGCAGATGACAGAAAGGACATTCTCAGCATTTTCTGAAAAAAAAAAAGTCTATTTGTATGTGTATGAGAACCATGCAGCAGCCACCAGCAACACTGAAGATTGCCAGAAGATGGAATTATATCATAGCTGTGTCCTGTGATTGCCCTAGAACCACAATAACTTATTTTTTCTTTAAAAATTAGCATTCTTCTCATATTTCTATCCAACTGGATTTTTGCCACATTTCTTTAAAAAAAGAAAGGAAACGAAAATGCTTATGCAAAATGGGGGTTTGAATAAGAAGTAGTGTTATGACCTGTTTTAAATTTGGATTTGATTCCCATTTGAGGAAACCAACCTTCTTAATAAGCATAAAGAGAGCCTGACAAAAATGTGTGCATGGGGACTGCTTCCAAATTCATCGGATGTGCTATCGTATAGGAACCATGCAATTTAGCAGGACTGATGTTTGGTATTCTAATCCGATTGTCCCTAGCAATTGCTCCTGTTCAAACTCAGATGTAAAGTGTGCACAACATAAGAATTAAACCAAACTAAAACCCTCTCCAAATGGAGACATCAAGGAATGGAACAATAGATCTTAATTCTTCCAACACTTCACAGATGGAAGACATTTCATTGCAGGGGCATCGAAAATGAACACTGATGTCATATCACAGCACTTTTTTCCAGTATATCCTCGCAATAGCTATGCAGCCCTTTTAAGATTCTTAAATGTTCCTTGCAACAGACTTAACTAAAGAGACAGAACAATATGCCAAAATTCATGGAGATGGGGCATATGCAGGCTGTAAAACACACATATTAGGGTTTTCAAGTCTTTGTTTTGCACGAGGAAAAAAAATCAATTTATGCCCTCATTTCATAGGGAAGAAGGTTTTCCTTTAACAGGAGGTTAACTTTTATGTCATTTAAGTAAATGAAGATATGAAAAAATGATCTACTCAGATGTCACCTGGCAATGCAAGCAGAGTGGGCAATAAATAAAGTGGCAGAAGCGAATTCACATTAATGGAAGTTATGAAGTGTTGGGCAGGAAGCCTAGGAAAAGCAAGCTCTCTGCGCATTGGAGGCCAAACCCAGGCTACAGCAGTACTTATAATATCCATGACACAACCCATTAAAGAGAAGGTAGTTAATTCTCATATTCTCAATCTCTCCTCTTTCTATTTGGCTAGTTTTATGATCTTCTGGGCTTATTCTCAAGAGGCAGGAAATTCTTGGGGGAAACTTAGAGTTAATCCAGTCAACTTTATGAACTGCTTAATTTTTTTAGGGATGCACGTTGATCAGAAATGACAGCTATTTGGGAATCAGATGTAGGCAGTTCAGAAGGATCGGTCCAAGACTTCTAGGAATTCCTGATTCATGGATACCATTACTGGGCCATATAACTTTTCCCATAAAGTGCAGTGAAATGTAACAGAAAACCATTTTGTACAAAAAACCAAGAAACTGTCATTTCCCAAGAGCTGCCACAGCAGATGAGCTGGGAACAGAGCCTGGAGAGAATGGAAGGGCTGAGGAGTTTGCATAATTGATGCTGTCCTTTACAATAGTCTTTCTGGCATGCTTCAGTCAAAGGAGAACGTATTGCACAGGATGGGCTGTGGGTCGTTTTCACCTTCCGAAGTGTAACTCAGATTTACCTGCTTATCTGTATTTTCATTTTTCTTGACCAGTTCCAAGTCACTGCAATCCTTTCTCTTGGAAAAAGTGACACTTTCTTAACTGTCCTCCCTGTCCCCGCTTCCAACTGTCGTCCCCACACACTATCTGGATAGAGTAGCCCCAGTGGCTTTTTTGCTCTGTATATGTATGTCACCTCTCGCCCTACCTTTTTTTTTTTTTTTTAGATGGAGACTTGCTCTGTCACTCAGGCTGCAGTGCAGTGGCACAATCTCGGCTCACTGCAGCCTCTACTTCCCGGGTTCAAGGGATTTTCCTGTGTCAGCCTCCCGAGCAGCTAGGACTACAGGAGCATACCACCACGCCCAGCTAATTTTTGTATTTTTAGTAGAGATGCAGTTTTGCCATATTGACCAGGCTGGTCTCGAACTTCTTACCTCAAGTGATCTGTCCACCTCAGCCTCCCAAAGTGCTGGGATTCCAGGCATGAGCCACTGTGCCTGGCCTCCCTCCATTGTATTTTGAAGAAAGTCTGACATGCTTACCATGATCAATTGCCTATCTCTCTGATTTCGTCTTATACTATTGTCTCCCTCATTCACTGATGTCTTTTTATTTTATTTTTTAAGAGAGACAGGGTCTTGCTCTGTTGAGTAGGCTAGAGTACAGTGGTGTGATCATAGCTCACTGCAACCTCAATCTTCTGAGCTCAAGTAATTCTCCTACCTCAGCCTTCTGAGTAGCTGGGACTACAGGCACACATCATCATGCCTGGCTTACTTATTGATTGATTGATTGATTGATTGATTGTAGAAATGAAGTCTTGCTATGTTAGCCAGGCTGGTCTCAAACTCTTGACTTCAGGCAATCCTCCTGCCTTGGCCTCAAAAAGCCTTGAGATCACAAGCATGAGCCTCAGCCTTTTTCCGTTTCTTGAACATCTCAAGATTAATTTCAGCCTTTCTGCTTGCTGTTCCTTTTACATGAAATGATTGTAACTGTTTTTCACAGATACAATCGTATGTCACCCTTCGGGTCCTAGCTCAATGAACATCCTTTCCCATTGACCATCTTATCTAACATAGTGTCTGTGCCCCATCACTATCATGTTACTATGTTTTCTTCTTCTTCTTGATATTTATTATAATCTGTGATTATTAATTTGTGTGTCTACATGTTATTTTCACAACTAAATTCTAAACTCCCTTATAGAAAATCTCTCTTTGATTTACCACATTATCTCTGGCAGCAGTATAGTGCCTCCTGGCACATAGTACCCATTTGATAAATATTCATCAGATAAATGTGTAAATTCACAACAGCACAAGCCCCGATTATGCAAATGTAAAGGACTACTGTTTCACAGTAAAGTCACTCACAGAAACGTCTCAGATTCCACCCTGTTGGAAATCTTCTTAGTGGTTAAATTACCCTTTAAATGAAGGCTTGCACTCTCCCATTAAACACAACAACATTATTTATGGCATTGTTTAGTATTTGGTTGATTGAAGATGGTTTATGTGGTAATCACCACTCTTCAATGGTGAGGAAGAAGTTGAAAGATTTCAATAAAACCAGGTTCCTAATAGATTCCCACGTCCTGTTGACTGTTTCCAACATTAAAACATCCAAGTAAAATGAATATGTATCAATCACATTAAAGTGCTCTGCTTTTGGGGGGATATGAGACTTCAAGTTCCATCCTCTACTATATCAAGTCATTTTTTGGGAAAGAGATTTGGTCCTGACAGTTTTCTGATAACACCCACTTATAAGGTAGTGCCCACTGAGGAAAGCCCACTCGAAATGGCATAATGTGTATGACATAAACCCTGGCTAGAGTGGGATCCTTTTTAATGAGTTATAGCCAACGAATGCCTCCCAATTTTATTTCCCATCTACTGATTGTCCCTTTATCAACTACAGTGCACTAAGATCAATGCACTTGGTTTTAGCACACTTAATTTCTTCTTGGCACCACCGAGAGGAAAATATAACTCTAGGGGGAAAGATATCACTTCATAGTTATATTTATTGTCAAACTAATGTAAATTGATTCAGTAGTTTGAGGAATGTTCTTAAACTAGATTTTATAAAGTCATTTTCTTTGCATAGACTGAAGTTGAAACCCATGACAATTTTAGCATTTCTGTTGACATGCATCTTTTAAATTAATTGCCAGAAAAGCTCCTTCAAATCTGCTTTCCCAACCAATTGAACATCGGTGGTTTCCACCTAACAACTATTGACTTCAGGTGATAACAAGATTAAAATATTTCATTCTGTTTTATCCTTCAGTTGAAGTATATAAACCATACTTTTCTGGCATTACAAGTAATATCAGTGACCAAACACCATTCATACAGTGGTACACCAATGCAATATATTCTTTTGTGTGTGTATGTGATGGAGTCTCGCTCTGTCACTCAGGCTGGAGTGAAGTGGCACAATCTCGACTCACTACAACCTCTGCCTCCTGGTTTCAAGTGATTCTCCTGCCTCAGTCTCCCGAGTAGCTGGTATTACAGATGTGTGCCACCACACCCAGCACATTTTTGCATTTTTAGTAGAGATGGGTTTCATCATATTGGTCAGGCTGGTTCTGAACTTCTGACCTCGTGATTCACCCACCTCGGCCTCCCAAAGTGCTGGGATTACAGGCGTGAGCCACCACGCCTGGTCTAGAGTAATGTATTCTAAACCTGAAATGTTCATTAAAGGTAAATGAAATTGCATCAACATTGAATCATGCTCATGAAGGTATCCTTACCTTTCCCTTTGGCTAAGTTTCTGTTGTATCCAACAGGGCTGAAGTATTCAAAGACAAAAACAGCTATGGCAGAAACAATGAGCAGCATCACAAACATCATCACCCAGACAGAGGCGCTGAATGGTTCTGCAAATAAACAGATGGAGGAATGGAAAAGTGGTCAATTATCTCTTCCTCACTTCCAGCAGGAAGCGCAGACATACATTTGCAGGCTCACCAAAAATATTTTCTCTAATTTGAATCTGATCCTTCAAAAGAAGCTAATCGCTTTTTATTTTTATTTTTTAGATGTAGTTTCACTCACTGTGTCACCCAGGCTGGAGTGCAGTGGCACAATTTCAGCTTGCTGCAACCTCTACCCCCAAATTAAAGCAATTCTCCTGCCTCAGCCTTCCGAGTAGCTGGGACTACAGGCATGTGCCACCACACCTGGCTAATTTTTGTATTTTTAGTTGAGATGGGGTTTTGCCATGCTGCCCAGGCTGGTCTCGAACTCCTGACCTCAGGTGATCTGCCCACCTCGGCCTCCGAAAGTGCTGGGATTACAGGTGTGAGCCACTGCTCCTGGCCAGCCAGTCATTTTTTATTCATCAATTTAAATCATTCTTTATTCTACAAAATATTTGAGGTATAAGATTGCATATAATGTAATAAAAATAGACAAGAGCATAGGACATTTTACAAATTAGGTCAAGGAAAATCAGAAGAAAAAAGAGTGATAAGAAAGAGGGAGCAAGTTAGAATGCAAATAGACTGGCCATAGGTTCCTTTGCAATTATAGAACCATCCAGGGGGCTAAAGCTAGGAAGAAAAAAAGAAGACTAGGCCCTAATAGTTAACCATAGGCTCCTGCAAATTGTTGTGGTTTTTATTTTTATTTTTGTTATTTTTTCATGCTAGAAAGATGATATGCAGGAAATTCTGAAAATAAAGGGAGAATTATAACCTGTTGGAAAAGAATCATAAAATCATGGGTGACAGAAATATTGGAAAGTTATAATCTAGCACACTCTCCATTTCACCTCCTGCCTCAGACAGATGAGATTGCTACGCTTTATTAATCTTGTTGATGTTGGTAGCAGCCTTAAATGCAATTGAAAGTCAATTGAGAATATTATCTTCACATGATAATTCAATAAAAAAAGCATCACTTAAAGGGTAGAGGCAACAAAATAGTAGATGGATAGATGGTTATTTCCACCAAAAGTAGTTTTCATCAGCTCATTTGCATGTAACTTAAGCAGTAGGTAGATGTGTCAGAAGGGCAGGCCAAGTCATAAGGCTCTAAGTCTTATAACACTCTAGAAAGGTAAGAAATATGATGTAAAATAAGATTTCTATTCAGCTTTATTGAGGATATGAAAATTAGCTGACTGAAGCCATTTTATTTATGGTATAGATTTGCTACAAAGTCAACAGAAAATAAATTTTTAAAATGAATACATCTCCACCTGAATGTATCATGGGGAAGAAACTGCCTATAGACACCAATGAACTTAAAACCTTTTTCCTCATAAGCAAATATTTTCTGAGGGTTAAAATAAGTCCGATAATACCTCTTGAATAGTAAACATATTATTTAAAATTGTTTTCCTAATGAAGCTACTTATAATAATAAAGAACTAGGTTGATAGCAGGCCACCTTCTTATTAGAGTATGACTACTTAACACGGTTAGAAGTCATCACAAAATCCAATTTAATGAGCTTAATGTATAACAAGAAACGAATATGTCTGAACTTAACTTTGGCTATATTGGATAATTTAAAAGCTGTAAGGAATGCTTTCTAATGCAGTTTGATAGTGCAAATATATTAAAAAGCAACAGGTAACACAACTTAAGTAACACAAGATGTGCTCCAAGAAATCAATGAGACTGCAACTGAAATTTATTTTAAATTTAGCTTGAGTAATAAACAATATTATGTCCCTGAAATAACAGCACTTTAATACTGAGTTGTATCCAAAAAGGAAATTAGATAAATAAATGATTAGGAGATTTAAAAGTACTTCATATTCAAGAATAGAGATAAAATAATTCTCCGAGTTGCATAGTGTGTCTTATCGGAGGACGATCATTGTGATGAGTAAATGGGTATATACATGAAAGTGTTTGTTCGTGTGTGAGGCACACAATATACGACAATATATTGAGTGGAATAGCTGTTTAATTCCAGGATTAAAGCCAGAAATACTGGGGCAACAATACGCTGTCCATGGTTCTGAAAAGGGCATACTGGTTTTTGAAAGAGCACATTTATTAATCTAGTAACTTCTATTTCTCCGCAGGCTGTGAAAACATTATTTTTAAACATTAGAAGGGACCATAACTGAATTATTCTATGTGCATGCAAGAAACTGTAAACTTGCAGTGAACTTTTTTTGACAGGTACATACTTGTCACTAACACACCAGTCAGAAAATCAGGCGGAAACTGATGAAGCAACTGATCCCAGATGTCTCCCCACTTGGAACTGACCACATCTGTTCCTTAACTTGTGAGCACAGCACATATCTGCTGCAGTACTATGGTTTTAGTAAAGTAAGTACGTATGAGTGCCCCGAAGTGTTGCTATTCTAAGATACCACACACGTGAATGTATGCGTGCAGACACACGCCCCAAAACAAAGAAAAACATTAGAACATCGTTAAAGCCATGACTACAGTATCTAAGGAGTGACCCAGAAATAGTTTAAATAACTCTCTGTTACATCCTCTGATGGTTTAAACCAGATTCAATGTTTGTCCATGAAGGAACTGCAATTGAGGAGATACCAGGTCAGCATTTCTTTGGATCAAAGAATCCAACTTGTTTGGAAAGTCTTCAGAATTAGCTAGATAGAAATATTACAGGAGATGCCATCTCTGTCCTTGACGAGCCACTGGTTACATTTTTACACAAAAAGCTTAGAGGCATTACCTGCAAGTGCTTCTGATGTGAGTTAATGGAGTCTAGGGAGGAGAGAGAATAGGAAATAATGAAGAGCAATACAATCAGATTTTGAATGTTTTGGCTCTTCCAGATGACTGAGCCAGTGAATGGAAAAATGTAGCTTAGCATGGCTCATTATGACTTTCAAAATTTGTAGATAATGACCGTAAATAAGGGGGCGCACAGTCAATCAAATAAGGATGTAATTTAGTGACTAGGAAAAATATTAAGCCGACTGTGTAAAAACAGCTTTGAAAATAGTTTCCTCTGGTTACAATTTATTTTACTTTAAAAAATGCAGCAGGAAAAGTGTGGGGAAAGAGAGGTTTTGCTAAATTTAGCAAAATACTTGACTTTTTTATGGAAATGTTTTACAAATGCAAGTAAGATAAAAATCTAGAGAAACTGGGTTGAGGCCAGATTCAATATTAGCGACCCATTTTCATGAGACAAGCCAATTGATATTTTTTTCTCTCTGACTGAATTGGAAAAAGAATTCTTTCTAGCTCACTAAAGAAATATAATATTTTTTTTTTCTAAAAAAGGAAACGATTTCTTTCCATTTTGATCAATGAACTCACTTCCTCTAACCCTTTGTTAACCTCCAAGGCAAAGGATTCCTGCCAAAGAGTCTGAAAGGGAATGAGGGGAAACATGACTAGGAGTGACTGAAGAGTCCACCTAAATTCTTAGGTGGACTTAGTGAATGTCCACCTAAGAATTATTAAGATTCTGCATGTGTTGTCAGTATCAGCTGGTTGCATTTTTCCTGGCATAGTGAGGCTCTCTTATTAAGATATGAGTATCTGAATCCATGTCAGACAGAGGGACAAAAGGAACATAATGAGGTATTTGTCAGGGTCCACATTACTCCAACAAAGGTTACAAAAATTGAAGCAGCTAGTGCACAATCAAATCCAGAGAGTGGCAAGGATTTTAACAGCTTAAATGGATTATTGAAAATGAAAACAGTAAATCCACAGAGCTCTGAATGTAAGGCAGTGTCCAAAATCCTGTTAGTCAATATTTCACTGAAGAGAATGAAACACAAAAGTTTCACTGGATGCTAACATTACATATAAATGAAGACAGTGGAAGAATAAGACAATGGGCTTGGAGTTGGTGTCCACAATTTGGTTTGAGTTTACAATTTGCTTTAAAAGATAAAGTTATTTTTGTCTCTGGAAAAATATAAGAAAGTTAGTTGACCTTAATATAACTGTTTTCCCAGGGTGGAGATTTCTCAAAGAACTAAAAGGAGATCTACCATTTGATCCAGCAATTTCACTACTGGGTACCTACCCAAAGGAAAAGAAGTCATTATATCAAAAAGACACTAGCATACATATGTTTATCAGAGCACAACTCACAATTGCAGATATGGAATCAACCTATGTGTCCATCAGCTGATGACTGCATAAAGAAAATGTGGTGTATATACATTGTGGAATACTACTCAGCCATAAAAAAGAATGATGCAATGTCTTTTGCAGCAACTTGGATGAAACCGGAGGCCATCATCCTAAATATTTGCTAGTCATCTAAATAAATGACTGTTGTTCTTTGTGAGAGGGAGGATGGGTACGTAGATGCTGAATAAAGGTTTATGGGCTGATTTAAATAAACTGTGGACTGACAGGTTTATTTTTTAAATGTATTCAAGACTCTAAGCAATATAGCTATTAATTTACATTCTACAGAGTCAAGACCAGTATCTAAATATGTGATCTTATTTTTTTAGCAGCTTTTTCTAAGTTTGAGATAAATGAAAGATGTGAACTGGGGGATGGGTTTTTCAGGAATGGAAAATCTAATACTCCATGTTCTCATTTCTAAATGAAAGCTAAGCTATGGGTATGAAAAAGCACACAAATGGTATAATGGACACTGGAGACTCAAAAAGGGAGAGGATGGGAGGGAGATAAGTGATGAAAAATTACCTACAATGTACACTATTTAGGTGACAGGTACACTAAATGCCCAGACTTCACCACTATATAATTCGTCCATATAACCTAAAACCATTTGTACCCCTGAGCTATTTAAATTTTTAAAAAATTAAATATATAATATTTGGCCTCTCTCTGTTTTCCTCCAGAGATTCAGGTTTGTCTTAACCTTCCCTAATTTGGGACAAACCCACTTATATAGGAGTGCCAAGGGGGAATTAGTGATCTGAATTTCATGATATTCAACAAGATAGTTATGGTCAAAAGTCATTTATGATAACCAAACAGTTAATACAACACTTTCCTTTAAAGACAAAAATAATGCTTTACTATGTTCCATGAAGTTTCAACTACTCTAGCCAGGTTACCCAATACAGTCCGAGTGCTAGAGAAAAGCAGATGATAGAAAATATATCTCTTTCTTGATTTAAAAAAAAAAAAAAAAATCTTTTATGTGAAAACATAAATTTATGAAATGGTTAAAAAAATCAAAAGAATGTCCTTCTTTACAAACTATTTGGCTTAATGGGTAGTCACAATTAAAATATGATTTGATTAATTTTAAATCAGCATATACTTTGCAGACTACTTCTGTTAGCAGAATACTGGCATAAATCATTGTACAGTCATCATTATTTCCACTCTTACATCGAGCAAATAAATGATTGCTGTTCTTTGTGGGATGGAGGATGGATATGTAGATGCTGAATAAAGGTTTATGAGCTGGTTTAAATAACTGTGGACAGACAGGTTTATTTTTTAAATGTTTTCAAGATTCTAAGCAATATATCTATTAATTTACATTCTACAGAGTCAAGACCAGTATCTGAATATGTGATCATATTTTTTTCAGCAGCTTTTTCCAAGTTTAAGACAAATGAAAGATGTGAACTGGGGGTGGAGGGGAGTGAATTAGGATGTATTAGTCTACTCTCACGCTGCTATAAAGAACTGCCTGAGAATCACTTGAGGTCAGGAGTTTGAGATCAGTCTGGCCAACATGGTGAAACTCCATCTCTACACAAAAATTAGCCAGGCATGGTGGTGGGCACCTGTAATCCCAGCTACTGGGGAGGCTGAGGTGGGAGAATCGCTTGAAGCCAGGAGGCAGAGGCTGCAGTAAGCTGAGATCACACCACTGCACTCAAGCCTGGGCAACAGAGCTAGACTCCATCTAAAAAAAAACTGAGATTGGGTAATTTACAAAGGAAAGGGGTTTAATTCACTCACGGTTCCACATGGCTGGGGAGTCCCCAGGAAACTTACAATCATGGCAAAAGAGGAAGCAGGCACGTCTTACATGGTGGCACGTGACAGAAGTGAAGCGAAGGGGGAAGAGCCCCTTATTAAACCATTAGATCTCATGAGAACTCACGCACTATCACAAGAACAGAATGGGAGAAACATTCCCCATGATCCTGTCACCTCCCATCAGGTCTCTCCCCCAACAGCTGTGGATTACAATTCCAGATGAGATTTGAGTAGGGACACAAAGCCTAACCCTCTCATAGGATAATTCAAATGCTGCCATGGCCAAACGGAACTGAACAAGTTCCTTTCCGGTCCCATCCTCTGAGCAAACAAGATTTCCTACAATTTCTTATAGGAAAGCAATAGTCATTATGAAATTCACACACCTAGAAAAGCAGAAGGTGAGACGGTGCCATTACTTCTTGAAACCATGACACTGATTCCCGTTTCCACAAAGGGCACAGAGAAGTCCACCACTTCAGAACGTTCCTCATTGATGGTGAGAGAACCAACCGCCATGACTGCCCGTTGATAGACCACCTGGATGCAAGGCAAAAAAAAAAAAAAAAAAAAAAAAAAAAAGAAAAGAAAAGAAGAAGAAGAACAGTACCTTTACTTTTCCTGCCAACATTCCTGAGGACTGCAGGCACTTTGTCTGAATAAGAGTCCAGGGGATGAAAAGATAACTTACTTCACCGATCATTCCATTCCACACATTGTTAACTTTCTTGCCGTGCTTCCCATTGGTCACCAGGTAGAGGTCGTAAGTAAACTTCACAGTTCTGGAAAGCTTCTTCAGAATATCAATGCAGAACCCCTTGCAGCATTTCTTCACATTCATCCCCTCATTGGTTGAATTGCTGTAAAGAAAAATCCCAGGATCACAGAATGTTAGCACCGGAAGGTTTGTTCACAATCATTAGCTGTACTCTTCTCCTATTTTTCAGATGAGTAAACTGAAGTTTAAAAAGGGGAAGTGGCTTTCCCAAGGACCCACAGTGAGTATATGACAGCAAAAGCAGAAAATGTCCTTAATTATAGCAGTTATCATGACAAGAGCTAACACTTACTGAGTAATTACTATTTGCTAGGCACTATCCTAAAGGCTTTATGCTAATTGTTGAATTAATCTCCATAACATTTTCTGAATTAGGTGATATTTGTATACCCATTAAACAGGTAAAAATTACCAACTCTTAAATTTTTAAGAGTTTATAACATATACAATTTTAGACTAGAGTTTAGTCATCTGATCTAAACTGAGTCATAAAAACTTATTAGAGAATGGAAGAGAAGAGGATGTGAAATTCTCAGAGAAAGCAGGGTTTTGCTTCATTTTATAATTACAGAGGCTTGAAACCAAAGGAGAGAAGTGAAGGTACCCAGAGAACACCTCAACCAAGAATCAGGAGACCTGGGTTCTATTCCATGCCTGAGTTTGTGGACCGAACTTCTCTTGATAGAGCCAAATGTTACATGAGGGCTCATTAATAATGTCTTCCCTATCTACATATGTGACACGTAGTATAAAAGGAAACACCTCTAAAAACAAAGTCCTTGATCAGGTAAAAGCCCTATTAAAATTTAAGCTATCTTAAAGGCTATTGTACACTCTACCAAGGCTATATTTATTGTTTTGGACCAGCCACCTTGCTGTATTCACCTGAATAAGACATATTCAAAGGACACCCTTGCAAACCAGAAAAATACCTTCAAAAAGAAAGGAGGCTGGGTATGGTGGCTCACGCCTATAATCCCAGCACTTTGGGAGGCCAAGGCGGGTGGATCACCTGAGGTCAGGAGTTCAAGACCAGCCTGGCCAACATGGCGAAACCCTGTCTCTACTAAAAATACAAAAATTAGCCAGGCATGGTGGCAGGGGCTTGTAGTTCCAGATACTCAGGAGGCTGAGGCATGAGAATGACTTGAACCCAGGAGGCGGAGGCTGTAGTGAGCCAAGATCATGGCATTGCACTCAAGCCTGGGTGACAAGAGTGAAGAAAGAGAGAGAGAGAAAGAGAGAGAGAGAGAGAGAGAGAGAGAGAGAAAAGAAAGAAAGAAAGAAAGAAAGAAAGAAAGAAAGAAAGAAAGAAGGAAGGAAGGAAGGAAGGAAGGAAGGAAGGAAGGAAGGAAGGAGAAAGAAAGGAAGGAAAGAGAAAGAAAGAAAAAGGAAGGAAGAAAGAAAAAGGAAGGAAGGAAGGAGAGAGAGAAAAGAGAAAAGAAAGGAAATACTGGTCTATCCAACTGATACCAAAAAGTACTTACACAACTCACATAACATCAAGGCCTTTCTGGGCAATATGCTTGGTTAATGGATATCCCATTAGCTCAACCCTGTCTTTGAGTCATGCATTTCATGAATATGTTCTCTGTTTGAATATCCCATTTTTGGCACATCCACACATTGAAGTGTTACCTAAGCACTAAAGTGATGTCTATGGAAATCCAACATCATCACAGGAAAATTCTTATGTTTCCATGTCATATGAAAGAAGTAGGTTACACAGTAGTACAAACAGAATAATCACAGCTATATAAAAGCAGATGAGCTTATGAAATAACTGTATGGAAAAACAATGAAATATGAAGCATAGGACAGGCACAGTGGCTCTTTCCTGTAATCTCAGCACTTTGGGAAGCCAAGTTGGGTGGATCCCCTGAGGTTGGGAGTTTGAGACCAGCCTGGGCAACATGGAGAAACTGTATTTTTACTAAAAATACAAAAATGAGCTGGGCATGGTGGCATGCACCTGTAATCCCAGCTATGTAGGAGGCATAACAATAGCTTCAACCTGGGAGGCAGAGGTTGCAGTGAGCCAAGACCATACCACTGCACTCCAGCCTAGGTGACGGAGTGAGACTCTATTGAAAGAAAGGAAAGGAAAGGAGAGGAGAGGGGAGGGGAGGAAAGGGGAGGGGAGGGGAGGGAAGAAAGTAAAGAGAGAGAGATAGAGAGAAAGAAGAAAAGAAAAGAAAGGAAAAGAAAGGAAGAAAATAAAGAAAGGGAGAGAAAGAGGGAGACAGAAAAAGAGAGAAAGAGGGAGGGAGGGAGAGAGGGAAGGAAGGAAGGAAGAAAAAAGAGAAAAAGGAAAAGAAAGAAGGAAAGAAAGGGAGAGAAAGAGAGAGAGGGAGGGAGGGAAAGGAAGGAAGGAAGGAAAAAAGAAAGAAAGAGAAAAAGAAAGAGAAAGGAAGGAAAGGAGAAAGAAGCAAGCATAGCTATTTTGGAATGGTGAAAAACATGTTTTCTTTTTTATATTTTTAGGGTTTTTTTCCCCAAATTATCTAGTAAGTACATACTACTTATGTAATTGACAACACACACACATCAAACAACATTGATTTATATGATATACATCATCTCTATATCCATGAAGGTAGGCAGATTTGACAGAACAATTTTTTTAAGACACACTCTTGCTCTGTTGCCCAGACCGGGTTGCAGTGATGCGATCATGGCTCACTGCAGCCTGGACCTCCTGGCCTCAAGTGATACTCCCACTTTGGCCTTTCAAAGTGTTGGGATTACAGGTGTGAGCCACCATACTCAAGTGGGAAAACATAATATTGAGTAACAGAAGTGGGTTGTAAATGACGCCTGCTTATCAATGCTTTTCTTTATCTCAGGATCAAAGACTGCCTGTCTTGAATCACTCTCTTAACCATTGCACCCCACCCCCACATCCTGTCAGTGATTTGTACTCAACCACTCTGCTTCTGTCAACCCAGACCACCATAGAGACTTTACTCTCTTGCCTAGAGGTTGGATGACCTGCTGTGATCCAGCATCCTTAGCGTGGGGGTAGTAGGAGGCCACATCTGTGTATATCTACATGTGATGATTAGTGACCTCAACACTGTACAGTCATGGGGTATGTGCCAGCTCCATCTCCACCAATTACCCAGAATGGAGGGGGTTGGGCTAGAGTTAAAACTGCCACAAATATGATAGAAATGTGTCCTAAGTACACTAAAGTTGATGGAATGTCCAGATACTACTTCCTTCTCAATATACATGGCTCTGAAAAATGTGTCAAAATCGAGTTCTCTCTTTTTCTTTCTGGTCGCTGTTGGCCATGCACTGACACTCTTTCCCCACCTGTGTTCATTTTTATCACCTTCATTCTATGTTCCTTCCCTTCTTCCCCTGTCACAGGCTCTTCCTTCACCGGGTCAAGATTTCTGGGAGATTAGACAGAAGTTTTAGATGCTCCAGGTTTAAGATTAAGGGTCACAGGCATATAGTGGCATTCTTTGGTCTCCCTGGAAACCTCAGCCAGTTTATGAGTTATCTCACCCATATCCCTGAACACCAGGTGTATTTCTAAGTACAAATGATCATTGATGCATTTTCACCCAACAAGCACCCATTAAGTGTCTACTGTGCACAAGACATGGAACTGGGCCCTGGGGACACAGGATGAAAAAGGCACGCAGCAAATTCAATAGTTGAATTTATCACAGTAATTATGGAATTGCAGACCAGCTTGTAATTGGGAACGTCTGTTGGTTCCTATTACAGCCCTTGTGTGGGCGTGCAGGGGATGTGACTTAACTACACAGACTGAGAAATGGTCCCCATGTGATCTCTCTCAGTGCTCCACCACCACCCAAGAGAGGGAATGACTCATAAAAACAAATATGGGGAAAGGGATCCAATAAATTGTCCAGTTTACCAGCTCTACAATTTCCCAGTATAGCCAGTGGATACGAGCACAGCCATGCGAGTCAGAGCTGTGTCCAGGTCCTGGGTTGGCTCCTGTCCACCATGGAGACTCAGACAAATCTCATCCAGCACTTAAAAATAAATTTCCTTTCTTCCCACCAACGATTTGACAGTTTGGGAGCTTAATTGACAGTATGGCCATTTCTCGCTACACATCAGGCCAAATGATTTTTCCAATTTTCTCTGCATGTCTTTATCACCCAACTAACAGAGCAGAGAGAAAGATTTCTCAGCTCATTTCTTGTTACCTGGTATTCTTAGAAGACCCCACCATTTATCAGAAGTGAGAAACAAAAAGGTTTCATACAATCACGTTGTCTAACAGGAATCCTTTTTGCAACTGATCAGCCTGTCTCAAAGACGTTCCCTGTAGGAAATGCAATTGATCTAATCTTCTTTAACGTTGGGATTAGTGGATCCTAGCAATTCTCTATTGCTCTCACATGAGTCAAAGACTTTCATTTCATCTAGACACACAGTAAACTCCTCATATCCCCAAGTGGAAGAAGGAAAGCTGCAAGCTACTGTCTCCTCACAGAAACCAAAAACGTGAATTTGAACCTGTTAAGCTGTGGATAGTCTTCAGTAGAAAAGTCAATTCTTTTAAAGACAGCAACTTATTTTGATTTCTCTTCTTCATACAAATGTGACTCAGTACTTGGGGATCTACTTGTTTTCAGCTCCAGGGCTTTGGATTTTAAAGATTCTAAACTATTATTGATTCTGGAACACAAGGGGCCTCACTTGATTACCCTATTGAAACACGGAGGGTATTGTTATCATAGAGGAGGTGTCCCACTGCAGTTAGACTCTGCTTTGTGCTAGCCACTTTGCTTTCTTCGTCGGGCCAAGTTCTGCTCAAAGAACACCCACCCAAATTAGAACATCCTCTGACAACGTTCCCACATCATCTCCTCTGTCCTTCTTGTAACTCATCACTCTCTAGCATTGCACTGGGTTTCCTTCTGTTTCCCAAACTCCCAAGCTTCTTTCCTCCCCAGGGCCTTTGCACCTGCCATTGTCTCTACCTGGAAGGCTTTCCCCAGATCTTCACATGTGTGGCTCCTTCTCATCCTGTATATATCACCTTAAACCTTACCTGTGTGAGCTAAAGTAACCCCACATACCCCGATTTCCTCTCTTCTCATACCACTCTCTTTCTATTCATCACAAGGTTTATTACAACATGGGGTTGTCCATTTCTTCCTGGTTGAATTGTTTTCTAACCACATATGTTCCATGACGGAAAGGTCCTAGTCTTTTGCTCTCCCTGTTCATCAATGTATCCCCTGTGCCCTGCAATGTGCCTAACATGTAAACTGTGCTTAATGCACATTCATTCATTCTGTATTAAAACAATTTTATTTATAACAATTTGATTTATAACAATGTCGGTGTTATTTCACTGTAAAGGAATTCAGCAAAAATCATTAAAACATTCATGACCCCAAAACATGGTCTGTTTCACACAATTATGAATCATGATGAATCATGAATGATGAATCACGGGATGTACACTTGCCCTTCCTTGGTGGGCCCCACCTCTTCCTCATCTCCAGGAGAGTGGAGGCTGGGGGACTGCTTATCAAAAAAAAGCTTCATCCCAGGGAGCCACAGTGGGGACATTGGAGAAAGGAAAGGCCTTTATAGGAGGGGCATATTTATTTATTCCACAATGTATTCAGGATTTCAACTTCAAAGAGGCTGACATTTGTGACCCCACTGATAAAACTTTCTCCAAACCAAAATAGGCCCTCATAGTACATTTAGCAATTACATATTATATCTTTAAAATCCTGATCTAAAGGATTGAGATCTGGGGACTTGCATCTTGTGTGTTAATGGCTGAGACTGGAGTTTGAAACGAGGAAGTAAAAATCTCTCTTCCTAGTCATGAAACAAACATTGGTGTGTCATGCTGTGCCCTTGTAACTGAGGGTGCAAATATTAGTAAGTCACATTCCCTATATGTAGGTGGCTCAGAAGCCAGGGAGAAGACAGATACACTATACACTGTACAGACAGGTGATGAGGGTAGAGAGAGACAGACTCAGGTACTGTGGAAGTAAGAAGAGCTAACCCAGCTTGGGATGCAGGAGCTACACTTAAAGGATGAGTAAGAAGTAGGTAAAAGAAACAGATCAGAAAGGACTCAGAAAAAAAATAAAGTTTCCATCCAACAGCAGGCCTTTTTCTTCTGTGAGTCGCCTATGAGGTGGTGTTTTTGCTTATGTTTGAATTAGGAAATACCAGAATCAGGGCCTCGGAGGTGGCCATGGAGGTTCTGTGTCCCCAGAAGGTTTGTAGATTAAGGGGGACCTCATAATAGACAATGCCAGCTCTTTCTTCAATCATAACAAAAGGAGAAATGACACAGATGCAGTGCCTGCTAGCTGTTGCTGAGCTGAGAAATGGCCAGAAGTTCCATTTGCACCTGGATTGTCTCTGAAAGTAACATGCAAGGTGTGTGTTCACTCCCAAATGGAGAGATGTTTTTCACGTTTTTGAGAAGCACGAATCTGGGATCTATAAAGGAGATGGAAGGAAGAAGAATGTGTGGGCGAAAGCGAAGAGACAGCCAGAAAAGTGGAAATGAGATAATTATTTTTAAAAAGACTAAAGGAAACTGGACACAGTAGCTCACATCTGTAATCCCAGTGACTCAGGAGTCCAAGGCACGAGGATCACTTAAGGTCAGAAGCTTGAGACCAGCCTTAGTAACACAGCAAGACCCCTGTCTCTAAAAAAAATTAATTAAAAAATGATCCAGACTTGGTGGCGCAGGCCTGTAGTCTCAGCTATTCAGGAGGCTGGGGTGAGAGGATCGCTTGAGCCTAGGAGTTCAAGAACGCAGTGAGCTGTGATCATACCACTGCACTCCACCCTGGGGGACAGAGCAAGATCCTGTCATTATATATAAAAAAAAAGTTTTATATATTTTTGACATACAAAAATATATAATGTTTTATACATTTTCAACATATAAAATATGTTTTATATATTTTAACATATAAAAATATATGTTTTATACATTTTAACATATAAAAATATGTTTTATACATTTTTAACATACCAAAATGTTTTATACATTTTTAACATAAAAAATATGTTTTATACATTTTTAACATAAAAATGTTTTATATATTTTTAACATAAAAATGTTTTATATATTTTAACAAAAATGTATGTTTTATATACATTTAATACATAAAAACATATTGGTTTCCATATTTTCAATATATGAAAATATGTTTATATTTTAACATATAAACTATGTAGTTTATATATAAACTACATAGTTTATATCTATAAACTATATAGTTTATATATAAACTACATAGTTTATATCTATAAACTATGTAGTTTATATATAAAATATATAAAAATATATGCTTTATATATTTCAATATGTAAAAATGTATAATGTTTTATATATTTCTATTTTCATTTCTTCATTTATTTTTGAGTCAGTGTCTCGCTCTGTCACCTAGGCTGGAGTGTAGTGGCTCGATCTCGACTTATCGCAACCTCCACCTCCCAGATTCAAGTGATTCTCATGCTTCAGCCTCCTGAGTAGCTGGGATCACAGGTGGCTACCACCATACCTGGCTAGTTTTTGTATTTTTAACAAAGACAGGGTTTAGCCATGTTGCCTAGGCTGGCTTCAACTCCTGACCTCAAGTAATCTGCCCAGCCTGGCCTCCCAAAGTGCTGAGATTATAGACGTGCATCACTGTGTCCAGCTATATATATTTTTAATATATAAAAAATACAATGTACTATATCTTTGAATGTATAAAATATGTTTTACATATATTTGAAGTAAAAAAATATATTTTAAATATATAAAAATATGTTTTATATATTTTAATACATAAAATGTTTTATATTTTAATACATAAAAATGTTTTATATTTTAACACATAAAAATATATGATGTTTTATATATTTTAAATATATAAAATACATAATTTCATATATTTAATATATAAACATATTTCTATTTTAATACATAAATGTGTTTTCTATATTAAAAATATAAAGATATTTTTTGAATATGTTTGTTCAAAAATAAATAAATGAATAAATTAAATTAAACTAGAAATACTGAAGGGGAGGATCGATTCAACATAAGGGTTAAAAACATGTCTGTGGAGTCAGTTGGACCACTGTTTGAGTCCTACCTCTTCCATTTCCTAGCTAGATGGCTTTGAACATGTTTCATAATCTTCCCATAAGTTGGTTTTATTATATTTACAACGGGCAAAACTACCCACCTCATATTGCTGGTGGAATTAAATGAACGCAAGTTTGGCACATCTCCAGGAATTTATCTAAGTCTTTTTAAAATTGATTACTGTATTATCTCTACTATAATGGAGTGTATTTTCTATGACATTTTATGATTCAAGTACAGATATTGTTACTATCGATGATCCAAGCTATTTCAAAGGGTTGGGCACATTCAGGCGACAGCATCCCTGCCACTCACTTGATTTTGACGAACTTCCGACACGGCACAGTGTTCCTCACACACGTCTCGGTCAGGGGGTCTATGTCTTCCACGATGACGAACGGGGCCTCCTCCAGGGTGACGATGCTGAGATGGTTGTCATCCGGCTCACAGTCAGAGAAGGACTTGTACCTGGGCCACACGGCGTGCCTCAGGCTCAGCGTCTGGTTCTCCCACTTGCCCACCTGCAGCACAAACACAAAGACACAGCTGTGCTTTCTTCCGCCGCTGATTTCCGGAGAGGCAAATCCTTTCCCTGCCCGAGACATCCATCCGTCTCAAGGGTCTTTCTGCCACATACCTCAACATATGCATCTACTTCTGTGCTAAGACAAACGGGCATAAAGAGAAAACAGAATATGGGGCAGTTCTCCATTCCAGCCCCCCTCAGCCCCAGAAGAATCAAACTGCATCTCGGGAGGTGGTGCCCAGGCACTGATACCTTTAGAGCCCCGCAGGTGGTTGTAACGTTCTGCCAGAGTTCAGGACCATGATGGCAGGGAAACAGCACAGACTTTTAGAATCAGAGAGGTCTGGGTTTGATTCTCCAACTGTACCACTTACTAGCTGTACAACTCTAGGCAAGCTCTTAATCCTAAGATCTTCTGTTTTCTCATCTGTATAACGAACACAACTCTCCCTACTTCTTAAGGATGCTATGGGAATTCAATAAGGCAATGCATGAAAGGCAAAAGCACAGTGCTTGGCACATCATAGGGACTCCATATTGTTTTTAAGTATAAAGAAAAGAAAGTGAAAAGGAGAAAGAAATAAAAAAGGTACTATGATGAAGGAAAAGAGAAAAAGGGAGAGGAAGCTGGAGAGTGAAAAGAAGAGGAGGAGGACTAAGATAACACACGGGAAAGATGGAGCAGGTGGGGAAATTAAAAGCATCGTTTTTGACCCCAGATACGGTTCTATTTAAGTTGCAAATTAAGGTGAATTTTTATTAATCCTGCACAGAGGGGAGACTGTTACTGCTTAGCGTACATCAAGACCTGTCAAAATAGAATCGATTGTATTCCCTCGGAGCAGCAGTCGGCATCTTAGTGCAATCAAATTGAAGGCTGTATATTTTGAACCTTAATTTTATTTGACAGCTTATTGGCACTATTCACATACACGCCGGGAGGAAGCTGCCCCCGCGCTGCTCTTTCTCCCTTCTCCTCCTGCTCCCACACGCGATTGCTTGACACCACAGGTCACCGCTTTATGTGTAATACCAGCCTCGAGGAAAACACCTCGTCTGAAAAGCTAAGTGCCAAATCCAGGCTTGTCTGTGTTGACATGACCCACTCACCTCTCCTCCTGTAATGTTTAAGTGTCGCCAGAAATGAATCTCAAGCCCTTAAAGAGAATTCAAACATGCCGGACACCAGGAGAGGTGACAGGGTGGGAGGAGAGAAGAGAATCAGTGCTCTCTAAGATTACCTCATCATATGGGCTGGAAAATGTTTGCTGGCTGTGAAGAAGCATTTCCTGTGGCTAATTACAAAATTGTCCAGCATTGCTGATACATTTCTTTTTAAGATAGGATGGCGAGTACAGCAATTTGGTTAAACACATACACATTGTTCATTTATTCATGCTATGATATGTAACAGGCTGGGGAGAATGTTAAACCCATCAAATTCTTCATTTGTTCGACATAGATTTATTGAAGACCTACTATGTCCCAGTGCCAGCCTGGGAATAATGATGGCTAAAACAGAATGGCTTTTGCCTTCTTGGAACTGTCAGTCAGTTGTACGACATAGATCAAAGCAAAAATACTAAAATATGCAAATAGACAAAGAAATATACAAGTTTTCCCTTTTGGAACATTTTATACCAATCCCTTTTCTTTCCATTTGCCTTGGAAGTCTCAAACACAACCTTCAAGAGAAGTTGGAGAGTTCAGTGGGTAAGAGAATGGCTTTTGAAGTCGAACAGAACTAGGTGTAAATCCTGGCTTCATCCACTAGCTGAGTAGCCTTGGGAAAGTCATTCAACCTCTCTGAGCTTTACTTTCTCCATTTGTAAAATGAAAAGAGCAACAGCGTATGACCTTAAGGACTGCAGTAAGGTTTGAATGAGCCAAAAAGTACCAAAAATACAGAGCACAGAACCTGACATGGCATGTAACACACATGGTGGCTATTATTTTACTATTGCTGTTGTCGTTAGCATTTAAGATATAGCTGAACTATCACCTTATCTGTAAAATCATTCCTGCTTCCCTAGTAATATAGAACTTTGCACATACCTCCACCATAGCATTTTAATATTATAATTTTAATGACATAACTTTTTAGCACTTCTGTATAGTCAGGAAATGTGCCAATATCACCACTTAGTTTAATTCCTACAAATTCTACATGGTAAGCATTATTATTCCAACTTCATACTTCAGGAAACTGAAATACAGAGAGGTTATGTGACTTGCACAAACTCACACAACAAGAAGTGGTGGAACCAGAGTTATATCATGGGGCTTCTTTCTGAACCCAAAGGTGCTTTCTCACTATGTACATAGTGCTTCTGTGAATTGAGCTGCAGGAACCACATTATAGCTCCGACACTCTTCCTTCCTTGCAGACATGTTTCTTAAAGTCCCAAGATAATGTAAATTAAGGCAAAGGCTAGCAGAATCTTTGATGATGTAATTGACCACATCACAACCCCCACACCATGGGAGTCAGGCAAATGTTTCAGTCTAACGTTGACTCAAGGAAAGTTGAAAAGGTTTATTAGCGCCAAGAGTGCAATAACTTCCTAAATCTTCTCCAAGTTCTACTCCCCATTCCTGACACATCCAGGTAAACTATCCATGGGTCAGCCAAGGAGGTTGAAGGTGACTGGTAGGTGGAGAGAACTCAATCAGGAGCTGAAACTGCTGTGTCAGCGTTGCCTTAGATCCTAAGAGCTCTTATCTTCTTATCTGATCTGATAGGCCCCTCAGCACCCCACTGCAAACACCAAAAATCTCAACTACTAAATTGTATATACCAGATAAAGGAGAACAGACATTCTTCACTTTCCCTGCCCATATTCCTATTTACAAGGGACTATAACTGAGTCCAGTGTTTGTAGACAGGTTTAGCAGAGTCATTCATTCCATAAATATGTGTTGAGTAGTTACTAGGTTCCAAGCACTGAGCTAGACACTGAGAATACTGTAACTTAAGTGATAAAATGTTTGCTTGCATGAAATTTTTGTGCTAATTGAGAAGACACATGAGTCAAATGATTACACAAAAACATATGTTCATACAAACTTGGAGGAAGAAATGAAACATGGGTCTAAGAAAGCATATAGGAGAAAAGATATCAGAGACGTCTTCCCTGAGGAGGTGACACTTAAGTTGAAATTGGAAATTCAGGATGAATTGGACCATGGAAGTTGTGGGAAGGAATTGTGGAGGAGCAGAGAAAGAAAGAGCACTTCAGATAGGTGGAGACCAGAAGATGCAAAGCCTTGTAGGCTCTATTAAGAAGTTGGGATTTATCACTTCTCAGCCTTTTGGCTAAGATCAAGTGAAGAAGTTGGGATTTGCCGTAAGGGTTTGCTATAGACTGAATGTTTGTGTTCCTCCAAAATTCATAGGTTGAAATCCTAACCCCTAATGTGGTGGTGTTAGGAGGAGGGGTCTTTGGGAGGTGATTAGGTCATGAAGGTGGAGCCCTCATGAATGGTATTAGTGCTTTTATGAAAGGCCCCAGAGAGACCCATTGCCTTTTCCACCATGTGAGGATGCAACAAGATGACTGCTGTCTATGAACCAGGACACAGCTCTCACCAGACACTAAATCTGCTGGCACCTTGATTTGGAATTCCCAGTCTCCAGAAGCATGAGAAACAAGTTTCTGTGGTTTATAAGCCACTCAGTCTATGGTATTCTGTTATAGCAACCCAAATGGACTAACAGTCAATCTAGTTCAATGGTCAGAATGGAAAAAGATTTATAGAAGTTACCATGGATATATGTCCATATATAACCTGCCTGAAGGTGGAAGCTTCTTTGCCTACTCCATTTTTTTTTTTTTTTATTGTGGAAATGTTTAAATGTATACAAGAGTAGAATCATATAATGAACCTCCATATTCCCAATATCCAGCTTCAATAATTAGTACTCAAGACCAATCTTGTTTCATTTATACTCCCACTCACTCCTTCCATATCACAGCAAAGAAACCCACATCATATAATTTATTCATAAATCCGTAATTTGATTTAAATATCTAAACCTCATTTGCTTCACAATGTTATACCTCAATAATCTACAACAATCTATGTGTTTATGTATATGTTTTACTTATGAGACTATGATTTCCCAGCCTAGTAGGAATTTTGTATGCATAATGATTGGTTTCTATGTCCACAGCTTCTAACTCAGGGCATGCCACATGGAGGAACTTAATGGGTAGTTTTTGGTGGAGTGAATAAACATGCAGCCTGTATTTTTCAAATGTGTATGAGTCAGAAAATGTTAGAATGATTAATGTGTCCATATGTGCCTCAGCTTTGGAATCCTGTACCCTAGGCAAAATATGGAAGTATCAAGGACCTGTATTCTCTCCCTTGCTCTTACTGCAACTTCAGCCTCCCAGACCTAGAGCCATTGAGGGTAGCTGTCTGAATAGCCTCTGAGTATTAAATTTCCCCAGAGAAAGCAAATATCATCATCCTAACACCATTTAAAAAGGGACTCCAGTCACTCTGAAGTATTCAGGGAGAAAGTAAGAACCAATGGGTTAAATCCTGAAGACCTCAGTTTCAATTGTCATATTGTCTCTGCTTGTCTCCATTTCACAGTGGCATGGAGTATGTATGCTCCAAGTGCCTTTATTTAGAAGTTATATCCAAAATGGAAGAACCCTGTGCACTCTGAAGATGGCAGCCAACAATTTCTCTGCTCCCACCTTGGAACTGATGGTGACTCTTTTGCTATTCTCCAAACTAGACCTTTTTCCTGTTCCCAATCCCCTCCATAAAAGTGAACACCACAGTCAGCTGAGTCTGTAACTTTAGATCAGCAGTTCCTGACCCACATAAGCTATTCTGAAGAGTGAGCCAGGGTTGCACATTTCCTCCAGCAGTGCTTCCAGGAGTAAGGTTTCAATCCATTTCCTCCAGCAGTGCTTCCAGGAGTAAGGTTTCAATGCATCAGAGCAAGTGAAATCATACAGTCATTGTCAATCACGTGCTCCTATTTTTGGAGCTTGGAGGGAAAATGAAGTTCCAGGACACCTTGCCAAACTTCTGGTTAGATTTATACACAATCAGGATAGGCAAGCACACTTGTGTGTGTGTGTGTTGTATAGATGTACATGTATATGCACATATGGATCCCATTGACTTTTCAGGAATCAACTTCATTGCTACAGAACCCCTCTCTTCTCTCCTTTACATGGCAGAGGATAAGAGGGTTCAGAATAATTAATACCACAGGCTTAGAGATCAGACAGATGAACAGGTTCAAATCTTGTCATTGCTTTAGCCATGTGACCTTGAACAAGCCACATAATCCTTTTGAACCTCAGTTCACTCGATCACCAAGTAAAAACAACACTTCCATTTCATATGCTGTTATGAGGCTTACTTGTAAGATAATGACAACAAACATCTCTGAAGCACAGTTCCTGGCACACAGGAAGTTCTCCATACGTGGTGCTATTATCATTAATTCAATATTTGTTAAACTTATCTTCAGGAAAATGAGCTTCCGTAGCAGAAGAACTAATTGACAAAAGGAGATCTGAGTTTCTTCTATGGCATTCCCTTGACTTTTGACCTCACTGACTGTGTCTCATTCTCCTCACTGTAACAGAAATGAGGGGAGTGGGTTTGAATTACATAATCTCTAAGGTCTTTCAGGTCTAGCACTCTATGTAAAATGCAAGGATAAGCTGCCCTCCCAAATCCTTCCTGATTTGAGATCAGGGTAATGAGTACATAATTAGAAGAGGGGCAAAGGTAACACTCCTCGCTTGATGTTTAATTCTGGATGGCAACCATATATTAGGGCAGTCTTGCACCCAGGGTGAAAGCACAGCAGAAAACAGCCAAACGGAAGCTATCTCTACAAAAAAGTGGCAGGATGGTTCTGAGAACCAGTTAGAAGACTGAGGAAAAAGAAACATGGTCAACAGAGCCCTCTTGGACAGCAATTCTCCATGCTGCAAAACAAAACAAAACAAAACAAAACAAAAAAGTGGTACTCAAATCTGAGGCTTTTCTCAAAGCTGGCTCTTCCTCATTCTCTAAAGAAGGGCATGAGTTCAAATCCTGACTTGTCCATTCCTAGCTGGGGCACAGTGGACAATAATGACAAAAGTCCATTGTTAACATTGATTAAGGCTTTACTACATGTTTCCAGGAGCAGTGCTAAGGGTTTTTCATTCATTATATGACTCAATCCTCCAGGCAACTGTATGATTGCATGATGAGGAAACTGGGACTTAAAAATATTATGTTTCTTGCTCAGGTCAGATCATAAGGGTCACAGTAAGAATTTAAACTCATTCAGTGAAAACCTCTAGAGCACTGCTTAATCACTACCTCCCTTTTTTGATATTTAGTTTCTTCATATGTTAAAGGTTACAACAAGGTCACAGAGTTGTTATAAAGATTACACGAGATGATAAAAATAAGTCTTTCTGTTTCTACTCTTCTGAAAGCTTTAATAATTTCTGTAATCCTAAAAGTAGACCCATGAATAACATGCTACTTTTATTATCTCCATTTCATAGATGAGGGAACTGAGGCCTGGGGTTTAAGCAGTTGTCCAATTCATATGGTTTGAGAGTGGTAGAACCAGGATTTGAACCCAGGACTCATTTTTAAGTCAGTGAAAAAATGCAACTAGAATTTTCTGCTGAACAAAAAAAAGACTAACTTTACAATGCAGAAATGTGACAGATACCATGATGTCAGCCCAATGGTCAAAGCCAATGTTGACAATGATAAATCATTCTAATAGTACATATCTTTATTATGATGTGGTGATAATAGCATGGTGGTCTACCTGTGTGGTCTTATAACCTCAGTGTAATTATAAGAAAACTATCAGAAAAATTCAAGTGTAGGGGTATTCTAGAAGATATCTGACCAGTACTCCTCCAAATTGTCAAGGTCATTGAAAAACAAGAAGGTCTAAGAAAGCATACCAGACAAGAGGAGCCTAAGACAATATTACGATTACATGTCATATAGGATCCTGGATCCACTATCAGGATGGAACAGAAAAAGAAGATTAGATGAAAATTAAGGAAATCTGAATAAAGCATGGGTTTTAGTTAACAGTAATATATGAATTGACTCATTGTGACAAACATACCATACTAATGTCAGGTGTTAATGATCAGAGAAACTAGGCATTAGGTATGTGAGAAGTCACTCAACTATCTTTGCAAGTTTTCCGTAAATATAAAACTAGTCTAACCTAAAAAGTTTATTTAAAAACTGTTTTTGAATTCAAAAGGGAGAGTTTTTAAAAAACAGCAAATATGTTCTCAGACACAGAGTAGTAAATTTGCCAGGAGTTTAAACTTTGGAGCCGGCTACTCTGGCTTCAAACCCCAGCTGTACTATGAGCTGTGCCACTTGGGCCAACTGCTTAATGTCTATTTGCCTCAGTTTCATCATCTGAAAAGTGGGATGATATTAATAGCATAATTCACAGGATTGCTGAGAGAACTAAATTAGTGAATGTATGTAAAGTCCACAGAGAAATGCCCAACACTATGTGCTATGTATCGCTATTTTGTCATTGTTTAAATCAAGGGAGAAACAATTTTAGAGTGGAATTTAGATTATTTCGTGTTTTAACTTCATAAGAGCTGTTCTTGATACTAACTTTAGTTTACTTTAGACAGTTTTTACCACGTTAGTAGTTTTAGCCATAAATCACGCTTTTCTCCACATTTCCCCCAAGGGTTCTGCAATAGCCTTATGCTGTTTTGCCTATCTGTCATTCATTTATCAGATTTTTGGTTACAGCATATTGATTTTCCCTTGGAGAGATGCTGCCCCAATTTCACGAATAGGCATGTGTCCTTTATTTGGCAAATCAGTACACTGATTGGCTCAGGAATGTGCATGTGACCTAAGCTAAGCCAATGAGAGTTTTGCCTGGGACTTTTGCTGGAACTATTAGAACAGGGCAGTCATGAGAGAACAACTTATCAGAAAATGAATACTGAGATAAGAAATTGAGAGAAGATAGCATTAAAGTGGGGATGGCATTGCTTGAGTTCTTATAATAACAGTAAAAATTGACATTCACTAGGCACTTATTATGTATCAGGCACCATTCTTAGCACTATCTTAATTCTAATAAATTCCCTATACAGAAGAGGAAGTTAGGGAAATACTTTTTTATCTCTATTATGAATTTTTTTGGTACTTAAAAACAGTCCTCAATTCAACAAAATAGGTTGTGTGGGAGGAGGAAAAAAAATATTTACCTTTAAAATAAACTGAATTTTGGTGATAAGTCTTTGAGTGTTTGCAGAAATATACTGACGTTGTGAAGACAAAAAATATTGACCTCTGATGGAGAAAAGTGATTTTGCTAAAAGAAATATAAAAAGGGTAGATTAACTTTATAATGATTTTTTATTCTTATTAATAAAATTTAAATACAGTCCTTTTAGGAAGCTAATTGCTCTTCAGCTCTTAGAAAGAGTTTTTTTTAAAGGACAGTGATTACTTATCAAAATGTTCAGCCAATATGTTCTCAGAGCAGAGATAATTTCATCTCCAGAAATTATATGTCTCAAGTTAATATACACCTCTGATGTCCGGATAAATTCAGAGGGATGTTGCCGAGGCTGCAAAAGGCTAGAAGAAATTAGGTTAATAGATGTGCGTGGCTCTTTCAAACAGATCTGAGCGTTTGATCTTATTTGATCTATTTATGAAATGCTTACAAGAGACAATTAAAATAACCTCATCACAGGTCTCCTGGTCTCTGAAGCCATCTCCTAAAAACAAATATCTAAACACCAAAATCACAGATTTACTCCGTGCTCAAGTCCCTCCATGTCTCATGCTGCCCACAAAACCAAATCCAGACTGCCCTGTAAAGTAAAAACTCCTCTATAATAGAGGTCCAATCAACCTCACTATTCTCTTTTTCTCACTTTCTCTCTCATTCTCTCACACACACATCACACTAAAACACACACACATCTGCCTTTGCACACACACTTATACCTACACATATTCACAATTAAACACGGAAAAATTCATAATAGAGATAAAAAGTATTTCCCTAACTTCTTAGTATAGGGAGTTTATTCGAATTAAAATAGCACTAAATATGGTGCATACATAAGTGTCTGATACATAAGTGTCCAGTGAATGTCAATTTTTACTATTATAAGAACTCAAGCAATACCATCACCACACCTACACATGTATGTATACATATTCCTACACATCTATACATAAACCTCTACATAAAAGCACACTTATATACAGGTACACTCATGCCTACCTACACTCACATTATGCACATATACACTCACACCCACACGTACAACTACAAATACATACCTAACACAAACACATACACTCAAACCTTTACATACACACACACACACACACACACACACACACACAGAATATGAAGCTACAATGATGCATACACTTTTCATAAAACACACCCTGAACAACACCCACTTTCCTGCCTATGCCTACACTATTTCTTCTGCCTGGAATTCTTCTTCTTATTATCTCCCCCTACTGAAATCCCACCCACTCTTTTCAGGCCTAGCTCAAATGCCAATACTCCCATGGAACCTAATTCTCCATCTGGAATTCATTTTCGCATTTTCTTTGCCTTTAGAACACACTTTCCCCTCACTTGTGTATTCATAAGCCCACATGCCTTCAGTGCTTTCCATTGTGCAGGGCACTGCTGGAAGCCCTGGGGCTACAGTGGTGAACAGTCCTCAGAGAGGACTATCCTATCCCTAGAGTTTCCAGTCTGGGTGGAGAGATGTCAAAGCTCAATAGCAATGAAGTGAGAAAAATGCTATGCCGGCAGCAAGCACAGGATGCTGTTGAAGAATACAGCTTCCTAATCTGGAAGGGAATCAAAAAATGCTTCTAACAGGAAGTGGCTTCCAAATATGAAACAGGCCAGGCGTGGTGGCTCGCGCCTGTAATCCCAGTACTTTGGGAAGCTGAGGTCGGTGGATCCCTTGAGGTCAGGAGTCCCATCTGTACTAAAAATACAAAAATTAGCCAGGCGTGGGTCTGTAATCCCAGCTACTCAGGAGGCTGGGGCATGAGAATCACTTGAATCCAGGAGGCAGAGGTTGTAGTGAGCCGAGATTGCGCCACTGCACTCCAGCCTGGGTGACAGAGCAAGAGTCTCTCAAAAAAAAAAAAGGACCAAGGGAGTTAGTGGGTTGCCTGTTATGGGGTTTTATCTTTATCCTATGGGCAAGTGACATATGTAAGGGATGGGGATGAGGATTTATCGAAGACCTATTGAAATCATTCCCTGAATTAGAAGTGGATTAAACACTTCTTCTCAATGTAGTGCAGAGACAGTGTTTCTAGCTAGAAGATTCAGAAGGCAGAGTGACGAGCTGGGAAGTGGCTGCAGGAATCTGGATGACACAGATGACCATCACCATCGTGGTCAGGCTGGTGTGAACTCAAAGTGTAGAATCAACAGAACTGAGATGGGCTGTAGGGGTGGGGAATAAGAGCCCAGTTGGCCTTGAATTACGGTTCTGTAGAGTGTCAAGGCTGGCCCGTCTTCCTCAACCACGTGATCCATGTTCGATATAGTATAGTGCTCACCCACGATGCAGTTCAAGAAATATCCGTTGAAATGAATTCAATTCTGACTGTAGCATATCATCGATTTGTACTTAGAATTCAGAGTTTAAAAAGGGAAGTTGTCTGTTTACTCATCTTCTCTCCTTGGAGACAAGACAATAGGAATTGCAAAATTAAAAATCAGAGAGGAGATTTATTAAAAACAACAACAGAAGCAGAGTTCAGGCTGCCTGTGCTCTAGTCTGGCTGGGCCCAGTTAATTCACTGGGTGGTTTCAGAACCATGGGGAAACAGGCTTTAAAACAAACACTTCAAGCTTGCAAACCTTCGGAGTACATTTCACTCCAGAAAATAAGCAGTGATTTACTCCCAAGCTGGAGAAAACATGAGTAATTAACTCTTCAGGAAGATTATGTGAAGGAGGAAAAACAAAGCAAACGGGAGACCAATTTCTCTCCACCTGAAATATAAAGTCTGCCAAAGGACATGAGATAAATGGCCGTGAAGGAAATTTAAAATGATTTACTGTCCATATTTAGCATAAGTAACAACATCGATTAGCATCACTTCCACGCCTCTGCATGCACATCTGACACACAAACAAACTGATCGCTGGTTAACATGTAAGTAATTCTGTGTCTTGGGTTGCTGCTTGAAACCAAAAGCAGATCTAAATGTAATTGACCCGGAAACAACAATAAAGATACTGGAGCCACTACCGTGGCTTGATATTAGGTTGACATATGCTGTATCTGGAGGACTCTGCAGTTGAGTCCAGTGATTTTTTTTAAACCAATACCTGATCTAAAGAGTATCCACAAAAACTAGTCTGCTGAAATCAACTGTCACTTTGGGACCCAATTTTTCCCCGTGTGGTATGCACAAACAAGTTTCTATGAAGAAATTGCTGAAGAGCAGGTGTGGGTCAAACCTGCTCTGTCTTCACTGCCACGAGTCTTGGATGGCTACCGGCAGAGTGAAACCAAGAACTGCTTTTCAGATATTGAGGTAAAGGGCCTGTTTCCTCTGAATGCACTGTTTTAAATGCAACGATTGGAGGTGGTGGGATTATGAAGCTTTGGCATGAATAAGAGCCTTTTCTGGAAGCTGATTGAGAATGCAGACCCCCAGATCTCTGAAGTGTTGGAATCAGTAGATCTGGGATAAGGTGTGGGATCCTGACTTTTCAACCAGCGTTCTAGGTCATTCTGCTCTGAGTGGTCTAAGGACCCCATTTTAAGGAGCAGCAGGAGGAGAAGACCTAGGACTAACAAACGGGATTAAATACAGCCTAAGAACAAGATAGAAATCTTTCTTCTTGGGTTACTTATATAACCAGTGGCAATTGCCAGCAGATCTAAATGAGTTTAATCAGCTATTAGAGCCTTAATTAAATTCCTCTCAGTTGAAATTTCAGAATTGCCTAATTGTTACACAGCTCACATTGGAGCAGTAGATTTTTTTTCCTCCCATAACTGCTCTCAAGATAATCTAGTATCTTTATGGATAACAGCATCAACTGTCTTAGAACCCAGAACTGATCTGGTAATTCATAGAAACGTGTTTTGATTGTTATTTCCATGAACAACCCGCGTCTCTGCTTCCATTCTCCTCTTGAGGCTCAGCCAACAAGGGAAGAGCTGAATGCTTGTTCAACCTCAAATTTAAAAGCGGAAAAATCTTCGGAACAAAGAGCCATCATTTTCTTCAAGAGTTCATGTATAATCTTCAGTCCTCCAGAGTTCCTTTGTTGCCAGATCCCTGGGGATAGATAGGAGTCCTATTTCTTTGGATTACTTTTAATTCTTTGTGTGCTCTTAAAAGTGATGGGTTCTTGTAATTAGCTAAAAAGTTAATAGTGTTTTCTCTCTCTCTTTTGGTTCTACCTTGGAGTAATATAATGCCAGAGACTTGAAAAATCAGCAAAAATAAAAAAGGAGCTCTTTCATAATCATGGATTAATTTTTTGAACTTGCTCTTGGGAGTCCTTCATTGTGCAAGTTCCGTATCAGTCCGTCTTCCATAGGCTGCAATGATAATTATTAAATAATTAACAAGTATAATTGTTGGCATTTATTGAGGTACTGTGATCACCCCAATGGGCATTTTCTATTTTACCCTCATAATCCTCTGATAAAAAATGCCATTATTAGCCTTGTTTTATAAATTGGGAAACAGGGAAGGTAAGGGACTTGCCCAAGATCAAACAGCGAGTGAGAAGACCTGGAATCTGAGCTTGGACTTCAGGGCAAGAGCTGTTACCACTGCCTGATATTTCCAAGGCTGACATTCTATTTGCTTTGGGAAATACTAAGGCAAACATGAGCAGTTTGCTTTCTTGAGGGAATATTTCATGGATTAGTTGGGAAGAGAGCATTAATAATTAGCACCATGCAGCAGAGTGATGTCCTGAGAGCTGGAGAAGCCGGGTTCTGGCCCCAATACACACAATCTTCCACTTTGGGAAGGGGCAACATTTTCTTTCCATACGGAGCACAGGAAGTGGGGAGAAAGCAGCCAGAGGTGGTCTTGCAGTTTGCTTTTATGCATGACAGTTTTACTTCCTCCATTTGCCCATGAATTGACTCTTCTGAGGACCTTGAATTTCACCACAGAAAATGCCTCTAACAGCAGAGGTGCAGTGAGCCCTACTTTGCAGGCTTGATGCTGAATTTCACCGCTACTAACACGGACATCCAAAAAGCAATTAGAATAGCACATCAGGGAGAGAAAATCAACTGGTCAAATGTGAACCGTGTGACAATTAGGTAATCTGGGGGTTTCAACCAAGAGGAATGTTATTAAGGCTCTAGCAGCTGATTGGACTTCTTACTTGCCTCTGTGGTCATCTCCATCCATTACATAAGGGGCCTTAGAAGGGAGGATTTCATCTTCCTTCTGTATCATGTTATATTTGAGATATTGTTGGCCAAGACAACACAATTCTGTTTCTATATCTGCATCTGTTGTTATCAAAACCCAAACATAAACTTGGTTGGACTTCTTAAGAGGATGTTTCTTGGAGGAGAAAACTAGAATGCATATAGGTCTGCAAAAAAAGTTTAGGAGGAGATGTGAAGGCAACTGGGACAATCACAGAAACAGGAGTTGGGACTGGGGAAGGTTAAACACATAACATTGGATGAGAACTTGACCTAAGGCCAGTCCTTTATTACAATAACAGTGATAACTATTATTATTTTTTAACACCTGCATAAAGACAATTTAGAAATATGATAAAGGTTTTTGTTTGACCTTCCAATGTACTTTTTCTGGGTAAATTTCAAAGATCAGCATAGCATCCAATTGTAAAATAAATGAAATGCCATTTGCAATCTGGCAGAGTAAATAGCTCTTTTGGGGAGTATTTACCTGAATGATATTAAGCAGCTCTTGTTCCCTCAGCAAACTTGCCAATAAGAGTTAGAAAGTGGCCAAGAGAGGTAGACTCTGATCCTGGGCTGACAGCTGAGAGAGCCTTTTATTTATTGGGATAATCAATTCATTCTTACCAGCCTGAAAAGTATGACTGAACACGACTATAGATACGACTTCTCTTACTCTATGGCAAGTTTTTTTTAAAAATGAAAACCTTGAAAAGTGGCAAAATTTGGGGCTGAGTGTGTAACAGTTTATAAAAGGAGATAAGTTCCAGGTAATTAAACTGCAGGCTAAGGAAGCATGAGGCTTCAATGCATCAAACCTGACTTGAAGGATCTAACAAGTCAAAAGCTGATGGATTTCCTCACTCAGCATTATGTAAAAAGCCAATTCCATTTGGATCTCAGCCCTGAACATTCAAAGTTAACCTCATTGACTGTGTCTGCAGAGTTTTTGCAATAAGGTTACAGAATTTGGAGGTATCAATCAGTGAACAGCATTTCATCCCCCATGCCTATGAGAAGTTATTGGGTTGTGGGAGTTGAAATGTCTGGAACTTGGTGGCAGGTCTCTGATGGGCATTTGTTCTTCTCTATCTGGGGCAAAACAATACATTTAAGTTTTTGAGATGGACATTTTCCTTCTTCCAAATGAAAGGGGTTGGTGCCTAAGGCCCTGCTAGTTATTACAAGGATGCTAACCAAAGCCCTTGTGCATGGGTGAAATCCATCGTTATGATGAAATGCACACTGATGAGAATTTCAATTTCCCTTAGATGAGATGGTATTTTGACAATCATGTTTCTTTGCTCATCTCTGGCCCAAAACTACATTGCTCCAGGCTTGTCTGGGATCTAAAGTATTCCAACAAGAGGATCATTTGAAATACTAAAGCCAACAGAAGATTTAATAGTGAGAAAACAGTAATAAGCTTAATGACAGATTTGCCCAGTTAAAAACGTGATTATTCTAAGGCAGTGGGGGAGGAGGAGGTTTCCCTTGGGATGGGACAGATAAGACTTACTATTTTTGAAAACTAAGCCTAAGTGACCCACCACTGTCAATCCAATTTCGCCCAAACCAATTATTCCCATCTCAGACAGTAATCAACAATTTGAGAGCCCTATGGAGCCACTGGGAGAAATGAGAATCATGGTGACCAATCAGGCAGCCTCTCAGCATTGCTTTTTCCACTGAATTATTAATATACTGCCAAACACAGCAGTTTAAAAGAACCATGCATTTGGAGTTGGAAGACCCAAGTTCAAGTTCAACTCTGATACTTATGAGCTATGTCACATCAAAACCTTTCGAGCTCACACAAATTGTAGCCAAAAGCAGAATCTCAAGATTCCTGATTACTCCAAGTGTTACAACCAATAAACAGCACTATTCTGTAGGTTTTCAGTTTCTTAGGGTTGGATCACATGCATTCATCTGGTTCATTCATTCATGGAGTGCCTACTATGTGCCATAAACTGTTCTCACACTGGTGACACAGCAGTGAATAGACTCTAAACCTGGGGTCAGCATACCACAGCCCAAGGGCAAGTTGTTTCTGCACAGCCCACCAGCTAAGAATGGGTTTTCCATTTTTAAATTGTTGAAAAAAATGAAAAGAGTAATATTTGGTGACACAATTATAAAATTACATAAGATTTGAATGTGAGTATCCATAAATAAAGTTTGATTGGAACACAGCCATGCTTATTTCTGTACATAGCCTCAACACTTGCCTTTGCACTAAAAAAGGAGAGTTGAGTGCTTGCCATAGAAAGAGTATGGCCCACAAAGCCTAAAATATTTACTAGCCAGCCCTTTATATAAAGAGTTAGCGGTTATGCCAACCCCTGCTCTAAGTCCTTATCTGTAAAGGATCCACTCACCAGTGAGGAAGATAAAATACAATGCCCTCTGAATTAATTGTACAAGAAAGCAGAAAATGCTAAGAGCCAAAGGGTAAGAGGTGCAAGAAATGCAGAGACTTTCAGACGTGAGAGGCAGATCTGACGAGGGAAGGAAGAAATCATGAAGGAGTGCAATGGAGGGGAGTTCTGCAGTTTGCAAAGGACCTGAAAAGTCAGAGTGGAAAGAAGGAACGTGTAGGATCAGAGAACAGCACGTGCAAAAGCTTAGAAGCTGAGTTTAAGTGATGTGTTTGTGAACTAGGAAGTTGTCCAAACAGGAAGAAACACAAATATATAAAGGAGAAGAGAGGGAAAGAGGAATAAAGGGATACCGTGGGACAAGATTGAAGAAGCCCTTGGATACTGTGCTACAATCCCTTTATGCACATTGGAATTTGGTTGCATTTAAGTTCAAATTGGAAATTGGCCTTGAGAATCCCTCTGACTCAACACCTGGGGATAATATTGATGATTTTATCCACATGTGGCTAGGACTTAGCACTCTTCACATATTTTGAAACTATCCTATTTGCAAGTAATTGATGTCATGTCCTTCATAAACACATCCATACTTGTCAGAGCATTTGGATAAAACTGAATGCCAGTTTTTTTGACCATCTCTCCACTGACTACCTCCAGTCCACTGTAGCCACCCATTCCTATGGGTGAAATTCACTTAGAACTGCTTGACTTGAGTGACTCTAAATTTAGAACCTCCAGTCCACTGTAGCCACCCATTCCCATGAAGGAAATTCACTTAGAATTGCTTGACTCAAATGACGCTAAATACAGCTCTCATTCAGCTATTCTTATGTCTCCTCTCCAGCATCATCCCTGGTCTCTATCTTCTCTCAATTAGTCTATTCATTCATGCCTTCATTTCTTCCCCATTCCGACTTAGACCTCTTTATCCATAACGTCAACAGATTTCTTGTCATACCCACAATTTTCCTGCCCCCACTCTGTCTTCCTATCACACCCACCTGGCACCACCATGCCCAACTCTGAGTCGATCCCACCACTTCCACACCTGTAAAGCAGCAAGTACAGGTGGAGAATATCATATAACCACATAGATTAATGTCATTTCAAATTTAAGGACTCCCTCTCTGGCTAAAAATCTTTCTCTTTTTCCTAATTGCATCTCTCCCATTCCCTAGAAACTATTTCAAACCTTCACACCTGCCCACAAGACTGCAAAGCTGCCAGCTCCAGCCCCACTCCCAGCTGATGAATCTGCCTCTTATTTCAGACTCTATGGACAACCCACATCACCCACAAACTCACCTGCCTCTGCACACATATCTTTCTTCTCCCCTCTTTCAGAAATAAAGGAGACATCTCTCCTCTAGGCTAACACGCATCCCAACCCTTGGGCTCTAGACACATTCCCTTCTGCACTCTCCTTGCCTCTCAAACTGACCTAAGATCTCCAGTGGTTTTCACTAAATCCAATAGGTATGCTGCACATAAGCCCCTCCTCTGCATTTGACAATGGGACTACTCCCATCTTTCTTGAGTCTCTCTGCCCTAGACTGTCATGACACTATCATCACCCAACTGTTTCCCACCTCGTTGGCTGATTCATCTCTGCCAAAATGCAAGTTTCTCTTTCTCTGAACACATCTGACTTGTCTTTCCTCTCCCTCTTGCCCCCAGACATCCAGGTTCAGGCCTCTTCTGCTCCACAGTCTCCAGTTATCACCTCTTTTGATAGCCCCTGCTCTGTTGCCTTTCCCCCATTCTTCTCTACTGCCTCCAAGAAACCTCAAACTCAGTAAGCTTAGGGAAGAACTCAGCCTCTTATCTTCCATCATAAAAAATAGTTTCTGTCCCCTCTGCCATATAGGAGTTCTTGAAATCCCAACCATGGAAATATCCCCTAGTTCATCTCTCTTCTGCCACCCCCATATATATTAAATCAATCACCAAGCCTTGATAGTTCTAATATTTGAACATTTTTTACTTCTTTCGTAATTCACAGCCACCACCCTCATCCAGGCCTTCACCTCTCTCACTAGTTTATGCCTCAGCTTCTTAGCTGGCCTTCTTGCTTCTGGTAGATTGCTCTTCAGTCCATCTTCCAAGCAGCAGCCCAAACCATCACTTCATATTTTATTTATTTTTTTTAAGACAGGGTCTTATTCTGTCTCCCAGGCTGGAATGCAGTGGCACTGTCTCAGTTCAATGCTACCTCCACCTCCCTGGTTCAAGCAATTCTTATGCCACAGCCTCCCGAGTAGTTGGGATTACAGGTGCACACTACCACACCCGGCTAATTTTTGTATTTTTAGTAGAGATGGGGTTTTGCCATGTTAGCCACGCTGGCCTCAAACACCTGACCTCAGGTGATCTGCCCGCCTCAACCTCCCAAAGTGGTGGGATTACAGGCATAAGCCACCATGCCTAGCCCAAACCATCACTGTGTATCTCTGTGTATCTGGCCCTTCTACTCCCAGCTTATGGCCTTTTAATGGTTCCCCACTGCAGCTGGAATCAAGTGAAAATGCCTGACCATGGTCTAAGGACCTGGCCTCTTCCCCAGGCCTTCCTATCCCTCTGCAATCATGACAGCCTCATTTTAACAACCAACTCCTGGTTCCAGCCCTGCCCCACATCAATTCATGAATCACACAGAACTAATGACAGGCTTCTGAGTACATCGAGCTTTTTTCTCAGTGCCAGGTTTCAACATGCTACTCACCCTGCCTAGAAAACCCCTTCCCACTCTCTGCCTGGCACTCTCCTATGTGTCCTTCAGAACTCAACACAGAGGGCAGCTGTTCTGGGAAGCAGCCTCCAATCCCATAAAACTGGGCAGGTGGCCTCTCCTTTCCCTACCTCACCAGGTATTGTGAGACCCGCACACTCATCCGTCTGCGCTAGCGGACTCGTTGAGGGTGGGACTGTGTTCTGTTTGCCTTTGTGTCCCTTGCACCCAGCCCAGGGCTGCTAACATAATAGACGCACAAATACCTACTAAACGAATAAGTTAGCCAGGAGTGGTGTCTCACATATGTAATCTCAGCACTTTGAAGGCGAGGCAGGAGGATCACTTCAGGCCAGGAGTTTGAGACCAGCCTGGGCAACATGGCAAAACTCTGTCTCTACTAAAAATACAAAAGTTAGCTGAATGTGGTGGTACATGCCTGCAATCTCAGTTACTCGGGAGGCTGAGGCATGAGAATCACTTGAACCCGGGAGGCAGAGGTCGCAATGAGCCCAGATCGTACCAATGCACTCTAGCCTGGGCAATAGAGCAAGACTCTGTCTCTAAATAAATAAATAAAACAGACAAGTTAACACACAGAGGTACCAATATGACCACCATAACTATGATCTTCCTGCAGTCAATTATCGACTTTAATGATCTCTTCCGGTCATAGGCCCTGAAAATGATGTGGATTTTGAAGTCAGCCACATCTGGACCTGAATTCCCAGCTCTTGTGCTTATCAGCTATGTGAACTTGACAAACGTTACTTCTTGGACACCAGTTTCCTCATATGTAATGTGGGCGTAATAGGCGTAATCACATGATATTATTCTCATGGAAATAAATAAAGTTGTAACTGCAAGGCACTTGTTGAACTATCTGTCACGTAGTCCCTACTCAACCAGGATTAGGTGTTTTATTATACACGGGGATCTTAGAAGGATGACATTAACTCATGTTTGTGAACCAGCAGTCAGATGTCTGGCCCACCGAAGGTATTTAGTCAAGGTTCCTTCCCACCTACGATGTGTATGTTCTTGTAAGTTGAGTAGAGGACACTGGCACAACTCCAGAACAGGCAAGAGCAAGGCATTGCTTTTACCAAAATTCCAGGCCCAGGGCTTGTATGCCAAAATGACACTAAGGAAATGTGTTTGGATTTTCTTCCCCTGCTCTAAGAGGAGACAGATCTGCTTTTCACTTAGTGCTCTCTATTTTGGATAGAACTAATATCATCTGTTAATATAATTCTGTGCACAGAGAAGAAGGCCCTGCCAAAAGCCACTGGGTGTTATTTTCACTCTACCAATAAATCCAAAGGCCTGGCAATTATTTTTAATTCCATTTGCTAGTTTCAGGTTCTGCATGATTAACACATATCATTAATTTCATAACTATAAATGTAACCCAAGCTGTCTTGGATCCTTGTGTCAAACGGTGTGATCTTATGCATACGCTTGCTAGTGTTCACCTGGCTAAGAAGCTGTATTGGAGAAAAAAACGAAAAGACATAGAAAAAAAAAGATGGAAATTTCAGATAATAGACACACTGGAAAACGCATCCTAGCCAGAAAGCTGTGTGTCATTATGTGGATAATAATACAAAAGTCCTAGAGTTAATATAGCTCTTTATGGGCTACAAGTTGCTGGTTATTTTCTCATTTCACTTGACCATCACCACAGAGTCACATACAGATGAAAGAGATATTATTACAGTTTTGCAGAGTGGTAAACTGATGTTCCTTCAAATAACTTTTTTTCTTTTTTTTTTTTTTTTTTTTGTAGAGATGGAGTCTCGCTCTGTTGCCCAGGCTGGAGTGCAGTGGTGTGATCTCAACTCACTGCAACCTCCACTTCCTGGGTTCAAGCGATTCTTCTGCCGTAGCCTCCCAAGTAGCTGGGACTACAGGTGCACACTGCCATGCCTGGCTAATTTTTTGTATTTTAGTAGCAATAAGGTTTCACCGTGTTGCCCAGGTTGGTCTCAAACTCCTGAGCTCAGGCAATTCACCCACCTCGGCCTCCCAAAGTGCTAGGATTACAGGCGTGAGCCACTGCGCCCGGCTCAAGTAACTTTCAAATTTAAAGACTATTCTCATGTCTCTTTTCCAGTGTCATTTTGGCCTCTGGGCTCTGGACTCCTCTATTTTCTCCCAATCAATCTGCTCATTTGTGACTCTCCACTTCTTCCCTATTACAACCCAGATCTCTTTATCACAGCAACAGATTTCCTGCCATGCCCGCAATTTTCCTGCTCCCATTTTGTCCTCCTGTCACACCCACCTGGCACCACCCTCCCCCCAACTCTGAGTCAACCCACCACTTCCTCACCTGTCAACCACCAAGCCTCATTCATAAATTGCAGCAAATATGTGAAAGAACCAGAAACACTTTTCTGGCTCCTGGAAGAGGGCTTGCTTAACTGTATGTGTTGCAATATATTCATACATATGCAGGACTTAAAGAACTCCTTGAAGAGGCTTGTCTCTAAAACTTTGGACCCAGGTCCTTTGAGAAAAGAGAATGCTGTCAATAGACTTTTGGAAATCCACTGAAAATGAGAAAAAAAAAAAAAAAGATAAAACAACCCTAATAGTGCCATTTAAAAGTCTAGAAGTCTACAGTCTAGATCGCACTTTGTATATGCATAATAGTTCCTGTTTATTAAGATCTTTCTAGCCATGTTCCGAGTCTCATGCTAGATACTTGGCATGTATATCATTTATGATGCCTCTGGGCTATGAAGTGGCTGGGTGACCATGTTCCAATTAATTCACTTCTCTGGTCCTCATTTTTTTCATCTGTAAAATAATACGTACCATTTGGGGTTGCAGTGAACATAAAATGTGGTAATGTACATAATGTGGCTGGCTCAGGACCTGTGATGGAGTCACAGTTTAAAAACTATTAGGCTTTTTTTTTTTTTGGAATGATATAGGAAAACTAGCTCCATTTGTTTCCCACTTAAATTCTCCATTTCCCACAACATGGCATGATTTCACCTGCATTGTAGAATTTGATTGAAGAAAGTAGCAAAGTTAGCAGTCAAAGCATGGGCTTCGGAGTCAGACAAATGGGGTTCAGAATATGGTTCAGGTTAGCGGAAATTAACCTGTTTTCTGTTCCTTAGATTTCTCATTTATAAAACCGGGGCAATAATAGTACCAATATCATCAGGATTTTGTGTGAGTTAAGAGAGATCGTGCATCTAAAGTTCTGACTTAAAAAATGCATTTAATAAATGGTGGCTTTAATATCCTCACAGGAACCCCAAGGGGTGGGTATTATCATTAGCTCCATGTTGCTGCTGGAAACAAAGAATGATGGATTTCCAGAGTTAGCCTGAGTCTCACAACTCTTACCCTTGGCCAGACTCAACAGCGTAGATGTTGATCAAACTCACTCTCTACCCCAAGATAGCTCAGCTCCCCTAATCGGTGCCATGCTCAGTGAAACAGGGGAGGAAGGCACCAGCCCATTTCTCCTGACCACGATGCTGTTCTCTCTTTGTCTGCATAGACCAGTCACTTTATCTCTTGGCATTGACTTTGTATTTTGGGCTTCTGATCAGACCATGTGTTTCCAGCTTCTGTCCCCACTGATTTATAGTATGACTTGATAGATGTCCCATCTGTAATTTTTGAATCCTCATCCGTTTTCAATGAGATGACAATGCCTCAATGCAAATCCTCCAAGTCATTTTGGTAATGAAACTCAAATCTCTGGATAAAGAAAATGTGGTATATATACACAATGGAATACTATTTAGCCATAAAAAAGAATCCAATCACGTCTTTTGCAGCAACATGGATGGAACTGGAGACCACAATCATAAGTGAAGCAACTCAGACACAGAAAGACAAATACTAGGCCAGACTAGCTCATGCTTTTAATCCCAGCACTTAAAGAGGCCAAGTGGAGGGGTGGGGGAATCACTTGAGCCCAGGAGTTTGAGACCAGCCTGAGAAACATGGCAAAACCCTATCTCTACAAAAACAAAACAAAACAAAAACAGAAAAACTAGCCAGGCATGGTGGCACATGCCTATAGTCCCAGCTACTTGTGGGGCTGAGGTGGGAAGATCACTTGAGCCCCAGAGTTTGAGGCTGCAGTGAGCCGTGATTGCACCGCTATACTCCAGCCTGGGCAACAAAGCAAGACCCTGTGTCAGGGGTTTTAAAAAAGAGAATGAATGAAAGAAAAAGCAATAAGGATAAATACTGCATGCTCTCACTTGTAAGCGGGAGCTAAATAATGCATACACTTAGATGCAGAATGTGTAATGATAGACAGTGGAGACTCAGAAAGGCAAGTGGGTGTGAGGGAGGACGCTGAGGGAAGAGGCTGATGAAAGGCTACTTAATGGATACAATGTATGTTATTTGTGAGATGGATACTCAAAAAGCCCTGACATCACTACTACACAATCTATGCATGTAACAAAATTACACTTGTACCCCATACATTTAAACAAAACAAACAAACAAACAAAACACCCAAATCTTGCTGTGTTGATTCCAGTTACCAACCTGAATGCCAGAAGTGGAGTGAGACTGGGTGCAGTGGCTCATACCTGTAATCCCAGCACTTTGGGAGGCTGAGGCAGGAGAATCCCTTGAGCTCGGGAGTTTGACACCAGCCTGAGAAACAAAGTGAGACCCTCCCCATCTCTAAACAACAATAACAACAACAACAACAAACAAATAGAAAAGAAACATCTGTGGAATCTTTCTTGGTCTTAGAGAAAACAAAGCAAAACAAAAAAGTGGAGTGAGATGTTTACAATTCTTGCAGAAGAAGGTTGAACAAGTCTCTTCTCTGAATCTCAGTCTCTTCACCTGGTAAAAGCAGCTAAATGTTTCTGCTTTCCCTGTACACAGCATGGATGCCAGGATCTGACACCCAAAACTAATTGTTGCCCCCCTTTCCTATGTTAGATCGGCCTGTCCTAGTTTCTTCAAACACACTTTAATTGTGGAAGGAAAAAATATGTCATCAGCTATAATCTGCGAGATCACATAGAGGCCAGCAAGGTGGGAATCAATAGGAATTAGGGTTCTTTTCATTCAAATTTGATTGTTTCAATTTTAAAGTTAAAGACAACATAAGTGAGAGGCCATTGGTTTCTTTGAGTCATTCTACAACTCCCTTCAAGGGGGTAAGAGTTGACTCCCCTGTTTTTCCCCAACTTTAGATTTTTTTCTCATGGGCATTTCCGACGGAGTCTTTCTTCACATCCAGGGAAATCAAGATGGCTCAGCCTCTACTCTTCCCATCTCAAACAGGCCCACTCAGTCTTTCTAATTTGCAGAATTATAATTTAAATAGAAGGAATATAGACTCCAGGAATATGATTTTGATGAGTTTTAAAGCACGTTTTCAAAAGACAATGGCTAGATAACTAACCATATGGTGGAGTAATAAGGAATAAAGGAACAGTTTACTGCAGGGGTGGGGACCGATTTACATCTTCAGATGTGCAGAGGAATGCTGATTCGTTTTGCACAAAGATGCAAGAGACTGATTAGGAGGCAGATTTGCATAAAGCTCAGCGGGATGCTCTGAGCCAAGCTCAGAAAGAGACATGTGGTTCAGCGGGGAATCTTGTACCTGTAATAGTCCTTCTTGCCAACGCTGGGGGCACATCAATTGTGCAGGGATGGAGGGACCCCCAACAGGAGGTTTCATAATTAAAGCACTGACAGCGTTCACTACTGATATACAAATAACACCCATCTCTACCATAAGGTACTGTAGAAACAAAATGGACTTTGCAGTCTGGCAGACTTAAGCCAGAATCTAGACTTTGCCATATACTTGTTTTGTAACCTTGGGCAAATCAGCAATCATCTTAGAGCCTCATTGTCTTCATATGTAACTGGAGGGAGGGGGAAGGAGTGATCGTACTCATCTTGAATGTCTGTTAAAAGAGGATCAAGGCTGGGCGCGGTAGCTCACGCCTGTAATCCCAGCACTTCAGGAGGCCAAGGCAGGCAGTTTGCCTGGGCTCAGGAGTTTGAGACCAGTCTAGGCAATCTGGCAAAACCATGTCTCTACAAAACAAACAAAAAAATTTAGGCAGGTGTGGTGGCACACACCTGTAATCCCAGCTACTTGAGGGGCAGAGGCCAGATAATTGCTCAAGTCAAGGAAGCCAAGGCCTGCAGTGAGCCACTCCAGGGAGTGCAGTGGCATGAACATGGCTCACTGCAGCCTTGACCTACTGGGCTCAAGCAGTTATCTGGCCTCAGCCCCCACAAGTAGCTGGGACTACAGGTGGCTCCTCACTGCAGCCTCCCATCTCTTACAAAAGTGTTTGTGGGGGAATCAAAGTAGTGAATCTATAGCCCATAGGCCACAATCATCATCATCATTTTTTTTTATAAAATATGGATAATTATCTCAAGGTACAAGGTCTTAAGAGTCTAGAAAGCACATTAAATCCTCCACAGCTTAGAGATCAATGCTGAGAATATGCAACCTCTTTTTATCTCTATTTCTCCCCCTGTTCCAAGCCAGGTTCCAATGCCAAGAAAAACAGGGTGGTGGAATGGGAAGCTTCTGCTGCCAATGGCACAGATGAGGAAACCAAACTGTAGCTACAGAGGCAGCCTGACAGAGCCACTTGTAGCCAGAAGCAGATTGCTGGGGGCAGCACCTCCCTGTTCTGTCCCTTTTCTTAGGGACAGATGTCCTTCTCGTCTGTTCCATCAGCAGGCAAATGGGGAAATAATAGAACAGAGACAATGGAAAGAAAATGAGAAACAGGTCCAGACAGCAGCCACTGAGCTCTGGTAATTGTGGGTGGGGTAGGGGAAAAAAATCTAGCTGCTGCTATCAGATGCAATGAGAAATAAAGAAAAATAATGTTTGTGGTTCAGTTACTAGAATGGATCAGATGACTGTCACCCTTTGGATAACTCTTCTTTATCCTTTAGGAGTTGGGTCCTAGCTTAGGTCTTTCAGGAAGTCTTTTCACCTCCCCAGTGCCCAGGCTGGAGTAGTTGTCACAGTGTGCCATGTGCACCTCTCCTGTTCCCACTCATTTCACAATGCCATAACTAGCAGTGCATTTCCCTGTCTCTCCCACTACGTTATAAGTTCCCTGTTGGTAGAAGAGCTGAGGCAGGACTAGCTTGTCTGTCACAATGTAAAAGAGTCTTGGAACATGTCCTGGGGCCAGGGTCTAAACCCCCTCGTGGCCTTTGGAACACCAAGCTCTGTGCCAAAGGGTGGAAGGCTGCCCTGCTGCACCACAATCTAAGCCCAGGGCATAAAACCTCTAGTGGCTTGGACGCAATCCAAGACTCAGGGCATAAAATCCCTCAGGGCCTCTGGAATGTGCACGGACTTGCTGGCTCCTTGCTTCTTACTCTCCCAGGCTCGTAAATATGTTCTCCATTACTTCAGGTAGCAGAGCATATTACATATGCATCAAAGAAAATGCTAAACTGTCACAGCTACACTTGATGCACTGCTACCTTTCTACCCCTACATCCTCACATCCTCACCTGTTTACCCCCACATCTGCATGTCCTCACCACTTGCTTCTTTGTTTGATCACCAATAAATACTGTGGGCTTCCAGAGCTCAGGGTCTTCACAGCCTCCATACTAGCATTGGCCCCCTGGACCCACCTTATGTACTCTTAACCTGTCTTTTCTTATTCCTTTGACTCTGCTGGACTTCATAGCCTCCATGACCTGGTGTTGGGTCTGATCACCCCAACATTCCCTAAAATCCCAGGGATATTTTATTAGTCATCTCTGCTTCATCTGTACCTACCACAGGCCTGGCACTGAGTCAGTAATCAGTGAATGCTTGGTAAACAGATCAATAGTGGGTAAGTGGGTGGGTTCAAGAATGAATGGATGACCATATGGCTGGATGAATTACAGTTGGTCTGATGGGTTGATGAAAGGATGGATGGTTTATTAGATGATTAATTTTTGGATGACTAGCTGGGTGGATGGGTGGATAAATGGATGGGAAAATGGTTCAATCCCATCAGAGACAGTCATAGTTTATAGTTACTTTGTCCTAAAGAATAAGAGTAAGTCCACACAAAAGCCTAGGTATCTTCATGCCCCCAACTTCCACTCAACCTCCAAGGCAGATACTATCCCTACAAATCTCCAGATCCTATATGAAAATTTCCATCATTCATCCTAGGAACTGTGGAAAGTACTGGAATAAGCACCAAACCTGGAGATTCACAAGACCTAAATTTGAATCTTTTCTCAGTTATTAATTTTTTAAAAATCATAGAATATCTGTAAGTTTGCATGACTCAAATATGAAATCAGAGACTCACTTCATAGGGTAATTATGTGGCTAAAGTGAAACAATAAGTACAAAAGGGCATACTGTAAGGTTTGGTATAGAATAGATGCTCAACAAATGCTTACTATTTATTTACATCATATTCAGACAATTACTAAAGTGGATCCCCTTCCTCTACTTGCTTTCAAACTTGTTTTACAAATATTTTATTTTTCCCCAAATGGAAGCTCACTTTGAACCTCAACATATCAATCAGATGAAGCTTTGCCATCTCCAGTTGAAGCTGGGTCTTACCTCATAAGCCCCCCACCCACCCAGAGATCCTGGTGGCACTCAAGGTTCTGAAAGGAATCAGCATTCCAGGGAATATAGTTAGAAAAGAAAATTTGCCTTAAAGTTCACGGTTTCTTTGTTCTGTCACTCTCCCTCATCTCCTCTTCCCCCTTCTCTCTCCCCCTTCCTCTCCCCAATTCCATCTTCCTCTCTCTCTCTCTCTCTCTCTCGGTCTCTCCCCTTCTCCCACTCTCTCTTCCCCCACTCCAACCCCTCTCTATTTATTCCCCTCCCTTTCCCACCTCTCTGCCTCTCCCTCCCTTCCTCTCCCTCTCCCCTCTTTTCTCCCCCTCCCTCTCTGACTCTCCCCCTTACTCTTTCCTCCTCTTTCCCTCTCCCCCATTCCCCCTCCGTGTCCTGCTATCCCTTCCTACCCTCTCCCTGCCTCCCTCTCCCCCCCACTCCTCCCCACTCTCTCTCTCCCACTTTCCTTGCTTCCTCAGGGCTTTGTGTTCCTCTACGACACAGATGAGCAGATGACCCTGTCAGAAAATGAAAATGGTTTTTGTCGGTCTATTCAGGAGTTTCTAGAAATACTTCTGAGAGGCTCTTTGAATAATTTACTCATCTGAGATCATTTAAATAATCTATTCACTCATTTTCATAATTGATGGCAATGGAAAACTAGCAAGGGTGCAGCTTTTGTCTTACATTTATACCACCTGTCAGCTTAATCATGCTCCCATCACCCTCAGAGAGATCCTTAACAATTTGGGGTTGTGACTGGGGTGGAGATGGATATTCCGTATGACCAAATGTTTGACTCTGGCTCTATTGAAATACTGCTTGAGCTGAAGTCCTGCCTTTACCACTGTATGACCTTGGACAAGTCATTCAACCCATGCTGCTTCCAATTTCTCTTCTATAACATGAGGATAGAAATAATTATACTTGGAACTGGCATCTATGTGTCAGTGTTCTAAGCACCTGATATATTACCTTGTTTAATTATCCTAACAACCTAGGAGGTAAGTACTATTATTGCCTCCCTTTTAGATATGAGAAAATGCAGAGAATGTTGGGAGACTGATTATGAGACAAGATTATGCATTGAAAACACTCTGCACGGTGTCTGACACATAGTGGGAGCTCAACTAATGGTAGCTGCTGCCCTCGTGATCATCCCATCCATCAAGAACATCACCATCATCACCATCATCAATCATCATCGCCATCATCATCAATCATCTTTATCATTAGTATCCCTGTCAACGTATGTTCCCGTAGAGATGTTTTTTCTAGGAACTGCATTTTTTTTTTTGTTTTAACTTCTCAAATCTGAAAAACTTTCAGCAGAATGTTGCTCCGCAGGAGAGCGCCTGTTCAACTGCTGTTCTTTTTGGAGTTGGGTTACAACTGCAACAACAACAACAACAAAAGAACCAGTGCAAGTCAGACACACACACACACATGCACACACACACACACGCACACATGCTTTAGGAGATGGCATCACTTATTTCAGTTGAATGTGTTAATTTGCTAGAGATCTACTCTATTTTCCTCACTGTGACCTAACATATTGTACTGTGTGAGTATTTAAAATAGTCACTATGCGTGACTCTAGGGAAGTCAGATGATTATTTTATTTATATTCACCTTTGCTAAATCCTGATGCACGGATAATTTTAAATGTTTTATAATGGCTCAATTTTCCCTCTCTAGGGCTCACATTATTTAAGAAACTTAATGATCATTATATAAGGAAACAAATTAAATTCCACACAGACTCTGCTAAGGTTGATATTACCAAATCCATTTTATAAAAAGGAACTTGCCTTTAAATATGGATTTGGGAGAAGAAAAGAAAAGAAGGGAGGAAAGGAAGGAGGATGACAGGGCAGGGTGAGAGATGAACAATGTTATTTACAGGCATAGCAAAGCTCTTCTAGAAATACCTAATCTGAATATACCTAATTAGAGACTTACACCTAAAAAAAATTTTTTTTAACCTATCTAATTCCCCTCTGTCATGCATCTCCTGGAGAATCAGTGCAGCCAATGCCATGACTTTCAGTTCTGTTTCTGAAATTTCTCTCAGATTCCGTGGCCACTATTCTCCCCACATCTCTATTCCCTCTAGCCCAAGCCACTTAAATAGACCCTTAGAAAATTTCCCAGATTCTTGACAATCACCATTTTCCTTTTAAAGAAGCAGTGTGGTTCATGTTTAAGAGTGCAGATGATTGGGTTCCAAATCCTGGCTTTGAAAGTTACTAGCTCTGTGACTCTGAGCGAGTTACTGAATTTCTCTGAGCTTCATTCCCTCCATTTGCAAAAGAGGGTAATAGTTGTATCTGTATTACAGTCCTGATATGAGGATTAGATGTATGCTTAGCACCTAATAAATGTTAAACAAATGTGAGTGATTATTATTTTTTTATGTTGTTCTCTCATCTCATGCTCTTCAAAATTGCCCTGAAGATTACTGAATTAAGTGCCATAACCTATCATTCAAATTCTAGCATAGCCCTTTACCCCCATAAAGTTTCCTTCAAAGGATTTGTACTAGTCTTCTATTGTTGTGTAGCAAATTGCCTCAAACTTAGCCATTTGAAACAACACCTATTTATGATCTCACAGTTCTGCAGGTCAGAAGTCCTAGTGAGCTCAGCTGAGTTTTGGCTCCGGGTGTCACAAGGCCAAAATCATGGCCCTACCCAGGCTGGGCTCATATCTGGAGGATCTGGGAAGAATCCACTTCCAAGCTCACTCAGATTGTTGGGCAAGCTCAGCTCCTTGGGGTTATATGTCTGAGGTCAGCTAGGGACTGATCTCAGTGCCCAGAGGCTCCTGCATTCCTTATCATGGAGCCCCCTCCAACCTCAATTGTAGAAATCAGACTAAGCCTTCTCACACTCCAGATTTCTTTCTGCAACTATTAGGCTTGTGCAAGTGTAACTGCAGTTTTCACCATTTTTTTTTTAAATGGCAAAACCTGTGATTACTTTTGCACCAACCTAATAGCTGCACAAAACATTCTACTTTTAAAGGGCTCATGTGATTGGGTGAGGCCCGCCCCAATAATCTCCCTTTTGAGTAACTCAAAGTCAACTGAGAAGTCCTTTCTGCCATGTGGCCTAATAAAACCACAGGAGTGACAGCTCATCATATCACATACTCCCAGAGGAGAGGCTAGAAAAGGCCGAGTGTCATCGGAGACCATTCTTAGAATTCTGCATACCACACAGCTATGTTTCAATCACATTGAACTCTTCTCCAGATGGGCCTTGGGCACTCTTGCCTCTGAGCCTGACTTTCAGTCTTCCCACGTATGTGTGAGAAGACATGGAATGGCCTTCTCACACATATTCAGAAATCCAAATCTTGCTTATTCTCTGAGACCTTGTTCAAACGAGAAGTCCTCCATACAAACGCCCTTGATTCTTCTGCCTCCCTATAACATCTCTCTTCTCTAAATACCCTGGAGTTTCCAAAACATCTTTATGGCACTTCACATGTTCTCCTGCAGTTATGAGCATCTCTTAGGGCCCTGTTAGACTCTAAAACCAGATTATCTGCTTTGCAACCCTCAGATATGACTTGCACATAGTGGGTGCTCGGAAATTTTCTTTGATCAAATAAGTGTGTGAATAAATATGGATTATATGGCAACCTAAGTTCTATTATCTCTGTTGATGGGACAAAATGTTAACAAAAAATCATTTAATAACTTAATATTTATTGAGAAAAATCTAGATAACATGTACTGAGCTACATCTATAAACAGCGTTTTATTTTGCCTTGTTATTCTCTCGTTTACCACAAATTATTCAAGATGCAACAAGACTCCAAATTCCTTCTTTCTTTTCCCTCTATAGTTTCGCCTAAGCACTGCTACTGAGCCATGTATTCCAAAGGAAGAAAGAGGCACAAAAGCTAAGAAGCAAGAATCTTGATAACAGGATGACCTAGATAAAAGCATTTCAGGGTTACACAGAGTAAGTCCATGCCCTAAAGCAGTAGCTTTACATCTTTAATGGGCATGAGAATCACTAGGGAGGCTTAAAAAAAACATGCAGATTCAGAATCAGAAATGCTGATTCCATAGATTTGAGGCAGGGCTAAGGCCTTTACATTTTTCCCAAGGTGATTCTAATCTAGGTAGCCCAAGGAACCACAGGTATAAAATGACCATAATGAAAGATGCTCCTCACTTGGGGAAGTTAACGGGAAAAGGGCCTTTCCATTCATTCTACAAATACTTATTGAGCCTCTGCTATTGACAGAGATATAACAGTAAAGGAGAAACTGAAAACACACCGTGAGCTCTCAGTGCTAGCCGTGGTCAGAATTCATGGCTTTACCAATGGGTTGCTATTGTTTTTCTAAGCAAAGTGAGTTGTAATGTTTCTGCCTGCTGGTAGAATGTGTCACAATGCACTTCAATTTTAGCAATCCACATAATCATTCTATCAATTGTCATTTACAGGGTGTCCTCACAACTACAATTTTTCTTCATGATTTCTTTTACATAATCTTCACTGGAATGTGTGCACAGAAGTCAAGAACCATGTTTGCAAAAATACTTCCATCCTTTGGCTGGATGAACTTTTTCGAAGACTGCTGATATCTCATACACACACACAAACACAGGGGCAAACTCACACTAATAACCAGCATGTTTTATTGAGATCTTGACACTTACTGGGCCCTTCTAGGCTAAATGTAGTAGTAGTGATGGCAAAGTTAAAATACAATAATTTAGATAGGAGGGAGCTATGGCATTCTATAATTAAAAATCACATCATGTAATAATTGCACTCCATTTATCACCATGCCTCACTAGACCTGACAGCACATTGATACGCCACAGTCAGAACCACAGACTCGAGAGAGTAATCACAGCTTTTGTAAGATCTCCTTTATCATATCTGTACTAGGAATCCTATAACTGGAATCTACTTTATTTCACACAAGACACAACATACGGGGTGCATCCCCTCCCTTAATGAGACAGATTGGAAGATGAAACTACTGTAGACCAAAAAATAGAAGGGGCCGGGTGCGGTGCCTCATGCCTGTAATCCCAGCACTCTGGGAGGTCAAGATGGGAGGATTGTTTGAGGTTAGGAGATTGAGACCAACCTGGGCAGCATAGCGAGACCTTGTGTCTGCAAAAAAAATAAAAATTAGCCAGGCAAGGTGGTGTGCACTTGTGTCCCCAGCTACTTGGGAGAGTGAGGCAGGAAGACCCCTTAAGCCCAGGAATTTGGGGCTGTAGTGAGGTATGATTGTGCCTGCACTCCAGCCTGGTAACAGAGTGAGACCATGTCTCTAAAAAAAATTTAAAATTACAAGGTCTGGGAGATGCAATAAATGCCTATACCCTGAGTTCTCATTAGCTGGGTTCAGGCTGAATCTACTGCCTCCAGTAAGAGGAAAGGAAGCAGACACCTTTCTAAGGGTAGGAGGATCTCCCTAAATTTCTCCTCTAGAATACCTCCACCCCACTGCCAGTTGTTCCACATGATGTAGTGGTGGCGAACACAGCCTTTGGGGTCAGGCAGACCTCCACTTACATCCTTCTACCATCACACAGCAGCTGGGGGATCTGAAGCTGGTCACTAGCTTCTCTGAACCAGAATTTCCATCTCTGAAGCAGGGAGAAGAATACCTACTTTAGAAGAGCCATTAAATGAATACCTGCTTAGATGACTAAATGAGATCACGAATGTAAAATTCTCAGCATAGTTATTGATACAGAGTAGCTCTTAATAAATGGCGGCTGAAGTCGTCGATACCAACAGATCATAGAGGGGTCCATTTGTGCACTAGGCCCAAACCCTTGTGGTGAAGCTGAAAAAACGCAGATGAAAGGAACAGACCTTCCCCTGTTGGGGCTTCTAGTCTAAGCAAAGATGAATAGGCAAACAAACAATGCCAAAGCAAGCTGTTAACACTCTTACGAGTTAGTATACAGGTCTGCAGAAATGAAGTGGAAAAGGGCAGACCCACTTTGAGCTATCCAGATACAGAATCAATGGAAAGGGTGTCCTTGACAAAGAGGAAAAATGTTTGAAGGGGCAGGAACATCAGGAGCAGGTGACAGCTGAATACTAGGGCTTGGGGAATAAGAAGACAGCTTTCTGAGTTGGGGCACGGGCGAATAAGCATATTCGTGGGAGGAAGATGATGAGTTTGGCTTCGGACAAGATGATATTGGGTGTCTGTGGGTCAGCCACATGGGGTGCTGTAGGCAAGTCTGGAGGTCATGAGACAGATCTGGGCTGGAGGGAGAGATCTGGTCATGTTTCTGTGCAAAATGCACCTGAAACCAAATGTAAACAGAGTGATGAAAACAAAAAGAAAAACAGACCCATCAGAGCGAGAACGGGACATTTCCTTCAGGAAGACACAAGGAAGGGTCTCCCTTATGTCTTCTTGAACATCGGTATCATCTTTAAGTAGATCTTCTCTGGGGAATAAAATGCTTGTTTTACTTTAATATTTATGTATTTTGTCCTATTTATATTTGAAGTCAAAACTTCAAAAATATTTATATATCTCTTTCTCAATATATATCTCTTTTAAAGTTAGTCTGGGATACACTAATTAGTTCAATCTAGCTTTTCCACAGTGTACAAATATATCAAAACATCATGTGCAGTAAAATTATATACAATTTTTATTTGTTAACTTAAACAAATTTTTAAAAGCTAGCCTGTATGTGTATATAGGCGTATGCATAAACACACATATATTTTCATTTTAAAGCTATTGTAAGGCTGGGTGCAGTGGCTCATGCCTATAATCCCAGCACTTTGGGAAGCCAAAGTGGATCACCTGAGGTCAGGGGTTCAAGACCAGTCTGGCCAACATGGTGAAACCTCGTCTCTACTAAAAACACAAAAGTTAGCCAGGAGTGGTTACACATGTCTGTAACTCTAGCTACTCAGGAGGCTGAGACAGGAGAATTTTTTGAACCCAGGAAGCGGAGGTTGCAGTGAGCCGAGATCGTGCCACCGTACTCCAGCCTGGGTGACAGTATGAGATTCTGTCTCTAAATAAATAATTAAAAAATAAAATAAAATAAAGCTACTGTAACCCTAAAATGGTAAATAGAATTATCCTCAAATCATTTTTTTTCAGGTAGAATAAGTAGTTCAGCCTAGAGAAATCCAATTTATTACTCAAGACCCAACTCCAATGCTTCTAGCTTTAAAAAGAATTTCTCTAAGTGAGAAATTCTCACTTAGAGAATTTTTTTTTTTTTTTGAGATGGAGTCTTGCTCTGTCAGCCAGGTTGGAGTGCAGTGGTGGGATCTCGGCTCACTGTAAGCTCCACCTCCTGTGTTCATGCCATTCTCCTGCCTCAGCCTCCCGAGTAGCTGGGACTACCGGTGCCCGCCACCACGCCCAGCTAATTTGTGTGTGTGTGTGTGTGTATTTTCAGTAGAGACAGGGTTTCAAAATGTTAGCCAGGATAGTCTCCATCTCCTGACCTCATGAGCTACCTGCCTCAGTCTCCCAAAGTGCTGGGATAACAGGTGTGAACCACTACACCTGGCTAGAGAATTTCTTGACTGGGCCAAGTTCACCCTTCTCTCCCCTCTGTGCTGGGGATGGTCCTACGGCCAGTAGCACTTATATCCAGTTGTCCCAGGGTTGGCTTAATTCTCTATTATGAGCTACTTGAGAAGAGAGATGGTTTCCTATGCATCCTTGTAGTATCCCTGGTACCTAATGAACTGCTGGCCACAGAGCTGACATACACAGGGCGTTGGTTGTACTGGCCTAGACTGCTAATTGGCAGGAAGACCCCTCACGCCCAGGAATTTGAGGCTGTAGGGTCTTCTGAGGCTGAGGCTGAGGCATCTAGGGTTTTGTTTTTGAGCATCTCTGGGAAGCCTTGGACTCATCAAACTCCAAGGCAGACCAAAATCACTGAAGAAAAAGGGAGAGAGAAAAGGTATGAAAGTCCCGATTTGTAGGAGAAAGCCTGCTCCATCCTGAGTTCTGTGTCTGCAGCACACAGGCAGGCCTGGTGCTCGGCGTCTGTATAATCCACACCAGCCACATACAAAGGCCCAGCAAAAAGCAAGCACCCCTCTAAGGGCTTGTCATGTTTTCCCAGACACCCTCATTACACGCTGCTGCTTCCAGTGACGCCACTGAGTGACCTCAGAGATGAAAAGAAATTGCCTCCGAGTCCCAGAATAACAGCTCCCTCCTCGGCAGTCCTTCCCCTCTGTTGACCTGCTGTACCAGCGTGTAGTGCTGGGGGGCAGCTTTAAGGATAACATGACTAGTATTTACCTGCTCCACTGGCTTTCTCTTTCTTCGCGACAGAAGCACACAGAGTTATTTCTGAAGCACTAGATCCCCTGAGTGCCAAGAGAATAGAACAACTACAGGCAGCATTTGTGCATTCTAAGCTCAACTCAGCAGCAATTCCCCAAGCTGCCTTTTATGGGAAATTGCTATGTTTCAACAGGAATTTGAAGAAGGGCCCACAAAATATTAAAAGGCATTTTCTGTATTTGGAAATGGAGTGTATCAAGGGCAGCTGTCACCTGCACTGCAGTGGCCTCCTTGTGTACCGGCTCCCTGGAAGATGAGTCAGATTCTAAGGTAGCACAGAAAATTCACAGGTGTGAGCCAAGCCTGCCCCAGGACTGGTTAAAACCAACCAAAGGGAATGATGTGGCGGCTCCAAAAGTGAATCGCAGATTGTGTAACATCAAAAGGTTGAAAACCCTAAAACCCAACAACATAAGGCAGAAAGGCTCCAATTCTCTACCTCCTATGGCTGATTAGAAAAAAACATGAATTGCATTTTGGCTTTACATGTGTAAGAGAAAAGAAAATCAGGATTTGAAATATGGATAAAAGAAAGTAGTGATACAATAAAACATTATAGGCAACAACAACAACAAAAGCATATTCGAAGTCCCAAATGCATGAAGGAACCCGGTATATACATTCATGGAGTTGCAAATCACTTGCATGGTGGACTACAGGGTATATAGGAGGGAAGAAAGGAGGTTAAAACCAAGGACAGTGAACTAGATGCTAACACTTTCCTTAAGCATGACAGAAGTCCATAGAATCCCAGCCTACTCCATCTCCTCCATATACACACTAGAATCTAAGTTTCTTGAGTACAGAAAATATTTTTTCTCTTGTTTATGATGGACTCCAAACATCAAGAATAGTGCCTGGCACAAAGTAGGCACTTAATAACTATTTGTTGAATGAAAAAATGAATAGACAAACCATGAAGTCAGGGCTTTGGTGGATCAACTGAAGGATCAAAAGAAGAGGTGATCAATAAGCAATGCATATTGTTATTATAATTGGTATTCATGTCAGGGGGTTAAATATGAATGCTGTGAAAACTGTTAGCTAATTGTGCTGGGTATCCCAATTTGAAGGATTTAAGATTTTGTTTTGTTTTGAGACAAAGTCTTGCTCTGTCACCCAGGGTGAAGTGCAGTGGTGCGATCTCAGCTTACTGCAACCTCCGCCTCCCAGGTTCAAGTGATTCTCCTGCCTCAGCCTCCCGAGTAGCTGGGATTATAGGCACCATCATCATGCCTGGCTAATTTTTTATATTTTAGTAGATACCTGGTTTCATCATGTTGCCCAGGGTGGTCTTGAACTCCTGAGCTCAGGCAATGTGACTGCCTTGGCTTCCCAAAATGCTAGGATTACAGGTGTGAGTCACCATACCCAGAACAGATTTAGTTTTTTTTTTTTTAAATTAAGCACGATGACATACAACAAAATGAATGGATTTTGTGTCATAATTTAACGCCTTTTGACAAATGTTCAAGACAGGAAGTAACTGCCATCACTCCAGAAAATTCCCTGTGCCCTGTCCTGTCAACTGCACTCAACCACAGAAGCAACCACTATTCTGGTATCTAACCCTGTAGGGAAGGTTTGCCTCCCCTTGAACTTTATGTAAATGGAACCACACAATACAATCTTTCATGTCTTTCTTTGGTTCCATATAATGTTTTTCAATTCATCCATGTTGTTGCACATATTACCAGGCCATTCTATTTTATTAATATACCATAATTTGTTCATCCATTTCCTTGTTGATGGACATTTGAATTATTTCTGATGTTTTGCTATAATGAATAAAGTTGCAATGAACATTCTTGTACAAGTATTACTTTTTGGATATATGTTTATCTTTCTTTGGGATAAATAAGTAGGAGTAAAATTGCTGGATAAGATTTGTGTATGTCTAAATTTATTTTTAGAAAACACACAGTTTCTGGCCAGGAACGTAGCTCACACCTGTGATCTCAGCAGTTTGGGAGGCCAAGGCGGGTGGATCACTTGTCAAGAGTCTGAGACCAGCCTGGCCAACATAGTGAAACTCTATCTCTACCAAAAATATAAAAAATTAGCCGGTGTGGTGGCACACACCTGTAATCCTAGCTACTCTGGGGGCCGAGGTGGAGTCTCGTTCTGTTGCCCAGGCTGGAGTGCAGTAGCTCAATCTTGGCTCACTGGAACCTCCATCTCCTGGATTCAAGTGATTCTTGTGCCTCAGCCTCCCAAGTAGCTGGGACCACTGGTGCACATCACCGTGCCCAGCTAATTTTTGTATTTTAGTAGAGACAGGGTTTCACCATATTGGTCAGGCTGGTCTCAAACTCCTGACCTCAGGTGGTCCACCTGCCATGGCCTCCCAAAGTGCTGGAATTACAAGCGTGAGCCACCATGCCCAGCCCTCTTTTTTATTTTCTAATAATGTCTTTAGATGAGCAAAAGTTTTTAATTTTGATGAAGCACAGTTTATCTACTACTTAATGGTTTTTCATATTTGGTTTAAGAAATCTGAGGCTCACAGATCACAAAACTATTCTCCTATATTTTCTTCTAGAAAGTTTATAGTTTTATCTTTTACATTTAAGCCTACAATCTACTTCAAGTAATTATTTGTGCATAACGTGAGCAATGGGTCAAGGTTTTTTTTTTATTCCATGTAGATTGCCCGTTAATCCAATACCATTTACTAAAAAGGCTTTCCTTTTCCCTGTTGTCATAATCATTCATCAAAAATCATTTGAATGTCCCTATGTGGATCTATTTTCATTATTTCATCATTAAATAAGATATAAGCTTATTTAATATATATATTTTATGCACAGTACCAAACTTAGAATAGAAAAACTTAAAAATTATCAAATAATCTTGTGATATGCATATGTGCATATAATATATATTATATGCATAATATATATAAATAGATATATAATATATATTATAGGTTTTTCATAGATACTCTTTATCAGATTGAGGAATTTATCATCTTTTTCATAACTGGATATTGAATTTTGTCAAATGTTTTTTCTGCATTTATTGAAATGACCATATTTCCCCCTTTACTCTATTAATATGGTAAATCAATTTAATTTTTAAATGTTAAATGAATCTTGCATTCCTAAGATAGCTCCCACTTATCCATGATGTATTATCCTTTTTAAAAAAATTATTAGATTATGATTAGTAACATATTGAAAAACTTTGTATAGAGTGCTGTTATTTCTTTTAAATGTTTGTTATAGTACAAAGCAAAGCCATCTGGGCCAGGAGTTTCTCTTTTGTCTTTTTAAAATGGGAAAGTTTTTAGGTATATTTTCAGTTTTTTAGCAAACATGAGCTATTCAGATTGTCAATTCCTACATCTCAGTTGTAGAAAATTGTTTCTTCAGAATTTGCCCATTTTATCTATATTGAGCTACTTAGATTGTCAATTCCTTCATGTCAGTTGTAGAAAATTGTGTTCCTTCAGAATTTGCCCTTTTTATCTATATTGTCAAATTTGTTGTCATAAATTTTTCATAATATTATTTTCATCTTTTTAATGCCTGTAGGATCTGTAGTGTGTGTAAGTGATAGTCCATCTTGCATTTTTAATATTGGCTTATTTGTGTTTTCTCACTTTTGTGTGATCATTATTGCTAGGGATTCTGAATTTTATTAGTCATTTCAAAGAACTAGCTTTTGGCTTTGTTGATTTTTTTCTATGGCTTGTGTTCTACCTTGTTGATTTTTACTCCTGTATTTATTATTTTTTTCTCCTACTTCATTTGTTTACTTTGCTCTTTTCTAACTTCTAAATTTATAAGCTTAAATCATTGACACTGAATTCACACTTTCCTTTTATATTATAAGCAGTTAAAGCTATGAATTTCTTAGTATGCCTTTAATCTTATTCTTCAAATTTTGATATTTTGTGTTTTCATTATCATTCCGGCCAAAGTATTTTCTAATGTCTTTCTGATTTCTTCTTTGACCTATAGGTGGTTTAGAAGTGTGTTGCCATTTCCAAACATTTGGGGATTTTCTAGATATATTTTTGTTGCTGATTTTTATTTTCATGCTGTTATGATCAAAGAATGCATCCTCCATCATTTCAGTTCTTCTAAACACATTGAGACTTTTGTTTTATGCTCCAAAATGTAGTCTACTTTGGTGGATTTCCCACGTGCACTTGAAAGGCTGTGCATTTTATAGCTGTTAGGTGTAGCATGCAAAACTTTCCTAAGCTTCCTCCTCACTGTTCTTTTCTAGGAATCTGTCATTGTCTCCCCAAAGTCAATGCTTTTGTTTGCATAGTATTTCCCCCTGATTTCAGTCAATTACATTATGTCTCCCACAGCACATCCTATATCTTCCTTCCCTCTAGGGTCACTCAGGCCTCCATTTGATGTACTAAGTGACGATAAATTTCAAGATGCTAAAGTAGTTCAGAGGTCATGCATTGATTGTCAAAAAAAAAAAAAAAAAAAAAGATAACAACATAACAACATAGGCTTTCTGATCTCTTTTATTCTAGTCTTTATATGAAATTGTAGCAACTAACTTAAGCATTTAATTATGCAGGAGGAGGGAGGGCAGCTGGACCAGATATTGTCATTGTATGTATGAGATCATCTGTAAATTTCCTGTGATGTCTCTCCTCTCTGACCCAGGTCACGACGTGTATGGTACATAAGATGATGATTTTTTTCTTTGCACACTGATTTTTTTGTATTTTTCAATAGCTAATATACATGTAGTTGAAAATATGCTTTATAAGAAAAATAACCTCCCTCTCTAACGCATGATTTACAGAAGTGATACATTTAAGTTTTTAAAATGAGTTTATTTAAAGCGAAAGACTAAGTACATGAAAATACAGAGGGTTCATTCATATGGCAATGACTATGGTACACAATTAGGAAGTTTAGGCAAACTTGTGTGATCATTTCTATATAGTCAACACTTACTAGTATAATGCTGCAACCCAAACTTCACTGTCTTTAAATTATCCTAAGTTCAGATCTATCCTACTGGGATTTGAGAACAGACATAGAGAACATCACACAAGTACCACAGTTCACCCAGGGAAAGCATTCCAATTGCACCTTAAACATTTAGTCGGCCTTGTTGGAAGAAAGACGTGCTCTCGGCTGTGAGATGGGATCTAGAGCAGCTCAACAGGAAATGCGTGGGAGAAAGAAGCACTGTGAGCCCCTTTATTGCCCATGCTTTCTTCCCTCCCCTGCATTCAGCACACAGAAGGATGCTCACCTTTTCCCATTCCCGGTCTTTGTTCAGCACAATCACCACCAGCCTAGGATGCACCTGGTAGCCTTCCTCAGTGAAGGATAAGTCTTTGCCATCCCATGTAACATTGACCATAAACCTAGAAAGGGGAAGACAGAAAGACAAAATTTTAGGAAATAATTAGAGTAATCAAACAATTAAGTAGATGCCACCATTAATGGAATACTGAAAAATTATAAACTTACAAACCTATATTCATCACAAGAAGCCTCTCTGTAGAAGTATTAATACCCGTGCAACCATTGCTAGTTGACCATGCTTTAGTAATGGACTGTAATTAACACATGGAATGTAAGTTTTTTGTGCTGCCAGATCCATAGACCTATATTCAAATGATCTTCTTATAGGAAGATCTGAAAGCACATTCTATTATACTCTAACAAGCTTCCCTGAAGGAAGCTGCTTGCTCATAAACCACATGGCATTCAGTGTTGAAAAAATGACATTCCATTACTCATTATTTATTCAACTAATATATATTAAGCATTTGCTACCTGCCAGGACTCAGCTAGTTGGTTCAGGGTAAATAAGAAAATGAACATGATTCCTACCCTCATGAAGTTTAGAGTCTAAGGGGGAGGATAGACATTAATTAATTAATCACAGATCTATGACAAATGCTACAAGGGAGAGGAGAGTATGCTAAAAAAAAAGTGAAATGGGGTGAGGCAAGGCTGAGGAAGTGCAGCTTGATCTGAAGGATGAGTTGGCATTCATAGGCAAGAAAAGACACAAACCGGCAAAAGAGACAACACGTGCAAAGACTCTGTGGTGTGCATACAAGGAACTGAATGCAGACCAGTGAGGCTGAAGCAGAGGAAGACAAGAAAATGTGAGATCAGGCGAGGCTGAGAAGATGAATAGGAACAGAAAGTGCAGGATTTTAGAGACTATGTTAAATGTCTGTCTTAAAACCACGGGAAGGTGCAGGCACGGTGGTTCCCATCTGTAATCCCAGCACTTTGGGAGGTTGAGGTAGGGGAATCACCTGAGGTCGGTAGTTCAAGACCATCCCATGTCTACTAAAAATACAAAAAAATTAGCTGGGCATAGTGGTGTACACCTGTATTCCCAGTTACTCAGGAGGCCGAAGCAGGAGAATCGCTTGAACCTGGGAGGCGGAGGTCGCGGTGAGCTGAGATCCTGCCATTGCACTCCAGCCTGGGCAACAAGTGTGAAACTCCATTTCAGAAAAACAAACAAACAAACAAAAACTATGGGAAGACATAGAAGCAAGGGTGACATCAAAGAGGTAACAGATCATATTAGTTGAAGACTGTGTAGTGAACAGATTGGAGGGGAACCAGAGCAGGTACAGGGGGACTACTTATGCTATTCTTATAATCCAGGTCAAAGATAATGGTGGCTTTGACTCTGGCTGTGGCCAAAGAAGAAGAGAAAAAGCGACAGCAAACAAGACTGAGTGGAGAGAGATTTAGGAGGTATTTAGTGAAAGATTAGATGAGGGGAGGGGAGAAAGAGGCATCAAGGATGACTCCTAGAATCTACCTTATGTAACATGTATAAACTTAACTTTTGGTCTAGGTGTTTTCATTGCAGGTAACGTCTTTCTGCCTTACAACATTTATACCCTCATCACTCCTCAAAGCCACCTTGGCCTGTACTCAGGCTGAAGTCAGGGAGCCAAGGCAGACTTCATCTCCCAGATTTCAGGTGAGAGGTTCCCCAAGGGTTCTTCTCTCCTTCCAGCTTGAGAAAAAGGTGATATCATTAAAGACATCTGAGACAACATGGTGGTGGCCACTTAGCAGACACAAGATAAATATAATATGGTGGATTGAAGCATTCAAAGACTTCCCCAGAAAGATACTGTGTCTCTCGCTTCATATTCCATTAACATCCAGAGATGCTAAAAAGTTAAAAAAAAAGAAAAAGAAAAGAAAAAAAGAAGAAGAAAGAGGAAGGAGGAGGAAGGAGGAGAAGAAAGAAGAAGGAAGAAGAAGAAGGAAGAAGGAAGAAGAAGAAGAAGGAGAAGGAGAAGGAAAAGAAGGAGAAGGAGAAGAAGAAGGAGAAGAAGAAGAAGAAGAGAACTAGGCTACAAGAAATTTCAAAAAGAGACACTGGCCTATTGGGTCACACGTACATCCCCGGACCAGCATGGTGCAGAAGAGACTGACGGTGGTGTTGTACGGGGGAGAATTTGGTTTCCAAGGACAAAGTGAAGAAATTGGGGAAAAGGAAAAGAGCAAATATTGTGTATTTATTCAATAGACTATCTGGGTCATTGAAAATCATGTTTTTGAAGACAAATTGATGATACAGAGAAAACGCTTACTACTTAATGTTAAAGAAGCAGAAAAGAGGATAAAAACTGAGCTTATCTATGTCTAAAAGGGTTACAGGTATTTTTCATTTTCTTTTATGTATCTTTGTATTCTTCAAGTTCTCTGCAATCAAATACTTTAACAAACAGAAAACTAAAACACTGCTATTCTAGAAGGAACAAAGGATAATCACTATTCTATTTGGTTTATTTGGGGTATCTCTTATCATTTCCTAGAAAGGTTTTTTGTTGTTGTTGTTGTCATCTGTTTGTTTGTGTTTTGTTTTGTTTTGAGATGGAGTCTCAATCTGTAGTCCAGACTGTAGTACACTGGTACAATCTCTGCTCACTGCAACCTCCACCTCCCAGGTTCAAGTGATTCTCCTGCCTCAGCCTCCCGAGTAGCTGGAGTTACAGGTGCCCATCACCACACCCAGCTAATTTTTGTATTTTTAGTAGAGACAGGGTTTCACCATGTTGGCCAGGCTGGTTCTGAATTCCTGACCTCAGGTGATCTGCCTGCCTCTGGCTCCCAAAGTGCTGGGATTACAGGCATGAGCCACCACGCCTGCCCGAAAGATATTTTCTTGATTTAACAACTATTTACTGTATGCCTGGTATATAGGTCAGGGCTTATAGTAAGTCTTCCAGATACAGAAATAAAAAACACAGTGTTTGTCTTCTCTCTTACCCACATTCTTATAATACAATGGCATAGACACATAAACAATGACAGCACCTATAATGCCACTTATTCACTGATGGAGAGTAAATATAAGAAGATGAAAGAACACAGACAAAAGGGTCCCTAACTCAACCTGGGGAATCTGGGGAGGACTTCCCAGGGAATCTTAATGGGTGAAGGGGTTGAGGCAGGAGAAAGCATTCTGGGCAGAGGGATCATCTTAAGTAAAGAGTCAGCAAAGGTAGTAACACAGGCTAGAGGAAGTAGGAAATGGCTTAGTAAAGCTGACGGTTATATTATGTGCAGTGGGATGAGTCTGCAGAGGATCCCTGAAGCCAGATCATAATGGACACACTGAAGGGTTTGGATTTGTTCAGAAGGTCACGGAGAGCCAGGAAAGATTTTAAGTAGAGGAGCGATACACTCAGATTTGCGGCCAATAGGGGCAGAAGTGAAAATGCTTCTCTGCACTTGAGGGGACTTGAACATTTTTGTTCACGGCTTAAAAACCATTCATTATTTAAACAATTGAAACTTTTTATTCTCTCTTCCTTCTTCCCTTTGATGTTTCCTGGCCCGAGTTTGATGAACTAAATGAACATGGTCCAGATACACACAACTAGGGGTGCTCCACCTCACACTCCTTATTGAGACTCTAAAGAAGACATTTGCATGGACTGAGTGTTTAGTGGAGAACTGGAGTCAAATTCCTCATTATCAGCAGGCTTTCAAAGTAACTAATTGAGCCTAAGTTAAGCTGTTTTTATTTTTTAAGCTGACATTTTGGTTCTGTTTCCCATGGTTATTTTTAGCTCTGTCACATTGTCTGGCATACTGTGGGGGCTCAGTTAATGTCTGAGAACTGAGTATGTTGACAGATCATTACCAAAGGGATATCCACCCATCCATACATTCAACCATCTATATATCTATCCTTCCATCCATCTGTCAATGCAGTCATTCATCTATCCATCCATCCATCAATACATTTACCTGTCCATTCATCTATCCATCCATCTATCAATACATTCATCCATCCACTCATTAATCCATCCATTCATCCATCTATCCATCAATACATTCATTAATACATTCATCTATTCTTCCATCCATTAGGCATGTTTGAGTACCTCCTATATATCATACCCTGTAGCAGAACTATGCTAGGAAAATAATACAAAAAAGACCAAAAATACTTAATTTTTCAAGGTTGGGGAGAGAGACACACAAAATAAATGTAACAAAGAATAGTAAGTGTAAAAATAGAGATTTCGACTAAGTTGTTGGAAAGCATAAGAGAAGGAGTGGCTAATTCTATGGTGATTCCATGACTGGAATAAGGAAACAAAGTGGAAGGGATTTGGGTTGTGCTGAGAAGGAAGAGGAAGGAAAAGTTGAGCAGCTCTTGCTTATGCATATGGAGAAAATGCAAAGTCCAAGGCAGAGAATCCTGAAACATCATGACGTGTTCAATGAGCTGCAGTCAGTTCAGAATGGCAGGGAAGTGGGGGGCAAGTGGGAAAGTAACTTAGGAGAGGAAGCTAGAGACAGACGCAGGAGTCAGGTAAGTAAGTACTATATAGACTGTACTATGGAGTTTAGACTTCATCCTAGACATATTTATTATTCACTATTTCCCTTTAGACTTTAATTGCAAGTTTGTAAGATGCAGATGGGCAAACAGATGAGGCTTTGTAGTAACCCAAGCAAGGAATAGAGACAACGGTCAAAGAAAGCAACAGTTGGAATGAAGAGACTGGAGAGATAGGCAGGCAACTGCAATGGAATTTCAATACAAAAACAGCTGACAAAGACCACCAGTGGCCTTGACCTCAGCTAGCAGAAGATAAGTTACCAGTCACTCTGTACCTGCTGCCCTAAGTTCATAATTAGGGTGACCAACTCACTGAGGTGTTTCTTATTGAGTACAATGAGATCTTAAACCAGGTTTCAATTATCCAACACTTTGGGGTGAATGTAGTTCAGGTTGAGTCTACCTAGTGTCCCAAATGTGGGAAAACTGAAAAATTTAGGAAATTATCAAGAAATTTAGAAATATCCAGTTTATTATCTGTTTGGAAATGCTGGATTAGGGAACAAATGTTTTGGTTTCGATATAGACACTTGGTCCTGGGGAGAGCCATTCACGAGGTTACATAACATGAACTGAATGTCACAGCAACTTTTTTGGGGGTTGTTTGTTTTTGCTTTTTGAAACAGGGTCTCACTCTGTCACCCAGGCTGGATGCAGCAGTGCAATCTCAGCTCACTGTAACCTCCGCCTCCCAGGTTCAAGCAATTCTCCTGCTTCAGCCTCCCAAGTAGCTGGGATTACAGGTACCTGCCACCACTCCTGGCTAATTCTTATATTTTTAGTAGAGACAGGGTTGTACCATGTTGGCCAAGCTGGTCTTGAACTCCTGACCTCAAATGATCCACCTGCCTCAGCCTCCCAAAGTGCTGCGATTACAGGTGTGAGCCACCACACCCAGTCAACACAGTTATTGTTTTAATCAAGAAGGTAGCAGACGCAGTTGAGCACCTTTCTTTGGATTTGCCAGTTGAATTTACTTAAAATCTCCTTCTTTAATTTCCCATCTCCATGTTCTCCACTTGTTCCGTTTTCTTCCATTTTGTAGCAAAATCAGATGGAATTAGCAGAGTGATAATTGAGACGCAAACACTCTTCTTCAGATTATATGAAAATAACTATGCAGAAATCCTCATGCTTCAGATTTTTCTGTATTCCTTTAAGATTCAATATTCTGGGCAAATGACTCCATATACTTAATGTTAATATTGTCTTTCTTTTTCTATTAAAAGTCTTCAGTCCCTTGGGAGGGGGGGAAAAACAACCTCTAACAGAAATTTCTGCTGAACAGTAATTTCATTATGAAGTTGGCAGGGAGCAAGTACCTATTACCTTCAATTCCCCCATCCAATTTCTAGAAAGGACAATCCATATTTCCATGGGCTTTCTTCCCATTTAAACTTGCTCCAGAGCAGAGTTATTTACCTAGGGAAATACCATTTTACACCACATTGATCAGTTCCCATTAACACCTGCTGAGCACTTGTATTAAACAGTAAAATCTTATCATTGTTTTGCTTATCTCTACAAAATTGATCATAAACCTTTAGTGGTCAGATAAAATGTCAGAAATTCTGACTGCTTCTAAGCCTCAAATTACAGCTTCAATATCTCCGTCAGGAGCAATAAGTACATAGAAGCATGCTGGCAAATAGAGAAGGGGAAGACTCTAGTGATTTGCCAAGACCACTTCTGTGTTGTCAGTCACTAGTGGTAAAGTGCTAAGTTGTTTTTTATTGTCAATGACACAACACTATATATATATATATATTATATATATGTTTACATATTACATATATAAAATACATAAAATATGTACATATACATACACATTTCCTCTGGTATTTACAGTGTTAAGTGTATGAAGTTGAAGTCCAGGTGAAATAAACATTTCTCTTCCCCTTGTGTTTTGTGCTGTATGAATGGTGATCCATGGTGATCAGAGAAAACACTGAAAAATAGGCAGGCAATATTTCCTATATTATGATTAAAAAGAAATAGGGCCAGAATTGTCCAATTCTCTCTAGGCCTGCTATCACATTAGATAGCCACCAACCATATGTAGCTATTGAGCATCTGAAATGTGGTTAGTCTGAATTGAAATGTGTCATCCATGTAAAACTACAAACAGAATTTTGAAGACTGTATTTTTCAAGAGTAAAAGGTCTCATAAATAATTTTAGGTTGATTTCATGTTCATTTAGACACGTTGGGTTAAATAAAATATATTATTAAAATTAATTTTATCTGCTTCTCTTCACTTTTTTAATGGGCTACCAAAAAATTTAAGTTGCACGTGACTCGCATTTTATTCCTAATGGACAGCTAGCTGTTCTAGACTGTCTTTGTGCCTTTACTTTTGTTTTTAACTGGTAGACTGGAATCATGGAAGCAGGGACCTCATCTGCCTTGTTTAGTATTATATTTCTAGTGCTAAACAGGGTGTGTGGCACAAAGCTGGTGCTGAACATGTGCAGAATGAATAAAAGAATAACTTGCTGCTTCTGTGTTGTCGAGGTTTCATGACATGAAGGAAGGAGAAGAGGCTTTACAGTGAGACAGTACCTGGCAGCATATTTAAAATCTACTGAGCCTCCATTTCCTTTTTTTGCAAAAATGGATTAAGTTAAACCATATAAACTAGCCATGACAGTTTCATACAGTTTAACCTAACTTCATAGTTCATATAAAATGCCTAGCACAATGCCTGGCATACAGCTATTAATAAACAGTAGTTACATTGATGCAAATTTTCCATGTAGTTTTCACTCTTTTTCCACCCTGTCATATTTTCTAACACCCTACTACAAATGCAATGCTTTTTAAAACCATGCTTCCCCTTGCCATTTAGTATACTCATTTCCAGAGTCCCTCTGTCCTTGTGTGAACAGCCAACCATAATGGGCTACATAAGTTTCTTTAACTATGACTTAAAATATCTCATTCCTCCAGATTTCTATTTTATCTCTTTCGCCTTACAGTCATAAGTATCCTTTAACTTCCAAAATCGAATTATTTGAGATGTTCTCTAGATGTATTTATTATTCACTATTTTCCCTTAGACTCTAATTCTCCTACTGATTCACAAATGCCACCATAACCCATTTAGTGTTTCTCAATTTTTGGTTAATTTTCCATCTGCTTTGCCATTTCTGAAGTTCCCAGGGACATTTCCTGAATCACAGTGTCCCTTAAATGCCTCCTTGAACTGCTTGAGGTGTCACAGTTTCTTAGTCTGTCATTTAATTTACATGTTTTTGAAAACACAGTTGCCGTTTTCTTTAACCTCTTTTCAATTCTCAAGACATGTTCATTTTTAGAGGCTTTTTTTTTTTTTTTCTCTTACAAGCATTCTCCTGGTGTTTGCAAATCCCTTCAACTTTGATGTCTGTCTTAGTGCTTTCTCATCTTCCATTAACTACTCCCTCATGGGCACAAATGCATCCTCATCCCTCTTTAGCACAACTTCACTCCACTTTTGCCAGTTTTCAATTCCCAACTCATTCACCTCCTCATTCTCTTCTTCCTCTGAACATCCTTGTGCTGTCTTTCGATGGCAGCACCTTTCTCTTTGCCCTGGTGCTCAATTTTATATACAGTACTTATTGGTGGTTTCCGGTTCCCCATGAACAATTAAAAAGGCTTGACAATAGAGCCAAGACTTAAATGTCAAGGCAGAGAAGACCAGGTGCAGTGGCTCACTCCTGTAATCCCAGCACTTTGGGAGGCCGAGGCAGGTGGATCACCTGAGGTCAGGAGTTTGAGACCAGCCTGGCCAACATGGTGAAACTCTGTCTCTACTAAAAATACCAAAAATTAGCCGGGCGTAGTGGTGGGCACCTATAATCCCCACTACTCACGTAGCTGAGACAGGAAAATCGCTTGAACCCAGGAGGCGGAGGTTGTGGTGAGCAGAGATCACGCCATTGCACTCCAGCCTGGGCAACCGCAGCGAAACTCTGTCTCAAAAAAAAAAAAAAAAAAAAAAATGTCGAGGCAGAAAAATAATAACTCCAACACAGAGATACACTAAAATGGGCTCAGAAACCACAGCATAAAGAAACAGAAAAAAGAAAGGGACTTTTATAAGGAGAAAAGTATTGTTTACTCTTTAACACAAATTCTATTGTGGCCAATTAAAAAAATAATGTTAGTTGTCTTAGCTGAGCAATACTGAATTTTAATGATTTTAGGACAGAAAATAAAAATCTTGATGAGGGCAGGGGTCTTTGTTCTGATCACTGCAACTCTAAAACACCTAGAAGAGGGTGTGTCCTGACTTTTAAGCTGGATCTTAAAAGTACCTGTGGAATAAATAAACAAATGAATGAGCAGACATAGGTCTCTAGGATCCTGCACACTAAATATTCCATTCCGGTGCAACAACTGCCAAGAGGCAATATGGCAAGAATTGGATAGCCTGAGTTAGAATTCAGTTTTGTGGCTTTCAACCTCAGCCAAGTATCCTCAGTTCTGAGAGTCAGATTTGTTTCCTTTTCTGTAAAAGTGAGGTCATAACAGCCATGTCACTGGGTAATTATAGGGATCACATTAAATGATGTCTAATGAGATACAGAACGTGATAACGGCCAGCAGAGTGCTTGGCACATTATGGCTGTCTGCTAAACGATGGTAGGGGTAGCAGTAGTTGTCATGATTTCATATAATTGTTGTCTTCCTCCTAAAATTTTGGGTCAAAAGCTTTCTTTTAAATGCTGGAGAATCATCTTGGCTGCTAATTCCAGTCCTGCAAAGGAGGCAATGAGAGCTCATCTAGGCACTACCCCAAGGAGAGAGGAGGAGCTCATCTGATTGTTCAGAGCTCACAGCATCCCCTGGACTGGGCTTACTGCTGAGTGAAGCTTCTATGGTACAAAGGTTGTAATCCATGTGCCAGCCTGGGCTTCCAACTCTATTCAGGGAGCACACCTGAGTCAAGGGTGACTCTTTAAGTACAGGACCCTACATGTTGTCTTTTGTAATACAACCTCCATGTCTAAAACTTGAGATAAGTTAGGACAAAGCTCTTTCCTGTAAATATGGCTCTCCTCCTCCCAACTCCAGACAGCATACCTGAACCTTTGACACAGCTGGCCAAAGATTTCAACTAGAAGCAGGGCGTATAGAGTAGGGTCTCAGATGCATTTCCTAATTCTACTTTATTGGGAGTTATTGGAACTCTGAATGACCATTAATAAAGTGGTTCTTCAAATCCCAGGCTGCTCTTTTTCCCTCTATTTGGAGTTTTCTCAGGAACCTGGGATGAGGAATCTGGAAATTCTGGGTAGTATTTATATTACCAGAACTGTTAAAATAGCACCAAAGACGTCACCATTAACCTCTCATGACTATGGCTCACCTAACCACTTTGAACTGGCTGGCACAAGAGCCAGTGAAACCAGCTCACATAATGAGCTTCTAATCCAAAACAGCAGAAAAAAATGTATGTAGCATGACCAGCATTTCCAAGCTCACTCAATCACCTGTGCCTATGCTGCCAAATTATTCAAGATCTCAAAGGGGCAGATGTGCATGCATGTTGCTCTTCCTACCAAAAACTATAGAATGAGATGATATGGATCAATTGACATTCAATTCCAGGTGTGATTTTTATTCTAGAATTTCTGGATATTTGCATACTGGAATATAGAACTCATAAAAGCAGGGATTTTGCCTGGTTTTTCTTTCCCCTGCTTTTTCTCCCTTGAAGAACCTAGAATAGTAGCTGGTATAGAGTAGATGCTCAATGCAAATTCATGGAATGAATGCAAGTCTCAGCTCTCTTTTTGTTTTCTTTTGTTTTTGCTTTTGATGATGAGCCCTACTTTGTCTCTCTGTCTAGTAGGTGTCTACCTGTGCTCTGTGAATTACTACTAGACATCCAGTGAGGTAACTCAAAGGCAGAGAGGAAAGGTTGGGTGTGATATGCCAATGGGACTCTAACACTCCTAACTCCACTTACATCGTTAATATGTTGTTCTTTTTTATATGGTATTATTTGGCGAAAATATATCTTTTATTTATTTATTTATTTTTGAGACAGAGTCTTGTCTTCACCCCGGCTGGAGACCTCAGCTCACTGCAACCTCTGCATCCCGGGTTCAAGTGATTCTCATGCCTCAGCCTCCCGAGTAGCTGAGATTACAAGTGTGCACCACCACGCCTGGCTAATTTTTGTATTTTTAGTACAGAAGGGGTTGGTCAGGCTGGTCTCAAACTCCAGACCTCAAATGCCCCATCTGCCTCAGCCTCCCAAAGTGCTGGGATTACAGGCATGAGCTACCACATCCCATGCCTGACCAGGGAAAATATCTTTATATTAATCAATTAAACAAATAAACTAGGAAACAATTAAGATATTTGCTCATCCATGCTACTACAAAAGAAGAACTCTGGTTTTCAAATCAGGAGACCTAGAATCTTGTCCTATCTCCCTGAATATGTGAGTAAGAGCGATCACTTAAGGATAAGGGACTAAAATGTATTTAGCCTCTAATACGTGTTGAATGGTGTGCCAGATACTTCCCATATGTTACCTGAATTCTCACCCTAAGAACTAAGTGCAGATTTTCTCATTTTACAGAGAGAAAACAGAGGTGGGTTTTATAATGGTGTGAAAAGCTATATGGGGTGTCAAGAGACTTCTGGTTGTTCATCAATATCCTCTCTTTTCTTCTGCCTTAGTAACAGAAATGCTATTTTTAGAGGGGCACAGAACCTCCAATAATAAAGCTTACATTTCCAGCTTCCCTAGCAGCTAGGCATGACCCTATGACAATGTTCTGGACAATAGGAAGAGAGAAGATATGATATGTATAACTTATAAGAAGTACTGTAAAAGGAGGAGGTGAGCCCATCTTTGTTCCTTCCTCCTTCCTTCTAGTTGCAATGCAGATATGATGGCTGGAGCAGTAGCAGCCATCTTGAATTATGATGTGGAAGCCACTGGCTGAGGGTGGCAGAGCCACAAGGTAGAAAGAGCCTGGGTCCCTGACACTGTGGAATACCACACCAGCCCTAGACAACCTTTGCACAAGAAATAATTCAGTGCCTATCTTCTTTAAGCTACTTTTATGTTTTAGAATTTCTGTCATTAAAAAAATAATAATTTTAGTTGGCTTAAGCAGTCAACTGGTTATTTGAACCAAAATCTTTCGGATTTCAAAGCCTTTGAATTAAGGTGCACCAGCACTCATTTAACCTCCCTACACCTCGGTTGCCTTCTCTGATAAATGGGGCAGTGGTACCACACACTTCTTTATTTTTCCAACTCTACAATATTTAATTTTATCTCCTTATCTTCCCCCACCCCTGTGAATACACAATGCATTTGGTCCTAACCCCATCTCTTAGTATATGCTGTTCCTCCCACCCAGAATGCCTTTCTGCCTCATCTTCTTCAGTCTAAACCCAGTATTTGTTTTTAACAAGGCTGATTTCAAGCTGTTTCTTCGTTGTGGGGTTTCCTAATAATCTTTCCTTCTCTTGGTTCTGTTTTGTTTTGTTTTGTTTTGTTTTTGTGGGGGTGGGGGCGGGGTGGGGGCAGGGTGGGAGCGGGGATGGGCAATGGAGTCTCACTCTGTTGCCCAGGCTGGAGTGCAGTGGTGCGATCTGAGCTCACTGCAACCTCCGCCTCCTGGATTCAAGCAATTCTCCTGCCTCAGCCTCCCCCAGTAGCTGGGACTACAGTCACGTGCCACCACGCCCAGTTGATTTTTTGTATTTTTAGTAGAGACCGGGCTTCACTGTGTTAGCCAGGATGGTCTCAATCTCCTGACCTCATGATCTGCCCACCTCAGTCTCCCAAAGTGCTGGGATTACAGGCATGAGCCACGGTGCCCAGCCTCTCTCGGATTTTTTAATCCATTCCTCATGCATCAGCACTTAGCAATACATTGTCTCCTGCTAGTCTCTGAGGATTCCACATTCACACATTTGGTCCCACCAGGAGCAAAGGTCAGATCTTCCCTTTTGTTATTTATGTTTATCCAGCAGAACTGCCATTGAGCACAGCATGTTCACCATTTATTGACTTGATTCAAAAAGGGATACCTTAATCTCCACCTCGGGACCACCTTTTTCCCTACTTGACACCAAACACAAGGAAGGCTGAGGAAGGACAATAAGCCAGGCCACAAATCTTTGTCCATATTATTTTTCTGCAGCTATAATTCCTGTTCATTCCCTGCATCAGACTTATTGGCCACCCCTCATGATCATCGCAAATAATACCTCCTCCACAAAGTATTACCTGACTCCTTCAAGTTAGATGCATCCTCTTCCACTCTCAACCCCTGTTCTTCATGTGGCACACACCTCTTAGAGGGCACCTTCTTTATTTATGTTAGTCCCAACCACTCAGGACTAATTTTAAAAAGACATCTCTTTCTGAAGACCCTTTACTACCATTTGCCAGAACAACTGTCAAAATAAAATACAAATCTTTGATGAAGCCGGTATGAAGGCTGCCCCTGGACTTGTGTAATTCATAGCCTGAACAATGTTATCACCTCTCCCAGACTGTCAACTCCCTGAGGATAAGAATTCATAGCCCAGTACCTTGAACTCTGGGAACACTGTGAATTGCAGAGAAGAGTGGATTTAGAGACAGGCAAACTGAAGTTGAGTTTTAAATCCACAATTGTTGGTGTTTATGCCCTTAAGGAAATCAAGTTATTTGAGAGTCAGCTCACTTCTGTGTCAGTGGGGGTAAGGCCACTGTTTTCACCAGTTCAGGCTGCTGTAACAAACTACCATAGTGTGGGTGGCTTAACTAACAAATATTTGCATCTCACAGTTCTGGAGGCTGGAAAGTTCAAGATCAAGGCACCAGCAGATTTGGTGAAAGCCCTCTTGCCTATTTATAGAAGACTGTCTTCCTAAAGTGTACTCACATGGTAGAGAGAGATCTATCTCGTGTCTCTTCCTCTTTTTCTTTTTCTTTTCTTTTCTTTCTGAGACAGAGTCATGCTCTGTCACCCAGGCTGGAGTGCGGCAACGTGATCTCAGCTTACTGCAACCTCCACCTCCCGGGTTCAAGAGATTCTCATGTCTCAGCCTCCCCACTAGCTGGGATTACCAGTGTGCATCACCAAGCCCAGCTAATTTTTTGCATTATTAATGAAGACAGGGTTTTGCTATGTTGGCCAGGCTGTTCTCAGTCTCCTGGCCTCAAGTGATCTGTCCACCTCGGCCTCTCAAAGTGCGGGGATTACAGGGGTCAGCCACTGTACCTGGCTCTTCCTCTTTTTATAAGGGCACTATTTCCATTGCAAGGGACCCACCCTCATGACATCATCTAACCCTAATTACCTCCCCAAGGCCCCACCTCCAGATACTATCACATTGAGGATTAGGGTTTCAACATAAACTTTCAATCCATAACAACTACACAGCATTGTTGCAAAGTTTCATGGTGGCATCATGAGAGTTAGAAGGGGGCCTATGATAAGCACATTTTTTTGATTGACATCCAGTAGTACATTGTTTTTGATTGACATCCAGTAGTAGTGTGACCAACCATCCCAGTTGTCCCAGCACTGAGGTGTTTCCTGTGGCATGAAAATTTCAGTGCTAAAACCAAAACCATAAATTATGGACCACAAATTAAGAGTTTGATCCACTAAGAAATATACCAAAAGGACATCTATAGAAAGGTTTCAAACCTTAGTAAACACATCAATTCAATAAACATTAATTGAACATCTACTTTATGCTAGCAAAGTATAGGAAATAAAGTGGTAAGTAAAAATTGTGTTGTCCTTTCTCTGCAATAATTTAGAGTTTAAGGGAAAGGCAGATCCTATGCAAATAATTACAATAAATTGCAATACATCTGCAGCTAACATTCCTGTTGCTGTAAGAACATTAGGAGGGGGATCTGGCCCATCAGTATACTGGTTAATCTTCCATTACTCCATTTCTACTTGCTTTTCTTCAGGGCAAACACCAAGTTGATTTATCAGAAAGAATACAAATCTCTCATGCTTTTCAGGACTGGGCAGATAACATCAATGAGTAAAATGAGCCAGGTGCAAGATGATAACAGTGGTGAAAATCTTAGCTAAAGGCATTCAAATTCATTTAAATGTAAATGAAATAAAACCGATCTACTGGCTGCTCATTTGGACTGTCTGTTCTAAATGAACTGAAAAATATTCATGTTCCTTCCTCTAGCAAAAACCTAGGCTTCCTTCTATACTAGTACAGTTCACAGGACTACATCCCTTCTGGGGTGGAGGGATGTGCCTATGGACATACAATAAGCCCCAATCTTTGAAAAAGTCCTCCCTTATGTGTACCTGAACACTTACTTGTTTCCCTGGTCATAAAAATATATACAAGGGGGAGAGGTGCACCTGTCCCATGGTGGATCAATTAGATTCTCTCTCCTAGGAATTTGAAACTTGATAGGTAAGACACAAAGACCACGAATTGTTGACTCAAAACCAATGTAATAGTGACTCTCCTTCATCAAGAATGTTGCCTCATTATGACCTTTCCAAAGATTAGTTGCTCAACTTATACTTTGATTTTTAAAAGGCCTAATAAAGCCCCAAGCAATATTTTCTATTGTTTCTCCTTCATTACCTCCTTTTAATTAAATTAAGCTAATCGGGGTTTATTTCTGTTGCTTGCTACCAAAATGTCTTTCACTTTGCTCCTACCTGGACTATAACATCTGTACTGCTATCCAGATTCCTACATTTCATCCTCCACACTCATATCAAGCCCACTTGCCAGATGAATGTTCCCACACCTCAGCTCTGATCATGTGCCACCCTTCTCAAAACCCTGAAATGGATCCCCATTGTCCAAAAATAAAATCCATGCTCCTCGGCCAACTTTAATTTTTCCAACCTTCCATCCTAAAACTGTTCCTAACAGTATCCTGCACTGGAGCAAACCCAAACCACTCATGGTATCCCAGTAAAGTCTTGTGATTTTCCACTTCTTAGCTTTTGTTCCTACACCTTCCTCCACTGGAAATGCAGTCATAGTGTTGTTTCTGGTTACTTTCATTTTCTGATAATAGATCTTCCTCCACGAAACCTGAAGGGCATCTCTGGCCACAGAGATTGGTTCAGGGATCGGCACATGACTCAATCTCATTCAATCACATTTCTTCTCTGGGAATTTTTTATTGCAACTAGAAGGGATCACTGTCTTTCTGGACTTAAAAAGATACAGTGCTAAAAGTATGTGAGTCAATACTTAGTTTACATGAGTTCATTCCCTATCTTCCAGAGGCAAACAACACACCTTAACAGGGAGAAATATGTGAAGCAGAGGGAGACCTGAAGACACCATTTGAGCCCGGATCTAGACACGCAAGATAACAAGTCCATCCTTTCTAGATGAATGAACCAATAAATCATTTTGCACCTTTTTGTGTGCCTAAGTTAATAAGAATTTATTTTTTCTCAGTGAAAATCACAGAGTTTTATTTTTCTTTCTTTTTTTTTTCAAGGTAGGGTCTTGCTGTGTTGCCCGGGCTGGAGTGCAGTGGCACAATCACCGCTCACTGTAGCTGCAACCTCCGGGGCTCAAGTGATCCTCCCACCTCAGCCTCCTTAGTAGCTGGTTAATTTCTGTATTTCTTGTAGAGAGGGTTTCACCACATTGCTCAGGTTGGTCATGAACTCTTAGACTCAAGCAATCTGCCTACCTTGGCCTTCCAAACTGCTGGGATTACAGGCATGACTCACCATGCCCGACCACAAAAGTCTTGTTTTTCTATTCAGCCATTGAAGGACATTTAGGTGTTTTACAGTTTGGGGCAATTATGAAAAGAGGTTATAAACATTTGTGCACAGGTTTTTGTGTGACCATAGGTTAAATACCTAAGAGTGAGATCATTGTATGGATATACAATGAAATACAATATGGGAATACAAACAATGAATTATAGAAACACAGAACAGCTTGAATGAATTGCAGAGGCATTCTACTGATTGACAGAAGTGATCCTCAGAAGGTTATGCACTGTGTGATTCTCTTATATGACATTCTCAGAAAGCCAAAACTACAGACACAGACAGTGATTGTGTGGCTAGAGCAGAAGGTGTGGCTGTAAGTACATATGTAAGGGATTTTGGGGGGTGGGGTGATGGAACGGCTCTGAATCCTGATTGTGGTCATGATTTATATGAATCTATCTGTGTGCTAAGAATCATACAGTCACTCCTCCAACAGTCAATTTTACTAGATATTATTTTTTTAAATAAAATTTTAAATTTTCATTAAAAAATTAAAAAGCAAAATCACAAGTCTCAATTAAATACAAAGATCTGTCTCGCCTAAATATTCACATGTTCAAATCCTCCAAAACTGAGCAGAAAGTCCACCTTTTCCCAAAAGGCTCACTGAACTTCCGGCCTCCACTCCCTCCTCAAAACTCCCATCACTTCCTCTGCATCTCCATTTCCACCTTAGAATTTTTCAAACACATACATTGTCTTCTTTGCTGGAGGGGAAGCTCCCGGGGAACAGGGATCGTGTCTGAGCCCTCGCTGCATGCCCTCACCCCTGCACAGTGTCTGGCATATGGTAGGCGGTAAGTGACCGTATGCAGAACGAACAGGAGCAGATTTTCATCTGGCCGGAGCTGGAGTCCTGGGCAGCGTGGAGAATGTCCTGGTGTGCTGGATGACACATGAGAACCATCAGGATAGAGCTAACTGTATTCTGGCCTAAATAGAGGTCTGAATGCAGCCGGGTCTCATAATGAAACTTGACAGCACTGTGTACATTAGCAGTAACAACGTTTCACACTCCGACGTGGATTTCTGGTGTGGAAATGTGTTCCCTAAAAGACTAAGCTCTGCAAGCCCCAATCGCTGCCCTAATATTCATATCTTCATCCATAATTGCAAGGTCACCTTCTTGGTGGGAGAAGAGAATGATGTGTTTACCATCTAAAGAGCAAAAGAAGAACTGCTAAGTGGAGGAGGAGTTTGTTTTTTTGTTTTGTTTTGTTTTGTTTTGACTATAGTCCTTCTTCCAGTTTGTTTTTCAAGTAGCTATAAAGGGTTAATTTTACAATTACAGAGCAATAATTGTGGGGAGAGTAGGAGGAAGAGAAAGAGGGAACAAAGGAGGGGAAAGAGGAAAAGAAGTTAAAGAGAAGAAAACCCCAGGGGAAGAAGAAGAAGAAAGACCAACAGGGGAGTAAAGGAGAAGCGTGGGAAAAGGAAAAGGGCTGTTTTCTTACACCTGATAATGAAACAAAATGGAGCTTGAAGACCAGCAGAGCCCTTCAGGAAAGCTGGCCAGGGCTGTGTGGGAGGAGATCCTCACGTCAGTACGATCAGAGCAAGAGAGAGTGGCAAGATGGATTGCGTCCAGAGCTGGGCAAGCAGCAAACAGGAAGGGAGCAGTGAGGGGAGGCACCACACAGTGGCCTGGCACCAGGCCCTCCCTGGTGACATTGGGAAAGTAGGTCAGTTTCAGAGCTGGCTGGGGGATGAATGGTCAGCCAGCAGCAAGTGGTGGGAATTAAGGATGCTGAGTGAGAGGCTGACTTGAGCATGGGATCTGGGAGATGGGGAGTGTTCTTAGTCTGTTTTTCACACTGCTGATAAAGACATACCCGAACCTGGGAAGAAAAAGAGGTTTAATGGACTTACAGTTCCATGTGGCTGGGGAGGCCTCACAATCATGGCGGAAGGCAAGGAGGACCAAGTCACATCTTACATGGAAGGTAGCGGGCAAAAAGAGAGTTTGTGCAGGAAAACACCCCCTTTTTAAAACCATCAGCTCTCAGGAGACTTATTCACTATCACAAGAAAAGCATGGGAAAGACCCGCCCCCATGATTCAATTACCTCCCATCGGGTCCTTCCCACAACATGTGGGAATTCAAGATGAGATATGGGTGGGGACAATGCCAAACCATATCAGGGAGCTTCCCTAGCATAACAGAAAGAATGAAAGCCAACCCTAGGTCATACTGTCCAGTAGATCTTTCTAGCACAATGGCAATATGTCTGTCACATCCAGTATGACAGCCACTAGTTACCTGTTACCACTGAGTGACTGAAATGTGGATAGTGTGACTGAGGATATGAATTTTCCATTTTATTTAATTTTACTTAATCTCCATTTAAATGGCTAGTGGCTGGTTGTCATATCAGATAGCTTAAGTACAGAGAAAAGAGCTGTGTGGATCACATTCAAGGAAAAATTGATTGTCAAGAAGAACCCAAAAGGCTGTTTTCTGAAATGTCTTAAGTGTATTTGAGCTGGTACACAAATGCGTTTAGATGGCACATGGGTGAACTTTATTCTTAGAATGAGGTTTTATTATTTTCATGTATATTGGAAAAATGGAACTAGCATCTCAAATTCACTGTTTCATATATATCATTGCTTAAGAAGAGGCTATGGTGGAATTTTATGTCTCTAAAAGATTAGGTCAATGTAGGTAAAAAGTACTATGTTAACAATATCACAGAGGGTTTGTAAAAAGTACTATGTTAACAATATCACAGAGGGTTTACAGATACAACAAAAAGTAACAAACATATTTCATGTAAATGGAATCATACACTATGTGGCCTTCTGTGCCCGGCCTCTTTCACATAGCCTAATGTTTTCAAGATTCATCAATGTTGGAAAATGTATTTCATTCCTATATGGTTCATATTCTATAGTATGGATAAACCACATTAAGTTCATCCATCAAATGCCTGTTGATGGACATCTAGGTTTACACTTTGGGTTAATGTGTATAGTGCTTCTAGGAACATTTAAGTACAAGTTTTTGTTTGAATACCTATTTTTAATTTGGGGAGGTATCTAACCAGAAGTGGAATCCTTTGGGGGTAGGGTAATGAGGTGGTTCTGGAACTAGACAGTGGTGATGGTTGTACAACATTGTGAATGCACTTAATGCCACTGAATTATATAGTTCAAAATTGTTAAAATGCCAAAATTTTCGATATGTGTATTTTTCCACAACAAAGAATCATTTCAAATGAAAGTAACAAAGAAAGTAAGCAGATGGCTGAATAGAATTGAGCTAATTCGGAGGATACAATAAGTAGTTTAAAAGTAGTCATATCTGAGATACGAGATTTAAACTCATATTTGAGTCTCACATGAGGTCTCAGAGTTTTTTGTTTTTTGTATTTTTTGAGATGGGGTCATTCTGTTGTCCAGGCTGGAGTACAGTGGTGCGATCTCAGCTCACTATAACCTCTGCCTCCCAGGTTCATGCGATTCTCCTGCCTCAGCCTCCTGAGTAACTGGGACAACAGGCACCTACCACCACACCCAGCTAATTTTTGTATTTTTAGTAGAAATAGGGCTTCACCTAGTTGGCCAGGTTGGCCTAGATCTCCTGACCTCAGACGATCTGCCCGCCTTGGTCTCCCAAAGTGCTGGGATTACAGGCGTGAGCCACCGCACCCAGCTTCAGAGTTCTTTTCATTCAATCTTCTGCCCCTGAATCATTTCTACAATACCTCTCGCAGATAGGTGGGCCTGTATTTCTGCTTGTCTGCTTCCATGGAGTAAAGACCTCAGTACCTCTCCGAAACAACCAATATCACTGCTGTATAGATACACATTTTAGAAAGTTCTTCTTCACTTTAACTAAAAAAAAAAAATTCATCTGTAGTTTTCACAGTTTATCCTACAGTCCCCAGAGTTATCCAAAATAATGTATTCCTACTATGTGCCTGGCTAACTGCACGGGAGCTAACAACAGCCTTAACAGAGGAGTGACAGCAAAGAGTTAGTGGAGGTCAGCCATGTAGAGAAGAATCCAAAATGACCATAAGCTGGGTGTGGTGGCTCACACCTGTAATCATAGCATTCTGGGAGGCCAAGGTGGGAGGATCACTTGAGGCCAGGAGTTTGAGACCAGCTTGGGTAACATAGAGAGACCCTCATCTCTAAAATAAACAAACAAAATGGTCAAAAAATGAATGAAAGGAACAGTTAAACACAGTGATTATGTGCACTAGCTCTGGAGTCAGAAAACCTTACGTTTATATGCTAACTCAGCTAATTCCTAGTGTTAGCGATCTTGGGCAAGATATTTAACAATCCCTAGCCTGTTTCTTGATCAGTAAAATGGGCATAATCATAGCAGCCATGCCATAGGTTTGTCATGAGTATAAAATGAGAATTCATTGAGATTCCTGAGCACCATCCCAATGCCTGTGTTTCTTAGGTGCTTAAATATGCCACTGGCTCTCATTAATATTAGCCCATGAATGTTAACAATGCCCTCCAACTTAGGAACAAGGAAGTGCATTTGGAAAAACATAGCTCTACAAAGGTCTCCTAAGCTGTGATGGCCATTTACCCATCGTGTAACAGGGAGAAGCAGATCATTATAATGTCTAGACAATTTTAAATAATTCTACGGAATAAGACCTGAGTATAAAGGTTGAGTGAACACTTCTATACTTTTGGGAAGTGTCTATGACTTACTCAAGTGATGATTCCCACCCTTAGTCAAGCTGAAAATCAGCCCCTAAAGGGTGAGACGCATTAGGTATTGTGCTTAACAGCATGACTGGGCAATCTATTCTCTCTGCATCTTAGTTCAAGATCTTGTAAAATGGGGTTAGTAACCCTACCTCACAGTGTTGGTGGGAGGATTAAATGAGTTAGTACCTATAATGTGCTGACATACTGTGAGCACAAAATACATGTTAACTATGATGAGGATGATGGTGATGGTGATGATGATGGTGATGGTGATGATGAGGGTGATGGTGATGATGAGGATGATGGTGATGGTGATGGTGATGATGAGGATGATGGTGATGGTGATGATGAGGATGATGGTGATGGTGGTGATGAGGCTGATGGTGATGGTGATGATGAGGATGATGGTGATGGTGATGATGAGGATGATGGTGATGGTGGTGATGAGGCTGATGGTGATGGTGATGATAAGGATGATAGTGATGGTGATGAGGATGATGGTGATGGTGATGACGATGGTGATAATGAGGATGATGGTGATGGTGATGATGAGGATGGTGACAATGAGGATGGTGATGGTGATGATGATAGTGATGATCAGGATGATGGTGATGATGAGGATGACGGTGATGGTGATGATGAGGATGACGGTGATGGTGATGATGAGGATGATGGTGATGGTGAGGATGAGGATGAGGATGATGGTGATGGTGATGATGAGGATGATAGTGATGGTGATGAGGATGATGGTGATGGTGATGACGATGGTGATAATGAGGATGATGGTGATGGTGATGAGGAGGACGGTGATGATGAGGATGGTGATGGTGATGATGAGGATGACGGTGATGGTGATGATGAGGATGATGGTGATGGTGATGATGAGGATGATGGTGATGGTGATGGTGAGGATGAGGATGATGGTGATGGTGAGGATGAGGATGATGGTGATGGTGATGATGGTGATGGTGATGATGAGGATGATGGTGATGGTGATGATGAGAGTAATGGTGATGGTGAGGATGATGGTGATGGTGATGAGGATGATGGTGATGGTGATGATGAGGATGATGGTGATGGTGATGGTGATGATGATGGTGATAGTGATGGTGATGGTAATGATGATGATAACGGAAAAGGAGAAGGAAAAGGAAGAATAGGGGAGAAAGAGGAAGAAGTGGTATAAGATGTTGGTAATGATGGCAATGATGATAGATAATGACGTTGGTGATGGTGTGATGTTGATAGCAATGGTGATAGTAATAGTGATGATGAAGATGGTGCTATAAATGGTGATGGTGATTATGTGATGTTGATGATGATGTTGATGATGATACCAACGTTGGCACCATTTCGTCTCTGCCTTTTCCAGAACCATGGTTCCAGAAACACCATTTCCAGAACTCAGTCCCTGATGAAATGCATATGAAAGCTTTATCAAGCTGCAAAAGGAATAATGAGAAGACAAAGCACTCTTCTCACAATTCAGAGTAAGCCAGAGTGGGGGGTAGTACAAAGAAGTGGTTAAGAACAGAAGCTTTGGATTTAGAGTCCTTGCTTTTTATCTCAGTATTGCTAGTTATGAGTCTGCCTCTTTGAGTTAATTGTGCCACCTGTCTGAGATTCATGTTTAAAATCTGCATAATGGGGATAATAAAAATACTCACATGGAGTATCTCTGATTACTAAAAGGGCAATATGCACAAAACACTTTGTGCAGAGCCTGGAACACAGTAACTGAAGAATAAACATTAGTTATCACTGCTATTAACGGGCACAATTAAAGGTGAAATGATCTGAGCCAAGGAACAAATGCTATTGAATTTCATATCTAAAAGGCATAATAGCTGTGCTGTTCAGCAAAAGTGGATGGGAGGATTCCAAGGCAGAGAGTTCAGTTGGACCCAAACAGTCTCCACGTAGAAGAGTTTTAAGGTTATCTATCTAAACCAACAGAACTGCTCCCTCCACCCTTGGCCTCGCTATATATTGCAGAAACTCTTCCCAGTCTTCCTGCCAGAAGATTCCAGTGTCCGCATGATTTCTCTCCACTTCTTCAGAGGGTCCCTTCCACTGATAGCTCAAAGTGTCTGCAAGGGATTCCTTTCACTGAGCCACAGTTATTCCCTTGAAGCTTCAACCCACTAGCTCTAGTTCTCTACTGTAAGCAAAGGAGACTAATTCTACTACAATTTCCAGATGGCAGTCTGTTAAAACTCTGAAGCCAGTTCTTGGGTCACTCCTTACGAGTCTCCTCTGGGGAACCATTCCTCATAAGACACTTAGTAGATATGGGTGCTCTATTTCATTCAAAAATACATATATAGAGTCTTCACTCTTTTTCTCCAAACAGGATCTTGAATTTGCAGAGTGAGATTCCAGGGACCTTTATGTAAAGATTCATAGATATTTGCTACAACACATTGTGCAACCTTATATTTTAGGTCAAATAAGTAATTGAAACAAGTTTCTTTATGTTTCCCCTCTATATAGGAATAATTAATGATGATATTAAATTGAGGGCCTAACATGGGCTAGGCAGTGGCTGGGTGTTTAATATAAGTTATCACATTTTATACTTCAGCAGCTCTGAAACTAAGCAGCTAATGCATTCAACTGAGAGAGTGTTTGCATGTTTTGTAAATTGGGCCTCGTATCCTGGAAAAGAGCTATATTCTCCGCTTCATTTACACTTCACTCATCAAAACACTCTTTGGTAAGAGCTATTTGATGTTCTAGGTCCCTTTTTTTTTTTCGCCTTTGCCTTTAAGAGGTCACATTTTGCATTCTCTGACTCAATCCTCAAAGGCTCTGAGCCTGCTTAACATGTAGAAGGCAGATAATGTTCGTATGGGCTTGAAGTTTGCAATAACATTTTTTTTTCCATTTCTCCTTTGGGAGGGATATTGTATTTCACCCACAGGGGTTCTTTTTACTTGTTGCTGATTTTCAAAAGAGGAAAAGAAAAGAACAAAATTACAAAAATCCATTATGCGAAGGCATTAGAACTGAGTGTGAAAAACAATTTAGAATAGAGGCTCCCAAGAACGTATGATTTGGAGAGAACTAGAAAATCATTCTTGGTTTAAAACAAATGATGCAGTTCCAGTATTAGAATAAAATCAGAGACTAATTTCTTCCAGCTAAAGTAGAGTCAAGAGTCAAAATGCCAAGTCATCATTTAAAAAATAGCAAATCTTAGTATTTCTCTCCTGGACAAAAACACCTAGGAAGACAATAAAACTTTACAGAACTGCCAGTTTTCAACATACTGGCAGCAATACCCAGCAGATGCACCAACAAGAAAGGCAGACCTAAACCAGCCTAGCAGGGGCACCATTTGGCAAAGGGACAGCCTGCCACCATACTGGTTTCTATTTCAGATAACAAAATTGTCCAATAGTGTCTAATAGAGTTAACTCAACCAGCTGTGTGGCTGACAGGCCTGCACCTGCTTTCAATATCAGATCTGGCTTCTGAACAGCACAGGCTATTCCAGTTCTTCTCACCGTGTTAAACCACAGCAGAAAATTTCCCAATGCATAAGTTCTGAAACTATCTTCAACGCATACGCATTTGTTTTGCTGTGGCTCAGAAGTTAGGCTTATTGAAGATGGAAAGATGGTCCCAGAGTGAACAAAGTGGGAACCTAAGGGGTTCCCAGACCCAAAGCTGAGGAAGAAGACAGTGAATTGAAACTTGCCATTAAGGCTATAACAGCTCAATCACCTGGGTATGATAGCAGCAGTTAGACAAGCCACGAAAAAGAAGAGGCTCAATTGAAAGCTGAAGCATTGTGCTGCAAGACAGCTAAGGGGCAGAAGAGCCAACAGCAACATTCCCCACATGTGGGAAGGTGCATATGTTTCCATTTATTTGCATCCTATTGACTATACAGAATTCTTAATAAGGCAAGCAGAAGAAGCTGAAGTTGACAGCAATTTACAAGTCAGGGAAATAAGAATCAACTGGTTAAGGAACACATCAAAAATGGGAGGACTTGAACCAAGTCCACCACCCTTAATAATAGCCACCTTCCTTAAGAAGAACAGCATAGACCTACACAACTATCCAAATGTTCTAATGAAGGGAGAAAATACATACAAATAAGGGTTTTTCTGTGATAGCAGCTTTATAGTAAGATTATTTATCCAGGCCATTACCCCAAATTACTTGTTTCTACTTAGTTATTTGAACAGAGACAGTATGATGGAATCCTGCTCCTAAAACTTGGATTTTTTTTAACCAATGGTAAGAGATGGGACTCAACTCACAGTGGCTCTGTCCAATGAATTGATGTAATTGGTGTCATTGCTACTAATATTAGAAGTACACCATTAATGGGGGTAGTTTAGGTGGTGGTGACAAGCACTGACTCTGGAGTTAAATTATGAGGGTTTGTGAACTGTCTCTGCCACTTGCTAGTTATATAAACTGCCATAAGTTGTTATTTCACCTGTTCGAGCCTCCGTTTTTTCATCTGTTAAATGGAGATAATAATGGCACCTACATGACAGGGTGGTTGTGAGAATTAGATTGATTCATAGAATTTAGCACAGTACGTCACATTCTAGGCATTTGATAAATGCTAATTATTATAGACAGGCTAATACCTTTGGTTGTTGTTAATTAAACAACATATTTACTTCCTTCCTGGGATTATTAAGAGTGGTGCAACAATTTCTCATCTGCCAATTCTTTGCCAGCTTTGTCTTCTGGAGTTGGAGGCATAAAAGTTGGGTAATCTGGGTTATATGACGTCACCTCTGTGAACATTATCTGTAAAACTGGAATCATCCCATGCAACTCATAGGATTGCTATGAGGATTAAAGATTTTATATATAAGCCTAAAACCCTATATAATATTATTATAATAATTATTAATTATGTCTAATTAGGGAGGGTAATGAAGCAAAATGATGATCCCATGACCCCACAGATCCTCCTAACAGTCAAAAGCTTCATGACATGAGTCCTTGGAAAAAAGAGAAGTTTGCATTAAAGCATCACCCAACTTCTCAAGAGAATCAGCAATTGGATACACCCTGAATCTGCTGGCACATATAAATCGAGGTCTTCTCATTCTTCCCTTATTTTCAATACCTCTTCCTGGGAAGGAAGGTACTGAGATAAAAACAATTTGGAACCAAATGGCACAACTTTCAGAGCCACGGTGATACACTGACAAGTGAAATGGGCTTTCTAATAGTACCCTGCTGCGGATTAACAGACACCTGGTGTTCCACCTCGGAGGTGGCCGGTGATGCAGCCTTCTTGACTAGGAGGTTGGCCTGAGTCAACGGTCCACTCCTAGCTCTTCTTCCGCCATCCTCCCTCTTCCAGCCTTTCAAGGCATGACCTCTTTTCCACCAGTTCCCCTCCCCCACCCACATCCCATCTATTAACAGAAGCCCTTCAAATATCTCCTCCAGCTTTTACAGGGCAGGGATGGAGTTGGTCACTTAACGTACAAAAGGAATTTTCTTCTGGGGAGTTAAGTAAGTGATGTGAGGAAGTGATAAGCATCCCTTTGACAGGGACTGCTCCATGGTATCTCTTGGCCTTCAAACGCCCAGCTTGCCCTTTTGCAGAGGTAGTGTTGCCTAGTGGTTCAGAGCAGTCTGAAGTTAGGAAGACCTGAAACTGAGTCTACCATGTGAGTACGTGTTATTATTACCTTATAAACACTAAAATCTTTCCCACCTCAGGGACTTTGCACACTCTGCTTCCTTTGCCTGGAATGACTTTTCTCTGGCTCTTTTCACGTCTGACTCTTCACCCTTCAGCTTTCAGTGGAAACATCACTTCTGCAAAGAGGCAAGAGATGCGCTCCTTTCATCCTTCGTGTTTTCCATCTCAGTACCCTATATCTGCCCTTCACAGGAGCTGTAATACGGTGCAATTATTTTATGTATTTGACTCCTTACTCATTTTTGTTTAAATGCTCTATGAGATTATAAGCCCAGGGGTCATGCTCTGTTGCTTTCACTGGTATATCCCCTGTGGGGTTTGGCACTGAACTAGGGAAATTCTTCAGATGAATGGATGAACACGATTGTGACTGCTGTCCACTAACAATGTGATCTCGAAAAAGGCACTTGACTTTCCTAAGCCTCGATTTCCTTCCATCTCAAAGGAGGATAATATTGCCTACCTCACAGCTAGTTGGAAAACTGGATGTGGAATACACCACCATTCTATGGCATCAGTTCTAAAATGCACATTTTTTGCACTTTAACTCTTTTGAAATAAAGATCATCTTATAATAGCTGGAATCTTCAAATGAAATATGTTAACATCTCACTCTTATACAGGACCCAAGTTCTTCCAACTTTAAAAAAAAAAACTTCCTTTGGAAAGACATGATCGTGTGGCTCAATGTGTCTATTTACTGTTTCAGGACCAAGTTTACACCAGTGCTCATGCATTCTGCTCCACAATTTCAACGTATCCTCCCTCTCACTTCCTGCCTAGAGACTGCCCCTTCCCCACTGTCTTAATGAGACTGTCCTTGTACATGTTTCAAAACTTTATTTCCAAAAGCTCCAGGGAGTTGGAATAATGAAACATACTTAATTAAGCTATGCAAAGCAATCCTGCCATCTAGGTGGCATTTTTTGTTCTATTTTCCTTGGTTATTCTGAGAATTATATTATTACATAAGAGCCAACATTCATAGATCACTTACTGTGGGCCAGGTACTAAGCTAAATGTTTTACATGCTTTATTTAATTCTCCCAAACTCCCCACTGTGAGTGGGGACCAGCATTATTTCTATTTTACTGATGACAAAAATGAAGCTCAGATATATTTTGTTACTTGCTCAAAGTCTCACAGCTAATAAGTGGCAGAAAAAGCTGAAATTTGATTCCAAATCCTGTGATGTACTGCAGTATCCCCCTATCCACAGGGAATATGTTCCAAGATCCCCAGTGGATGCCTGAAACTGCAGATAGTACAGAACTGTGTATGTATTATGTTTCTTCTTATACCGACATACATACCTATGATGAAGTTTATGAATTAGACACTGTAGGAAATTAACAACAATAATTAATAAAACAATTATAACAATATGCTAGAATAAATGACATATAAATGTGGTCTCTCTCTTAAAATATTGTATTGTATGTAATATTTTTGGACTATGGGTAACTGGAACCACAGAAAGAAAAACCAAGGATAAGAGGGGACTACCATATAGGTTCGAATCATTCAAAAGCGACTAATATATACGAAGCACAAATTATGTCCATTGAGAAGTTTTCTGTCTGAAATTAAAGTCCAAAGTATCTTGTGCAAAACAATGTTTCTAAAATTCTTACTTATAATATCACTTTGTTAACATTCAGCTTTGTTAAATGTAACCATGTAAATTAAAGGGTATAATACATCAACTAATTAACATAATACTATACATTCACTGTAAATTATACAACCAAAGGAACTTTGGTTGCAATGAAAAAAAACTAGCTTAAAGAAAATTAAACCACTATGGACGTTTAGTGGTTAATGTCTGAAAACGGAGGGGCGTGGTGGCTCATGCCTGTAATCCCAGCATTTTGGGAGGCCAAAACGGGCAGATCACTTGTGGTCAGGACTTTGAAACTATCCTGGCCAACATGGTGAAGTCTGGTCTCTACTGAAAATACAAAAATTAGCCAGCCGTGGCGGTGTGTGCCTGTAATCCCAGTTCCTCAGGAGGCTGAGGCGGGAGAATTGCTTGAACCCAAGAGGCGGAGGTTGCAGTGAGCCGAGATCATGCCACTGCACTCCAGCCTGGGCAACAGAATGAGACTCCATCTCAAAAAAACAAAAAAAAAAACCAAAAACAAAACATATATATCTCTGAAAAGATCAGTGATAGGGTAGATTTCAGATAAAGTCAGATCTTGGCTCTGATTCATTCTTCATACCATGCTTCTCTTAGTTCTTCCCCATGTGTAAATTGCCTTTATCATCAGCCTAGTTTATTTCATGGTGGAAAAATGGCAGCAGAAATTCCAAGTCTCACATTTACACACTTGCCATATATCAAATAGCTCAGAAGTTTTTAATATTAGACCAAATTAGATAGTGTGTCCGTTCCTGAACCAATCGCTGTAGTGACATGCATGGGATTATTCTGATTAGCTGTGGCCAAATAGAACCCACCAAGGCCTGCATGATGAGAAGAGAAATGGAATCTGGAAAGGCAAGTACATTTTGTACCACACTAGGAAAAAGCTTGTGTCTAATAGGAGACGAAATGTCACAGGGAAAAGAGAGAGTGAATGAGGCTCCAGATACAACTTGCGCAAGTTCAGAGGTCACGGCAGTACCTTACTTCCCCCCTAAAACTTTCCAATGGCTTTTCATAACACTTGAAACAAAATTCCAAACTCCCACCGTGGTCTCTGAGGACCTACAGAACTTGGCTCATCTCTCGAAATGCATGCTCCTCTTGCTCCTGCCGTTCTGACCATCATGCTGCTCCTCAGACCCTCCACCAAACAATTTCCCAGTACCAGGCCTTTGCATTTGGCAGCCCCCAATCCAAATCGCTCTTTCCTCAAATTGTCATATTACTTTCTCATTCACTTCATTCAGGTATCTGCCAAATTTCACCTTCCTAACCATTCTGTCTAAAATAACCATCCTTCAGTCTCTAGCCCCTTATCCTCTGCTCTGTTTCTCTTCCCATCCCATATCAATAGCAAATTGACGTTGTGTGTATTCATTTATTTTCGCTCTTCCCACTAGAATAGGAGCTTTGAGCAGCATGTTTTTTTCTGTTTTGTGCATCACTGTGTGTGTCTCATGCTTACTATAAGGTCTCACCCATAGCGAGTACACAATAGCTGACTGTTGAGGGTAAATGAATACATGAAAGGGTAAATGAATGAAAACGGGTGAATACATGAATGAATGAATGAATGAATGAATGAATGAATGAATTCCAGGAAACTGCTAGGTTAACATGGGTAACAGATGCCACGGGACTCTTTTTATTCTATATGTTTTGTTTTGTTTTGCTTTCACTTCGTCAGCTGAAGACAAACAACCTCTCCCAGTCCTGCATCCAGAGCTCTGAGTCTAAGAAATGTTCTCTTTTGAAAGATTTATTAAACTCAAGATCAAGTTTAAACTCAAGTAAATAGCTACGAAGTATGATGGATCCCTCCTCCCTGCTGTCGTCTTTTACATTGAATGGAAAATATTTACCAGTGTCTTGGCCTCCCTGCATATATGTGAATTGAATACTTTTTGTTTTGTTTTTTTGTTTTTTGTAGATGGAGTCTTGCTCTGTCACCAAGCTGGAGTGCAGTGACACGATCTCGGCTCACTGCAACCTCACCTCCCAGGTTCAAGCGATTCCCCTGCCTCAGCCTCTCGAGTAGCTGGGACTACAGGCGCCCGCCACCACTCCCGGCTAATTTTTTGTATTTTAGTAGACGGGGTTTCACCACATTGGCCAGAATGCTCTCGATCCGCTGACCTCGTGATCCCCCCACCTCAGCCTCCCAAACTTTTAAAATCCAGGCAGACAAGCCCATTATAGACAATTCTGGTTTGCACAATTAAATCTTGGTTTCCTTCTTTCTTTCTACCTTTTATTTCCTTCCTTCTGCCTAGTCAGAATTACTACGATTCCCTTGCTGGGGATTTTGCTCAGTCCTCTGTAGAGTTAACATTTATGGGTCCTCTTCAGGGGTGCACAATGTCTCAAGGGACTCATTCCAGAACTAATTTAAAGGGAGCTGATGGTTCTGCAATTGAGCTTTTGACGATTCTCATAAACATTTTCCGAGGAAAGTCCCTTTGTTCTTCTGCCTGTTTTATTATTGGCAACGCCAAACATAGATCCCTGTGATCATGACAATAATAATAATAATTAGTACTGATGACAACATTAACACTTTCAGAAAGGTTTTGTAGTTTGTAAAATGAATTTCCATCAATCACACTTTCATGATGAATTAAGTCTAAAGACAAGCAAATGTCTCCTACCCACCAGGGAGAGATCTTTGTACCAGCTTCGCAGCATTGGAAGACATCCTAGGACTCATGAAAACACAACTGAAGCCTTTTCTTTCCCCTGAGAAGCCAGAGAATCAGAAGATCGGGTGCTAAAGCCAGATAGGTCATCTTGATACTGATCCTACCACTAACTGAGCCTGGGAAAGTCATTCTTCTCTCTGAAATCTTTTTCTCATGTGAAAATGGAAATAACACTACTACTTATTTCACAGAGATGTTGTGAGAATAATATAAGATGGTGCATATAAAAATACTTAACATAGCACCTAGATCAGAACAAGTGCTGTGGTAGCAATTATCATTATCAACTTATTCAACATATGTTTATTAAGTGTCTACACTATGCCAGGTTCTGGTGCACAAAAGCAAAATGGACAAGGTTCCTGGAGTTCATCATCATCATCTTCATCAATCATCATCATCAATCATCATCACCTTATTATTAATAACCACAAAGAACCTAGAAGGTGTAGTGGAAGCAATGCACCTAGGTCTGGGAAACAGAAAAAATTGTGCTTTTATCACGCCTTTGCCATGAGCCAGACAGCAAAACATTAACCCTGTCTCTTTGGGGCTTCAATTTCCTCATCTATAATATAACACAGATATGTAATTTATTTTGATTTTGTAAAACTAGTTGAAACTAAGTTGTTACAACTAATAATATATTTTATAATTTTGAGGCAAATTTTATACATTATTTATTAAAAACATAAAAAAGATAAATTAGACTTTGATCTAATTTAAACCAGACTAACTATCATCACTCATTTGCCCTTTAATCTTTCTTAGGTGGAAGAAAAGGGTTGCCGCTACCACTTACATCCTAGGAAGTGTGAGGATATGCAAAAGCACCCACCAGACTACTTATGTACAAAGGAGAAAAATAATTAAAAGTTAATGGCCTAAATGATCTCCAGCATCCCTTCCTGCTCTGACATCATGAAATACAATTCCAGGTTATTGTAACCAACACCATCAATCTACAGATTAAAAAAAACAAGGAGAACCAGAAAAGTTAAGACTCTTTGAACAAAGAGTACAACCATACACAGGAGCAAGCTAGCATTAAAACCCAATGTCTTCAATCTTAGTTTGGGTCCTATTTCCACCATCACATTGAAAACTCAGATGAAGGCAGGGAATGTGGCTTGCCTGAGAATTACATCCGCACCCATCTGGACCCAGTTTTCTATTATTTTTGTGAGGAAACACATTTTTCATGCCCTCATACCCACAAACCTCTCTGTGGACATCAATTCCTGACTGTTCTGAGCAGCAACTAAGCAAAGAGCCACATGTCTCTGTGACTTGGTTAATTGAAGATATACCACATGCCTGAGTGAAGAACAGTTTCCCAAAGAGGCTTGGATTTCTGCCAAGGGACAACTTGAGTAAAGAGTCATTTTTATTTATTCTTTTACCCATAGGTTTAGAAGTATGTTATTTAGTGTGTAAACATTCAGGGAATTTCTAGAGATCTTTCGGTTATTAGATTCTAATTAATTTCATAGTAGTCACAGAAATACTTTGTGTGAGTGCATCCTTTTAAATATACTAAAACTTGTTTTCTGGCCTAGAATATGATATATCCTTACAAAATTTCTGTTTACATTTGAAAAATGTGTATTCTGTTGCTGGGTGGAGTTTTCTACAAGCAAATATTAGGTCAACTTGGTTGTGACACTGTTAAAATCGTCTATCTTTACTAACTTTGTCTGCTTATTGTATCAATTATTAAGAGTATTGATATCTCCTACTATAATTATGAATTTATTTCTCTTTGCAGTTATATCAGTTTTGCTTTATTATTTTGAAGCTATATTAGATGCATAGTTTGAAGTCTTTTTGATGAATTGACTCATTTATCATTATGAAATGACAATATTTAACAACAAAAAACTTCATGATCTGAAAATCTACCTACTATGTTAATATAGCAAGTCCAGTTTTTAAAAATTAGTGTGTGTGTACATATTTTTCCATTTCAACTTGCAACCTATTTATGTTTTTATATTTAAAGTGGGTTTCTTATGGGCACCTTAGAGTTGGTTCTTGCTTTGTGACTCAATTTGATAATCTCTGCCTTTTAACTGAGATGTTTATACTATTTACATGTAATGTGATTATTAATAGAGTAGGTTTAAGCCTATCATCTTGCTATTTGTTCTATCTGTTCTTTGTTCTCTTTTTCCTTTCTACTTACATTCTTTTTTTTTTTTTTTTTTTTTTTTTTTTTTTTTTTTTTTTTTTTTTTAGACGGAGTCTCGCTCTGTCGCCCAGGCTGGAGTGCAGTGGCGCAATCTCGGCTCACTGCAAGCTCCGCCTTCCGGGTTCACGCCATTCTCCTGCCTCAGCCTTCCGAGTAGCTGGGACTACAGGCGCCCACCACTGCGCCCGGCTAATTTTTTTCTATTTTTTAGTAGAGACGGGGTTTCACCATGGTCTCGATCTCCTGACCTTGTGATCCGCCCGCCTCGGCCTCCCAAAGTGCTGGGATTACAGGCGTGAGCCACCGCGCCCGGCTCTACTTACATTCTTTTGATAAATTGAATATTTTTTTATCATTCTGTTTTATTTCCTTTGTGGCTTATTAGCCAGAGCATTGGGGCTTTATTTCATGTTAGCGGTTTGTTTAGGGTTTATAGTATATATTTTAAATTTCTTATGGTTATCTTCAAGTGACATTGTACCACTATACTATGTAAGTATACCATAAGACCTTCAAAAATAGTATACTTTGATTTCCCTGCTAACCTTTGTGCTATTGTTGTCATACTTATTTTAAATTTACTTTTAACAAGCTGTAAACCTCATGCTACATTGTTAGTATTTTTGTTTTAAAAGTAATTTATCTTTTAAAATGATTTCATTGTTTAAAACTCCTCATGTGAGGCTGGGCATGGTGGCTTACACCTGTAATCCCAGCACTTTGGGAGGCCGAGGTGGGTGGATCACTTGAGGCCAGGAGTTCGAGACCAGCCTGGCCAACATGGTGAAACCCCATCTCTACTAAGAATACAAAAATTAGCTGGGCTTGGTGGCATGTGCCTGTAATCCCAGCTACTCGGAAGGCTGAGGCAGGAGAAGGTGGAAGTTGTAGTGAGCCGAGATCACACCACTGCACTCCAGCCTGGGCAACAGAGTGAGACTTGGTCTCAAAAAAAAAAAAAAAAAAAAAAAAAAAAAAATCCTCATGTGTTTAACAATGTAGTTTTCAATTAATTGCTTTTCATTCTTTTGTGATGATCCATATTCTGTTTGGTATTACTTTCTTTCTCCCTTAAGAACTTCCTTTAAATTTTTGTAATGCAGATCTGCTGCTAATTCTTTCAGTTATTCTATGTCTAAAAAGTCTTTATTTCATTTTCACTTTGGAAAGATATTGTTACTGTACAAAGAATTCTAGGTTTACATTGTTTTCTTTCAGTACAAAATATTTTTCTGCACTCTTTTCTAACCTGTATTGTTTCTGACAAGAAGTCTGCTGATATCTTTTTTCCTCTGACAGCTTTCAACTCTGGTATATCTTTTTAGCTGATATACCTTTAAAACCGATTTTGAGAAATTTGATTATGCTATGTCTTTATATTTCTCATTCTCAGGATATAAGTTTTTTGAACTGAGGGTTTATATAGTTTTCATGAAATTTGAAAAATTTTCATTCCATTATTTTTCAAATATTCTTCCTGCCGCCTTTCACTTTAGGGATTCAGATTAAACATATATTAATATCCTCAGTCATGCTCAGTTCATAGTTCAAATTGTGTTTTCTCTATGAGTTTCATCTGGGGAAACTACTTTGCCTTCAAGTTCACTAATTTTTTCTTCTTCAATGTCAAACGTGCCATTAATCCATCCAGTGTAGGTTTCATCTCATGCATTGTAGATTTTATATCTAGAAGTTTGATATGGCTCTTCAAAAAACATTCTCTATGTCTCCACTTGAACTTTTGAACCTATAAAGTTGAAAGTTAGAGTTACTCTCTATAGTAATAGCCCCATCTGCGAATTCTAATATCCATTTAAATCTGGGTAAGTTGTTACATGATATCTTTTCCATTATGGATTATATTTCCCTGCTGCTTTGCATGCCTGGTAACTTTTGATTGGATGGAAGAAATTATAAATTTTAACTTTTTTTGTGCCGATATTTTTGTATTCCTATAAATATCACTGAGCTCTGTTCTAGAATGACTAAGTTACTTGGAAGCAGTTTGATCTTTTCAGATTTTGCTTTTGATATTTGTTAGGCAGAGTCAGAGCAATTCATAGTCTACAGCTAATTATTTCTCCATTATTGAGACAACCACTTTCTGTGTATTCAACTCAGTGCCCAGGAATAACGGGGTTTTCTAGCCTGACTAGTGGCTAATCCTCACTCCATGTGAGCCCTGGGCTCTGTTATTTTCAATCTTTGGGAGGCTTCTTTCTTTGGCTTTAGGTGGTGTCCTCAACCTTATATTGAGCAGTACTCAGCTCAACACTAAGGTGGGCCTTAGGCAGATCTCCAGGGTTCTCCATTTATGCAGATCACTTTTCTCAGTTACTCTGTCCTGTGAAATCCAGCTGCCTTTGTTTTCTTAGATTCATCTCTGTCTCTTCCATTCAGGGAGTCTGCCAGACTTGAGTCCCCTATCCTTAAGTTGCAGCTTGGAAACTCTCTCAAGGTGGTGAGTGGAGCCATATATAAACTCACTTATTTTATTTTCTATCTTCTTTACTCCAATACTCAGGGTCTTAAAAATCATCATTTCAAATTTTTTGTCCATTTTGGTTGTTTCAGTCTGTAGGGGATATTACAGTACATCTTGGTCTGAAGGAGAAGTCAACAGAATGGAATTCAATGAAGGTCAAGAAGACCATTAAATCTGTCAAACATATCCTTAGCAGTTAGAATTGACAAACCCCAAATTTATTTTTAAAGCAAATATTGAAACCCCCAGTATGACTAAGAAAATGAAAGCAGATTGGAACCAAATAGTTTACTGGGTTAAATGACAAAACGGAAATTTTCGGCACAATTTCTTAAACAAGTAATATGGGTTCCATCAGGCTCCATTCCATCGTTTGCCATTCACCTGACAAATGTCATACTGCCACTGCACACCCAAGCAGAGCAAATATTTCCTTCCAGCCTTAAAATAATATCTACAAATTAATTTAATCTGTCAAGGGGGAACTCTCCTTGGGTAAGTCAGGAAGTTTTTGCCTTTGGGTAAGGCACTCTAGGCACAAACAACTCAACCTCTCACCTGTAAGTTGAACCAAGAAGGAGGTTTATGATCTACAGCCACATGAAATGATCACTTAGTCGCAGATGACTATGTCCCAGACATGCCCAGCTGTAATTTTGAAAGCCAAGTTCATTTTATTTTGTTCTGAGAAAATGTCGGCAAAAGATTAGAGGCACCTCTCCAATCTTGGGAAGCCTCTAATCATAGAAAATCATACACCAGCAGTGTTTTCTATGATTTCACCTGCAGCTTTAAGTAAGAACGTTTGACCAGTAATGCGGTAAGCATACAGGATACGAGAGATCTATGTTGTACATGGTTCCAGTTGTACTAACTCAGGTATGAAGATCTCTGGAGGTGAACTATCAAAACTCCCTGTTATTGCTCATTCTAATATCTGCCAATCTTAATAATCAAGTTCTTGTTTTGGAAATAAATATACAGAATGATGATTATGATAAAAATAATAAAAATGAGTACAAGACAACCTGGAATAAAATACTTAAAGAAGCCCTGGAGGTAACATGGATAAATGAAACAACCCAGATGGGGACTAACGTGCTCTGCGCAGAGATGACAGTCACTTCCAACTTCCAGTTGATCATTATCAGGTCAGGATATAGGATTATTATCACTAACTCCATCTTTTTCATGGTAAACAACAATATAATTTTTGTGAAATCTGATGATAATGTTTAAACACTGGGGCTTACTTGACTTATGGAAACAGGAAAAACACTCTAAGTTAAAAAAAAAAAAACATGCACACAACGCCGGTCAATTTGCAGCCTCTGAAAGTTGTAATGTGGGGTTTGGAACCAAAGGAAACTGGATTTAACTTCTGGTTCCATTTTACATTACCTGTGTGGCTCTTTTCAACTTCTATAACTTCTCTAGTCCTATTTATACTTATCTGTAATATGAATTATTATTTATAATTGTCCTGCTGGTACTCTATCTAGCATTCATCTATCTCTTTCTCATTCTTAACAGAACTCAAATTTTATTGAGACTTCATGCCTCCTGTAACAATCTATGGAACTCATGGGAAGTTTTCTCCATTCCCAGCTCCAGGAGTAGGTCCGGTTTGATTTAACCTGTTTGCTTTCTCTGTGACTGGGTCAGGAGTTTGAAGTGAAGCCAGTCAGTACCTGGCATTTTCAAAATCACCATTATTGGCCCAAGATGAGTACATGACCTAATTTGGCCACAAACAAAGAAGTCTTCCCAGGTGTTGCTAACAGCAAACTTGAGGTAATGAGGAAGCCAGTTAGAGAGAAAAAAAAAACACACACACTGCCCAAAAAGCAGAGTCAAGAGATCATAGAGAAAAGAACTAGAAGCTTGATTACATTGCACCTGAAATCCAAACAACTTCTGGAATTTTTGTTATGGGAAATAATTCAATCACATAACTTTGAGTTAATTTGATTGCTACCTGCAATCAAAACATCCTAACTCACATCTAAGGATGAAAGATAATGTATTTAAACTGATTGACACACAGGAGGCAGTCAATACATGGTCTTATCCTTAGAATACTTTCACATTTCCAATATTTCACATTTAAAAATACATATGCTTAGATAATGTAACCTATGAAACTTGAAGTTTCTCCACTCACCCCCACATACATAATGATGCATTAATTAAATTAAAATTTTAAAACCTCCTCTTATTAATAGCGATGGAAATGAAAAGGAAACGAGCATATTTCTCAGGAGAGCTATTTTCTATCACGTGGAAAACTGGGCAGTGTGGATTTATTCTTTGTGTTTGGCCAAGACTTAACCAAATGAAGCAGATCCTCAGGAAGCTGACTGTGGGGATTTGGACAACGGTACACCAGACACCAGCAGATCTGCCAGTTCATTTACCCAACTTTGAGGCCTGTGTAGAAATGTGGCTGGCCTCCCATGCCCACGCAGAACACAGCTAGCACCATCACGCTGGACCGTGACTCCTCCATCCCTGAGGTTCATGCCAGGATTTGAGGCACCAGGAACCTGGATGGGGGCTCAGTCACACCTGCAGGCAGGCAGCATCCACATGGAAGCAAGAGGTGAGAGAAGCAAAGAAGCAAGGAGACAAAGGCAGAGAACAGGTGGAGAGGCCTGTTCTGGCTCTCTTGCTCCCACCTGGAAGGGATGAGCAGGAGAGCTTTTGGCCTATATATAGATGGAGGTGCACAGACAGATACTCTTTCAGGAAAGCAAACCAAGGACAGCTCATAAGTTAATCGGTCGTGAGCACCTACCCCTTTATACTTTGCCGCATGCTTCTCCCTTTTGGTACAAAGGATTTTTAACTTTGTCTTTTTGTACAAAATCAGATGTTGCCCAAATCATGTCCAGAATGAAACAAAGACAGAGGTTTTCCCCCTGTCTGAACTATCACTCCCTCATCTCTCCAGACCCCAAAAGCTCCATCGCCTCCTCATCTCTCCAGATCCAAAGTTCCATCACTCGTCATTTACTCATCTGTCCAGACCAAAGCTCTATCGCCTCCTCATCTCTCCAGACTCAAAGCTCCATCACCTCCTCACCTGTCCAGACCTAAAGTTCCATCACCTCTTCATCTGTCCAGACTCAAAGCCCCATCACCTCCTCACCTGTCCAGACCTAAAGTTCCATCACCTCTTCATCTGTCCAGACTCAAAGCCCCATCACCTCCTCATCTGTCCAGACCTAAAGTTCCATTACCTTCTTATCTCTCTGGACCCAATGTTCCACCAACCATCACCTCCTCATCCATCCAGACCCAAAGCTTCATCACTTCCTTATCTCTCCAGAACCAAAACTTGACTTGCCATCTGAGTCATGTCTCAAGCCCAGTATAATATTCATTTCTCAAAACTCAAAGGGCTCACTGCTGGGATGATTTGCCAGGCAATTCATTGTGTAATCAGTTTTATTTTCAGCCGGGTGTGGTGGCTCACTCCTGTAATCCCAGCACGCTGGGAGGCTGAGGCGGGCAGATCACCTGAGGTCAGGAGATTAGGACCTGGCCAACATGGTGAAACTCCGTCTTTACAAAAATACAAAAATTAGCCAGGTGTGGTGGTAGGTGGCTGTAATCCCAGCTACTCGGGAGGCTGAGGTGGGAGGATCACTTGAACCCGGGAGGCAGAGATTGCAGTGAGCCAAGATAGCATTGCACTCCAGCCTGGGTGACAGAGTGAGACTCCATCTAAAAAAAAAAAATACATATATATATATACACACACACACACACACACACACACACACACATATACATATACATATGTATATACTTTCTCAATGTACTGATTAAATAAAACTGCTGGTATGATTAACTCTGCAAGGACGCACCAAACCCAGATATATTCGCCATAGCCATAGATTACACATTTTTGGAGGGCTTACAGGACCTACTATGATGTCTATCATGGAACAAACACTGTGCAGATGCCCACCAGGCATCAAAACAAAATCAACATTGGGAACAGAGTTTCCATGTGGGAAGAGCACCTGGAATTTACAGCCTAACTCTTTCTCTCCAACATTCTTCTTCCCTTTGGAGGATTATTTACCAATTAATGTTAAAGTTCCTCATGGTTTAAACCCAGGCCCTCCTGAGTCATCATTCTCCCCTGCAAGACCTTGCCCAGTTGTAGGGCTTTGACTGCCATCAAGAAGCTCAAATCCTGTGTATTGCATTTTCGGTCTGTACTCACTCTTCTGACTGCCCACTTGAGATTTCCACTTGAATATCTCAAAAGTATGTCTAATTTAACGTGTCTAAAATTGGATGTCCCTGACTCTGTTCCCCAACATTTCTTTCCTCATTTCTTCTGTTTAGTAAAAGACACCACCATCTACTCGGCTATACAAGAGAAAAATTATTATTAGAGCTCTTTTAACACCTCATATTCGTCTGTCAAGTCTTGTCAATTTTATACCCCAAATATGCATTAAGCCTGCCCATTTCTCTCTGAATCCACAGCTATTACTGTAATCCAAGTCACCACTTCCTCTTTCCTAGACCTACGCCATGGTCTCCCGATCAGCCTATGTTTCTACACATTAAAGCCTCCCAGCCCCAACATACACTCTGTCAGAAGGCACCAGAGAAATAGACATGGGGCTTTAATTTGCTTTGTTTTTTCACAAAAGAGAGTTGCAGCAAATAATTAGCACATGTCACTAAATTACCAAATTTCAAAATGAAAACTTCTCTAGTTTTCAACCCTGGAGGAAATAGATCAATGTGTCTTTTTGTTGGGCATGCTGGTTCCAAAATCCTAAGACTTACATCTGGCCTAAGGCAAATTTGAACAATATTTGTGCTTTATGTGTGACCCCAAAGCAACCCAAACCACCTTTCCCTCAAGGTAAAGGCACGGCCAACTTCTGGTCCTCCCAAGCTGCCAGCATCAGGTTTCCACCATTTGTCGAGCTATTCATCGGATGCCAACTGGAAATGATTGACTTGCATTGCAGGGCTGGCATACGGTTCTTTTGACTTCCAGCCATAAAAGGGAGGGCTGTGTTCCAGGAGAGATGCCACAAACAGAGATGATGCCGAAGAGAGGCTGTTGACTTAGTGCTCAGGCTGAACCCCCAGCAAGCTCAGCCCACTCTCACGGGTCCATCAGGACTAGATCAAGCTGTGCCTCTAGTCCAGGGAAGGAGGAGAATTAACACCTGTAGAGTGCCAACTATATCCTAGATGCTTAACTAAGTATAATACCTGTATTTTGTGTCATCATCCTCCCTATTCTTGGAATTTTCTCTGTTTACAATCAAGGAAATGGAGGCTCAAAGAAGTTAAGGAACTCTCCCAGAATAACCCAGGTAATAAGAGGGTTTTGAACACAGCACTGTCTAAATCCACATTCCACAAAGTCACATAGCCTTGGGAAATGTGCTTTGTGTTCCTCTGGATTCTCTCACCTCATATCTCTTGTTGATTTACTTTGAACTCAGTTGTTTTTCACAATTCTGAGTTCAGAGTCCGAATCAGATGCACAGCAAAGGCCCACAGGACAGCTTGGCCTCTGAGGTGCCTGATCTCACTGCGAGAAGTGTTTGTTGAGCATATGGTGATCCCACAGATAAATATTTGCAAAGAGTTAATCACATTCACCTAGGGAAGTTTTAACTCTGGTCAAGCTCAGAGAATTAACTGAGCAGGCACTTTTATTGGCATTACAAAAAACCAACAGTGATCATTCTAATTATTAAATAAAAATACGTCGACCAGGTTTAGTCTCTTAATGGGTCATTAAACCAAGAATTTTTTCCTATGTTATTTTAGAAATGAAGATTTAAAGTAGTATCAATATAACTTAGACATGAATAAAACGCTTTCTCACATATATATCTTCCTTCTATTTCCCTTCCTGCGAGGGTAATAATTTACAATGTTGTTGGTTTTTAAAGCCGAAGCCTGACTTCATAAATCAAGAAGTCAATTCAAAACACATAAATGGTCAAGCCAGGTGTTATCAATGAAGGCCAAATAGCTTCCCTTTAATACTAATTCATAATTCTCCTGGGATAAGACTTTTTTTGCTCCCTCATTTGTGCTATAGATCTACTCGAGCTCTGCTACTTGATTTCCAGTGCAGTAACTTATCCATCTCCTACTTCCCTAACTTAAATGGAAACCACAGAACATACAGTTGTAATTCAGTAATTAAAGACGAGAATTGAAATACACTTCCATTGCTTGCTTTCCTAGCTTATGCAGAGCTTGCAGCGTAACAAGTATAAAGTTATAATAATAATGGTGATGATGACCACAATAAGAAAAAGAAAATTATAATACTGACCTGTTATTTGTAAAATGCCTACTCCATGCCTGGCACTATGTTAAATGTATATACTTTAAGATGCTACAATAAGAAGAGATGTCTATCTTACTTTAGGAAAACTCCTGGGTTCAGAGTTGTTAATAACTTATACCTGGTAAATATGTGGTAAATTCATAGTCAAGTCTGTCATACTACCTAGCCCATGAACTTTTCTTGATGCCACACTGCCCTCTTCCCAATGGCCATATTTCGCCCATGGTAATCCTTTGATAAGAGGGTTTCGGTCTGAAAAACATCCACCCTCTCCGCTCTATGATCTCCTCTTCAATAAGTATAAAATGTGTCCCCTCCTTTGTGGAAGAAGAAACACATATACACATGCAGAGAGAAAGACACACACATGCACCAAAAATGCTTGTAAACATGTGCATACGTGTGTATATACATACCCATGCACATATATGTGTGCAAAAACACTTGTAGACATACACAAATACATAGCACTCACAGCACAAACTTAATGCTTTGCATTTCATAAAACCACAGGCTAAAATGTGATATGGATTTCACCTGGGTCTTCATGCTTGAACCAAGCCCCAAATAGGCATTAATGACTAGAGCTTTAAGCACCAGAGGAAATAAATAAAAGCTACCAAAAAGAAGGTTGGAAAATAATCACAGAGCATTGAGTCATTCAGATCCTACTCCTCTTATTAGGTGCTGTGCTTTAGCATAAGGACATTTTTCTTTCTCCTATACCTCCAACTTGGGAGGCTGGGCCTCTACTATGGAATATTCCACCGGCCCCCAAATCTCAGAGCAAACAATAGACGAATGACAGCCCTGCCCTGCCCGATAATCACATGATGGCCTTTTTGTGTCTCTCCAACTACAAATAATTGGTGCCTCGCATATAGAAGACATCAAATAAATTTTTTGAATGAACGAATGGTAATATCATGGGCTGTGGCATGAAGAGACACTTGCTCTGTCACCCAGGCTGGAATGCAGTGACATGATCTCAGCTCACTGCAACTTCCACCTCCCAGGTTCAAGTGATTCTTCTGCCTCAGCTTCCCAAGTAGCTGGGACTACAGGTGTGCACCACCACGTCCAGATAATGTTTGTATTTTTTTTTAGTAGAGACAGGGTTTCACACCATGTGTTGGCCAGACTGGTCTCCAACTCCTGACCTCAAGTGATCTGCCTGCCTTAGCCTCCCAAAGTGCTGGGATTACAGGTGTGAGCTACCACGCCCGACCTAATAACTTTAGATCTACAAGTTTCATCCACAGTAGTAACCATTTACAGACTGCTTTTGCATGCGCCACACACTGGTCTAAGATGCAAATGTTTTTCTTATCCCCAAATTACACCTGAGGGAGCAGACGTGGAGGAGTTCAGTGACTCACCCAAAGTCCTAAGTCTAAAAAAGTACAGATCAGGTTCGAACCCACGCAGCCTGGCCCCAGTGCTCATGCTCTTAACCATGATGCCACACTGCCTCCCAGGGAGCCCTGGCCACTCATGAACTGGACAGATTCTTGTAATGGAACTGGACACAACAGCTGGGATTCCACCGGCCAAACAGGTCATGGTTTACCTTCACAATTTTGGGAGTTACCTGTGACATGCTCTGTGCTTGGTGAAGGAACAGATGTTTAATAACTTTGCAGTAGCAAGGAGGAGGTTATATAACATGGCTGAGCTATTTTTGAACTTTGGAAAATGCTGACTGCTCTTTTCAAAGTGTCTTCTGTAAAATCAGGAATATTAAACATGAAGAAAATGTCCCCCTTTCCTGTACTTTTTTTTTTCCCCTGAAACTCTATGTACAGAAACAGGTTGGTGGTAAGGTCTTGAACATACCTTCCCTTGCAAGCAGACCCTGGTACCACGCCCAGCCCATGAGCAATAAATCAACATTTCAATATCCTAACTGCACCAGTTCTTTGCATGAGATTATAAATAAAGTCCATGATGACCACCAAGTGGCATGTCTAGCTGGCCCCATGACTGTTTTCAGCCAGTCAAAGCTGGATCCCAGATCCCCTCAGTAACTCACCACAAAGACATCAGGTATGACCTCATCTGAACTTCTGGAGCTATTTGCAACCTCCCTACTACATAGGAGGAATAGTGAGAGCTATTTGTTTACCAGATGCTTTGCAGAATAAGACTTTAATCCAGCTGCAAATGTAACTTTTAAGCTTGAAGTGAGGAACTCCTAACTCGAGAGTCCTGGGCTTCCATTGAACAAGCTAATAGATCTAACTCAGGCTACAGAGAGGTCTGTTCTCTGCTTTCAGCTATCCAGACTGAAAAATATCTTACTATAAAAAAACCTAAATGTCCATCAAAGAGGAATTATTAAAGATGAAACATTTATACAACAGAATATCATCAATAAAATAAAGCAATTAATTATCTTCATAGAAGGATTTTGAAAACATAAGGTTGAGGTAAAGGAAGTTCTAATACATTAGATATCATTTGTGTACATTAGACAGAAGTATGCATTGGGAATGTGGTTACACATATATGTGCATTGAAAGTACGAAAACATGATGATGAATTTGGTTTACATCCAAATCCATGTACATGTTTTCCCTTCTATGGAGAGAAGAGGACAAAACTGGGACAGGGAAACAGATATAATCAGAACTTCTACATTATCATTAGTGTTTTATTTCTTTTAAAACGTTGAAACAAACATTAACCTTTGGCATCCTTAACTTTGTTCTCTATGATGAATACTGAGTTGGGTATTTTATCAGATTCTGTAGTTTTCTGTACTACTCTTTTTTCAATATTAAAAAAAGAATTCTTATTACCTAAGTTTGTCTTTAGACAAATTTCCCCCACCTTGATCAGACTGTATTGTGTTTGAGGAGAGAAATTATATCTTAATTCATCTATGTATCCCAGGGGCTAGCACAGAGTCTGTTGGTTGGAAGCAATGATAGATGGAGAATAGAAGAATATAGTGCCTTGGCCGGGTGCAGTGGCTCATGCCTGTAATTCCAGCAGTTTGGGAGGCCAAGGCGGGTGGATCACCTGAGGTCACAAGTTTGAGACCAGCCTGGCCAACATGGTGAAACCTCATCTCTACTGAAAATACAAAAATTAGCCAGATGTGGTCGTGCGCGCTTGTAGTCCCAGCTACTTAGGAGGCGGGGTGGGAGAATTGCTTAATCCAGGAGGAGGAGGTTGTAGTGAGCCGAGATTGCGCCACTGCCCTCCAGTCTGGGAGACAGAGTAAGACTCTGTCTCAAAAACAAAACAAAACATATATATATATACACACACACATACACACACACACACACACCTTAATCCTTTTTTTTTTTTTTTTTAAATGCCTTCTTTGGGCTTTCTCCAGCTCCCTGTCAAGGGCAGCCTGGCAGGTTTCCACTGTTCCCTGGGGTGGGCATCAGGGACTGTGAGAGAGTGTGGGAAGGAGAGACTGCTTATGCATTATCCAAACTTACACACTGGGTGGACACCACCAACCCTGCATGGATGGAGAGATGTTTCATTAAACAACAAGCAGTGGATGGCGACTTACCACACTTCATGCATTGCTTCTCTGGGACTGAAATACCATTTACAAAATTGCTGCATTTAAAGGCATAACTTAGGGAAATAGCGCAACAGCATTTCACAGCAGCAGAAAAATTCCATTCTTTTAAAAAAAGAATAGAATCCAGGGTGGTCACTGGAAAGGGATCTAAATGTCTTACCAATTATCCTTCTAGAATTCCTTTTCCTGTATATATTATATTTCAATATAATATATATTGCCGTAAAATTGAGTTATGTTTCCATCAAAATTATACATTTCTGAATATTCCAGCTGCAGGGCACATCTTATTATGGGAGTGAGAATTCATTAGCCTCGCTTATGTCTTTGGGCTGGCAGCAAACCTGCCTCTGTAAGAGACTCCCATGTCTCACGCTGATTTATCTGAGTTCCTTCCTGATACCTGGACAATTATTTTAAACGCTGAAAGTGGCAGTGTAGAAACAGGATTACTAAAGAGGGTAAAAGGACAGAGGACGGAGAAATGTCAAAGGAACACGATTTCTCAATTCAAGGTTCATTTTTTTTTTTCAGATTTACGTTAATTGTAAAGAAGTATATTCTGTCTACTTCAACACACACACACACACACACACACACACACACACACACACACCCCTCCAGCCACAGTTCAGAGATAGTCTCTGAACTGTAGCAGATTCAAAGTCCTACAACCTTCCACAAATGTTTCAGAGTGACATAGTACCCTGCTGGCAATAAACCAACGTGGTTTGTTGACTGTAATTCCTTTTTTTAATTATTTTTTTTTTGAAATGGAATCTCACTCTGTCACCCAGGCTGAAGTGCAGTGGCGCGATCTCAGCTCACTGCAACCTCTGCCTCTCCCTCTTGGGTTCAAGTGATTCTCCTGCCTCAGCCTCCTGAGTAGCTGGGATCACAGGCATGCTCCACCACCATCTGGCTAACATTTGTATTTTTAGTATAGACAGGGTTTCACCATGTTGGCCAGGCTGGTCTTGAACTCCTGGCCTCCAGTGATCTACCCACCTTGGCCTCCCAAAGTGCTAGGATTACAGGCATGAGCTACCACACCCAGCCTGCTGACTACAATTTCTGATGACCAAAAACTTCACTGATCACTCTGGAAGTTATTTAATATTACTAGGTGGTAAATACTGTGCTAAACAGTACTTTTCATGCAGCAACTCAATGAATACGACAATCTCTAGAACACTGGTTCTCAAAGCACAGCCCCTAGAACACGAACATCAGCATCACCCCAAAACTTGAAAGAAATTGCAAATTCTTGGGGCTCACCCCATATTTTCTATTACATTAGAAACTCTGAGATTGAGGTCCAGTAATTTGTGTCTTAACAAGTCCTCCCAGAGATTCTGATGCCTGCTGAGGCCTGAGAACAGCTACCTAGAAATTAGGTGCTATTATCATCACTTTGCAATAAACACCTGAGGCCCAGAAAAGTAAAATGATTGTGCAAGTGATATAGAAAGTGGACAAGACAAGCTTTGAACCCAGACATGTCTAACTCCAGAGTTGAGGCCCTTAATCAGAGTTCTACAATGCTCATTATCTGAGGAATAAAGCATGAATTAAATCCGTGAACATCAGGCAGAACCATGCAAAATGGGGATAGGAGGGATCATTCTAAATCTCAACAGCTTAACCATAATGATGGGCCACAAGGAACAATGACACTTCTCAGAAACCTAAAATTTAACTTAAATGTTCGCCAAGATGGGAGTAAATAAATTATAATACATTCATATAATGGAATAGAATGCAGTTCTGCAAGTAACGTTTGCCAAGATTTCCAATGACCTACAAAAGTACTTAGAATATAAGAAGGGAAAAAAATCAAATGCAAAATCAAACAGAGACCAGGAGCACTAGTGTGGGAAGTTTCCCCAAAGCATAACATGTTGGTGAGGACGTGGGAAACCGGGTGGTTTCACAAACTGTTGGTGTGACTATAAATTGGTGTTGTTACTTTGCAGGACAATTTGGCAATAGATGCCTCCATTGAAAAATGCACATGAATTAGGACCCAAAAATCCTGTATCTTAGAATCAACTCTAGAAAAAAACTTGCACATGTGCATAGACATGTATTAAGATGATCACTGCTGTTTAGCTTCTAATAGGAAAACAATCTGACAAAATCCCTAAATTAAATGTTTATAACACAAATGATGAATTCTTGAGGTGATGAAAACCCCATTTACCCTGATGTGATTATCAAACATTGTGTGCCTCTACCAAAATACTTCACTTATCCTATAAATAAACACATTTTTGTATTGTGGGTTGGGGCAGGAGGTGGGGATGACTAATAGGGTAAAAAAAAAAAAAGAAAGAATGAATAAGACCTGCTATATGGTAGCATAATTGGGTGACTATAGTCAATAATAAATTACTTGTATATTTTAACATAACTTAAAGAATATAATTGAATTGTTTGTAACTGAAAGGATAAATGCTTAGGGGATGGACACCCCATTCCCCATGATGTGCTTATTTCACATTGCACACGTGTGGCAAAACATCTCATGTACCCCATAAATATATACACCTACTATGTACCCACAACATTTTTTTAAATAAAAGAAAAATAACTCCTAAATTTCTATCATTATGCAGATTGGATAACTAAATCATGACACCATGATACCATATTGAAGAATGTGATGTGGGCTCTGAAGTTAGACTTGCCTGGGTTCAAATGTTTATGAGTTACAAAAAATATAGATACACTTGAGATATAGCTATAGACAGACAGATCGATTGATCCCAGGTGTAGGTTTCCAAGATATATTGTTGAGTAGAAAAAAAAGGTAAGTTGTAGGAAACAAAGTTTGATGTGACTTATCTTACAAAGGAGATGAGAGAAAGAGAGGAGAGCAAAATAAAAATCCCGTAAGTAAACACACAACATCGTGCATTTTCAGTGCATATTTCCAACAATGAGTATGTAAGCGAGCAAACAATGACAACAGCAAAACTCTCATCCCTCTTTGGGAGACAACAAGCCCTTTCTTACGGGTGCAAGGTGTGCATCGGGATCTCTGGCCTCTCCATCTGCCCGTAGCAGCTGGCCTTGGCCTCAGGGATGTAGGAGAACTTCTCCAGCATAGAAGACGCAGCAGTGGTTAGGATGCCAATGCCGTCCCTCACTCTCGCCTCCAGGGTGTAGTCCCAGTCATCGTAGGAGACAGAAATGAGTCCCGATGGAAACTCTTTGGGGATGAGCTCCGTGTTCCCAGAGACCAAGCTGGGGACAATCCAGAAGAAATCATACCCGGTGAGGCCAAGGGAACGGGCCTCACTCAGAATGAGGACAGCCTCGTCTTTGGAACAGTAGAGCAAGATGACAGAAGAGTGGATCTTCTTCAACTGGACTTGTGTCTTTGCATCCTCAAAGGAAGTGTCCAGTGTGATCACATTCTGCATGTCCCAGCCCACAAAGCTGTTGTCCACCGTGGTCTTGACGAAGCTGATGAAGTCCCTGTAGCCAGGGAAGATGGTGGTCACCAGGGAGAAGACATGCCAGTCATAATCCTGCATGATCTTCAGCATGACCGTGGCTTGCTGCTGGATGGACGCTCCAAACTGGAAGAAGGTAGACGTCGGATCCTGCCAGTGAAAAGAAAGTAAAACAAAGGATGAGGCAGGAGGTGGTTTATACAGAAGCACGAAACTGCATCCTAGAAGTAAGGAAAGTAAATCACACATCAATCATTTGCAGATATTCCTGAGCATCTACTATATGCCAGACTCCAGAACAGATCCTGCAAATACAGAGAGGAAAGAAGCCGCTGTACTCAGGAGCTTATAGCCAGGTCCTGGAAGGATGTCTGTTATTATTGCTTGTTTATCATCTATTCTTCTCATTTTCCTCTAGTTCATCCTTCCCCCTCCTCCTTTGAGTCTATATGGTTCTAACAGAACAAACTCTATCTGACCCCCACCCCGGCTCATGACTGGAAAAATCAAGCCACGGATACAAAACAGCATCAACAAAGACAGACAGTTTTCTAACGATATATTTAGAGCCCTAGAGTCTGCCAAGTCTGAAGTCATTTCTCCTGGACCCCTTGGTTACAGAAACCAGTACGTTTCTATGTTCATGTAAGCAGTTTGAGTAGGGTTTCTGTCACTTGAACGTACAGCTCCCACGTAATAGAGTATCATAAATATCATGTGGACATCTACCTTTTCAATCAACAAACATTTATCGAACACCTTATTAAGTGTTCTTAATAAGAATTAAGTGGAAGACAACTTCCATGAACTAAGGGCTAAAAGATGCATATGAAGTGCTGAAGGAGCATCCAGGTGAGGAATACGAGAAGTGCATGGATGTTACAGTCAGAGGAATCCCGAGGATGCACTACAACTATTTCAGAAGCTGTAGATGAATACATCATGGCACCCAAAGGAGGGGTACGATATGATGTTGAAGAGCTTGGCAGAAACCCCAGTACATAGGGCCTGAGGAGCTATGTCCGGAGAGTTAGACTCTATTCAGAGGATAAGGGAGAGTCGCTGAATGTTCTCACCCTAGAAAGTGGCATGGTAACTTATGTTGTGTTAAAGGGCCTCTATTAGCCCTAACATCTCCACCAATCTACGATCATGAGAACAAATTTCCATTTAGAAAAGGCAAGTGATGCATACAGTGGTACAATATACAAGCTGCCTTCATACCCCCTAACTCGTCAAATCCCCACAGTGATCCTACAAAGCTGGTATTGTTGGCAGGGAAAATGAGGCTCAAAACGGTCACATGGCAAGTAGGCATCCGTACCTCGGTGCCATGACTCTACGTCCTGCCCCCTTTCTGACACTCAACCACAGCCTTCCTGGGATCACTGAAGATCTGTATGGAACAGATGCTTAAATCACATTGTTGACTTGTGGACATGGTGCAAAAATACCAACTAAACAGAACAGAAAGTATGCCTCTGTGTTGGAGCAAAACAGGATTTGACAAGTGCTGAGATGTATTTCCTTCAGGTAACTGAAAAAATTATCAAATCATCCTCATCATATTACAGCCATGTTTTTATTTTGCATTCTGTATTTACCATGTGTATTGAACACAACCTCAACAGGGTAACTTATGGGGATTCCACTGCAAGAGTGTGTGTGTGTGTGTGTGTGTGTGTGTGTGTGTGTGTGAGAAGGGTGGATGCTCCATTCAGGTTTTTCAGAACAATACTTTGTAGCTGTGCATGTCAATTCTGTCAACAAGCTTACATCGCTTTCTCTGTGGGTGCTCACTAAAAGTTTTATCAGAACGGGCCAAAAGCTATAGTTCTTCGAAATACTGCTCTTTTCTGAAATGCATGGGTTTGGGGGATAATTTGAGTGAAGCGTGGCCTGAAGGCAGAGAAAAGAAACAAGAATAAATGTCTTCTGGGCCCCTTCCAACATTACAGTTCTATGAATTTTACCTAATTAAATCAATTAAAGTGGGTAATAGATTTAAAGACTTTGGATAATTATTGTTTTCCCTACAGTAGCTTTTACAGAAATCTAATATTCTTGAATTGATTAACCATTTTAAATCACATCTCAACAAGACTGTGAGCTCCTCAAGGGCAGAGATTTTTGTCGTTTTCATCTTTATGTCCCCAGAACCTGGCAGAAGTCTTGGCACAACCATAAATGGATGACAAGGGAATGAATATGTGAATGAAGCCTAAGAGGAATGTCCTTGGTTAAGACCATAAATGGAAAGAAGGAGAATTCAGTAACTGAGATTGTATTTTGTGTGGATTCTGAATATTGTGACCAAAACAAAACGAAACTTTCAACATCATCACATACACCTTCCTACCCTGAGGAATTACCCAACCATCCAATACCCACCTATATCTCAATGTGTCATTTGTCGATAAAGAGGAGAATATAGAAGACCTATAAACCTCAGCAGTTATCCAAAGAACTTCATTAAATGTCAAAATAGGGCAACAACATAAAGAAACCACCAACAGAAGGCAACACAGAAGTAGAGTCTAAAGGCAATTATATTCACCAACCTCACACACTGTGAGACGCCTCTTGGGATGGGGCGAAAATGTTCTAAATTACCAAAGAAATGTGGTAACTCCCATGGAAATGATGCCTCAAAGGAAGCCAGTCACCAGAGCTACTTTCTAACTGCAAAAGGCAGTGGATCGGCATCTTGCACTGAGTACACAAGGAACAGAGAAAGCTCTTAACAGGACACACCTTAAAGGCACCACTGGAACCCAATAAAAAGGGTCTATGAGACAATTCCTTGGGAAGATTGGTATTGGTGGAGAGGTGAAGGTCAGACATGCCAGATGGTGATGGAATGTGGGATCCTCCAACACACTTGCTCTATGTACTCTGAGCTAGACATGACCAGGGTATCCATGCAAAGGTTTGTGCACAGAGTAGAGCTGTAAGCACACGCATCTTATCTGGTTCTCCACATGTAGAGGAGGGCATGGCTACACTGTGAACTTCCTCAGAAGAAAGATAATTATAGGGACAGCAGTTAATCGGCCCAGAGCCAGCTCGGCACAGGCCATCTGTGAAAGAGTATGTGCAAAAACCCTTGCTTTGTGCTGTATCCACTCCCTGTCATGCCAAATTTCAGCCCAAGCTGAATCTCTCCCATTACCCACTATGCTAATCCCCATTCGCGGCCTCTCCCTAGAATGGAGAATACTAGAACCTCTGGGGTCGGACTACCCAGCTCCAATCCTCATTATGTGACTTTGGGTAGGGGGGGATAAAACCACTCAGCCTTTCTAAGTCTCAGTTTTCTCACCTATAAAATGGGTGTGGCTATGGTGATAATGACCATAGTAAAACATGCTAGAAATACTTAGTCTATGAGAGTCACATTGCTCCTTACTTTCTAGGTACTATCTCATTTAATGTCACCCCCAACCACCTTACTAAGTTGGCACTAGTAGTATGCCCATTTTACAAATGAAAAAAGACCCAGAAATAGGCTGATTTTTCAGGTAGAAAATCATACAGGTAGAAATCAGGTTTGCCTGCCCTCAGGGTCTCCAGCTTTTTATCTCTGCACTCTGCTGTTGCCAATAATGGTGCTTTCTCATTGAGTTGTAGGGATTAAATGATTCCCTTGTAGCAAAGCACCCAGTGTAGTGCCCATCACGTATGAAGTACTCAGCAAACATTTCACATCAGGAGATTATGCTATCTTTTCCAAGAGGTAATCCACACTCTGGACTTGGAGCATCTCAACAACACAACCTGTTCAGAGCTGCCTTGTTGAAACTCTTAAAGCATCCCTTTAACCATGCCACTGTCCTACTCTGTAGTCACTAATAGCTCCCAGAGGCCTGCCACGTTAAGTTTAGACTCCCTAGCCTACCCGTCTATGTGTATCAGCTTTATAGTTGAAATATCGTGAGCTCTAGGGTCTACTGAACCTGAGTTCAAGTCCTGCTTTTGAGGGACTGTGGCTAACCTAGCCAGCCCTGTGGCTTTGGGAAAGTGCTTAATCTTTCTGGGTCTGAGTCTCTTTCCCTATAAGACAGGAATAATGACCCCTCCATCGCTTGGGGCTGCTGTGAAAATGGGATGAAATGGTAGAAGTGGGAGACTCATCTGTCCATGCCTGACTTTGACAGTTTGGGTACTTGTCTCCACATCCTTGGTCCTACAGATCACACAGACATCGTCAGAAACCTAAGAGGGTCCTCATCCTATTTCAGGAACTGGTCTCTCTAGGTCCACTGACATGCTAGTTTCAAATCCCCACCGCCCCATGCAAACCAGCTCATTCATTCTGAGCCCAAGGAGCCTGCATAATGCAAAGAAAAAACTGCCTTTCCGTACAGCAATGAATCCATGCCTTGGAGAGAAACCATCCCTAATGTCCTTCCTGGGCATCATGCAGTTACCCTGTATCACTCTTATTTCTATTGGCATCTTAAACTTCAACCCAAAAACCGCCGTGGACCAAAAGCATCATCTACCCCTTGGAGGGACAGAAGCAAGGGCCTATTTGCAAAATATAATAGCATAGCAAAGCAACGAAGAGGCTCACATTTAGCTTTGGGATTTTCTAAGGTGATTTTACGGACTGGCAGGACATGATGGGGAATCTGGCCACACTCCCAGGGCCTGGCGTCCAATACGCCAAATCGCCTGAAGCCCCTGAACGTCCTTTCCACTCCCTGCCTTGATGGTAGAGGCCACCTCTCCTGCACTTACCTCCTCCTGCCACGGCTCAGCCTGTACTTTTCGGATTCTACATATCAGCCTCTGACCACCTCTGGCACTCGGCTTCCTTAGAATGTGCAGCCGGGGGAGAGGAACAGATTTCATACACCCACTTTGATTTTGAAGCAAAAGCACTTCTCTCCCCATGCTCACTGCTCTGCGGAAGACAGAACAAACTGTTTTAAACACAGAGCGAGGGAGGCAGAAGGGTGTGGGATTCTGGGTGTCTGCTCTAAACTCTGTGTTTTAGTCCCATCATAACTGAGGTCTCATTCAATCAGGTCTGGAGCATTCAATCCTGCTCCAGAATGTTCCAGAGCTTGCTGGGTCCCCAGGGTGACACCTGACTCCATGGGTACCAAACCCTGGTGTTTCCTAGAGCCTAACAGCAACTTACATTCCATTTACCCATTCATAAAGGTTACAAAGCCCACCCACACCCAGTATCTCTTTGATCCCAACTAATCAAGAAATAAGGCAAGTGGCATAACCCTCATGGATGGCGTTTCTCCTAAAGACACAGGATGAGAGGTTAAGTGACTTCCCTGAGATCCACATGGCCCCATGGTGATGGCAGTCATCATGAGATGCATCCAGTTTTCCCTTGCTCACATCAGTGGCTCTCATTCCTGGCTGCACATCTGAATCCCTTAGAGAGTTATCAAAGAATAACCTGTGCATTGTGCCCCATGCCAGTCTGATTGAAATGGAATCTCTGTGGCCTGAGTATCTGAACTTTAAAGCTGATTTATTAGTTTTTCCTCTGTCTTTTCTCAACAGCAGTATGGTTGAGAAGTAGGTATTCATGTTAGAATCTTTAAAGCCTAGTATAATGTCTGACACACAGTAGGGGCCTGATAAGTACTTGGGGAAGGATGAGAGGGGCAGGAGGCTTACCCCCAAGTAGCATGAAAGAATTAATTGGTCAGTATTGTCAACCCCACACCCATTTCCACAACTTATTTTCCTGTTGTCTGCTAAAATAATGCAGGTAACCCAGCAACAGTCCAGAGAGACTCCTGGGGAATTTGCATTCTCCTGTTGAGGATTGCCCTTGTGAGCCCTGGTAAGTCCTGATGTGCTTTCTTTTACTCTCATAGTGTATCAGTTGAGCATTTCAACATATTTTATTTCAATTTCCAGGGGTGAGAGGAAAATTAAAAGCATCAAATAAGCCTTGTAAGTCTGAGGATTGAGACGGATAGCATTCTCAAGTGCACATAAGCTGAATCGGTCCCACTGGAAAATAACTACTCCACGACTACCTACCTCCCTCCTCTGTCATCATCATCCTCCATCATCATCACATCCATCCTCCTTCTCACCATCATCATCATGACCATCATCATAGCCAATATCTCTCTTGGGCATACCCAATATGTAGCTCTATATAGCATACAGTGAGATGTCTTATTATTATGCCTCCATCAAAGATTTTAATCTGGATCATATATGATTGCCTAGTTGCGGAGAGGTGTGAATCTTGCATGTCCTTCAGACTGAGAATTCTTGAGGGTAGGGCACCATGCCCTCCTGAGTCCTGCTCAGCACCTTGCAGACCACTGGGCCACTTTTTTGGGAAGGAAACTGGCACAAGCATCCCCCTAGAGTGCAAGACTGCCCGTGGGCAAGAAAGGATCCCATGCTCTATGTACTTAAAGAGACTTGCCAGACCTACCACTCTAGAAAGAGACACTCATCTGTGGATTGTCTTTCATTTATTCAACAAATTTAACAAACTCCAGCTCTGTGCCAGGTTTTTTTCCAGGAAAGTGAACCTAGGGAAGGAGGTTACCAAAGTGAAGGCCCCCCACTCCATGAATTTTACATTCTTAGGGGAGGAGACAAACAAAGAAGCACAACAATAAATAGAACAACTGCCAGGTATGGTGGCTCATGCCTGTAATCCCAGTATTTTGGGAGACCAAGGAAGGAGGATTGCTTGAGGCCGGGAGTTCAAAACCAGTCTGGCCAAACCCAGAGTAAGACTCATCTCAAATTTTAAAAATTTGAATTAAAAAAACAAATAGAATAATTTCAAGGAAATCAGATGATGTCACAGTTCAGGAGTGGGGTTGAGAGAGGAGCCCCACTCTAGGTCATCTGATCTGCTACATTGGAGCTGATCAAAAGTATATGAAGAAGGATTCATCCAGGCAAAGATTAGGGGTGAGATGAGAGTAGGGAGAGTCATTCCAGCAGAAGATGACACATATGCCAAGGTAAGTGAGGGCTCATCAAGTTCAGGGAACAGAAGGAAAGTCAGAACAGCTGAAGTTTAAGGAGCAAGAGAGAGAGGGGTGAGAAATGAGTTAGAATGGGAAGCAGAGGCCACATCACACAGTGAGCGCCCTGTAGCTCAGGATAAGGCATCGGTATCTAATTCCTAGGTCAACTGTATTGCAAACAACTCCTCTGCTAAAGGCATCTGTATCTAATTCCTAGGTCAACTGTATTGCAAACTCCTCCTCTGCTAAATGTGCCACCAGTGTCTCCCAACAGGGAACCTGGGAGAAACCTGGAATTTGGGGGATTTTGTGTAAGATAACCCTGTTCTTCCCTTTGGAATTCCGATCTGTGCCAATAGGTAAGCCTACATTGACTTACATAGAGGGGCTGTCATACATAGAGGGGTTGCTGCTGAACTGAAGTGAAGGAAGCAGCTTTATTTCTGGAATAAAAAGGAGTGTTTCAGGCTTTCCCATAACACTTGCTGGGTTATGACTTGAAAGATGCAGCCAGCATCTTTCGTTTGCTATATCATTTAGTCAACTGGTACTCTAACTTCAAATATTGTGGCTAGAACTTCCATGTTTTCCTGGGAATTTCAGATCTTGTCCCAGCTTACCACCCAGAGCCAAGTTTCCCACTATCAAGTCTGCAATGCCAGAGGAAAGAACATATAAATGCATGGAGAAATGTATTTCTTGATTCTTGTTGCAGCTAATTTAGGACAGCACAACATACTGTACATCAATTAGGACCACACAATGATCATTGCTCTTGAACTCAGTCCTGCTTTCTAGATCATTAGCAGGGCTGGCCAAAAGGAGGCCCCGCTGAGATTTAGACCCTTATGGTTATGCAAGGGCACAGCAAAGGCCCAACCTGGCTTCACTGGTGCTCTGTCAACCTGCAGGTGAGCATCTGACTCCAGGCTTCCAAACAGGGTCATTAGCAATTATAGATTGTCTGGGGCTAGGTCCAGCTATTCTCACACAGAAAGCAAGCCTGGTTCCCACCAAAGCCAGAAGGAAATTCTACTGAACCAGAGGCCCCGGGGTCAGGTGTCTGAGGAGCTGATAAACTTAAGTACAAGGAAACATCTTTATTTTGCAAGTCCCAACTGTGACTGGCCCACTGACTTTCTCTGTGCCCCTGAAGCTATTTTCTTCAGATTCCTTTTTTTTTTTCATGAAGCATGGGCCTCCCTGATCCACGTGGTGGATATTTTTTATTCTGACCACTGAGCATCTCTTCTTCCTTTACTGGTAATAGTGAATTTCCCCTGAGAACTGTCATTTTCCTCTCTCTCAGTCAAGCCAATTGGCCCATAGTGCCAGTAATTAATTCGGGGGTAGGAACAGGTCCTAACCTGATCTAATCAGAGTGACTTCCTGGATTTATGAAGAAAGGGACTAGGAAAAGACAGCTACTTTTACTGTTAGACTTGAGCTTAGATGGATGTTCAGCCAGAATTTCTGGCAGCTACCCAACCACTATGTACCATCCTAATAAGAAAGCTATCAGACCCACAGTTTAAGCTGTAAGATGGACAGTTACCAAGTTCTGATGTCCATGTTGAACACCTTGTTCAAGCTACACCTGAAGACAAATTACCTTGTTGTCAATTGCATGTCCCAATTAATTATCTCATTTTGCTTAAGCCAATTTGATTAGCTTTTCTATCACTTACAATCAAAGATTACTGATGCCACTTTGGCTAGGAAAAAAAATAATGTAACATGTTTAACTCATGCTCCTGAACTTGGATCAGAATAATTCAGACTACAGGGTAGTGCATCTCTCTTCATCATCTTTCCCTTTTCTTACCATTCTTCTCTTTTTCTTCACCATTCTTCTCTTTTTCCTGGGACACCCACCTCTCTTCACAAATCTCACTTTTCCCTGCATGAGCTGTTCATCTTTCCTCATTGTTTTTTGTTTTCCTCTAATATGTGCTGAGATTGGTTTCTTTTCAAAGACTCTGACAGCCACAACTGCCAAGACCCAGACTTAAGACATGACAAGTTGCCACCAATAATAATCGCTTGTCATTAAGCTGTTCCAGCAAAGAGAAAAAGCAAACCAGTCCTGTTCATTAAGTTTTCGTCTCCGGCTGTCATACATAGAGGCGTTGCTGCTGAACTGAAGGAAGCAGCTTTACTTCTGGAATAAAAAGGAGTGTCTCAGGCTTTCCCATAACACTTGCTAGGGGCAGGCCCTGGTGGTAAACATTATAGTCGAAATGTCCGTTTCGAAAATACCCCACTGTTCTCGAAAAAGTGTCTACAAACAGCTCTGAATGCTCAAGTTTCAGAAGAAATTGCTTCTTCTCCCTTTGGGAGTCTGTATGTTCCTGTTATTAAAGGCACAGACACCAGTGCCAAATAGAGGGTTCAAATCTCAGCTCTTTATCTTACTGGTGTCTGGGCCTTGGACAAAATCCTTACTCGCTCTCAGGCTCCATTTTCTCATTGTTTTTAAATGGAGGGAATTTTATTCCCTACTTTAAAGAGGTTATTGTGAATGGGATAATGCATGTATTACTCTGAGCACATACCAAGAGCTCCATTAATGAGAGCTGTGATTATGGTGGCTATTGTAATCAAGAAAGAATCAACCACAATGACAGCAACAAAACCCAAAACACTACAACCCACCAGCACAGCACTAATGCAAATACAAACAGTTTCCCTGTGGAAATCCTAAATCCACGTCTCCTAAATGCCACAACTTTGCAGCACCATGGCAAAGGAACTCTTATTGCGTGTCAAGCGCCGAGGTGAAAGCAGGTTGACAACCCATCCCAACTTTAAACCTGAATGTTCTGTTTTTCAGGAACCCTTTCAGTTCTGGGCAAATCAGGACAATCAGTCGATCACACAGAGATCTTCAAGTACATTTATTTAATCTTCACACTAATGTTTCAGGGAAGGTATTTCTATTCCCATTCTACAGTTAAGGAAGTTGAGGCTTAGAAAGAGGCACTTCTCAAACTCTAATGAACCTAAGAATCACCTTGGATCTTGTTAAAACACAGTGGGTGGGGTCTGGGGCATTGCAAGCAAGCTCCCACGTGGCATCAGTTGTCGCTAGTCCATGGACCAAGCTTTCAGCAGCAAAGTTGTAGAGGTCAAGTCACATGTCATGTCCAACATTACGCAGCAAGCATCTCTCAGAGTGATAGTTCTGACCCAGGGGTCTTGGTGCCAGGTGACCTCTGTCCATCCCAGGGAGGACTAGGCAATGACATAAGATAGTGTCTGATGTCTGACATTCTCACCACTGTGTGTTTCCTTCAAGCATGTCACAGGTATGTCACCCCTGTCAGTCCCCATCATCTTATCCAGCAAAGCACTTTCAGCTTTGAGTCAGAATGCACTGCGTGGGAGTGAAGGAAGAGGGGCCACCCTGGGGTGAACCGCCTCACTCCTGGGAGAGAACTGAAGCCACCCAGGAACGAGGAGAGTAGAGAGAGAGAGAGAAGGAAGCACCAGTCCTACGATGCCCATGGCCATCTGTCAAGCAAAGAAAATGACCCCACGGTGTTCCCTGTGCAGGGAAGCCTGCACGCCAGCGCTACAGCTCACAAACGTATGCAAGTGGCTGGGTCTTCCAGAGCCTCCATTTTTTCATCTATAAAATGGACCTGGCAGTTTTCTAATTACCTGGAGGGGAGTTGGGGCATCCATAACAGAGTGATGAGCAAAAGTTCCATAAACTGAAAGGTAGGGGACTAATGTGGGAGCTCACTGGGGAAATAGGAAACAGCTGCTGCCTCCTCTCTCCCCTCCACCCCCACGGTGCTCCCAGAACACATTGTCCAGGTCTTTACTGTCAATCGTCACCAGGTATTTTAGGTGTCTATTTAAATAGCTGTCTCCATGCAACCAGATTAATGCTAATTCATCTGTACAGTAACAGCACCCAGCCTAGCTCCCACTACATGGGGAGCTCAGAACACATTTCATGAAGGTATAAGTAAGCAGGTGAATGGATTGACAGACGGATGGACGGACAGATTGGATGGATGGACGGATGGATGGATGGATGGGATGGGATGGGATGATGGACAAATTGGACAAATGGATGGACAGGTGGATTGATGGGTGGGTGGATTAATGGATGAGTGGGTGGATGAATGAATTGATGGGCAGATGGACAGATGAGTGGATAGATGGATAGGGTAGATGGATGGATGACGGAACAGAAAAATGAACAGATGGATGGATGGATGGATGGATGGATGGACGGACGGATGGGTGGATGGATGGATGGATGGATGGGTAGATGATGGACAGATGGATGGATGGGTAGATGGATGGACAGATGGATGGAGAGGTGGGTGGGTGAGTGGATGGATGGATGGATGGATGGATGGATGGACAGAGGAACAGATGAACAGATGGACGGATGGACGGACGGACGGACGGATGGATGGATGGATGGATGGATGGATGGGTGGATGGAAGGATGGGTGGATGGATGGATGGATGGATGGGTAGATGGATGGACAGATGGGTAGATGGATGGACATATGGATGGAGAGGTGGGTGGGTGAGTGGATGGATGGATGGATGGACAGAGGAACAGATGAACAGATGGACGGATGGACGGATGCACAGACGGACGGACGGACGGACGGATGGATGGATGGATGAATGTGACATGAGTTGTGGGTATAAGAGATTGAAGAAATAAATAAACATCCAGTGAGAAAGGGAGTGGCTGAGTTAGTAGCACAGTGATGGGTTAGAGAGGGCAGGGTATAAGTGAGAGCTGCATAAATGGGGGATGTGAGATGAGGGGGCTCAGAGGTAGAACTGAGTGTCTGAAGTGTGAGGATCCATTGCTACCCAAACTCTCACAATCTGAAGGCAGAAAAGTAATACACAATTCTGAAGTGGGTTGGGCTGGCATTCTTCACTGTCTGAACCCTTGCTACTTGCTCTCTAGGACTCAGGAACCAAACAGATTCAGGCAAAGTGGACTCCCTATCTATCCAAACCCAGGAAAGGAATTGATTCCAAAAAGAGCCCATGTCCTTGTTGCTGTCAGAGCTGAATCAGGGCTCTCGTGAGCACAGGGACAGACTGTTTCCCTCCCCGAATCTCTAGCCCGCTGCCAAGCCCCTTTATGTGTTCTCCTCTCCCAGCTACATATCCTCAGCAAAGGCTTTTCTTAGGTACCTTTAGTCTTGCAGGTGATGTGAGGGGGTCCCCCAGGGAGCCCTTGGACCTCATGGCTACTTGAGACCCTGGCCAAGATAGAAAAAAGAAACTACTAAGGGTCTAGGAGGGAGGAGGTCACTACCCATCAACTGGTACCTGGAGACCCACATCTTATTGCTCCTCCTAGGTATCCAAAGCTCCCAGGAAGCTCTGCAACCATCATTTTCACCCCTCTCACTTTGCAGAGCCCTACAACTTGAATAGGCTATAATGACAGCCTTCTCTAACGAGGCTACTAGGCAGGTAGCAAACAGGACAGCTATAATTGCTTTGCAGGAGCAGAGTCCCAGTCAAATCATGGGAGGTGGCTTAGTGCAGAAGACACACAGATTCTGGAATAAGATATATCTAAGTTCAAACCTCAGTTCTTCCACATGCTACCCATGTGGCCTTGAGAAACTGACTCAACCCCTTTAAGCCTCCATGTCCTAGGCTGTAAAATGGGAAAAACAATTTCCACCAACCTCATAGATCAGATGAGCTCATGTAGAGTAGCTGTTTACTGATTATTTATTGCATTCCAGTCATTTCTTCCATATTATCTCATTTAATCTTTAATGAAACCCCGTGAAGGTGTTATTAATATCCAATGTCAAAACTAATCAATTTAAATTTTACTGGATTCCAAAACCCATGCTCTTCACCACTGGCAACATGTGCCTCCTCCTTATCAGTGCTTAACCTGTGAGCTCCCTTTCCTTTACCCAGTCATTCTCTCATATATTCAGATACCACCTGAAAATCAACCCTTCCCCAATGCAGTGTTTCTTCCATCACCAGCTTCTTCCTCTGGAAGCAATGCATCCACAGCAGAAGAATGCACCCTGTACTAATGCCAGGAGATTAAGCAACCTAATCTGCACTGTTTTCCTGGAGCATAATATTCTGCTTGCAAATCACTCCCTCACTGAAGCTAACACAATACAGAGCATCCTATAACTTACGTAACTAAGCATCTTATGGGCATCCGATTTATTCATCTCTCACAGCTTTGGAGATCAGTAGACCAAACACAGAATATCATCCGCCCCTTTAACAGAGCAACACTAAATTCTCAAGGGCACATTTGTGTTTGTGTTTGTGTATGTACGCACAGGCATGCATGTCAAAAAGCTAATATCTTTTTGTTCTCTCCAGCAAGTACTAAGCCGGGCAGCCTGTGCAAGACCCACCTGCAGCTCAAAAGAAGAGGATGAACTGAATGTGACCAGAGTTCAACCATTACAATTAAACTCTGAGCACAAAAGGAATTAGGAGCATAAACAAGGGGTGGAAAAGGGAGAGATTTTAACAGAAAAAAAAAATGTTGGTTTGTTTTTTTTCTCCGAAGTGACACAGAAAAAGAAATTGAATGTCAGCCTCTGAAAAGAATTCCAAATTACTATTTGAAACGAGAAAAACATAATCGAATGAGGTCCATTTGTGTTCATGCTGAGCCCCAGGTCTTCCTGGCTCCTGTCACACTCAGAGCAGGCTGCAGGCAAGAGCCCGAGTCAGCCCATGTGTTCTTCAACCTCAGGTAAGTTTGTCTTCTCCAGTGTTGTTGAACACAGAAGGGATTCCTTCCTCAGGGCTCACAGGACAGGGAAGCCCTGACACTCACTGCCCAGTGACCTCCCAGCCCCCAACGATACCGCTCACCCTTGGGTATTTCATATTTGCTGAAAACTTTGTGGCAACCACGAGAAACAAACAGAAGGCTCTCCTTCTTGCCACTTTGTACCTGAAAAAATTAAGGCTGGAAGTGGGGAGGGTTCAATAGCCTCCACGACTCACCCAGAGAAAATGTCATGGAGCCACAGAACTCAGCCCACCCTCAGCATGCTCCAGTAGTGAGAGTTGTAGCCAAAGAAAACTCAGGGCACCAAGGGAATGCAGAGGAAGGGGACCCACCCAACCCAGCAAGAGGGTGAAAGGGTTCCCAGCGACCCCAAGCTCCTCGTGATTGGAGGGCAACCTGGCACAGGCTGGAAAGTTCTGGAGAGGGAGGACAGTGTGCAAAGACAGTGTACAGACATATAGAGATTGAAGAACAAGGCGCCCACTGGGAATGTCAGCAACTTGGTGCTACAGAAACATATGCAGACAAAAAGAAAAAAGAGCCAGAGAAGTGTGCGGCTAGGGGAAGAGGCAAGGCCCAAGGCTAGGTCCTTGTCTGTCTGGCTCACAATGAGAAACACCTTTGGATCTGGCTCCATAGTATCTGTCACCTTTACATTCCATATAACTCATATGATTCACTTACAATGCATGTTAACATTTTCTGTCTGTTCAATGCCCTATTTGATAGATATAAGCTTCATGAAATGAGGGATATTCTGTTTGTCTGCCTATTTGTTTGTTCATTGATCCCAAGTACATGTGACAGAGCCTGCCAAAGAGAGGAACTCAATGCTTATATTTATGGGATTGGATTAAAGACATTCAAATAATTATTGAATGAAAGGGAGAAAGTCAGGCAAGAAGAAAGTGAGAGAAAAAGGGAAAAAGGAAGAAAAAGAGGCAGGAAGAAAGAGCATGGAAAGGAGGAAGGATGGAGAGACACAGCAAGGGAGTGAAAAAAGAGATAAGGAGTTAATGCTTTCTGGGGTTGATGAGAAGAACCAATGAGATCATTTTTTAGCAACGGTGTGACATGAGCAGGTTTTTATCTTCTGGAAGGACCACTTGAGCTTGAGTATGAAGAAGGACTTAGAGGAGGGAATGAATGAAGGCAGGAAAGCAGGCCGAGAGCAATCTCACTGAAGCAACTCCAGAAAAGAGAGAAAGACCTGAACTAGGATTGCTGCAATACAGATACAGAAAAGAGAGGTTCAAGAGATGTTTAGAAGGCACACTCAATTGGTCTTGGCAACTCATGGATCAGATTGGCAGAGGTATTGGGGTGTAAAGGAGGATTGCCAGGTGAATGGTGATGTCACTTACAAAAGTGAAGAACAGGTTAGGGAACCTGCTTTCTTCCTCACAACTATGGCTCCAGCAGCTAGCCTTGTACCTGACATACAGTAGCCACTCTGTAAATGTTGAATGAATGAGTGACCAAGGGTAGAAGTGGGTATAGGTAGGGGGACAGAGAAATGCACATGGAATTCAGGTTTGGGTTAGCTGCTTTTGAGACCTCCCTGCAGGGAGTCCAGCAAGAAGCTGGATATGCAGGTCTGAAGATGAGAAAGGGGTCAGGGCTGAGGCTTGAGATTTAGAAGTTGTCCATCTGCTGGGGGTGGTGGTTGTTGACAGCTGTGGATGGCATCTCCTAATATATATGGAGTTAGAAGAACGTTAGAAAGCATGGACTAGGAGAAGGAAAGTATGTGTGGAAAGGAGGCAGAGGAGTGTAGGAGAGGTACAAGGAGAAAGCTGGGGAATGTAATAACTTACAAGCCACCAGAATAGAGAGCTTGAAAACAAAGGCAGGGGTGAAAGGTGTCTAGTGTCCAGGAAGACAAAGGCTGAAAGGTACTGCTGCGTGGTGCAGTGAGACGTTCACCTGGGGCTTTAAGTCAAGTGGAGTAGGTAGAAGCACAACCTCAGAGTGGTCCGGAGAAGTGAAGGAGGCACAAGAAGTAAAGGGGACAGTGGAGGAGGCCCCAGCACTTTCCAACTGCCCCATGCTTCTTCTCAAACACAACAGTATTTTAGAGGTATGGAGAAGAATTTCTCTGAATACTGGGATTCAAAACGGGGTCAGGGGGCTCCTCCTCCTGCCTTCTTTTTTCCCCATTCACCAGGTCCTCTACATCAATCCTTCTGTCCTGGACAGAGAAACTTGTGCCAGAAAACACAGGATATCCTAAAATAACTCCCTACATGCTAAAGGAAAACGAAGTGAACATTTTTCCTTTTTAATTCCAAAATCATGCTTGCAATATACCTTCAATGTTGAAGAACAAGATTCCTTAGTTTTTCACCCTGGACATCACTTTTTCTTTACAGAAAAAACATAAAACCTAAGTGTGTCTTGTTCCCCAGAGAACAGAAAGGAAGCGAAAATTAGATGTGCACGTGGTCGGCAGATTGAGATAGACAGCTTCCTAGACACTCTCTGGAGTTAAGACGGCTGCTCTTTCCAGCTCACACACATTGCATCATCTTTCTGTTGATGTCTCCTCAAGGACTTGTTCCAACACTCTCTGATTTGAAAAGGACTGAGAACAGAGCTTATTAAAAACCCAAGACACTGTATCTGATGGGGGAGCATCAAGGGGCCATTAAACACTCACCTCATTAATAGCCTGCAGAATGAGTCCTTTTCTAAAGTTCACACAAGATGGTGATTAGACAATCCCGGCATACAAACCCATTTCTCCATTTTTCAATCCCTTGCCAAGCAAAATTTTCAGGCCACAAATTAGAGGTACCCCTGGCTTAAAACAAACCAAACCAAAAAAAAGGTTAGGATTTTAATGAGCCTTCTGCCTCTAAATGAATCTCTCTACCCGGCACTCAAGTCCTCTCCAGACTTAAATGAAATGCATCGACAAAGCAAGTCATGCAGTGGGATGAATCCAGAATTCAGTATGAGTCAAAGTCTTTTCTCCAGGCCAGCGTCCTTTCTGTTCATTGTGTCGAGTGATAAGTTTGTAGCAAGCAGTGTTAGGTTTACTCTACAGTTATTATGCACATAGTGACTGTAATTATGTAGTTTCCCATTACCTGGGATCAGACTGTACTTATTCTGCAGAAGTTGGGGATGAGTTTGGCGTCATCCGTGTGGGCAATCAATAAATCCTTGCAGTCAATTGCCTGAGTTAAGGCGAGGGTTTCACTCTCTCAACAGCCTGAGTTTATCACTACTCCAGTGCTGACCATTCAGTGTCAAATGGCACTGAGGACAAATACCACAGATCACCACATGGCCTGCAGATACCAGCAGGGTACGTAGTCTTGTCACAGACCACAGCCTCTCCACCTTGCTTTCTCCTCTCCAGATGCAACGACCTCTCGGCCACCTTGTGTCCACCACAGAGACCTTGCTTGTCTTGTTCCAGCTTCCTTGAACTGTTCTTCCCTACTCCGTCTGACTCCTGTTCTTCCTTCATTCATTTCCAGATCATCATTTCCTAAGGGATGGCTTCCATACCCTCACTGATTAGGCAAATTTCCTCTCTTCTATGCTCTTTCTTGTATTAGGTTGGTGCAAAAGTAATTGCTGTTACTGCCACCACTTTTAATGGCAAAAACAGCAATTACTTTTACAACAACCTAATATTTTCATAGCACTTAATGTGGCTGTTAATCAACATTGATTTATAGACTTCTTTCATGAATGTGTGTGTCCCCCACTTACCTAAATGGTCCAGAAAGGCAGGGGCTATGTGTGCTGTTTCATTTTGTTTTACTAATCACTATATCTCCAGCACTGTAGGAGCCTAATTCCATTTTTGGTTTTGTTTTGGTTTACTGGCTTGTTTTGAATGAGGTTAGGCAGCTTGCCTAAGTGCATCAAGGTGAATGAGCTCCCTGTGTCACACAGTATCAAGCAAGTCATTTCTTCCAAACTCTCTCTCACCGCCAGGTTCAATAAACCAGGAGACCCCATCAGGCTGTGTCACCTTTGGGCAGAAAACCCCAGGGGCTTGGGCATCATGCTGGCAAAGTCTCTGCCAGGTGTTAGGTGCATGTTCCTATCATTGGTTCTACCACCCCTTAAAGCAGCTTGCATCATCCTTGTAAAGTTCTGTTGTTCAGACTCATGATCAAGACACAAAACAATTCCCAGGGCCTTGAATCAGCCCCTCCTAGCTGCTACTGGGTGAACACTGTGATTTGTGACAGGTAATTTAAATGCAACATGTAGACTTTCTTCAAATGTAGCTGCCACTGAAGTGAGATGTTTGGAAAGAATCCACTGTCCTGTGGGCTTTCCTGTCTGCCTTCTGTTTTTGCTTCTGCTACTGTCTTAACTTTAAAAATTTTAAACCTCTACCTATAAGCTACCTAATACCCATACTTAAAGCAAAGATGAATAAAAATTCAGATTCTCAGGGGTTCTATGCAAGTCCTGGTTTATCACGTATGGGCCGTGTGTCTTGGGAAACTCACTTCATTTCACTGATCTTCAGAGCTTCAGTCTTCACAGGAATGACAAATAGTATGAGTCTTACCAACTTCTAGAACTGCACAGTGAGCCAGATGTCAATTATCACTTAACTGTGTCTTTCTTTAATTAATTCATTCATTTAACCTACTATTTATTCATCTCTGGACCAGGTACAGTGCTGAAGGCCGAGAATCCAGTAGTGAACAAAAACATCCATGAAACCTGCATTCACAGAGCTTACGATCCAGATGGAAAAGACAAATATTAATTAAACAACCACACACGCAAAATTGCTATTGAAATTCACATTTTGTAAGAAAAACTCATGGCGCGTTAAGAATGCACAATGGGGGAAACAACAATTTAGATGATCAAAGACTTCTCCAAACAGGAGATGCCGGAGTAGGGGTTAGGCAAAGAGGAGAGGAAAGAATGCCTCTTGCAAAGAAGGTCCTTCACATGCAAAGGTGCCCGGATAGGACCCAAGTGTAAGGGTCTTTAAGAAAGTCATTTGGGGTAAGGATAAAAGAGACTGATTCTCTGCTAATAAAATGTATTTGTATTTGTATTCCTTTGTATCTAAAGAAGAGGCTATTACCTTCCTCTCACCTCTCAGTTACCCAAGAATCTTTTCACAGTTTCCATCTAATCCCTTTCAATAATTCCCTGGCTGCTAATCAGAGAAAAGGTGTTAATTCCCTTATTAGCATACCTCTGCCTCTCTGTGATCACAAAATGCTCCTAACTTCCTCCTCCCTGGGAATGCCCTTGGCTTTCACTCTGGTCCTGTGTGCTATCTGCCTAGGGCTTGTTCTCAGCCAGGCGGACCAGCACTCACCTGGTGCCAGCCCCTAATTTTACTCAGAGAAAATTATTTAAGGGAGCTGCCCATGTTCAGGACACACACAACGGATCTGGGATTGAGTTCCAAACCCAGGGCTACTCTCACTGTGGGACACAGCCACTCCCTATCGCATGGACCACCCAAGGAGGAACAAGCTCCTTCACTTCTGTGAGCACTCCTCAGCATTTGGGTCCTGATACTGTGGTTTTCTTTAATCAACCTTTTTCATGCCTTCCCATGTGAAACCCCAATTCACTTTGAAAGACATTATCAGTAACGATACCACAATCCAGTTGTTCTCTGCATGTACTGGGTGGCCAGAGGAGTGGAATGGAAATAAAGCAAATATAAAACCTAAGAGGCAGTTTTCAATAGGAAGGGAGATTACCCAAATGATGTCATTGCATCATAATTAGCAATAGGACCAGAATTCCCAACCACAGCAAAGCACATCAAAATGGGGCTATCTCAACTCTTCTATAATTGGGAAATTTAACAACCGAAAGATGCCCCTCAATGACTCTGAAGGGCTTGGTTTCTCATATTTCCTGGACCTCTTTGAACCTCACCTGAGAACTCTTCTATAGACTTGGGCAACCACACTCTTAGGGTTGTCACACTGGTTGCCCCCATGAGCAACACTTGGCCACTGATATGAAGGTCTTCCCCAAAAGAACAGGTTGGCTTGTTTTCCATGTTGATTGTGCATGCTTCTCTAGTTTTTCCTCTCAGTTATACCAGGAAAGAGAGATAGTGATAAACTGCTTTAGAATCACAGCTCTGCTATCTCCAAGCTGGGTGACTTTGAGCTAGTTGCTTAGCTTCTCTGTGTCTGCCTTCCTCCTCCATAAATGAAGATAACTACCACTTCCGCATAAGTGACTGTGAGAATTAAAAGTGGCAATGGATGTAAAGGCACCGGGCACGCAATTAACTCCTAATACAGTTAGTTGTTATCATAATTGCCATTAATAACATCCAGCCTGATCTGAACTTACTACCAAATCCATCCTCCTTGAATGTTGACTTGCCACAAAGCCATGGCTCCCTCTTGCTGATTTGGGCAATGTTGGTTTTCTAAGACCATCTTTCTTGGCAAACCAGACTGTGAACTGCCAAATTTACTACTACTCATACCCATCAATGACCACACAGACACATGCACACACATACACAGGTTCAACTCCACTTCCATATCTTTAGCAATGGTCTCCTGGGGCTCTGTTCCCATAGATTTTATCTGGCACAGTATGTCTGAGGTGTGTCCCAGAAATCTGTATTTTTAAGTAGATTCTGAAGCAAATGGTCAGCAAATTGGTCCCAGGACAGACCCCGTGGAATGGAAACACTTTGCCAAAGTGAACCATCAAGAATTACAGAGACCTGGGGAAAGAATGCTTGCTGTGTATTAGGTTTCAGTTGCATATATTCGTTTGCATACCAGATTGCAAGCTACTGAGGGCAGAAATTAGAACCTGAATAGTTTCATACCTCCACCTCTCTCCAAGCCACATATAGTAGGTGCTAAACAAACACTAAAGCATAAACTGCCTCAACAGACTAGAAAATTCATACAAGCATGGGCTTGTTCACTGATACATCCCTTGTGCTGGCTGTACAGAAGGTGTTCAGTGAATATTTGCTAGATAAATGAATTAATGAATAAATATGGAGGAGTTGGTAGGGAAAAGGCACAAAATGAGCAGAATTGGTGCTAATTTATGTTGAATCAGACAAATGTTCAGCTTATGCCCCAAATTTTTACAACCATCTTCCTTTCAAGTCAATGAACAACTGCTAGGAACCTCTGAGCCACGCTACCCCAGAATACCCCAGAACACTCATTCCCATTCAAATACTTCGTTTTCAGTGTCACAAGGACAGGTATTCATCTGGACCAGAGAAATAGGCTGGATTTGCACCCATCTGTCACAGTGCCCTGAAATCAGCCTCAAATGACTCACAGCCCTCTTGAAAATATCTCCAATCTCCTAAGAGATAAAAAGCCTCACTCATTTTCCTGCCCCGACCCACCAACCAGCTTCTATCCCTGAACCTAGAGCGACATTATGATGTTCTGTCTCCTCCTCCTATTTCAATTCCTCGTGCCCTGCATGTCTCCCCATAGGAGCTCATAATAGGCTTGTATTATCAAGTTATTTATTAAGTTATGGCACCGAGGTTTTGGAATCACCTCAATCTATTTGCAGAGTGAGCCTGGTTAGCGTTTAAATATGCCGCCCAAGCTACCGATGTGCAACGTCTGAACTCTTCACCTGGAATGATTTATTCCAGGAGTCGCCATTCTGACTTGCCACACAGGCTTTCCATTGTGCTAAACAAGGAGCCCAAAGAACCAGAGGGCTTGCCAATGGTTTTCTTGTGGTTTTATTCTTTTATTAAGTAAAAACATTGGCCAGGCATGGTGGCTCACGCCTATAATCCTAGCACTTTGGGAGGCTGAGGTGGGTAGATCACCTGAGGTCAGGAGTTCAAGACCAGCCTGGCCAACATGGTGAAACCCCATCTCTACTAAAAATACAAAAATTAGCTGGGCGTGGTGGTGCATGCCTGTAATCCCAGCTACTGGGAGGGTGAAGCAAGAGAATTGCTTGAACCCAGGAGGCAGAGGCTGCAGTGAGCCAAAATCGGGCCACTGCACTCCAGCCTCGGTGACAGAGTGAGACTCCATCTCAAAAAACAACAAAAACCATAGCACATACCAGCAAACCTAGAAACTCACTGAAACCACATAATTGAGCAACATTAAAGGCAGAGATGATGTGGCTTCCTGGTTGAGACCCAACCATCTGGCCCAGGTAATAGATAGTAGAGCCTGGTAGTAAAAAAGGAAAAAACATGAGCTTTGCACATAGGAGGGGCTTAATCAACAATGTCCCATAGTAGGCAATTCATAAATATCAGTTGAATAAATATTGAATGAACTAGACTGCAGACACTGAGTTTACAACAACCTGAGAAGAAATTACATGAAAAAGTTGGACATAATTTTGCACGTATACTGTTATCATAACCTTATTAAACAGATACAAAACTATACACAGATAACAATGCAAAAAGATAATACACCTCAAAACACTAAGAGTGACTGTCCTTGGATTGTAGCATATGGATGCCTTTATATTTTCTTGCTTCTGCTTTTCTGTATTTTTCAAATTTTCTATAAATAGCCTGTTTCTTTTATAAATGAAAAATTAATTTGAAAATGAGGCAGCCTAGGTAGGTAGGGAGAGCATATGCTGCGAAGACAAACAACTATCTTTTATTAATTGTATCACATGTTCCTAACGTGTAACTTTTCTTTTTTTATACACTTTATTTTTATTTATGTATTTACTTGGGACAGGGTCTGACTCTGTCACAAAGGCTGGAGTGCAATGGCATGATCTCAGCTCACTGCAACCTCTGCCTCCTGGGCTCAAACCATCCTCCCATCTCAACCTCCCAAGTTCAGGGACTACAGGTGTGTTCCACCACACCTGAATAATTTTTGTGTTTTTGGCAAAGATGAGGTTTTGCCGACTTGTCCAGGCTGGTCTCAAACACCTGGACTCAAGTGATCCTCCTGCCTCAGCCTCCCTAAGTTCTGGGATTACAGGCGAAAGCCACTGCCCTCAGCTATAATTTTCTTAGTCTCAATTTCCTGAGTTATACACTAGAGCTAATAACATTTACCCTTCAAGTGAGTTTGTTATTATTGTTTTCACTTATGTGCAATTTAATGGATGTAAAATACTCAGCACTACACTGCTTACTATACAGCAAGCATTCAAAACATGTATGACTTTAGCACCCAATAGATTGTTAGAGAAGTACAGTACTTATTGATGTACTCATTTACTTAATGGCCCTTTATTAAGCCTCAACCATGTACCAAGAACTACTATCTCAATGAAGCTGAGGTCCAGGAGGAAGACATTCCAAGTCTGAATCTCTGGGTACCACTCTGATGGAAATATGCAGCTATAATCCAATAGAAGGTCACATGCTCCAGACAGGGAACTCATCTAATGATATGGGGGTGTGGGGGTGGGAGATCACTAGGAGAGGGTAGGAGTAAAAAGCTTTCTACACTCAATCAGTGAATGAACCACAAAAGCATCATGCTGAAGCAAAAGAGGCCAGCCACAAAGGCATGCTATGCAAGCCCATTTATAACAGAACAGAATGGAAATTTTATAAAAGTGCAAGAACAGGCAAAACTAATCTATGATGATTGAATTCAGAATAGTGGTTATCTTGGGGTTGGTGAGAAGGGAGAAAACAAGAACTTTATAGGGAACTAGAAACGTTCTGTATCTTTGCAATATATCTATGTAATAAAACTGCACTTGTACCGATTAAACAAAAATTTTGAGATTTTTAAAAATTTTACTCTAAGTTCCAGCATACGTGCGCAGAATGGGCAGGTTTGTTACCTAGGTATACATGTGCCATGGTGGTTTGCTGCACTCATCAACCTGTCATCTACGTTTTAAGCCCCACATGCATTAGGTATTTGTCCTAATGCTCTCCCTCCTCTTGTCCCCCACCTCCTGACAGGCCCCAGTGGGTGATGTTCCTCTCCCTATGTTCATGTGTTCTCATTGTTCAACTCCCACTTATGAGTGAGAACACGTGGTGTTAAACAATTTTTTAAAAATGTTCTGCATCTTGATCTGTGTGGTCACAATTGTATATATGTGTAAAAATTCATTGGGCTTTATTTACACTTAAGATTCATGCATTATACTATATGTAAACTATACTTCCATAAAGTACTACTGAAACAAACAAAAGGCTTTTAGATAATTACTACAGGTTTATCAACCTTCAGCCTCTGTAAATTTATTGAGAATCTGCTATTCGATAATTCAACCATTCAACAGATATTTACTGTATTGCTACTCTGTGCCAGGTACTATTCTAGGCCCTGGAGTATAGCAATGATGAACAAAACTCCCTGCCCTCATGGGGCGTGCATTTTAGAACTATGTGCCAGACATAGTGCCATGTCCTGGTGGAGGAGACGAAGAGCTTGTGGTGCGGGAATGGAAGAACTCACAGTCTAGTGGACAGACAGACACAAAGTCACACCGCACCGTGTGGTGCTGTGATAGGGCATGTGGTGTCTTGATGCATAGCAGGAAGGAGCCATGTGGGCTGACTGCAAATTTGGAGAGGGCTCCCAAGAAAACAAAACACAGTCTGAGGATGAAGCAGCAGAGATTGCAGGTGACTCTTTGGAGGAGGCAAGAGCATCCTCGAAGGTGTGTGGGCAAAGGCACTGCTGCACGGACTTGGAGGGAATCCTCAAATATCCACATGGAGTTTCATACCATGGAGCTTGACGTGAATTTACAGTACAAGTGTGGCCCTGGAACCAATGACCCAATCCTGCATCTACCACTTGATAAATATGGGACCTTGCACAATTACTCAGCCTTGAATTCTTCTTCCCGAAAATGTGACCAGTGTTAGTGCTTAATTGAGGTTTTTGCGAGGATTTAACGGGATCAACCATGGTGTGTTCATTTTCTATTGCTGCTATAACAAATTACCATCAACTATAACAAATTACCATCAACTTGGCGGTGGCTTAAATAATCCTCATTTACTCTCTTACACTTCTGTGGTTCTGAAGTGTGAAATGGGTCTCGCTGGACTAAAATCAAGGTGTCAGCAGGGTTGCTTTCCTTTCTGGAGGCCCTAGGGGAGAATCCACTTCCTTGCCTTTTCCATCTTTCAGAGGCCGCCCGCATTCCTTGGCTTATGACTCCTTCATCTTCATCATCCAGCACCACTGCATCTCTCTGACTCTTCCATCTTCACATCTTTCTCTGTCCACATCGTGCAAAAGCTCTTCACTTTTGAGGATTCACAGGACTAAGTTGGTCCCACCTTGCTAATCCAGGATCATCTGCATCTCAAGGTGCTAAACCCTGAATCTCACAGCTGCAAAGTCCCCTTTGCACTATAAGCAACATATTCACACACTCTGGAGATGAGGGCATGGACATCTTAGGGAAGCCATTATTCTTCCTATCACGCATGAAATTATTTAGCACAATGTCTGGCTTATAGTGTGTGCTTAATAATTGTTAGGTACTATATTACTATTATTAAATATGATTCAAGAATATGAGAAGGAAACAACAAATCCTCTGGACGAATAAGCATGCAAATATAAACCAACTTAGGTGTAAATCCTGGGAATACTCAGGTCTTAGGGAACTACTCCAAACGATGCACAAACCTAGTTTCCATTTAGACAAAAGTTTCTAATAAAGTAAGACTTCTTCACTAAATACTACCAGTTGTATACTCACATGCTGGCAGAACAAAGACTGCAGGGTGTTTCAGCATCTCCATACCAACAGCTAGAACAGATTCCTCTCCTAACCCTCTGTGCCGAATCAACCAGCTGGTCTGGTCTGACTCACAAATGGCTATAGCCTGGTGGTAAAGGGAACTTGGTCAACCATTTGCAAAGAATTTCAGGCAACTGGAGAGATGGAACAAAAATGCCCCCCCCCACCCCCCGCCGAAAGCTGCCTCAACATCATTAAAAGTTGGGCAGTGAGGAAGCCAGGAAATAGAACACAAAGCATGTTGGGCTGAGCTATGGAATAAAAGACTTTTGTGATAGCGAATAAACTCTACCTCCCCCATTTTAAGCAGAAATCACAAACGATTTTGATCCCACTTAATAATTTCCCCACACTTGATGAGACGGCGAGCTCCATGAGAGCAAGGGTCTTGCCAGGAAGCCAACAGTCAATCTCTGATGTCCAGTCCATGTCTGGCAGACAGCTGAGACCCAACAAAATAAAACGTGTGGAACTAAAGAATAAATGAAAGCATAGGAAATCACCCAGGACCACAGTCAAGGGTAATATTTAGATTCTAAAGCAGGGGTTAACAGTCTATGGCTTGTGGAGCAAATCCTCTCCACAGCCTCTTTTATATAGCCCAAAAGCAGAGCCAAGCCCTTTCCTGAATGTATTGTCTGTGGCTGCCTTTGTACTACAGCAGCAGAATATGTGGCCTCTCAGTTTGCCAAGCCTAAAATATTTACTATCTGGCCTTTTATATAAAACACTTGCCAATCGCTGCTTTATAATGCATTCTGGTAGTTTATCAAAACAATCTTGGGATCTTTTAAATATGCAGCAGCTTAAGCCCAGAATCTGAATTTTAACTAGTTTCCCAATCCTTGCACTGAAAGAGAAGTGATCTGATTTCACAACAGCAGGGTTCTAAACTTTTCTCTTTTTTTACTTTTAAGTTCAGGGATACACATGCAGGTCTGCTACACAGGTAAACTTGTGCCATGGGGGATTGTTGTACAGATTATTTCATCACCCAGGTATTAAGCCTAGTACCTATTACTTTCCTGACTCTCTTCCTCCTCCCACCGTCCACCCTCTGAAAGGCCCCATTGTGTGTTTTTCCTCTATATGTGTCCATGTACTCTCATCATTTAGCTCCCCACTTATAAGTATTAATATATGATATTTGGTTTTCTGTTCCTGTGTTAGTTTGCTAAGGATAATGGCCTCGAGCTCCATCCACGTCCCTCCAAAGGACATGATCTCATTCTTTTTTTATGACTACATAATATTGTGTGCAGTATATGTACCACATTCTCTTGATCCAAGCTATCACTGATGGGCAAATATTTAGGTTGATTCCCTGTCTTTGCTACTGTGAATAGTCCTGCAAGAACATACACTTGCATGTGTCCTTATAATAGAATGATTTATATTCCTTTGGGTATATACCCGGAAATGGGATTGCTGGGTCAAATGGTATTTCTGTCTTTAAGTCTTTGAGAAATTGCCACACTGTCTTCCACAACACCAGCACTAATCTACACTCCCACCAACAGTGTATGAGCCTTGATAAGAATCACCCAAAAGTCTTGTTAAAACAGATTGACAAGCCCTGTCCCTCACTTTCTGATTCAGTAGGATGCATATGGGCCTGAGAATGTGCATATTTTGGCCCTAACTCAAGTGATACTGATGATGCTGGTACAGAAACCACACTTTGAGAACCACAGAGCAAAGGTTACCCAGTGCCCATCCTGGTTTAATGGTGACTCATTTTCCACACTTTAGCAGTAGTGGAACCTGAGTCACTATTAAGGTCTCACGATTAAATTCTCACTATTAGTTCAGCACTATTAACTGACTCATGTTCCACACTTCAGCGGTAGATTCTGTGTTCAGCAGGTCCCACATTGTGAAATTTTGGGTGAATTCTTCCTGAGACTCTGTGGCAATAAAGAATATGAATTATGCTCACAATTGTAAAGATGCGGAACCAACCTAAGAGCCCATCAGCCAATGAGTGGATAAAGAAAACGTGGTAGAAATACATCATGGAACACTACTTAGTCATAAAAAAGAACAAAATGATGTCTTGCAGCAACTTAGAGGAAGCTGGAAGCCATTATTCAAAGCGAAGTAACTCGGGAATGGAAAATCAAATATCGTTATGTTCTCACTTATAAGTGGGAACTAAGCTATGAGGATGCAAAGACACAAGAATGATATAATAGGCCAGGCGCAGTGACTCATGTCTATAATCCCAGCACTTTGGGAGGCCAAGGCGGGTGGATCACTTGAGGTCAGGAGTTTGAGACCAGCCTGGCTAACGTGGCAAAACCCCGTGTCGACTAAAAATACAAAAATTAGCCGTGCATGCTGTCATGGGCCTGTAGTCTCAGCTACTTGGGGAGGCTGAGGCAGTAGGATCGCTTGAACCTGGGAGGTGGAGGTTTCAATGAGCCAAGATTGCATCATTGCACTCCAGCCTGGGCGACAGAGTGAGACTCCATCTCAAAAAAAAGTGACAGAATGGACTTTGGGGATTTAGGGGTGGGGAAACTTCGGGAGGGGGCGAGGGATAAAAGACTACATAGTGAGTAGTCTTGGGTGACAGGTGCACCATAATCTCAGAAATCACCACTAAACAACTTATCCTTGTAACCAAAATCTGCCTATACCCCAAAAACTACTGAAATCAAAATAAATTTTATTTATTATTATTATTATTATTATTATACTTTAAGTTCTAGGGTACATGTGCATAACGTGCAGGTTTGTTACATATGTATACTTGTGCCATGTTGCTGTGCTGCACCCATCAACTCATCAGCACCCATCAACTCGTCATTTACATCAGGTATAACTCCCAATGCAATCCCTCCCCCCTCCCCCCTCCCCATGATAGGCCCCGGTGTGTGATGTTCCCCTTCCCGAGTCCAAGTGATCTCATTGTTCAGTTCCCATCTATGAGTGAGAACATGCGGTGTTTGGTTTTCTGTTCTTGTGATAGTTTGCTAAGAATGATGGTTTCCAGCTGCATCCATGTCCCTACAAAGGACACAAACTCATTTTTTTTTTATGGCTGCATAGTATTCCATGGTGTATATGTGCCACATTTTCTTAATCCAGTCTGTCACTGATGGACATTTGGGTTGATTCCAAGTCTTTGCTATTGTGAATAGTGCCGCAATAAACATACGTGTGCATGTGTCTTTATAGCAGCATGATTTATAATCCTTTGGGTATATACCCAGTAATGGGATGGTTGGGTCATATGGTACATCTAGTTCTAGATCCTTGAGGAATCGCCATACTGTTTTCCATAATGGTTGAACTAGTTTACAATCTCACCAACAGTGTAAAAGTGTTCCTAACCAAAAAAAGAGCCCAAGACAATCCTAAGTCAAAAGAATAAATTTTTTTAAAAAGAATATGAATTATGAACACATTAGGAGGCAGACAGTGAAATATCAAAAAGAAAGACACTTATGACTGTGGCTGGAATTCTTTCATACAGTGCTTCATTATTTCCAAAGTTAGTCCCCCCATCTATTATCTCATGTAAACCTCCAGACAAACCTCCAGACAACCCAGTGGGTAGGCGTTATTATTGCAAAGTGATTCTTACTCCCATTTTGCAGGAAAAAAGGAGGAGGCTCAAAGGGGTTGAAAATAGACACAAGTTAATCTCCCTGACACTCGCCTTACCCATTCAACAACAATCTCTCTAAGCTTTGTATTGCTTCCTTCTTTCTTCTCTCCCCGTATCTATTTCTTTGCCTCTATTGACTTGTATGTGTGTATGTAGGTATGTATGTATGTAATTAGAGATGGAGTTTCGCTCTTGTTGCCCAGGCTGGAGTGCAATGGCATGATCTTGGCTCACTGCAACCTCCGCCTCCTGGGTTCAAGCAATTCTCCTGCCTCAGCTTCCCAAGTAGCTGGGATTACATGCATGTGCCACCACACCCGGCTAATTTTGTATTTTTAGTAGAGATGGGGTTTCACCATGTTGGTCAGGCTGGTCTCGAACTCCTGACCTCAGGTGATCCACCCACCTCGGCCTCCCAAAGTGCTGGAATTACAGGCATGTGCCACTGTACCTGGCCATATTTATTTTTTTTTGACAGAGTTTTGCTCTTGTTACCCAGGCTGGAGTGCCATGGCACGAACTTGACTCACTGCAACCCCTGACTCCCAGGTTCAAGAGATTCTCCTGCTTCAGTCTCCCAAGTAACTGGGATTACAGGTGGGTGCCACCACACCTGGCTAATTTTGTATTTTTAGTAGAGATGGGGTTTCTCCATGTTGGTCAGCCTGGTCTCGAACTCCCAACCTCAGGTGATCCGCCCACCTCGGCCTTCCAAAGTGCTGGGATTACAGGTGTGAGCCACTGCACCCTGCCCTCAAACCACATATATTAAAGTAAAAAGAAAAAGTTGAAATTAATATTAATAATGTATCTTACTCAACTCACTATATTATCATTTTAATGTGCAATCAATATAAAAATTATTATTAATGAGATAGTTCACATTCTTTTTTTTTTTCCACAGCAAGTCTGAAATCCAGAGTGAATTTAACACTTATAGCACATTTCAGCTCACACTAGCCACACTTCAAATGCTCAGTAGACACAGGGATTCAGTGGCACAAAACAGGTCTCTGTGGTCAAGGTGATCTCCTGGTCCCATGGTCCTTTTTTGAACTTAGTGTTATTGAATCTTTCTTCTACTGACATCACCTCCCTTTTCTCTTTGACACACTCTCCTCCAATGTTGCCTGAAACATCTTTTTCTCCTTGTCCTTCTCTTATGTCCCCCTGATCATTCCTTCTTATGTGCACACTTTCTTCATTCGCCTCTGAATGAGTTAGTGTTCCCCAAGGCTCTGCGTTGCATCCATTGTTCCTCACTGGGTACATCATTTACTTGGACATTTTGTCCATCCTTTATGGTTTTAAATATATGCCAGTGGCTTCCAGATCCAGATCATTCCACTGGACTTTGATATTTAAATAACTGGATGTTCATGGTACCCTATAAGCGAGTTAAGGTCAACAAACTCTAAAACTGAACTTGTCATCCACCACCCAAACTTAGTGATACCTCAATCCACAGCCATCCAGAAACCCTAGAGCAGTGGTTCTCAACATGCAATGACTGTGCTCCACTAGGGAATATTTGGCTATGCCTGGGGACGCATTTAGCTGTCACAGCTAGGGGCAGGGTATGACTGGCACCCAGTGGGTAAAGACCAGGGATGCTGCTAAACATCCTACAATGTACAAGAAAGCTCCCTATAACAAAGAATTATCTAGCCCAAAATGTCAAGAATTCCACTGTTGAGCAACTCTGCCTTAAAGCCTTAACTGCATCAGTAGCTCACAGGAGACTCACAGACACGTCTACTCTCACACCCCATCTCAGACCTACTGAATTAGAAATCTCTGAAGTGAGGCCCGGGTTGGTGTTTTAACACACTCTCCAAGTGAATCTTATACACACTACAGTTCAAGAATCACCACTCTAGGTAGAGCCAACCTTGACGTCAAAGAAATCCACTAAGTTCTTGTTCCGCACCAAGCACTGGGATCGCTGATACAGAAAAAAGCAGCTAAAATTCAATGTTTGAGTAAGCACTTGACTTCAGCCTTCAGAATACAACTTCCTAGGCCTCCAGGTGAATCATTTAACTCTGTTTTCTCTTTATTAGCACTATTCCAGAAAAAATTGACCTGTAAGGATCATGGTCCAAAGCAACAAGTCTTTAATTTACAATCCTTTTCTTAGTCCTGGAGCTTGGAGCTTATTTCTTCAAGTTTAAAGCTAGGAAATAGACCAGTGTTTTGGTGCATTGCCCATTAGAGAGACTGGAATAGAGACCAATGCAGGAAAATCCTCAAACCTTTCCATCTTATTAAGCTCAGTTTATATTTTAAAACATATGAAAGAAAGTGCTTTTGAGATATGGGGATAAAGATACGATAGATCTGCTAAGGAAAAGAGGCCTTGAGGATTGTTTAGATTCACTTGGCTGCTGGAGGGCCCTAGAAAGAATTAACTTAGAGGGGAAATAAATCTGGAATCCAGTTCTTGCTCTGCCTTAACTGACAATGTGAATTTTTTTTTTTTTTAAATCATTTTTGTTCAAGAAATATGTATTAAGGATCTCTGATGAGCTAGACACAAAGTCAGGTACTGAAGATAAAATAAATAAAGCAGGCAAAGTCTCCTACCTTAAGAAAATTACAGGCTGGTAAACTCTCAACAGGAGAAATATTGGATTTATCAAATATAGTTTCTTCCCCTGAGAAACTCAGACTGGTTGGTGAGAGAGACAAATATATTTTATAATTTCAAAACAATGTAGTAAATGTTAAAGTATTACAGAATGCTACAGAATAATGTAGAGATGAAAGGATCATTCACCCTGGGAATAAAGGAAAGCTTTTTGGAGAAGACACAGTTGTGTAGATAGCCATTTGAGAGGCAAGACTGGAGGGAAGGGGACAGGCTAGAAGGCTATTTCAGGAATTCTATAAAGAGATGATCAAGGCACGAACAAAGGTCATGGGTGATAAATAAGAGCAGGCAGTATGAAGAGGGGTGAATTAAGGATGTCCACACTGTTTTCTGTTATCCTTCCCATTGACAGGTAGATTGCTTTATCCTCCTCTTGAATCTGACCAGCACAATGACTGTGTGACCAATAGAAAAGCCTAACTTTTAAGTAAAACAGAAGCTTCCACTTCTTCCCTCATATAACACTTGCCCTTGGGTATGTCAACTCAAAACTCAACTGCCATGCTTTGTGAAATCCAAGCCACATAGAAAGGTTACGTTAGGCAGTGAGCTAAGCCCCCAAGTCAGTGGCCAGCTCCACCCACTTAGCTATATCATGAGCCATCTCATACATTCCAGCCCAACTGTGCTCCCAGGGAACTGCAGCCCCAGCTATTATTACATGGAGCAGAAGAACCACCTAGCAGGGCCCAGTCAACCCACAGAACTGTGACTGACAATAAAATGATTCTTGTTTCTAGCTCCTATATCTTGTAGCAACAGTATATAAGAATGTAAAATTGCCAATGTCAGGTAAGAAAATGAGATGGCTGAAGATGATGACATGTCAGTCTAACTTCACCATAAAAATTATCTGATCTAGTTTATCTGCACAGATAGTTCCAGTAGTGTAGAAGTGTAAGAGAGTAACAGAAGATAGCCAGAGTTCTGCTTCTGGTATGGTAGGAAATCTCTTAACAGATTCCCTCCCACACCCAAACAGGTAACACTTAAAGCTAGAAGGAAAAAAGATACCTGAAGGCTCTGTAGAATAAAAACAGCCAGTAGATTTCAAAGGGACATTGAAACATGGAAGAAGGGCTCATCATAGAGTGAGTTCTACATTTTTGCCACCTAGGTCTGACAGCATGCTGCTGTACCAAAATGGCACTGGGTGGCTCAACATCTAATGGAAGAGCCACCGTCTTTCTTGCCTGAAAAGGTGGAAGTTAGAGACCTGGAAGTCCATGGCCAGCAGAATATAAAAACCCCAGAAAGAAGAGACTTAGAGAAGGGAATTCTTGGCATATATATGTAAACTCTGCCCAAGTCTCTGGTCAGTCCTTGAACAAAGGGTGAGTAGACAAGGCTCAAAGTAGTTTGCATCTAAACCTAACAGGACTGAGAACTGAGCCTTCATCCAAGAGACAGAGATGAAAATTTAAGTATAACCAGGTTAATTACTTGCTAAGACACAAATATGAATACTTTTTAAAGAAATATAATGTAACCCACAATACAGCATTCACAAAGTGCTAGTACAATTCAAAATTACTTTACATTTAAGAAATAGGGAAATCTGACCCATTCTCAAGGAAAAAAGACAATCAACAGAGGTCAACCCCAATATTAAGTATATTGTTAGAACAGTTAAAGCTGCTATTCTAACAATATACTTAATGAGGTAAAGGAAAATATGCTCATCACAAAGAAAAAGGTAGGAATTCTCATAAGAGGAAAATTTTAAAAAAATTTAGAACTGAAAAATAAAATATCTGAAATAAAGAATTTACTGGATAGAACTAATATGAGAATGAAGATGACAGAGGCAGGAGTCAGAGAGCTTGAAGATAGATCAATAGAAATGACGTAAGCAGAGGGGCTTTTATAAATTAACAGAGTGAGGTCTAACATACATGTGATTAAAGTGTAACAACCCAAGATCACCTTGCCACTGCCTAGACAGAGCCAGTTTATCAAGACAGGGGAATTGCAACAGAGAAAGCGTAATTCACACAGAATCAGCTGTGCAGGAGACCAGAGTTTTATTATGACTCAAATCAGTCTCCCCAAGAATTCAGGGATCAGAGTTTTTAAGGATAATTGGGTGGGTTGAGGGCCAGTGAGTTGGGAGTTCTGATTGGCTGGCTGGAGATGAAATCACAGGGAGTTAAAACTGTCCTCCTGCTGGGAGTCAGTTCCTAGGTGGGGGACACAAGGCCAGATGAGCCAGTTTATCAATCTGGGTGGTGCTAACTGATCCATCAGATGCAGGGTCTGCAAAATATCTCAAGTACTGATCTTAGGTTTTACAATAGTGATGTTATCCCCAGGAGCAATTTGGGGAGGTTTAGAGTCTTGCAGCCTTCAGCTGCATAACTCCTAAACCATAATTTCTCATCCTGTGGCTTTAGGCAGTCTGGTCCCCAGGCAGAAAGGGTGTTTGTTTTGAGAAAGGGCTAATATATCTTTGTTTCAAAGTTAAACTATAAAATAAGTTTCTCTGAAGGTTATTTTGGCCCACACCTACGCCCAGGAAAAACAAGGACAACTTGGAGGTTAGAAGCAAGATGAAGTTACTTAAGTCAGATCTCTTTCACTGCCATAATTTCTCAGTTACAATATTTGCAAAGGTGGTTTCAAAAGTTTCTACAAGAAAGAGAATGGAGAAGGGGAAAAAATATTGAAGAATAATGGCCAAAAAGAAGAAAGACATAAATTTTCAAATTCAAGAAACTCAAAGAATCCCAAATAGGACAAATGTGGAGAAAACCATGCTAGGCATATCATAGTCAAACTGATGAAAATCAAAAGAAAGAAAATCTCAAAATTAGCAAGAGAAAAATAGCACATTATATATAGAGAACAATGATTCAAATTTTTCACAGACTTAAGATTAGAAACTACAGAGTCCAGAAGACAGTGGAATAATGTCTTTAAAAGTGCTAGGGGAAAAAAAAACACACCAAATTCTATTTTTAGTGAAAATGTCCTTCAAGAATGAAAAAGAATTAAAGACTTTTCAGATAAAAGAAAACTAAGAGAATTCATTTCCAGCAGACCAGCTCTTCAAGAAATGCTAAAGGAAGTTATTCAAGCTGACATCAGAGGAAAATAATACCAGAAAACTCTAATTCCTTCAGGAATTAATGAAGAGCATTAGAAGCATAAATATCTGGGTAAGCATAAAAGATGATTTATTCTTTTAATTTTTAAAAAATACAAATGCATATGACTATTTAAAGCACAAATCCTTACATTGCCTCTTGGGTATTAATGTACAGATGCAATGCTTATAACACTATAGCATACAGGATGGTAAGGGGAATGAGTGGGCCCTATACTGAAAAGTTTCTACACATTGTATGTGAAGCAATGCAATACTAACCCTAAGTAGCCTGTGAAAAGTTAAAGATGTTTCATGTGATCCCTAGAGCAATCACTTTAAAAATGCAAATAGAGATAATTTTACTTCTTCCTTTCCAATTTGGATGCCTTTTATTTCTTTTTCTGGCCTAATTGCTCTGGCTAGGACTTCCAGTACTATGCTGAATAGAAGTGGTGAGATTGAACATCTTTGTCTTGTTCCTGATCGTAGACGAAAAGCTCTCAATTTTCACCATTGAGTATGGTGTTTGTTGTGGGCTTGTTTTATTTGACCTTTATCAGATATACTTTTATCAGGAAAACACTTAGCAAACTGGTTATAGGAGGAATTAATTTAAATTTTATAGGAATAAAAGTATTAAAATTTTCAAATACTTTTTCTGCATCTATTAAGATAATTCTGCATCTATTGAGATGAGAGGTATTGATTAAAAGCCAATAAATAAGTTAAAACAAAGTGTGTAAAAAAAAAAAGCCAAAAGAAGGCAGATATAATGAGCAAAATGAATCCCCCAAAGATTTTCACCTTTAACCCTGCAATCTCTGAATGTGTTATGTGAAAAAAGTGATTATGGACCTAAAAATGGAGAGGTTATCCTGGTTTATTCCATGGAGACTACTTACGTGTTGCCTGAAAAACAGAGAACTTTCTCCAGCTGGAGTCAGAGAAGTAGAAGAGAAGAAGTCAGAGAGACTCAAAGTGTGAGAGGATCTTCACTCACCATTGCTGGAGGGCTCATGGAAAGCATGAGAAAGAATTCTCTAGGAGCAAAGACCAGCCCACCATCCATAGACTGCAAATAAATGGGAAACTCAGTTTCACAACTCTTCGATTTGCGAATCATTCATCACAGCAGCAACAGAAAACTAACAGAGCAGGAAAGGGAGGAGAGAGACATGAAAAACAGAGGGGAAATATAGAAACAACAATAAACAATAAACAACAAAAAAACTCAAACACATCGATAATTGCATTAAATGACTGTGGACTAAAAGTTGAAGATTCTCAGAATGGATCAAAGAAAAACAAGACCAACTATTCTCTATCTATGAGAGATGTACTTTCAATGTAAAGATACAGACAGATAGAAGTAAATTAATGGAAAAAGATACACCGCACAACCAGAAAGTGTTAGAAGATGGGACCGTCTTTATTAGCATCAGATAAAACAGACTTTAAAACAAGGACTATTCCGAGAGGGGCATTTCATAATGAGAAAAGGGTCAATTCATCAGAAAGATATAATAACCATAAATGTGGATGAACTTAATAACAGAACCCCAAAAATATAGAATGGAACTAAAAGGAAAAATAGGCAACTCCACAATCACAGTTCCTCTTCAACTTCAATCACAGATATTTCCCAATATTTATTATTAGTCTATAAACCAACTCACTTTTTAAAATGTAATTAAGCTATTCTAAGGGAAATTTTATAGCTTACATAAATGGGAAGCCTCGTGTCACTTACATAATCACCATGAACATATAGCAAACCATATCATTAAATCCTAGCCAGACATCATGGCATGACTACTATGTGAGTCTGTGTTCTTTAACTGGGGCTGTGTACCACCTAAAGCCATCTCCTTTACCCGAGGTGATATGCAGCCCCATATTCTGGGAAACACTTATGTAACCTAACTTTCTCACATGTCCAAAGGAGAACAGGACACTAACTGGTCTCCTGTAACCAAACGAGTTGCTGCCAGATTCCGGTGTTCCGATCCTTTGTTGAACGTTCCTTCCTCTGTTCTGTGAGTCTTTTATTAGCAGTAACAGTGGAACCTAAGCCTCCTCTTTAAAGTTGGCATTTGAAACCCAATAGAAAACTGCAAGCTCCAGGACCCTGAACCAACTCAGAGTCAGAAGTGCTGGTGGCATTCAGCATCCAAAAACACTTAGAGCCAAGTTTGTTCTGTCTTTTTAACACGACTAATATCATCAGTGAAATTACAGAAAAATGAAAGTCGGCACTCTAATTCCAGTAATGAAATCACAGGCGTGCAGCTCCCACCTTTAGGAGCCTCACAAATGATGCATTCTCTGAAGCCATTCAGCTGGCATGACTTGTAGATTTATCCCTCCGAGGGAAGCCACTATCTATCGGGTGGCCAGCCTGACACCACATCGGGTGACAAATGAGATCGGAGAATCAAGCCTTACCAGGCAAAGGCTGCCACATGAGTGGAATACAAAATAGTTTTCCTGTGTGTGTTCAGTTCACTGCTGTAAATGAGATTCATTGGAGACCTGAAACAGGAGGGCCCAAAATAATTTTGGTTCTGATTCCAACAACAAAGCAAGAGTTGACTCTCCCCCTTCTCTGATTGTAGCGATTAATCTCTCACCAGCCAGTTTATTACATAGTCCTACTCAATCTAAAGCTGACATGCAAGATACCATTTTCAAAAATTAAACAAGCCAGGTGTGGGAGCACATGCCTGTAATCCCAGCTACTTGGGAGGCTGAGACAGGAGGATCGCTTGAGCCCAGGAATCCAAGGCTGCAGTGAGCCATGACTGTGCCACTGCACTCCAGCCTGGGCAACAGAGCAATACCCTCGGAGGGAGGGAGAAAGGGAGGGAGAACTGACCAGAGTTTGAATCCTGGGTTTATCATGTGCTAATTGAGTGATTTTAGGAAGTTATTTAAGCCTTGAAGTCTCCATTTCCTAATCTGTAAAACTGAAAAAAATAGTATTACCTCACCCTAAATGAGATAATTATAATTAAAGTTAAATTCATTGCATGCCATCTGCCAGATACTATGTTAAGCCCTTTATGTGTAGAAATGAAAGGAGAGTTCTGTGCGCACGCTAGGTGCTCTGTATACAGCGTACCACCCACTCCAAAACTGAGAGTGGAAGGCAGAGCTCAAGCAATCATTAACCACAGCACACGTTCAGGCAGCTTTGTCACTAAATTTTAACCAGTACATATATAAAAGTGCCTCACTCTCCTCCTCATACTCCATATGCACACGTGCACATCCATGTGTACATGCACTCACATGCGCACACACACACATACACACACACTTTAATTCAGTCGCCTTTTCCTGGGGGAGTAGACTTTGGTGAGTAAGTACCTCTCTTAGCCTCAATCTCAGCTCCAAGCAATCTCTAATTCACAAAAAAATTAAATAAAATAAAAATAAAATTTAAAAAAAACGCTGTTTTTAATTAGGTCAACCCACAGCTTAACAATGAAGATGAAGAAAAAGATCTTGAGCAAGAACAAGACAGCTGTGGTTTGAGAAGAGGGCACTAGACTTGGAGTTAGAACTTGGATGCTGCCTGTGCCATATATTTACCGGATGATTTTGGACACATTCTTCGCCTTTTTGAGCCTTTTCCTCCATGCAAAATGAGGCACTTGGATGTTATAAAACACGACAATGCTACAGCATAACTAAAGCGCCAACTGATAAAGAAAAAGCAATGGGTGGTCAGCTCCCAATGCAAGTTAGAGTTGTGTGTGATTTGATCTAGAAAGCAAGGGTCACTCACTTTTCAAAGCGTCCATGGAGAAGCTGTGTGATTCAGGGAAACAGAGTTACAGGGACCTGGCTCAACCTCCTCCTATCTGTGTGAACTTGGGCAAGTCTTTCACCTTGCTTAGCCTCAATTTGCTCATTTCCAGAAAGGTGATAATTCCCAGCCTTGCTGGTTTATTGTGATGATGAACATGAGTATGGAAGGTGGTTAGTACTTTGTCTGCTCCTTAGTCCTTGTCTTCCTCCTCCCCCATCCCCTTCCTCCTCTCACTCTCCCCTTCTTCCCCATCCTCCTCTCTCCTCTTCCCCTTCCTCTCCATCCTCCTCTTCTTCCTCCTCAATGAAGCAAGATCTTCCCTCTGTAAGAACATTAAATTTCTTCCACTCTGTGACCTGGCTCAAGTTCACTATGAAGATGATCACTGCCAGTAGGAAAATTCCTCCAGAAGGATTTGTATTATATTTCCCTTTGAAGAGGAGCAAGGAATCAACAATTGGCATCCCTTGGAAGATGAAAGCAAGTTGCTATGTGTTCGGAACTGATGTTCCTCTGGAATCAGAGTAATGTCTTAATGGACCCTGATGACATAACGTGGTGCAAGCTCCTCATCTCAAATGGCAGGTTACTCAGCAAGACAGAGGGAGAGAAGCAGATGGATGTGACAGTGAATTCTGCTATGTACCCACAGACACTTCTAAGACATTAAAAAGTGGTGCCCACATTTCCGACTCCCACAACGAAACCTGCCAAGAAATCCTGACATTGATTTCAGGAGCACGTGGGATCCTGCCTCTCTTACAATGCAGGTCCCTCACTCTGGTTAAGCCAAGCACAGCTTGAACTGACCTCTCTGGTTGTGACAAAGTAAGCCAAGAGGAGACTAAGATTCTAACAGGTTTATTTTATCTACTCAAAAGGAACACTAGATCTGGAGTCTGGTGAAGAGGATTCAAGCTCTAATTCTGTGACTTACTAGCAATGACACAGAAAGTTGCCTCCGTTGTCCTATCTGTGAAATGGAAGAAACAAGGAAGGCAGTGCCACATGGTTATTCTGAAGACAAGATCAGCTCCTATCCCTTGGGCCACTCTCCATCTTTCTCATTTTACTCTATGATAGACCTTGACAGTTTCCTGTCACCAGCTTTTTCCCTCCTCATTGTCTTTGCACTGTCTGTTCCCTATACCTGGAATGCTTTTCCCTCTGCTCTTCCCATCATCAGGACCTCCTTTTCATCCTTCAGATTTCAGCTTAAATGTCTCATGCTCTGAGAGGCCTTTTCTTGCTAGAGCAGGGTCTTTGTCCATCAGTCTTCATCACAGCTCTGCTTATCACCTCCCCCATAGCACTTTCCAAAATCTGTAATTAGTTTTTTCACTTGTGTATTGATGTCTCCCTATACTAGAATGTACTTAGAATCTGGACATGAAAAGACTGTATCCTCATTCTCTAGTACAATGCCAGACATTTAAGCATTTAATATTCACTGAATGAATGACTGTACTAGAAACACTTGGGGGCTGTACAGTCCTATACATATATAAGGGACTATGGGACTATATATATATATATTTATATATGACTTATATTGTGTGTGTATATATGTATGAGATAAAAGTATATATACCTAAGATATTTATATTATATTGAAAGTGAAACCATAGACTCTGGTGATATTGGAAAATTCTCCTATATAACTAGAGAACAGTCCAGACATGGTAGCTCAGTCCTGTAATTCCAGCATTTTGGCAGGCCAAGGCAGGTGGATCACTTGATGCCAGGAGTTCAAGACCAGCCTGGTCAACATGGCGAAACCCCCATCTCTACTAAAGAAAAAAAGAAAAGAAAAATTAGGTGGGCACGGTGGTGCACACCTGCAGTCCCAGCTACTCAGGAGGCTGAGGCATGAGAATTGCTTGAACCCAAGAGGCAGAGGTTGCAGTGAGCCGAGATCACACCACTGCACTCCAGCCTGAACAACAGACAGATACTCTGTCTCCATAAAGAAAAGGAGAGAGAGAGAGAGAGAGAGAGAGAGAGAGAGAGAGAGAGAGAGAATAGTTTCTACCAGTCACAGTAGCTGTCCAGCACCCGCAAGGTGCTAAAAGAACTACAAGACAGGAAATGCACAAATTAGCATTAGAATAAAAACTGAAAATGCCATCCATGCTGTCTGTTGTTCACTTCCTGGCTGGGAGGATTCCTTCCATGATCTCAAGGCAGCACTGCCATGCTTGCTCAGCGCCTCCAACAATGTCTCAAGGTAATTGGACTGGTAGACGTTTTCCTATCTGCAAAGCTTAGTTGTGATGCAATTAGGTTATTTCCAGAAAGGTTCATATAAACTTGGGTCACTTTATATTCTTTTTAAACTTGTCATTATGGTAAATGTCAAACATAGAAAAGGAAAAAAATAGTTTAATGAACCCCCATGTATCCATCACTCAATTTCAACTATTTTCAATTCATGACTGATCTTGTTTTGTCTATATTCTTACCAATGTCCTCCTTCCAATGTATTATTTTGAGGTGAACTCCAGACATCATATCATTCATCTGTAAATATTTCAGTATGCATCTCTAAAAGTCAAGGACTCCTTTTTACAAATATCATCACAATACCATCATCACACTCAAAATTTACCTTAATCCTTAATATTATCAAGTGTCTGATCTGTGTTCATATTTCCCTGATTGTTCTGTATACTTTTAGAAAAATCTTATTCTTTTGACTTTGTATACACACTAGGTCTATATGATTAATATGGTATTTATTTATGTATTTATTTTTGAGACAGAGTCTTGCTGTATTGCCCAGGCTGGAGTGCAGTGGTGTGATCTCTGCTCACTGCAACCTCTGCTCCTAGGCTCAAACAATTCTCCTACCTCGGCCTTCCAAGAAGCTGGGATTACAGACATGTGCCACCACGCCCAGCTAATTTTTGCATTTTTAGTAGAGATGGGGGTTTCGCTATGTTATCCAGGCTGGTCTGGAACTTCTGGCCTCAAGCGGTCTGCCCACCTCAGCCTCCCAAAGTGCTGGTATTACAGGTGTAAGCCACTGCAGCCACTCTAATTAATATGACTCTTGAGACTCTTTTTACTTCATTCCATTTTTGGTTTTAAAAACTGGGTCTTTTGTTGCAGTTTCCAATAGTCTGGATTTTGCCGATGACATGCCCATGATGTCATCTAACATGCTTATGCCCCCTCCCATATTTGCTGGCAGTTCAGGCCAGAGGCAGATGCAGATCTCATTTATTTTGCCAAGGATACTTCATAAGTGATGTGTGTACTTTCTTTAAAAAATAAATGTTCTGGTTGTCTTTTGTAACATTCGCAGGCATTGACAATAATTGCCTGAATCCATTAGTTCATTAAAGTTTGCAGTGTAGGGATATTCCAATTCTACTATTCCTTCTTCATTTATTACCTGGAACTATGCCAAAAAGAGAAATCTTCCTTTGTCAGCTATTTGGTTGGCCTGAGGGAAAGCTGATATAAGAAGGGCAGAATACAGTAAACGCGTGCTTCTTACCCCATGTATGTTTTCAGAACACTGAATTGGTTCCCTAGCATCCTCCAAGGGTTACCAATTAGTTATCTTTTATAATATTTTATTATTACAAACTCATGGATGTATTATTATAAAACTCATGGATTTTATGCATTTCAATCCCTTGCAATGAGTACCTTCATTGATGCCCAAACTGTTTCGTCTTTGGCCAGTTGATACTTTTCAGATTGGCTTCTGAGTCCCTTTGACCTGTAGTCTTTGGTAACTGCTTTGCTCATTGCAGCAACAAGGCACTCTAGGAAGGTTTATCTAGTTCATTTCCACCCTACACCTTGAATCACCCACTTTCCCAGTGGTCCCCCTCAGTGGAAAATAGTTTAAAAACCAAACTCTGAGTGGAGGGGTACTTACTTTTACTAGGTTGGTTACTGTTCTAGGATATATGTATTTTAAGTGAAAATGTATCATAAGTTCATACTGATACTTTATTTTTTAATTGACATTATTGTATATTAATATTTATGGGGTACGGTATGATATTTCAATACATGTATACAATGTGTAATGATCAAAGCAAGGTAATTAGCTTATCCATCACCTTAAATTTGTCATTTCTTGTGTTTAGAACATTAAAAAGTCTGCTTTTCTAGCTATTTAAAAATACACAATATAATTTTAACTATGGTCATCCTACAGTGTGATAGAATACTAGAACCTATTCTTCCTGTCTAGCATAATTTTTTATCCTTTAACCAACCTGTGGCTACACCCTTCCTGACCTCTAGTAACCACTAATCTACTTTCTACTTCCATGAGATCAACGTTCCGAGCTTCCACATGAATGAAAACATGTGATATTTGGCTTTTTGTGCCTGGCTTATTTAATATAGTGTCCTCCAAGCTCATCTATGTTGCCATGAATGACAAGATGTTGTTTTAATGGCTGAATAGTATTCCATTGTGTATACACACCACATTTTCTTCATCTGTTAATTCAGTGGTTGATTCAATGTCTTGGCCTCTGTGAATAGTGCTGCAGTGGGTAAAGAATATCTCTTCAACATACCGATTTCCTTTCTTCTTAAAATTTACCCACTAGTGGGGTTGCTGGATCATACAGGAGTTCTACTTTTAGCATGAGGAATCTCCATACCGGTTTTCATCATGCCTGTTCTAAATTCCCACCAGCAATGTGTAAGAGTTCTCTTTCTTGGCCGGGCGCGGTGGCTCAAGCCTGTAATCCCAGCACTTTGGGAGGCCGAGACGGGCGGATCACGAGGTCAGGAGATTGAGACCATCCTGGCGAACACGGTGAAACCCCGTCTCTACTAAAAATACAAAAAACTAGCCGGGCGAGGTGGCGGGCGCCTGTAGTCCCAGCTACTCCGGAGGCTGAGGCAGGAGAATGGCGTAAACCCGGGAGGCGGAGCTTGCAGTGAGCTGAGATCCGGCCACTGCACTCCAGCCTGGGCGACAGAGCCAGACTCTGTCTCAAAAAAAAAAAAAAAAAAAAAAAAAAAAAAAAAAAAAAAAAAAAGAGTTCTCTTTCTCTGCATCCTTGCCAGTATTTTTGTATTTTTGATAATATCTTTTCTGAGCTGAGATTATATCACGTTGTGGTTTCGATTTGCATTTTTCTCATTTGTTGAGTATTTTTTTCAGAAACTTGTCCATTTGCATGTCTTTAAGAGACGTTTATTTAACTCATTTGCCCATTTTTTAATCAGATTATATTTTTTTGCTGTTGAGTTCCTTGTATATTCTGCATATTAATCCCTTGTCAGATGTAGTTTGCAAATATTTTCTCTCATTCTGCAGGTTGTCTCTTCACTCTCTTTTTTCCTTTGCTGAGCAGAAGCTTTTATATTTGTCTATTTTTGCTTGTGTTACCTGTGCTTTTGGAGTCTTCTCTATAAAAATATTTTCCCAGACCAATGCCCTGGAGTTTGCCCTGTTTTCTTCTAGTAGTTTCATAGTTTTAGGTTTTACATTGAAGTTTTAAACACATTTTGAGTGTATTTTGTATATGGTGAGAGATAGAGGCCTAGTTTCATCATTCTGCATATGAATATCCACTTTTCCAAGCACCATTTCTGCTGTAGCTATTATCCTCAGAATGGTCTCTCTTATTTTCCAGTAGTACCTGATGATGATCTTGAACTTCCCAAACTCTCAGAGGCATCACAAGTAATTCGGTCTTTACTTTCTCACACGCAGTTTCTAATACCACATGGGATTTGTAGTTGTGATTTTTATCTACATGCTTATTTTTAGAATTCATGGGGACATCCTGTTCCATAATTTTTTGTAGCTATTACCCATGAGTTTTTGGTTTTTTATTACTTTTGTTAGTTTGTTTTTTGAGGTTCAAAGATAATCAAAAGCTCTGCTGCTATCTTCCAGATTTCCCTAATAGAAGTATCTGTGATATGACACTCCTTCAGCTATACACACACACACACCAGTATGTTCTCCTTCTCTCTGACACACTCACAGGTGGACACACACTCATGCATGCGCGCACGCACAGACACACACAGAGTAACTTGTGTTACACAAACACAGAGTAACTCTCCATGAGACTCTGCCAGAAACCAAACTATTGACAAAAGCTTCCTGATGTGCCCAACTCTCTAGGCGTGCTTCTCAGTTAGGTTGGATCCAAACTTAAAGATGTTAACTTCCTTGTCATCAGTAAGAACAAACCTAATGATGTTATTACAACATCCAGATATGGGGCCAATTATTTATATGTTCATTTTATATGGTTCTGCATTTAGAATACAATGAAATTTTAATTTATTCTTTTGGTTTCTATCTGCCTTTATCATTAAGAAGTGATGTTTATTAGTCAGTGAATTAAGAGGAAAATATCAAGGCCCTCCCATGTTTGCTGCAGCACTATTCACAATAGCCAAGATTTGCAGTCAACTTATATGTCTGTCAACAGACAAATGGATAAAGAAAATGTGGTACATATGCACAAAAGAGTATTATAGAGCCAGGAAAAAGAAGGAGATCCTGTCATTTGCAACAGTACGGATGGAACTGGAGGTTAGTATGTTAGGTGAAATAAGCCAGGCACAGAAAGCCAAGCTTCATATTCCCACTTATTTGTGAGAGCTAAAAAAAATTTAAAACAATTGAACTCATGGAGGTAGAGAGTAGAGTGTTGGTTACCAGAGGCTGGGAAGGGTAGCTGGGGGTGGTATGAGGTAGGGATGGTTAATAAGTACAAAAAGATAGTTAGATAGAATGAATGAGATCTAATATTTAATAGCACAACAGGGTGACTACAGTCAACAACAATTTATTGTACATTAAAAAGTAACAGTATAATTGGATTATAACACAAAGAAAGGATAAATGCTTGAGGTGATGGATACCCCATCTACTCTGATGTGATTATTATGCATTGTATGCTTGTATCAAAATAGCTCATGTACCCCAGAAACACATATACCTACTTTATTTTTAATTGATATTTTATAATTATACACATTTATAGGTACACTATGTTTTTATATACGTATACAACAGAATGATCACACAACTTTAAAGAAAAAGAAAATTACCCAACCTCCTTTGGAAACAGACACCATTAACAGCATTGTTCCTTCTGCCTGGGTACCAAGATATACTGATAAGAAAGGAAATTTGTAGAAAATCCTACAACTAAGGAAAAGGAATATGCTACCACCAAGAAAAAGTGCTTATGGAGAAGTTGTCATAACATGATGAACTGAAATTAAGATGTTAGGTGAATAATAAAAGTGAAACCAAAATGTATACACAAGCCAATCATAAAAATATTTGTAAAAAAAAAAATAAGGTTGAAAAACTCCACCAAAGAGTTACAGCTGTGGTGAAATTACAAGTGATCTTTGTCAATTTTATTTTATAGTATATTTCTGTTTTAACAATGTACATATGTTATTACAATAACCAAAAGGCTCTTTTAAAGAAATAAAATGGGCCAGGTGCAGTGGCTCATACCTGTAATCCCAGCACCTTGGGAGGCCAAGGCGGGCAGATCATGAGGTCAGGAGTTCGAGACCACTCTGGTCAACATAGTAAAACCCCATCTCTACTAAAAAATACAAAAACTTAGCCAGGCGTGGTGGTGGGCGCCTGTAATCCTAGCTATTTGGGAGGCTGAGGCAGGAGAATCACTTAAACTCAGGAGACAGAGGTTGCAATGAGCTGTAGATCACACCAGCCCAGGCAACAGTGCAAGACTCCATCTCAAAAAAAAAAAAAAAAGTTTATATTGTCAGTGTTTTATCTTTCAAGATCTAGCTATCACCTTTTCCCTCTTCCATAAATACTACAACCTCACATACGTACTTTAGGTACTTTCTGTCCTCCAATTGTGTAGACTGCTAGTAATTCAATAACTTAGCATCAAAATCACCCTAACGATCTTTTTAATATGCATATACCCAAGTTTCCTTCCAGCACCATGGAATCAGAATCTCTGGCTATGGTACCCAGGAATCTATATTCTGAACCAGCATACTTGGCATCATTGATGCAGGAGGTCCATAGACTCCACATTGAGACACTGTATTAGGGACTCCACTTTTCACTGGGCATATAATTTGATACTTACTGGTAGGGCTGTTTGTTATTGCAGAGCATGTCTGGTTCCCACAACTAGATTACTAATTATGAAAAAACAAAGCCTAACCCTAACCCTAACTTGGCCCAGACCTCTCTAAATGATTCTAGGCATTAGGCCAATAAAGATGGCCTAAAGAATTTATATTTCTTCCTTTTGTAAAACATTAATTTTGTAGGTGCATATGAAAGCCAACTCCCATTTTTAACTCGGAAACTATGGGACGAAAAAAATGCAGCTAGAATAATGCTGTTTTCTTTGTATGCTGTTAGGCACGGAAGTGGAATTCCGCCTATTCACTAAGAATAGTAGTTACCTGATAATATCCAGTTATCCAAATGCAGTAAAATAAATGAGGGCCTAAGAAAGCAAACAAATATGGCAAAACATGTTTCAAGAGCAGCATACAAAACATATCTAGTCACCTCTCCCTTAAGCAAAGAAAATTAAACCAATGACCCCAATAGAAGAAAATTATTAGACATTCAAATTCTGTATATTTGGCTTAAATAAAAACAAAGAAAGATGGAGAAGCTCTCATTCACGTGAGATCTGTTTACTCTGCACAGCCTATGTCAGAGGCAATGGTCTTAAATAGTTTTAGGAGGATCTAGGTTGAACTCAGTTCTAAACCGGATAGAAACACCCATTCTAAATGGAGAAAATTCCCAAGCATGGAATCAATTCAATACATTTCAAGAGTTTACTCTACAAAAACTGACATCTTTCCAGACTTGGGGCAGGAAGTTCTCTCTAGCCAGGAGATAAATCCAAAGACTGTACAGCTAATACTTGGACGTGTCTAGCACCATGCTCAGTGGTTTACCTGAATCATCTCTAATTCTCACAGCAACCATTTTGTGGACAAGAAACCTGCAGCTTGTGAAAAATAAGCCCGAGATGCAAACTCTGGTTTTTCTGCCTCCAAAGCCCATATGGCTCCCACAACACCAACCTACCACTTAGAGGCAATAGAAGAATACCAGATCTCAAGAGAATTAGGAGCCTACATCACTGATGTCAGGGGCAGGAATCAAGAGTGACTAAAAGGAGATGCCAAGATGTCTGGGGAGTGTGTCTCTCCCGAAAGCTGAAGGAAAGAGATCCATAGGGGTATGTGTGTGTGTGAGAGAGAGGTCTTACAAACACACATTTTTAAATTTTTAATATATAAAATCAGTGGACAAATTATAGTATACCACTCAATTTTCTACCATTTGAATACATCGATACAACCATTTTCCAAATCGAGCTTCAAGATACAGAACACCAGAAACCTTCCTCCAGCTCCTGCAAGTCTGTATCAATTCCCCACCACGGCCGTCCAGCCACCTCTTTCCTTCTCTGAGTGTACCAACTAATCTCTCTCTAACACACACACACATTTTTAGCAAGGACAGTGAATATTCAAAGAGCATCTTCCATATGCCAGGCTGAGTGACAGGTGCCTTAAACAATATCATATTCACAACAACCCTCTCAAGAAGCCATTATTATCTCCATTATAAGGAACAGGGAATTTAAGTAACTTCCCCAGGTTGAGATGGTTAGAACTACACCAAAATATGATTAATCTCAAATAAGACTCACTATCCGCCTAGCTTCTTTCCACAATACTGCAGGTCCCTCCATGCTTTGATGGAATGTAGCCCAAGATCCCCCAAACAGAACCATGATAACCAGAGAGGAGGAGGGTCCTACAACTAACTCTCATTTTCTCTTCAAGCCAATATTGAAGACTTGATATCTTGGTCCATTATTCTGCCTCAATAAGGAAATGAAACAATGTTGAATCTTGATATGTGACCTGGTAAGGCTTTAGTGCTCTCTGAACATCCATCTTCTTTTGTCCCCAAATAAAAAATATAGGGTTGATAAATGGGCAAAGCTATCCTAAGCAAAAAGAATAAAGCCAAAGCCATCACATTACCTAACTTCAAACTATACTACAAGGCTACAGCAACCAAAACAGCATGGTACTTGTAAAAGACACACAGACCAGTGAAATAGAATACAGACCCCCTAAAATAAAGCTGCACACCTACGACCAACTGATGTTTGACAAAGTCAACAAAAATAAACAATGAGGAAAGGACCCCCATCCAATAAATGGTGCTGGGAAAACCGGCTACCCATACACAAAAGGCTAAATCTGGACCCCTATCTTTTACTATATACAAAAATTAACCCAAGATGGATTAAAGACTTAAATGTAATACCTCAAACTATAAAAAATCCTAGAAGAAACCTAGGAAACACCGTTCTAGACATCAGCCTAGGCAAATAATTTATGATTAAGTCCTCAAAAGCAAATGCAACAAAAACAAAAATTGACAATCGGAACCTAATTAACTAAAGATCTTCTGCACTGCAAAAGAAACTATCAATACACTAAACAGACAACCTATAGAATGGGGAAAAATATTTGCAAAGTAGGTATCCAACAAAGGGCTAATATTCAGAAGCTATAAGGAACTTAAATCAAGAAAAAAAAATAACTCCATTAAAATCAGGCAAAGGACATGAGCAGACACTTCTCAAAACGAGACATACAAGTGGTCAGCAAACATGAAAAATGCTCAGCATCATTAATCATAAGAGAAAAGCAAATCAAAACTACAATGAGGTGCCAGTCAGAATGGCTATTATTAAAGAGTCAGAAATAATAGATGTTGGCAAGGTTGCAGAGAAAAGGGACATTTATACACTGCTGGTGGGAATGTAAATTAGTTCAGCCCCTGTGGAAAGTAGTTTGGAGATTTCTCAAAGAACTAAAAATAGAATTACCATTCGACTCAGCAATCTCATTACTGGGTATAAGCCCAAAGGAAAATAAATGGTTCTACCAAAAAAACACCTGCACTCGTATGTTTATCACAGCACTATTCACGATAGCAAAGGCATAGAATCAACCCACATGCCCATCAACAATGGATTGCATAAAGAAAATGTGCTATATATACACTATGGAATACTATGCAGCCATAAAAAGGGTGAAATCACGTCCTTTGCAGCAGCATGGATGCAGCTGAAGGCCATTATCCTAAGTGAATTAACACAGAAACAGAAATCCAAATAACACATGTTCTCACTAATAAGTAGGAGCTAAAATTGGGTGCTCACAGGCATAAAGATGGGAACAGGAGACACTGGGGATCACAAAAGGGAGAAGGTGGGGGGGGGGCAAGGGTTGAAAAACTACCTAGCAGGTAGTGCATTCACTGCGTGGGTGAGAGGAACATTAGAAGTTCAAACTTCAGCATTACATAATGTGCCTATGTAATGAACCTGCATATGCACCACTTGAATCTCTCTCTCTCTCTCTACACACACACACACACACACACACACACACAGTTGGCAGAAAATGAATGCTGCGTCTACATACTGACTCAAAATAGTCTCAACTATATTCCTATATTGGCATTTTTTTTCACCTGTCTCCTCAAAAGGTCAAGTGCAGGAGAAATTTTGGCTAACAGAGTTTGTAAGGTAGGTTTTGGATAATACTATTTTCTTATTTTAAGAAATAACTTGGGCTGGGTGCGGCGGCTCACGCCCGTAATCCTAGCACTTTGGGAGGCCGAGGCGGGTGGATCACCTGAGGTCAGGAGTTCGAGACCAGCCTGGCCAACATGGTGAAACCGCCTCTCTCTTAAAAATACAAAAGTTAGCCAGGTACAGTTGCAGGCGCCTGTGATCCCAGCTACTCAGGAGGCTGAGGCAGGAGAATGGCTTGAGCCCGGGAGGCAGAGGTTGCAGTGAGCCAAGATCGTGCCACTACACTCCAGCCTCGGTGACAGAGTGAGACTCTGTCTCAAAAAAAAAAAAAAAAAAGAAAATGGAAAAAGGCAAATGCCTGGTATTTCTTAATGAGACACTACACTCAGCACATTATAGGAGTTTTCAGATTTAATGCGTCCAACAACTTAATATCAGGTAGTATTATTCACTCCATTTGCAAAGAAGGGATCCAAGTCCCAGAGAGAGAAAATGGCATCCCCAAGGTGGAGAAACAGTTGAATCTTCGTCCTCTGGCTCCAGGGTTCAGTTCTGAATTAGTAAGTGGTCCAACTGGTAAAATAAATGATATGATTTCAAGTTGCAATCATGGTTCTTTTAAAAATAGATTTAGGGGGTACAACTGTATTTTTGTTATATGGATATATTGTGTAGTGGTGAAGTCTCAGCTTTTAGTGTAACCTCACTCAAAAGTGTCCACTGTACCCATTAAATAACTTCTCATTCTTCATCTCCTCCCATTCTCCTCACCTTTAAGGTTCCAGTGTCTATTATGCCACCCTCTGTGTCCACGTGTATACATTATTTAGCTCCCACTTATAAGTGAGGACATGCCATATTTGACTGTTTAGGAGCTGTTGCACTTAAGATAAGTGCCTCAACACATATACACAATGGAATACTATGCAGCCATAAAAAAGAATCAGTTTATGTCCTTCGCAGGGACATGGATAAAGCTGAAAACAGTCATTCTCAGCAAACTAACACAGGAACAGCAAGCCAAACACCACATGTTCTTACTCATAAGTGGGAGTTGAACAATGAGAACACATGGATACAATGAGGGGAAGATCACACACCATGACCTGTCGGGGGGTGGGGAAGCAAGGGGAGGGAGAGCATTAGGACAAATGCCTAATGCATATAGGGCTTAAAACCTAGATGATGGGTTGATAGGTACAACAAATCACCATGGCACATGTATACCTATGTAACAAACCTGCATGTTCTGCACATGTATCCCAGAATTTAAAGTATAATAATAAAAAAAAAAAGATAAGGGCCTCAAGTTCCATCCACGTTGCTTCAAAAGACATGCTGTCATTACCTTTTACAGCTCAGTAGTATTCCATGGTATGTTTATATCATTTTCTTTATCCAATGATCTGTTCATGGACACTTGGGTCGATTCCCTATCTTTTCAAGTTGCAATCCTGGTTCTTAATACGAAGCCTTCTCAGAGGATAGGCTAGTTTATAGAGGAAGCTGGATGAGGGAAAGAGGAAGGTTTATATGTGTAGTGTCTCTCAAGCTGATGTTCCCATGTGAAGATGGAACAGGGAAGACAGATTCTATTTGCTCAGCAGAAAAAGCCAGGTTCATTCTCAGCCAGTTGTTCACAAACAGCAAACTGTTTGTGTCCTAGATAAGAAAGAGGCCAATATATTTCTCAGTTCCCAAAGTTAAGGAGAGGGTGTCCATGGTGAAATGAACCTGCCATTTTAGCTCCTTCCACCAGAAGCAAGGAACAGGACCAACGAACACATTTTCTGTGACTAATGCTCTGGATATTTGCTGATGAGGCAGGTTATAAATTGTTGTTGATTTTATGCAGAGGTTCCCTTTGCATCAACCAGGGCTAATAAATCAGGATGAAGAGAAATCATCAGCTGTGCAACATACATTTCACAACATACAGTTCACAGCTGTGCAAGCAGTGGTGCGACATACAGTTCACAGCAAAGTGTAGACAGTGGACAAATCTGACGCAGAGAGACGATATTCAGCTATGTGATTCAATCAGTGCATAACATAAAGTACAGTGTGCATACTACGTGGGACGGAAATTATCTCCTCAGTCTTGCTTCCAACACTACCTGTTCCTGCCATAATAGTGATAAACTCTCATATCTAAAAAATAAAATAAGTAAAAAATAAGGCTGGTGGCGGTGGCTCACGCCTGTAATCCCAGCACTTTGGGAGGCCAAGGTGGGTGGATCACTTGAGGTCAGGAGTTTGAGACCAACCTGGCAAACATGGCAAAACCTCATCTCTACCAAAAACACAAAAATAATTAGCCAGGTATGGTGGTGCACGTCTGTAGTCCCAGCTACTCAGGAGGCTGAAGCCCAAGAATCATTGAACCCTGGAGGCAGAGGTTGCAGTGAGCCAAGATCTCTCCACTGCACTCCAGCCTGGGCTACAGAGCAAGACTCTATCTCATAAATAAATAAATAAATATAAAATAAGGTTGGGTGTAGGGGTTCATGCTGAAATCACACTGTTTTGGGAGGCTGAGACAGGAGTATTATTTGAAGTCAGGAGTTCAAGACTAGTCTGGGCAACATAGTGAAACCCCACCTCCACAAAAACTTTTTTAAAAACAAGTAGCTAAGTATGGTGGCCTGCGCCTGTAATCCCAGCTACTCGCAAGGCAGAGGCAGGAGGATCACTGTAGTCCAGGAACTCAAGGCTGCAGTAAGCTACGATCCTGACACTGCACTCCAGCCTGGGTGACACAAAGTGAGAATCCATCACTAAAATAAATATATAATGAATACATCTGTTTTGTTTTGTTTTCCCTAAAAATTGAGGCTCTTCCATTTTAAATCACTCCTGTGCAATGGGCGTGCTTCCCTCCTACATTGCAGGTTGAGAAACAAAGACACAGAGGAAATGAGTGACTTCCTTAAAGTCACCCAAAAACACTGTCAGAGAGAGAACTCAAACTAAAACCTAAATCTGCCCCACTTCCAACCCCTATTGGTAAAGACCCCAGTCTCCAAATCAACAGAGGCAAGAGATCCCAGGGCCATCATGAGTCAGGACAGAGGGCTTGTTTAGGAAAAAGGATGCATTCTTTGTTCTTGCTCCTGACTCAGTCTTCGGACACATCATTGTAATCCCCTGGGGTCTTCGGTTGGACCATCACGTCTTCTCATTTGCAAAGAGTAGTCTGATATTCTACAGGAATTGAAGACGGAAAGTTTATTTTTGAACATTCTGTAGTGAGGCAAGGGAAGAAGAAATCCATCACACGGAATATCACCCTCCATGTTATCTTACATCTTTGGCACAAACACTTGGCAGTAAAGGTAATACTGTGAAATACCTCCTTTCTCACTTAAAAATGGAATGAACGCTCTAGATCTTCAACGATAGGCTCATTTTTCCAATTTCCAACGCAAACTGCTGAAGAGGGCCCTGCACTTGTCAGAACGCAAAGCCCATTTGTCGGTTCCTGGATAGTTTCTTTCAGCTATTTCAAGAGGTGACCTGGGTTACTGCCCTCATCTTCCCTGTGCTTGGGCCTTGTAGCTCCTTCTCTCTAAGGCAATAAAGTAAAATGTCATTGTTCCGGAGACTGTGGAGCCCTCCTCGTCCCCAGGTGGGAGGTGAAATAAGAGAGTCTTAGCAATGAGATCCCATCAATTAGGAGGAAAACATTCTCTTCTCTAAGTTCTGCCCTGAGGATTGGCATCCCCAAGATGTTAATTTTGTGTGTCAATGAAGCAGGGAAACTGGAGAGTTGGTTCACTTTTCTAAATGCAGGGGCAAGATGAGGGAAACTATTGATTTCCATCAAAAAAGACAAGAAGCAAATAGAAGAGAAGACCACGGGCAGGGAAGGGTTTGAATACAAATGGAAACCACCAGGCACAGTGTTGGGAGCTTCTCAATTAAGTTTCAGGTCAGAGGTACCTGCATCATCACAGCATGGAAAAACGTAAGGGGGAATTCTCAGCTCACTATCTCCATTGGAACTCCTTTATCCTGAAAGTCCTTTTTCCAGTGTCTCCTGTTGCTATGGTAATTAGAGGTATTCCTGGCTGGGACCTTGAAGATGGTGAATAAGCAAACAAACATAAAACCTCATTTCAGCCGTTTTTAAAGGTTAAGAAGCAAATAAACGCAAGCTAAGGTGATAGGGTGTGACAAGAGAGGGGGAGCTCTTGGAGACTGACTCGGTGAAACAGACATCTGAAAAGTCCAGGGACAGCTGAAGAATCCCCTGAGATTGGGGGAAAGGAAGACTGTTGGGTACATAAGCATTTTCCTGTGAAAGAGTCCTTGGTTTCATCAAATTCTTCAATGTATTTCCTCCTATCGTCCCCATAAGGTTAAGAGTATCTGCAAGACAGAATGTTTAGAGAAGGCCACTCTGAGGAAGCAGCATCTGAACTGAGGCCTGAAAGATAAGAAATCAGCCCCCTGGAGACTGGGGAAGGTTTGGAAAGGGAAAGAGGGAAAGCAAGGCTAAGCCATCTAAGAGACAAAGAGGGGAGATAGCACAAGCCAGATGTGGTCAAGAGAATTTGGGGGATGAACAAGAGAAGAGACATTTTAAGCAGGTTCATGGAGGGGATAGACGAAGAATTAGGATTTTTAAATGGATTTCTAAGTATGCATCCCCTCAGGTTTAATAAAGACAAGAATGTTGTTGTTGTTGTTGGTGGTGGTGGTGGTGATGCTGGTGGTGTTTTGGCCAAGATACTGTGAAGAAGCCCAGCCCTTTCAGGCTACAGTAACACAATTTCCAAGGAGGGCCTGGGTACAAGTAAACAAAGGAAGGAGGGGTCCAAACCAGTCTATTCACTCCCAGTCAGAATGAAACTTCCCCAAACACATAAATCACCCAAGGTCCCAGTCATCTAATAACACCTCTGACCTCCCAGTGTATGCTATGCTTATAATGTTTGTGATTCTTGCACTTAGATTTTCCAAAGCCCTCGCCCCCTTTCCTTTGAGTGGGTCCCCCTATATCCTCAGTATGCTTTTTCAATGCAAGGGATAAATGACCCATTTAACACTAGCTTCCATTTAAGGAGGGGATAGAGAAGTAAGGCTTGGGGGATCTGCATGGGATCATCAGTGAGTCTAAAATAATAACAGAGGGATTTGCGGGGAGGTAGAGAAATAAACTAGGAGAGCTAGAAGTGCATTGACCAAGAGTGAGCAAAGAGGTAAAACAATAGATCAAGGAAGAAAATGAATGGGAGGAATGAAGGAAAGCAGGCAGAGGGTGGCCAAAAAAAAAACAAAAACAAAATCAAAACAAAAAAAGAAAGAAAGGAGTAAGAGGGAAGAGAACAGAAGGAAATAGAGAAAGGAGGATTTGGAAAGGAAAGAAAGGAGAAAAAAGTATGGAAATAAAATAATAAAAGAATGGGAGATAGGTGAATGTCACAAAGAGAAGATGCAAGCCAACCAAGAAAATGGCAGAGTTATGTAGGGTGGAAGGGCATCTCCAACAGTTACCCCAACCTTCATCATAACCTGCCTCTTTCATCCTCCAGAAGGAGCAGACCTCATTCTCTTCTACCACACTGCATTGTGTGAAACCACTGCTGCCACTCCCTCCCATGATGCAGGCTACCTGGGCTCCCCGAGCGGATATTCTTTCAGACTCAGGCACACATGAAAATTGAGTTCAGCTAAATGCAAACTGAACTCCAGAAGACCCGCTCCTACTACCCATTACCGTAATCGTTAAGAGAGAAAATTAATTGCCTGAGGCCAGAGTGTGGAAATCCAACTAGACATCTCCTCCCAAGTGACCTGTCCCGGAGTGGATTGTGGTGGGCACACCTGTAAGTAATATTCCAACTTCATTTGTCTACACATAATTTCCCTTGTCAGGATTTATAATCATATGCACATAGTTGTTGGGTTTTTTTATGGAATATCTGTCTTTCCCAATACACCATTAGCTCCACTCATGGGAAGAGGCTATACCTATTTTTTAACACCACAGCACCTAGCACATAGGCTAATCACTCATCAAAAATTCTCAATGATGGATAAATGAATAGGGGTGGGGATTTCAAACCAGGACTCACAGTTCTTAACAAAGAAAACAAAATAAAAATAAAATGTTCATTTTTCTGATCTGATTCCTCTAACAGCAGGTGCTTTTTTAAATCATAAAATTATCTCTCACATATTAAGTAGCTAATTGCTATGACATTTCAAACAAAAAAACGCCAACCTTTACACAACTTAAGTCATGCTCTTTCGTTCCTTTAAGCAAACCATGATTTTTTTTTCACCACCAGCCCAAAAATGTATCATCCTGACAACACAGAAGAAAAAACAACTTGATTAATCTTGAAAAAATGTCTCCAAAATCGAAACACTGATTGCTGAGTTAAAACTCAAAACAGGAGCTCTGTCCTGAACTGGCCTGTAGACTTTCTAACACTGGAACAAGCCAATAATCACTAGTGTTGGAGATGCTATAATTAAAGTCAGCTTATGACAACAGGGAAAAGGCTGACTCTAAAAGCTCTCACCATTCAACACTCCCCACTCACAATGTTCCCACTCCAAATGGTACAGTAATGGTGTTATGATGGGTCCCTCCAGATTCCATCCCCGGGGATGTCTTCCTGTGTGTGGCCTTCCCCTTATACTTTTTCTTGGTATCACTGGTCTCCTTTTCTCTGTTTTTCCTTCCTTTTCATGTTTTCTTTCAATATGATTCATTTATATACATATTTTCAGTATATGAATATATTTTCCTTTGATAAATTCAAACATTAAGAGACAAAGCTAAAGCCCTCTTGACCGCCATCCCTAATCTCAATTCATCCCCCACAGCAACCACTCTTGTGTTACATGTTTGTTGTGTATCCACTCAAACCTCTGTGCATTGATGTGCTGATAGGGTTTGGCTGTGTCACCACCCAAATCTCATCTTGAATCGTAACCCCCATAATCCCCACATGTCATGGGAGAGACCTGGTGGGAGATAAATAATTGAATCATGGGGGTGCGTTTTTCCTGTGCTGTTCTCATGACAGTGTATAAGTCTCACAAGATCTGATGGCTTTATAAAAGGCAGTTCCCTTGCACATGTTCTCTTGCCTGCCACCATGTAAGACATGCCTTTGTTCCTCCTTTACCTACCACCATGATTGTTAGGCCTCCCCAGCCATGTGGAAATGTGAGTCCATTAAACCTCTTTTTCTTTATAAATTACCCAGTCTTGGGTATTTCTTCATAGCAGTATGAAAATAGACTAATACATGTACCTACATTTATTTATAGAATTACAACACTTCATTCCATAACTTTTTACACAAATAATAGACTATGTTTTTTATTCTGTACCTGTCTGTTTTCACCCAAAAACATGTCTTGGAGACCTCTCCACACCAGTATGAGGCTCTATCTTATTTTACCAGAAGAATCCTTCCCATGGTGCAGATGTGTCATGGGTTAGCCATGGCACTGCGATTGATATTTAGTCCATATCTAGCCGTTGTTATACAAGAGTGGCATGAACCTTGAAAACATCATGATAAATGACAGGAGCCAGGCATAACATTGTATCATTCCATTCATATGAAATGTCCAGAATAGGCAAATCCATAGAGACAGAAGTTAGATTATTGGTTGCCAGGGGCTGGAGGGATAGGGCATGTTGAGTGACTACTTAATAAATACAGAACTTTCATCTGGAGTCATGAAAATGTTTTGGAAGTAGAGATCGATGATCCTTGCACAACACTGTGAATGTACTTAATGCCACTGAATCGTACTCTTTAAAATGGTTAAAAGAGTAAACTCTATATTATGGACACTTTACTGCAATACAAAACATAGAACTGCCAGATCACAAAATATGCTCTTTTTAAATTTTTATAAAAATTGGCAAATTGCCTTGCAAAATCTTACTCCTTTTATGTTTTTGTATTACTGTAAATATCTCTATGTATCTTTCTCAACTAATTTCAGAATGAGTCTCGCTCTTCTCTTTCTCTCTCTCTCCTTCTCCCTTCCCCCCTCTTTTTCCCTCCCCCTTGCTCTTTCTATTCTCTTTTCAGGAAAGTGGGGAATGCCTTCGTCTCCAACTCTCTAATGGTTCTGACAATAGTCGCAAATACTGCTCCTCCCGCTCCTGCAAAACTTTTCGAGTCATGTATCAGTTTCAATTACATGCACTGCTTTCACCTTCAGGACTTCCTGGATGGCTTGTTGAGGGACATAAACATCCTAAGGGTGCGGGTACGGGGTGTGCAATATACACAGAATCCTTATTTCTTTAGTCAGCTCAGAGCCAATGGAAGCACTACATCAGCAGAACAAACAACATTAGAGGTTCCAGCAACTCATAATTCCTTTTATATGAATGTAGTATTTTCCTCCAAACAGCACACAAAACTTACACTAAAAGCAGCTTCTCAGGCACCTACTGGCCCAAGAAGGATGTTCTTATGTCAAAGAGTTTCCAGCTATATTAGAGAGGTAGTAGAGTCAGTGGTTAAGAATCTAAGTTCTGGTATCAGACTGCCTGGGTTCAAATCCTGACTTGACTGCCTAACTCAAGAAGTGACGTTGGCATATTAACTTACCACTCTAAACAGCATTTTGCAATTTCTAAAATGAAGAATTGTTAAGAATCAAGCTGTCCATCAATGAGACTGGATAAAGAAAATGTGGCACATATACACCATGGAATACTATGCAGCCATAAAGAAGGATGAGTTCATGTCTTTTGCAGGGACAAGGATGAAGCTGGAAACCATCATTCTCAGCAAACTAACACAAGAACAGAAAACCAAACACTGCATGTTCTCACTCATAGGTGGGAGTTGAACGAGAACACATGGACACAGAAAGGGGAACATCACACACTGTGGCTTGTCGGGGGTTGGGGGCTAGGGGAGGGGTAGCATCAGGAGAAACACCTGACGTAGGTGATGGATTGATGAGCACAGCAGACCACCATGGCATGTGTATACCTCTGTAACAAAATTGCACATTCTGCACATGTACCCCAGAACTTAAAGTTTTTTAAAAAAGAAAAACATCAAGTAAGACATGGAGGCAAATCACTGATCACAGGCTCTGACACAGGGGGTATTAGTTTCCATTTGCTGTTGTAACAAATTCCACAAGCACAATGACTTAGAATAACACACATTTATTATTCTGCAATTCTGAGGTCATAAATTCTAAATGGGCTTTACTTTCTTCACAGAATTGGAAAAAACTGCTTTAAAGTTCATATGGAACCAAAAAAGACCCCGCATTGCCAAGACAATCCTAAGCCAAAAGAACAAAGCTGGAGGCAATCAGGCTACCTGACTTCAAACTATACTACAAGGCTACAGTAAACAAAACAGCATGGTACTGGTACCAAAACAGAGATATAGACCAATGGAACAGAACAGAGCCCTTAGAAGTAATACCACACATCTACAGCCATCTGATCTTTGACAAACCTGACAAAAACAAGAAATGGGGAAAGGATTCCCTATTCAATAAATGGTGCTGGGAAAATTGGCTAGCCATAAGTAGAAAGCTGAAACTGGATCCTTTCCTTACTCCTTATACGAAAATTAATTCAAGATGGATTAGAGACTTAAATGTTCCACCTAAAACCATAAAAACCCTAGAAGTAAACCTAGGTAATACCATTCAGGACATAGGCATGGGCAAGGACTTCATGTAAACACCAAAAGCAACGGCAGCAAAAGCCAAAATTGACAAATGGGATCTAATTAAACTAAAGAGCTTCTGCACAGCAAAAGAAACTACCATCAGAGTGAACAGGCAACCTACAGAATGGGAGAAAATTTTTGCAATCTACTCATCTGACAAAGGGCTAATATCAAGAACCTATAAAGAACTCAATCAAATTTACAAGAAAAAAACAAACAACCCCATCAAAAAGTGGGCAAAGGATATGAACAGACACTTCTCAAAAGAAGACATTCATACAGCCAACGGACACATGAAAAAATGCTCATCATCACTCACCATCAGAGAAATGCAAATCAAAACCACAATACCATCTCACACTAGTTAGAATGGCAATCATTAAAAAAATCAGGAAACAACAAGTGCTGGAGAGGATGTGGAGAAATAGGAACACTTTTACACCGTTGGTGGAACTGTAAACTAGTTCAACCATTGTAGAAAACAGTGTGGCGATTCCTCAAGGATCTAGAACTAGAAATACCATTTGACCCAGCCATCCCATTACTGGTATATACCCAAAGGATTATAAATCATGCTGCTATAAAGACACATGCACACAGATGTTTATTGCAGCACTATTCACAATGGCAAAGACTTGGAATCAACCCAAATGTCCATCAGTGACAGACTGGATTAAGAAAATGTGGCACATATACACCATGGAATACTATGCAGCCATAAAAAAGGATGAGTTCGTATCCTTTATAGGGACATGGATGCAGCTGGAAACCATTGTCAGCAAACTATCGCAAGAACAGAAAACCAAACACTGCATGTTCTCACTCATAGGTGGGAATTGAACAATGAGATCACTTGGACACAGGAAGGGGATCATCACACACCGATTCCTATTGTGGGGGGCGGGGAGGGATAGCATTAGGAGATATACCTAATGTAAATGACGAGTTAATGGGTGCAGCACACCAGCATGGCACATGCATATATATGTAACAAACCTGCACATTGTGCACATGTACCCTAGAACTTAAAGTATTTTATATACATATATATATATATGAATATATGAAAAAGCTATAGAAACTAACACAACTTCCTTTGGCTCTTATCAGGTGAACCTTGAGAAATCTCCGAGGTGGCCTCATGCATCACACTAGAGCTTGCAAATGGCATAAAATAACCAGTTAAAACATGGTACAGGATGAGGAGGCATCAAGGTTCCTTGATGCTCAGTGCAAATGGTGAACTGAAAGTTCCACTGAGCCCTTGGGAATACAATGGAAATCAAGTTTTGGAGAAACAGAATAATCCAAATGGGTTATCGCCAATAGATCTCCAACTAAGGGACAAGAAGACATAATAGACGAAAAACCTACTCTAATCCATGGAATACATTCTCCTAGGGAGAGCTGACCACAGATGGAATGGCTATGCAGGAAGACAATAAGAAATTCACCTCTGGAAGCTAAACGACCTGTTTCATGAATTAGGTGGGTAAGAGAAGGAAGACAGTGTAGTCATCTATAGGTTCCTTCCTCCCAGTAAGCCTGGAACTCCATGAGAGAAGTTGCAAATTGAGATGCTGACAAAAATCAGGCAGGTAACAAAATTGAGCAAAGTAGGGTGTGTAGAGTGTGAGATGAGCCAAGGATTACCACCTTATCCCAAGGACAATGACTACACAACTCCAACTGTCTGTGGCCATAGAAGAATACAACTTGATGTTGCCAGATCTTTCAGTATTTCAAGACAATCCAGAAATCAGGATTTTGTGTTAAATCTTGCTATTTTAACAGTTGGCAATCCATGCACATTTAAGATTTTCTGTAGGACACATTTGTGAACCAGAGTCACCCAATGGACTACCACTTCATGGCCTTTAGGAGAAAGGCAGTTTTCCTACTGTAAACCATAAGGCCTTTTATTCTTGTCAAAATTCATCAGTACTTTGTAAAATGGAATAAACTTCTAAGCATTAACTAGCAGAAAAATCTGGCATATTGCTGCTGAGTGAGTATGTAGCAACTGACAATTATGGACAGAACTCAAACTAGCTCTTGATGCATGGGAAGAGAATACGAGGCAATCAGTTTAAAATTAGAACCACATTTCTTAGAGGCCTCCATCTGTCTTCCTACATGGGGAGTTTGGAGTCTCTGATCCTTCATCTATTTTTGAGTGGCCCTGTCCAGATGAAGAGCATAAACAGAAATCCTGGATTCTGATTCCAATGGGAGAGGCATGGAATGGTCAAAAGGGTGGAAGAAAGAGAAAAACCCATGTGGAAAGTGTTCACAGCAGTAATTACCATAAAGGATTCCAGATAAGACATCTATTATGCAGCAAAAGGAAAAGACATCAAGATTAGCTAGGGGAAATTAAAGAATAAAGTTACTGAATTCAGGAAAAAGCTGGATAGGCCTGCTAAAAGATTAATAAAAAGAGAAAAAATGAACAGAGATGACCATGGAATTGTTTGCATTATTTTGGATATGGAAGGCAGGAAACCAAGAACACAGTGGGAGTATACCAAGCAGAGTTGAGTTCTTGGACGAGGCTGAAATTGTGCACACTCCCACTTCTGGTTACCTTGGCAATGAGACTCCCACTTTATACGAATGACATGAGAATGAGTAAAACCTTATGCAAATGAAGCACACAGTAATTAGAGGCAGAGCCACATGGAGTCTAGATGAGGCCATGTCGGCAGAATATCTACAGAATAGTCTGAGTGGGCTTATGCAGCAAAGAATGAGGTCATTAAAGCAAAGACACTGAGCTATGAATAAGAGTAATAAGTGCTTGAAAAAGACTGTGGGTTCCACAGACTTGTTGGTTCTCCCATTGATTTTGGTCAAGTTATTTCAGGTAATGGATCATGTAGTCACATGTCCACATTGCCTTACCTGCTCTGTTTTACTGTGTCTCTCCTGGGAAGAAATCTTGGAAAAGGGAAAGAAGGTTGTTTACTGTCCTGGTTCCCTGTGTGTGCGCTGCCTCACTATTACCCATAAAAGGGAATCAAAGGGGGGCTGAGAAAGTTTCACAGAGAGGCTTGAGAACACACAAATAAAGAGGACAATTAGGCCGGGCACAGTGGCTCACACCTGTAATCCCAGCACTTTGGGAGGCCGAGACGGGCAGATGACGAGGTCAGGAATTTGAGACCAGCCTGGCCAATATGGTGAAACCCCATCTATACTAAAAATACAAAAATGAGCTGGCCATGGTGGTGTGCACCTGTAGTCCCAGCTACTCAGCAGGCTGAGACAGGAGAATCACTTAAACCCGGGAGGTAGAGGTTACAGTAAGCCGAGATCACACCACTGCACTCCAGCCTGGGTGACAGAGCAAGACTTCATCTCAAAAAAAAAAAAAGGACAATTATGGGATGTTTCTTATGGCTGCTGTAACAAATTACTATAAACCCGTTGGCTTAAAACAGTGTACATTTATTGCTTAGAGTCATGGATGTCAGAATTCCCAAATCAGTTGCACTGGACTAAAATCAAGGTGTCAGTAGGGGTGTATTCTCTGTGGACACTCTAGGGAAGAATCCAATTCCTTGCCTTTCCCAGCTTCTAGAAATGTAATCCTAGCATTCCTTGGTTCGTGGCCCCTTCCTCCGTCTTCAAAGCAAGAAGCACAGCATTTTCCTTCGGTCACCACACTATCGTCTTCTCTAGTAGTAGAATCCCTGTCTTTCCCTGATGAGGACACTTGTGATTATATCGTTGGGTCCACTTAGATAATACAGGAAAATCTCCCCATATCAAGATGTTTAATCACATCAGCAAAGTCCCTTTTGTCATATAAGGTAACATACTCACAAGGTCAAGGAATTAGAATTTAAACATTTTAAGGGCCCTCTATTCAGCCTGCTACACGGGGCAAGAGAGAGTAAAAGTGGAAAGGAAAGACAATTTTAAGAATTGCTACTTAAAGTGCATTATAAAGTGCATGAATTTTACTGAAAAGACAAAAGTAAAATGAAAATTTCTTTTTATAAAAACTCTTGATTGTGTTTCTCTGAATTTACACAGTTTTGAGGCTAGAATACATAGGGCACTGGTATGTATATACGTTATAAGCATGAATCAAATAAAATAATCATTTGAAAAAATTGCATCTAGCAACATGCATCAAAGTATTTTAAGAAATTACTTCTTTGCCAGCACTTATTTTAAATAAGTATTGGTATAAAAAGTGACAGGGAAGATTTAGATATCAGAAGCTATTTATTTTCTGGGCCAATGTACCCTTAAAAGTTGATTTCTCACCTGCTTTCTCTCAGACGTCTGCTATTTGTATTTGTAAGCTTGTGCAATTCCACAAATTAACAAACATGAGTATATCATTTTTTATTACTCACATTACCTGCTATTTTTCATTCCAAAGGAAAATGAAGGAGAAATTTTAGAGCGATGGTCACAAAACCAGATTTTGTAGGGGCCAAGTGTGTCTCATGAGTGAGTGAAGTGGTCCAGATATGTAAAGAGGTAAACTGGGGGGATCCACGCTCTACCTGGAGAAAAAGCTGCTACTCACTTCCATTTCAACAGACAGTATCACTGAAGCTTTTAAATCTTTAAGAGAAGTCAAATATCCAGAATTTCACATAACATCTCCTGATTTGTAAATGTTGCAGACTAAGTCAAAGCACCATGTGGGCTGAATAAAACTCATTCATCCTGCGGCCTATCACTTTGCAAATTCCATTATAAATTCTATTAAGTACTTTTTACTTTTTAAACCTAAGACAAAAAGAAGAAGTTTTCATCCAGTGAAATGACATGATCATGTTTGTGTTGAATTTATTTCTAATGTAACCACATATATATACTGACACACACATTTACACAAACCTCTGACTGTGTGAATAAACTACCTTTGAAACCATAAGTTCTTAAGGGATAGCTTTTTACCTCAACGTTACAGCTTTGGCCAGTATTGACCAACGACTGTTTTCCTTTCAGTGAAGATCTATGTAAGGATGTAGGCTGTTGTAAAGAGAAAACAAGCTCCTGAATACAATGTGATTAGCCTCAGTGGTCGATCTAAGCACAATTGTCCCAGGAACCTGGACACCATCCTAACTACAGTTGTAGAAGTCAGCAACTATGCTCTCCTAGCCGTTGGTCAGGATTGGAATGAAACCGTCTCAGGCAAAGAAGCATGCACCCAGATTTTTACACCCAGTTTTTTACAATGCAACTCCAACATTTGCATCAACAAATAAACCATGTGAACAACCAAAACAACTTTTTAAGACAGTGAGAAGAGCTGTGTGCAAGACAAAATGGACCATGAGATAGAGTGTGCTGAGGGGGAGTGGTCAAGGAAGATCTATCATCCGTAAAGAGATGACATTCTGGCTGTGGCTAGAAGAATCCAATCATGTAAATTTCATTTTATTTCTTAAAAAATTTTATGGCTACATAGTAGGTATATATATTTATGGAGTACATGAGGTATTTTAGTACAGGCACTTAATGCATAATAATCGCATCAGGGTAAATGAGGTTTCCATCACCTCAAGCATTCATCATTTCTTTGTGTTATGACCATTCCAATTGTACTCCCTCAGTTATTCTAAAATGTACAACAAATTGTTGCTGACTACAGTCACTCTGTTATGCTATCAAACACTAGATCTTACGTATACTACCTATATTGTTGTAGCCATTAACCCTCCCTATTTCCCAACACCCTCTCCCACAACTACCCTTCCCAGCTTCTAGTAACCATCCTTCTACTCTCTGTGTGTTCGATTGTTTTAATTTTCAGTTCCCACAAAGAAGTGAAAACACGCAAAGTTTGTCTTTCTACGCCTGGTTTACTTCACTTAACATAGTGACCTTCAGTTTCATCAATGTTGTTGCAAATGACAGGACCTCATTCTTTTTAATGGCTGAATAATACTCCATTGTGTATTTGTACCACATTTTCTGTATGCATTAATCTGTGGATGAACACTTAGGTTGCTTCCAAATGTTGGCTATTCTGAATAGTGCTATAATAAACATGGGAGTGCAGGTATCTCTTCAATATACTGATTTCCCCTTCTTTAGGTATACAGTTGACAGTGGAACTGCTGGATCATATGGTAGTTCTATTTTTAGTTTTTTGAGGAACCTCCATACTGTTATGCATAGTGGCTGTATTAATTTCCATTTGTACCAAAAGTTTACAGAGTTCCCCTTTCTCCACATACTTCCCAGCATTCATCATTGCCTGTCTTTTGGATAAAAGTCATTTTAGCTGGGGTGAGATTATATCTTAATGTACTTTTGAATTTTATTTATCTGACCATTAATGATGTTGAGCATGTTTTCATAGACCTCTTTGCCATTTGTCTGTCTTCTTTCGAAAAATGTCTATTCAGATCTTTAGCCCATTTTAAAAATTGGATTATTAGATTTTTTTTCCCATTGAGTTGTTTGAGCTCCTTAAATATTCTGGTTATTAATCTGTTGCCAGATGGATAGTTTTTAATCATTTTCTCCCATTCTTTGGGTTGTCTCTTCGCTTTGTTGACTCTTCGCTGTGCAGAAGTTTTTGAACCTGATATGATCCCATTTGCCCATTTTGCTTTGGTTGGCTGTGCTTTTGGGGTCCACGTACATTTTAATTTTGGGGGCTAAATGTTTTCAGCAGAGGGAAATAGAAATGCAAATGGCCTTTGGCAGGAATGAGCACGTAGATGTAAGTGGCAAGAGGCTATGTAGCTGGAGGCAGATTTGAGAGGAAGAAAATGTGATTAAGTTGGAGACACGGATGGGGGCAGATAAGAACACAAGAGGACTTTAGAACGGAAGGTCCTAAGTGGGAAGGACAGTCTTATTTGTATCTTTAAAAAAACTTACTCTGGCAAGTCATTCTACCTCTTTGAGCCTCTGGTACATTCTCTATAAGATACAACCAGTATTCTTTTTTCAAAGGGCTCTTAAAGTTAAATTAGATCTTGGACAGAAAGTACCTGGCATACAGTAGGCACTCTATGAACATGAGCTGAACTTAAACATCTTGGGGGGAAGTAATAACACCACAGAGTGGAGTAGGAGATGAAGGTAATGGAGGAGAACTGTCCCCTTGAGTCCTGACAGCTCCCGCTCCTAAGAAAGATTGTGATCTTAGACACTGCCTTCCCCACTCCCCTTATTTGGATATCCCATGGCTATGCGACAGCTGTGCCCCAACTAGCACCCCATGGTGGCTTCCAATAGCAAAACTAATTTGGTTGTGTCATGCTGAGAAATCCATCTTCTAATACAAATGTAACAGATTAGCATACAAAGAATGGACTGCTGTTGACCACAGGGAATAGCAAGACAAACTTTAAGTAGCCTGAACAGCGTGTAGTCACTCCCCTACTGCTGCTGTTTTGTAGAGCATAAGAAGTGGGTGGAGTTGTTTCCAACAATAACAATCAAAGGACCAAAGACCGGACCCATGAGAACTGTGATTCCTCCCTGAGCATACAATAAACCAACTAGGCAATGTTTACCCAAAATAGCAACATAATCTCAGAACCAGCAGTTCCAACATGTAGGTAACTTCCTATAGGTACTCACACTTTTAGGCAGAGATCTATGCAAGGATGTTCAAGGCATTTTTGTATGTAATAGTAAGAGATTGGGAACAACCTAGGTGTTCATCGAGAAGGGAATTGGTCACATCCATTAGGGTACATTGTCACCATGGATGCACGTTCCATGCAGCTGTTAGAAAACAAAGCTGATTTACAGGGACCAACAAATAATAATTTGAAAAACATGGCAGTAAATGAAGTAAGGTATAGAACAGAGTATAGAGTTGGCTACCATTTGTAGATAAAAAGTAGTATATTTATTTGTTGGGTCTTTTTTGGTGCCAGACACTGGAGATTTAGCAGTAAACAAAACAAGCCCTGGCTCCATTTAGCTTACATTGCGATGGAGAGAGACAGACAACACACCAATACACATGGAAATACGTTATATGTCAAGTGCTGATAAAGTCCCATATTTATGCTCGAATTTGGGTGAATCATGTGAATTTGCTGGTAAGTGACCACTTTGACACATAAAGAAGGTGATTTCCAAAGACTTAACCAGATACATACTCAGACAAAATGATGTACAAGAAACAGACAGAAATTCCTCCAGGAAGGAAGCTTAGAAGAAAAACTACTCGCTAGACACGTAGGGGAGCTGATTTACTTTTTGCAATCCCATATGGGTATTGCCTATTCGAAACAAAATATTTTTAAATATGTAATCATTGAAGCACAATAGAGTTGACACACAGAGAGGTAGAAGGTAGGTAAGGATGAAGTGAGGATTAAGATCTAAGAAGAGGTGATGTTTTTTAATGCAAAAGTAGGCAGGTGAGAGCAACACACTGTAATAGAGTATGTGCCACTCAAAACCGTAAGTGCCCTTTTATTTGTGATTCAGCTCAATCCCCAAGGACAGCACAGCCCCTAGGTTCAGACCAGGAATGGCATGATAACGAAGGGGAAGACCTGGGCAGGATGGGGGTCTATTCAGGGCAATAGAGTCTGTGCCTGAGCTCACCTGGGCACCTACCCCACGTGTTCCTCAAGGGTCTTGCTTGCAGGCAGCTCAGTGATATAAGCACAGATTGCAAAACTATGGCTTCCCTTTATCACCCTCAGTGTTCCCAGTGCCTTGCTCAAATGAGAAAGAAAGAAAAAAAAAAAAAAAAAAGGTCAACCTGCCAATCTGGTCTTTCCTGCAATAAGTGAAAATTAATGCATCGTTCCTGCACAGAACAGAAGAGTCCAGGCAGCTAAATCACCTGACCAGAGGCAAACCAAGCAGAAAGAGGTCACGTGGGAACAAGAGGCAGAGACAGGCCAGACGACGGCCAAATGCACAATGAGGTTGGACCTGAGGTTCCTAAAGATGCTGGCCCAGCATTGCATAGTCGCTTGTCTTGGGCCAGACCAAAGCCTAGTCCCCTCTACTCTATGAGTGAGCAGCAAGGCCCAAAGAAACAAGCACAACTTTGAATTCTGTTTGAATTCCTGCTTTCTACTCCCTCAGTACTGTACCCTCAGGCACACAGATGAACATCTCAGCTCCTTTCTCCTTTCTGATAAGGGTAGAGAATAGCAAGGCCTACCTGGTTCATTTCCTCATATTATTATTACCAAGCTGTTGATTTCAGCACATACATCTAGCTTTTACTTTGTACACTAATACAAGAAGAATCCTCACCTAGGTGAGTTTCCACCACCTTATTTTTCCGAGTCCTCCAGAGTTTTCAAGAGAGAAGTTGTTCCACAGACAGGAAAAATAACTAATGGGTACTAGGCTTAATATCTGGGTGCTGCAATAATCTGTACTACAAACCCTCGGGACATCAGTTTACCTGTATAACAAATTTGCACACGTACCCTCGAACTTAATATAAAAGTTTTAAAAAGATAACATTTGGAGTCTGGAGAGCATTAGCAATAGTACCTACCTGTAAAAATTTTGTAAAATTAAATAAGATAATGTATAGAAACTGTTTAATATAGTTCATAGTACTTCATAGGTTCTCAACAAATGTTTCCCACCATTATTATTGCACTGTGAATACTGTGGATTTGTAGCATTAACAAGTGATGACTAGGACTCAGCTAAGACAGAAAAGAGGAGAGGCTACTGAAGGTTCGTGCCTCCACTCCCAGGTACCTGCTGAAACAGGAATGTCTCCCCTTGCTCCTTCAGAATTCTTGCCTTGTCTCTCCAGGGAGGCCATGTATTTATATTGTACTGGTCTCTTCACCAGGACTGCTATGCTGCACAACTCCAGGGAGGCAGCAACCATATTATATCCCGTGAGCATAGTCCTCCACCCCACCCTTCACCTAAAGTTGTGGAACATGGTGTCCTCACGTGCTAAAGGTTCAGGCTTGCTGGGTTATTCCCGTAAAATTTGTTCTCTATCTCAGTCCAACTTTTCATGATGACATCCGAGGCTCCCAGCCACCAATGCTACACTCTTCTTTAGCATCAGTCACCCCACAAATAACTGGGAATAACACTCATCTACCTTCCCCACTCTTTCTTATTTATGAATCAATTTGAAGGTATAGGGTAATATTTGTGCCTGCATTTTGAAGATGGCTCCTATCAGCAATTACAGGTATATGTTAAATTCAGTTTCAAATGCTAAGATTACCTTCCCAGATGTTTACATTAGAAAGAATTCTAGATTTGGAGATAAGTGGACACCAGTTCTCCCCATGAGTATTTAGTAAGGTGCTAAGGAACCTGTGGGATTGCCTGAGTTGTGACTCTTAAGACATTGCAAGTAAAAAGTTACGGCTGACATCAGCATCCAACCATTCTTCTATAAGTAGCAATATTCTATTTCCTTTTGTCTTGGTTGGTCCAGTCAAGGTGTCTACTCTCCCAGGACCAAGGCAGGACCCAACTCAACCAATCAGAGTCATTCTCCAAACATTTCCAACACAGGAGGAAAGACACAAGGTCAGGGCTGATTCACTGACTGCTGTGTGCTGAAGTAACTGCCTGTCAGATCCTCCTTTGTGGATCCCTAGAGAGGCTCTCCTTATTCGTTGCAGAGGCGTGCTTTTTGCAGAGCATCCTTGAAACATGCTAATGAATTATTTTTTAATCTAAGTTAATCAGCGTTGGTTTCATCTACAAGCTGCCCTATTGCAGAACCAGAAAGTGGGAATCTGCTTTGTGGTGGGATGATGTTCACCAAGCATCCTTCAGGGCTGGTTCACCATGATGCCTGTACAAATCCCTGAGCACCTACTGTCTATACCACATACGTAAGTACTTAATCCACATGCTACACCAAACTGCTCATAGTTTCACCCTGTAACTGTTGTCTCTGCAGACAGACAAAAGCTTTTCTGGAGGCTGGAGACCGTATCATAGACAAGAGGTCTTCAAGACTAATGAATCATGAGAAACTATGAAGTGTGATGCAACTAATTAGTTAGAATCCAATTCCAATCAGTGATACTTGGAAATGATTTTGGCTTTTTTTGTAAGTTACAGAACATTCAAGGTCATTTCTATAATACCATCATTCTTACTCATTTACATTCTGAAATGTTTTCTTGAGTGGGAGCAAAAATGAAGAAATTTTTAATGTGTTATGCTTTGTCTTACATATTCTTTAATCCTGTACAGAACAGAGCACAGATTCAATGTTGAATTGAACTGATTATGTGACATCCTGCAAACAATAAAAGCATCATTTTTAAAGAACTTAAAAGGTCCTTCTCACACCTTTTATACCTGATCTCCAGCCCCTCAAGAGAGAAAGGTTTTATTAACGCATTTAACCCTCATATGCTAAATTTCATTTCTAATTATAGGATAACCAAAGGAAGAATGGTTATTGAGCCCAGCCCTTTAACTCAAGAATCACAAATGCAACATCTAGCATGGAGAAGCAGGTAAAGAAAATATGTAAACCTTGTTCAATCGATTCTAAAATGGTGGCCATGTGGGACAGGGCAGAACAATGGCCCCCAGAGGAGTCCATGTCCCAATCCCTGGAACTTGTGAATATGTTACCTTACACGGCAAAAGGGACTTTGCAGATGTGATTAAGGTAAGGCTCTTGAGATGGGGAGAAAGGACATATGAAAGTAGAGTCTGAGAAAGAGATTTGAAGATGCTCTGGTGCTGCCTTGGAAGATGAGGAAGGGGCCATGAGCCAAGAAAATCAGGCAAGGAAAAATCAGTCTCTTCCCCTAGAGCCTCCAGAAAGAGTTCAGCCCTACTAACACCTTGATTTTAGCTCCATGAGACCCATTTCAGCTTTCTGATCTGCAGAACTGCAGGATAATACATTTGTATTATTTTAAGTCAGTAAGTTTGTGGTAATTTATTTCAGCAACAGGCAACTAATACACCATGTATCAACTGCAAACAACTGTTGCCGTTCTAGAATGCTGGCCCAACTTGCCAGTTCTTGGGTGGGAGGTGGTAGAGGAGCAGAATAAATCACTTTTGGGTACTGAGATTAATACCTGGGAGATGAAATAATCTGTACAACAAACCCCAGTGACACGTGTTTACCTATGTAACAAATCTTCACATGTACCCCCAAGCCTAAAATAAAAGTTTCAAAAATCTGAATTTTAAAAAGAAATCTACCTCTAGATAGTTTAGTGAATACTCATTGGATTTTTACAGACTTTGAGGCCCAGGGTGTATCTGTGGGCTGCATTTAGCCCATAGGCTGCCCTTCTTCTTCTGTTCCTCTCCCACGAAAGCCTTCCCCTTGCTTCATCCTGAAGAATGGCCATCCAGCCTCTAAGCATCCACATGATGGCAGCTGACTGCCTTCCTGATCATCATCCCAATAAGAGCTTTAATATTTCAAAGGGTCTGCTCTGAAGCAGAGATAATTTCTCTCTCCCTCATAACTTTTACCCACAGGTCCTACTCTTCCCTGCGGGACAGTAACCAGGGGCTCTTGTTTCTCCTCCACAGGACAGCCCTTCATATGTTTGAAGACTGCTCTCTCATCCTCTCTGCCTTTCTTCCTGAGACCTTCCTGGAATCACAGCTCTTCTCTCTGTGCATTCTGACTGACCCTTCTAAAACGCAAAGATTGGTCCCAACCAGTATCCTCCTGGGTCAGGACCAAGGACAGCGAAACCATGACCACTGATGTGTTTCTTTCCAACTACAAATCATCTAAACGCTGCTTAAAATTATTCATTCTTTCCCCAGGCAAAGAGATTTTCTTTGGTGAGGAGAAAAATTGCTTAAAACGGTTTGACCCACACCTCTCTCTCTGGCCTCCTTCCTCTTCCTAGAAATCAAGCTATTGAGTCAGCTTCTACTCATGCCTGCAATCTCTTGCTCAAGCGTCACTTCCTCAAGGAAGCAATATCAGACCAGCTACCAGTCTGGGTCAAGCTCCTTTGTTGAATGATATTTTCCTTTAGAACATTAAGCTCTGTCTGTAATTATACACAGTTACTGTGACTTCGTTATTTGATGCCTGTGTCCCCCTCTAAATTTATAAGCTCTGTGACAGCAGAGTGTGAGCCTGTATAGCATAGCCCAGCTAATAAACGGGTGGGTGATGAGTTGTGAGTAAATGTGTGGGGGAGCCTGACTTGTCAATATTCTGCCTTATTATCAGAACAAATGAAAACTCCAGTTTTTGGTCATTTTCATATGGTTGGATACCTTCCCCTGCTCAACCTGGTACTTGTAGAATAAATTTTGAAACCTAAATGCAAGACTTCAGTATGTATGTCTCTTAAAGGATACCTTGACAACTTCACCCTGCATTCTAGTTTAGTGACCCATATTTGAAGCTTGATTTCATGGGCCACAATAGGTTCTTTTATCCTGGCCTAATAAATGTAAAAATTTATTAGAATACTTGGGTCTTCATTCATTCTACAAACTTGTCTTGAGTGGCTACTATGAGCCAGGCTCAGAGGGTAGCTGAAGATAAATAGGTAAACAAAGCATGAGCCCCACCCTTAGATTACTCAGTCTAGCAGGAGACACAGAGACATAAATGGACCACTCTGAAACCAAGTGTTCAATGTCATTATAAAGAAAGTTGGGTTCTGTGGTGTAAGTAGGAGTTAACGAGATGAGGATGGCACAGGAATCCCAGACAAAGGGAAACTCATTACCAAGAAATGAAGGTGTCTCAAGAAGTGACAACTGTTTTAAGTCATTTAAACATAGGTCAGAGTGAAGAGAGACAAGCCTGGAAGGCTATGAACAAAGAGACTCATGCAGTGAGTTAAGCAATATGGACTTTATCAACAAGTAATGGGTTATTAACAGGAGCATGACATTTATATTTCAGAAAAAAATCTAGCGTCTACAGGAGGATGAGTGAATAGAAAAGCAGGAGGGAATTAGAAGGTTGTTATAATCATTCAAATAAGAAATAACTGGACAGGTGTAGTGGCTCACACCTGTAATCCCAGCACTTTGGGAGGCCAAGGTGGGCAGATCACCTGAGATTAGGAGTTCGGGATCAGCCTGGCTAACATAGTGAAATTTCGTCTCTACTAAAAATACAAAAATTAGCTGGGCATGGTAGCACAGGCCTATAATCCCAGCTACTTGGGAGGCTGAGGCAGGAGAATCACTTGAACTGGGAGGCGGAGGTTGCAGTGAGCTGAGATCATGCCACTGCACTCCAGCCTGGGCAACAGAGTGAGACTCCATCTCCAAAAAAAAAAAGAAATAACTGGAATCTTACTAAGGGTAGGAGGGAAGAATAGAGAGGAAGAAAAAGACTTCAAAGATCCACAATGTCTATAAAATAGATCTAAGTACAGAGACCTGTGGCCTACCATCGGAGACCTACTTCCAGGTGACTTATTTTAACTCAGTGACACAACAACTAGTTCACTCAAGCAAAATAATAACAAAAATATTTTTTCAAAAAAAGACTCCCTGCTTCTGAATGTGCTTTAAATTTCTGAACATCCTTACATTTGGAAAATCATTTTGCAAGATAGGCAGTTTGCACTAGATTCATTTGCATGTATTTAACATTGCAGTGTAAGCTTTCTCCTAAGCATTTTCACCTGCTTCATCACCCATTGGCTGCATTCCCCCAGCAAACATTTATTGGGAACATACTATTTATGAGGTGATGACAACTGCAGGGGACAGGGAGGTGCAACAACTCAGCCCCTGCAATGAGGGAGTTCACCATCAGTGTGGGAAATGGAGAGCCAAGCAGAACCTCACTAAACCATGTGGTAGGTAGCCAGGCATGGTGGCTCACACCTGTAATCCCAGCACTTTGGGATGTCTAGGTGGGAGGATCACCTGAGGTCAGGAGTTTGAGACCAACCTGGCCAACATGATAAAAACCCATCTCTACTAAAAATACAAAAATTAGCCGGGTGTGATGGCGAGCGCCTGTAATCTCAGCTACTCAGGAGGCTGAGGCAAAAGAATTGCTTGAACCCAGGAGGAGGAGGGTGCAGTGAGCCAAGATCACGCCATTGCACTCTAGCCTAGGTGACAAGAGTGAAACTCCATCTCAAAACAACACAAAACAAAACAAAACAAAAAACACAATGTGGTAGGCATGGGCTGAGCAAGGGAAACCCAGGGTAATGTGAGAGGCACAGAGAGAAGAGGTCCCCTAATTCAGCCTGCAATGGTGCAGTGAAGTGGGGGACAGTCAGGAAAGACACCTTAGATATCTGAGCATTGTTTGGTTTCCCATCTAGTCTGTGGACTTCTCACGGTATGTGTTTCATCTGTCACCCCATCCAACAATCAGCACACGGCTCAAACAAGACAGGGTCAGGTCTCCACTTCATGCACGTTGAATTTCCACACATGTATGGGAAAGAAAAGAAGGACTATTGCCCCACAGATTCACTGCATCTAGTATTCCTAAGGGGCTGCAGCCTCTTGCCAACCACAGACCCATCTCAGTGGACAATGCAACAGGTAAGCATTAAATCAAGAGCTTTGTGAGGGCAGAGAACCCTGTGCCTCCTATCTGGCACAGCATCCCACACCTGGTGGGTACCCAGTAATTGTCCATAGGATAAATGGATAACAACGGAGAGACCAATAATTTACTGTAGTTGGGTTTTTGCAATAGTGTCTCTCCCCCTTTGGGTGATTATTAATGCACTGCTTCTCCACATTAGGGCAAAGTGAGCTCACATCTCTCTTACCTGCTCTCTGGGCCTCCCAGCTTTGACTGGCACAAGTGGGCACCATCCCACTACCCCTCATACTTCTGATTAGTGCAGACCAGAACCACCCCAACCCCACCATCATCACTCACACGAGCAGCAGGTTGGAGCTGGCACAGAAGACAAGCCTCCTACACCTCCTCTGCCAAATCTTCAAATATCATCAGTCACAGTGGAAAATGGCCCCAGGCCACTGCTGCTTAATGGGCCATGATGGATGAACACAGATCTAGAGAAATGATTGTTTACCAACTAAGGGATCAGAGCCGATGGGCCTCTTTCTGTCCTCTGAAGAGCATGTTGCTACTGGGGCAAATGAGTTTGAGTCCAGAGCCAACAATGAGCAGGTGATCAAGCCCCAAGTGAAATGGCCTATAAGCCCCTCATCTTCTGACCACAGAAGCACCATAGGAACATGGAGAGACTGCCCTTTTTTTTAAAAGGAACCTTATGAGGAATACAGATGAAGAAACACATAATCATTACACATTAAGGTAATCATTACACCATGATCAATAGATAATCATCACAAGAATAAATAATCATTACATGTTGTTAAGTGCTACAATGGCAGCATGATAGGGTACTTGATGAGTCTTGGTGGGGGTGGTCAGAGGGGTCATGAAAGAAGGCAGGAGGGGAAATCATTTCTGCACAGGTTATAGTAGCCTAAGTACATGTTCTAGAGCCAAACAGCTTTGGTTGCATCTTGGTTTGTTCGGCTTCTTTCGAGCTATGTTAATGGTGAGTTACTACTCTCTGAGGGTCTCCAAGTGCTCTGTGAAATGTGAACAGTAACAGTTCCCAGGTGTTGTGAGTTGTTGTGAGGGTTGTACAAAAGAACAAGCACAACATAAGAAATGCGTAAGAATGAGCCTGAGACACCATGAGTACTCAGTATACATTGGTCATCATAACCAGGACTGCAAGTACCGCAAGGCCAACGAAGCACTTCCTTTGGGTGCAACATTTAAGAGGATGACAAATGACTCATCAGTCAAGATAAGTAATATTTTAATATGATATTTTTTCAAATCAAAACCAATGCAAAAAAAAAATGCAAAAAGAAAAAAATCAAAATTTCAAATAAAAACAGGATCTGACTCTGTACTTGCCCAACCTGAGTCTCAGCCCTGCTGGATCCTCCAGTATTTCACTAATCATGGAATTCTTGGCATTAATTTCTATTCTCTAAAATATTGCATTGAAGTAGTATTTACCTTGATAACTGAATTGACAGCCTTTCAAATTTTGCACCCAAGGAGGGAGTCTTAATCTCCTCTTCCTTGTCTGTCCTGGCCTTGATACATGGCTTTCCAATTTTTCTACTATGTGAGTAGTTACTTTTATATTTAGAAGAATCAAATGAGATGACTTTTTTAAAGAGATGAATTATTAAAAAGAGACTTGATCAGAAGACATTTAGCTTCGTTTAGGAGGCAAAGCAGACGCACGTGGGCCATTTCAAACAGAAAACCATAAGACTGTATGTGGAAAAGGGCCCATTACATGACACAGCAGTGGGTGTTATAAGAATTCTGATCCCAGCAAGAGAAGAGGAGGCTGGTGTTTTCTAGAAACAGTTAGAAGAGAAGAAGGCAGAGTTTCTGTGGTAGCACCAGAAGACACACACTGGAGGCAGCAATCCCACTATAGTTGATATGACCAGAAGCCCCTGGAGAAGAGTTCACCAAAATGTGAAAGGGGACTCCAGCAGCTGTGCGCTAAGGTGGTGTGGCTCTCAGCTCAGCTCTAGCCTGACCTGCTTACAGATGGCTGAGAGAACCCTAGAGGCTATCTCAGGCTGTCAATGCTGGCGATACTTTTGCCGAGAGAGGTGAACCTCTGGTCCAGCTATTGCTGATGCTGCACGAGGGAAACTCTATCCAGGGAGGTGACTGTACTGGTGCCATGGCACTCAGCTGGGCATGCCTGTACTGCCAGTCACCCCACACACACTATGTACCCCAGCTCTGCTTGCACCATGAAGATGAGCAGGAAAGAAACTCATCTCCCACCCTCACGCAACTCTGATTCTTTAGGTCTCAGACTCTCTGAGTTGCAGACATCTTGGAAATCCTCATTGTCATAAGCAAGAACGCACCAGAGTTACAGCTCCACCTTCCCAATCTGGGCACTGGCTGTGGCCTGCCTTCAGTGACTTTGGACCGTGCCAGTGGCTCAGACCCCACTTTTTCTCCCAAGTTCCCCCAAACCTCAAGAAAAAATATCATTTTGGAAAACATGTTTTTAACAATCATCACCCATTTCCCAATAAGTCCAAGGAGGTGGAGATCTCCAAAATTTAAAAAACAAAACAAAACTGAATCTCGACGTAAGTTTGTGACCTTGAGCAAATTGCAGGATCTCTCTGTGCCTCAGTTGCCCCATCAATAAAAAGAGGGAAGTCACCTCACCGCTAACATTTCATTAGTAAAATAAGGACACTAACAGTACCTTCATGTGTGGCAAGTATAAGAATAAAATAAGATACAAGCATTCAACAGTGTCTGGCATATGACAAGCATTTGATATATGAGAGCTACTGTTTATCATTGTTTTATAATTATCACTATTATTAAGTTGTAAAAATTAGAATTAGATTATGCATGGAAAACATCTATCACAGTCTGGCATACGGCAGAGGCACAATAAATGGAAAATATCATCACAAGGATAGCAGGGAGGAAATGTTTAATCTGTAAGCATTTCAAAGAGGGAAGCTAAAATAGTATTTCTAAGCAAAAATGTGTGGACCCATTTTAATGAAAAGATAAAACATGTTTTTAGTTAGCAGCATTACTTGTACATAAACAATTTATCTACCCAAGGTTAGAAAACAGTGTGCTCTTAGTAGATTAAATCACCCCTGCCCAGTACCCCAGTGCCTCTTTACTACTCATTTGTTTGGCAAGTGCTTTCTTCTGAGATTGCAGCCAGGTCTGTGTCAACTCAGTGAAGGTTTAGGACTACCGGAGTCAGAAGGAGTGATCCTGGATTCATCTTACATTGATTTCCTGGCTGACTTAGAAATGGCCCTAGAGTAGATATGTTGACCAAAGGGTACCAACTTTCCATTATAAGGTGAATAAGTTCTGAGGATGGTGACTACGGTTAATAATATTGTACTACACACTTGAAATGTGTGAAGCGTTAGATCTTAACTATCCTCACCACATACACAGACACCCAAAATGGTAACCAACAGTGGTGACAGATGTGTTAATTAATTCGATGATGGTAATCATTTCACAGTCTACACACTCTTCAAAACATCACATTGTACACCTTGAATACAAAACACTTTATTTGTCAGTTAAACCTCAATAAAGCTGGGAGGAAAAACAGAGTATCTCAAAGAAATGAAAAGACGGACCGGGCGTGGTGGCTCATGCCTGTAGTCCCAGCACTTTGGGAGGCTGAGATGGGCGGATCACAAGGTCAGGAGTTTAAGACCAGCCTGGCCAACATAGTAAAACCCCATCTCTACTAAAAACACAAAAATTAGCAGGGCATGGGGGCATGGGGGCGGGTGCCTGTAGTCCCAGCTACTTGAAAGGCTGAGGCAGGAGAATCGCTTGAACCCAGGAGGCGGAGGTTGCAGTGAGCAGAGATCACGCCACTGCACTTCAGCCTGGGTGACACAGCGAGGCTCTGTCTTAAAAAAAAGAAAAGACAAGACTCCCTAGCTCAGGGCTCACAATCCGAAACTACGAAATTGTACTTTTTCCCCATGGGTGGTTGGTTCAGAACATTTAGTCTCAGGTCTTACGGGAAACAGAGACTGAGAGGCTTGCTATGTTGCCCAGGCTGGTCTCAAACTCCTGGGTTCAAATGATCCTCCCACCTCAGACTCCCAAAGTGCTAGGATTACACGCATGGGCCACCGTACCCAGCCTATAGGAAACTCTTTAATAGACCCTGCTTTGGGCCAGAAACTTGGGCCAATGGGATTCAATGGAGGGCGACAAGAAGAGGAAGAAAGAAGCAGCCTCATGCCATCCAGGCTGTGGAGCCCACTATGTGGCATCACAAAATCTCACAGTTTCAAGGGGTCTCATCAAACTGTTTGGTCCAAGCCCTGCTTCTCTGCGAGTCACTGAGGATGCATGCAAACTCCCTTCACAATTTCAGATGCAGTTTTGGCCTCTGGGGGCTGCTCACACCTTTCCTTCCTGCCACGGGGACTGACTTCCTTATTTTCTTCTCTATCTACCATCCAGCTAAGTGTTCTAGAGAATTTATGAATCCAGCATCTGATTCAACAAAGGGGTTTCCTGAGTCCCCTAGGAAGAAGAGGGCCTTCTCTGGGGCACAGGAAGAACAGAAAAAGCCCTAAGCTGAGACCCAAGACACCAGGTACTAGATCTGACTCTATCACAAACCCAATCTCTATGGTCCTCAGCTTCCCAGCCTGCAAGAAATCAGAACTGGGAATAATTCCCAAAGCCTCCTTAAAGGATGGTTTTAAGTGAACTAATGGGTGTAAACACTCAAAGTCCACCTCAAAGGCTGAACTTTAATTCCACGTAGGCACCTTCCAAAAGTGCAGATGCAGGAGGCCCACTCCAGAGCAATTAGGTCAGAAAAGCTTTCTGTGGATGCTCACATGCATGCAAGGGTAGGAGCCACTAAGCAACAGAAACATAAGGTGGTGGAAAAGTGTTGTGAGCAAGAAGTGCCAAAGTTTGGTCCATGGACTTGTTAGTTATGGGTCCACAACACGATAAATACAGAAATTAAGAATAAGCATTTAGAAACTTTTATACCAATGCAGCATTACTGCAATGTCCAAACACAAAATCATTTTTCTAGTAATTATTTTTTCATTGTGTGTTGCCAAAGTATCTGACAATAAAGAATTAATCATTAAAAGAAACAAACAAAAATGTGGAGCCCACCACTGCTATTTGAGAAGATCTAGGGTGGTGGAAAGAGATTAGCCTTGAAGTCAGGTGAGCCTCTATCCAGACCCTGACTCTACCCTTTACTGGCTGCCCATACTTGCATACTCATTGAAACTCTTTGGGCTCAGTTTCTTCATCTGGAGAATGCGAATTCTCATACCTACCCTACATAATTTTTCCAAGAAGTTCAGAAATCAGTTGCATAAAAGACCACCTTTCACAGTGTAGATGATCAATAAATATAAAAGGGAGTTCTGCATATTATGATTTCAATACAAGGTGGGAGTTCAGTACATGAGGCTGCAGCTGTGTGTGCAATAAATGTAAAATTAGAATTTTCCATATTGAATTTCTAAAAAACCAAGGAGAACATGAACTCTGGATTCAAGAGAGTTGTACTAGCTAAATAATACAAGATTAATTAATTGTTCTGATTCTCAGCTGCAAAATGAGGATAAATAATCATGGTGCTGCCTATGATGTTGTAAGGACAAGATAAAAATAAGTATATATAAGGCCGAGGTGGGCGGATCATGAGGTCAGGAGACTAAGACCATCCTGGCTAACACAGTGAAACCCTGTCTCTACTAAAAATACAAAAAATTAGCTGGGCGTGTTGGCGGGTGCCTGTAGTCCCAGCTACTCGGGAGGCTGAGGCAGGAGAATGGTGTGAACCCAGGAGGCAGAGCTTGCAGCAAGCCAAGATCACACCACGGCACTCCAGCCTGGGTGACAGAGGGAGACTCCGCCTCAAAAAAAAAAAAAAAAAAAAAAGTAAGTACATATAAAGCACCAAGCATAGTGCTTGGCCCATGTTAAGGGCTCAGCAAAAAGCATTATTTTACTATAATTATGATCATTATTACCACTGCTACTCCCTCGCCAGGTATAGCAAGGATCCTACCTGTACCAGCTCCAACATAAAGAGCCACAGTACAGAGGCTGGACAGACAACTGAGATGCTGTAGGTCTTGGTCAGGCCCTTGCACTTCTCCAGGCTGTGCATGATGTCACCACGTTCCCGGCTTCTTCCTCTCACCTCCAAGTTTGTGCTAAACAGCTTACCAAGCAGCTTCAGACTCATCAACATCTAATCAGCCCTAATTGGCTGCAATTCAGCAGGAGGAGTCCTTTCGGGGGTCAGATGACTGCCAGAATCCCCAGAAGCAAGCCCACAGCCTTTGGAGAGCAGCCACTGGGTGGGTGGGAGAGGGAAGACCACAACTGGGTCCCCTAAGCAGCCTGTACCTTCCCAGCTCTAAGGCAGCCATGAGACCTCGGTAGTGAATGAATGGATTGGTCAAGCACGGCTCTATTCAACACATATTTATTGAACATCTATGTTGTGTCAGACTCTGCCGTCCTGGAATCCTTCCTGGATGGCCCTGTGAGGAGAATCTACTATTGCTCCCATTTTATAGCAGAGGAAAATGACTCCCAGAAAGGTGAAGGACTTGCCCAATATCCCAGCAGCTGGTAAATGCTGGAGCCAGGATTCTCACCCCAGCAGTCTACCGCAGACTCCAAGCTCCTCGCCACTCAGTGAAGTGTGATACATTCCCCCAATTACCAATGGTAGAGTTTGAAAAGGGAAATAAAAAGGAAGCTGAAATCCATATTGACAGCAAAGAGAGGGAGAGGATTGACAGGAGCAGAAGCAAGTCCTTTCTGAGGAGATGATGGATAATAATGAGAAATAGCCAGCCAAGGAAGGAATGAGGGGAAGAGCATTCCAGGCTGAAAGAAAAGCATGTGCAAATGCCCCAAAGCAGGGGAGACCATGGGGTTGTCAGGAAACTGAGACAGCGTCGATGGGGCTGGAGCAAATGAGGAGGCTGCCAAAGGTCAATGTCCATCAAACTCGTTCAGGACACTCTGAGTGACCTTAGGCTGCATTCTGCCCCATCCTCTCCACTTCTCTGCTCAATGAACTCGCTGTCCCAAGCAATGGGGATCATCATGCTGTGTGACCTTGGGCAAGTCACTTCACCTCTCTGAGCCTGTTTTCTCACTGGTAAAATGAAAGTAATGGTCATAATACCTATCTCATAATACCTCACACAGAACACGTTGCTGTTCCTCCATGTCCCACTTTGACACCTCTAGAAATCTCTTCCCTCTGTCTAGAATGTCTTTCCCTATATCCTTCACCTGTGGAGGTTTTACTGTGATTACATGAGGCGCACGTGCAAAACACCATAGCATCTAACATATAGCAGGTGCTTGGTAAATATGTGTTGAATAAGTGAATACAAACTCCCCAGCAGAACAGAATGCAAACCTTGATTTCCAGCTCAGCCTTACACATGCATACATACACACATGCATGCAGTCACACACATGCATATTTGCATGCACATATATTCACACACACATGCGTGCACACACATGCATATGTGCATGCACACATATTCACACATACACGCACACACGCAAGCACGCACATACGTGCACCATCCCAGCCACACAGAACATCTTGCTGTTCCTCCATGTGCCACCTCGACATCTCTACAAATCTCTTCCCTCTGTTTAGAATGTCCTCCCCTATCTCCTTCACCAGTGGAGGTTTAGCCTCCCTTTAAAGTCCAGCACTGATGCTAGTTTAATTTTCCTCTACATCCCTACAATATTTCATAAACAAAAAATAAAACATACATTCTTGCTGCACCAAAGTCTATTTCCCAGCCTCTCTTCCCTCACCTCAGACTGAGTGCTTCCCCATAGCAGGTCTTATTCTTCTCTTCGGTCTGAACACTTAGCACAGTTGCTGACATTTTGAGGATGATAAAGAAGTATTTGGTGACTGAATGAGTGCATGAATACCTGGGAGCTGTTTTTCCATAAATATATATTCCCACAGTTCTCTTCCTATCAGTCAATGAACAAGCACTTAATAAGACCCCATTTATTTTGAGTATTATGCCAGCTCTTTCGGAGAAAAATGACAACAACAACACTGTTCTTAAGAAGTGAAAATGTGGCCTAAGAGAGGCACCACTAGAAAGTTCTACACACGCATAAGCAGCATGACTACCACACCTGGTATACCAACGTCTACCAGGGATAAACTCCTCAGTTTGTAGATTAATACATGAATCTAAAGGAGAAAATCCTACTAATCAGGGTGATAGAGCTTAACTTTCTTGCTTAAACAACCTGAGATGATCAGCCAGCCTTCCCAAGCCCATAAAAAGAGGGCTCTACCAAAGAGAAGTGAACCACCTGATATTGAGATCGTAGATTCCAACTGAGTCCACTCAGGCTGATCCTAGACCAAGTTAGCAACAAACAAAAAGAGGGCCACAGCTGCCCCCAGTGTTCAGCTGCATTCCCAAGCTAGAGAACGAGGCGCTTCCAAATCTGGAATAACTCACCCAAATGAGGCAGGGCTCTATACACAACACACAAGCAAAATACATTGAACAAATATTACATAATCTATTTTCTATAGTGGTTGTGTCTGTGTATATGCGGGAACATTCAGGTATGGTTTTTACAATGACCCTTCGAAGTGGGTATTATAACTACAACTTTATAGGTGAGAAAACTAAGGTTGAGAGTTGATTACTAACCTGGCACAAATCTTAAAACCAGTAAGAGAACCTATCAGGATTTGAACACCAATATGAGACCATTTTCTACTCTCACTGCTGATGTGAGTACTAAGTCCTCATTAACTGGTGATGAAAGAAATAAATGTGAAGGAATTAAAACACCAGAAAGAGCCTTCTGGTATTTCATCTCATCTTGGTTCAATAACCTCTTGTGAGAAGGAAGTTTTCAGTGCGTGTCGCTATAAATGGGCATGACTGGCTTGCCAGCTGAACCTACAGACAGAAATAATGTGAGAGGTCACAAGTCCACTCATTTGCACTGGCCTTCCAAAGAGTTTTGTCATGCTATGTCTCAGTTAATCCTCCAGTAGCACAGGGAGGTGGGCATGGGCACCATTTTACATACAGAGAAAACATCCCAAAACATTGCAGGGATGACACATATTTATTAAGGCATGAACCTTAGGCCAGGTACATCACATATTACGCCATTTAATCCAATCATATGAGCTGTCATTGTGCCTCTTGTTCAGAAGAACAGGTTGGGGTTCAGAGAGGTTAAATGACTCATCCAAAGTCATATAGCTGGTCATCAGAGCCAGAATTCCAATCCAAAGACATGTTCTTAAGAACCGTGGCATTCGCCTCTCCCTAGGACACACGAGGGTGCAAATCGAGCCCATGAGGCTTCCATCAGCTATCTACCAGTTCATTTGGATTTTTGGCTCATTGCAGACTAATGGAAGCACAAGTGGTCTCACTGATGTCATGCACCTTTTTTTTGTTTGTTTTTTGTTTTTTGAGACGGAGCACTCTGTCACCCAGGCTGGAGTGCAGTGGCACCATCTCAGCTCACTGCAACCTCCGCCTCCCAGGTCAAGCAATTCTCCTGCCTCAGCCTCCTGAGTAGCTGGGATTACAGGTGCGTACCACCACACCCAGCTAATTTTTGTATTTTTAGTAGAGATGGGGTTTCACCGTGTTGGCTAGGCTGGTCTCAAACTCCCAACTTCATGATCCACCCGTCTCGGCCTCCAAAAGTGTTGGAATTACAGGTGTGAGCCACCATGCCCGGCTGATGTCATGCACAGTTTTAAGCAAAAATGTATTTCAGTCTCAGCTAAGTTATATCCTTACCACCTTTTCTCTGTCTCCCATTGCTGCTTAGAGATCACAAAATATGCCAAGATGGGTCTGGCTTTTAGAGACTCTCATTTTGCAGACCCATTCAAGCCATGGATTTAGAGTAGTGTCAAGATGAGAAGCCTAAACAACACAGAGAAGGCCCACGTTCAGCCATAACTTCCCACTCACTCCTCACTGAAGAGGTAGGCACAATAGCTTTCCCACGGCTTCACAATTACATCAAGTAAGAGCTGCTGGATGGCATGAGAGACCACATGTAGACATAGAATGGCTATCTGGTTGGCTGGCTGCTCATTTTTTGAGCAAATAAAATAAGCACTAAATTCAAAACACAGCCTCCCACCAAATCATCCAAAAATTTTTTAAATGAATTATTTTAAAAAGCATAGTTGCAATGGAGATAAATCACGGAAGAGTCAAAGAGGAGAGAAAAAGGAGTAGGAAGAGGGAAGAGAGGAATCAAGAGATGAGAGGAGATGGAGAGGAAAAGGGAGGAAAGAAGAGAGGAACAAGTGAAGAAGAAAACTGAAAGAGGTGTCAGGGAGATGGGAGGGGCTAAAAAAACTGGAGATTACTAATGATGCAGCTGAATCATAAAACGATCATGTTTATAGGAAACTTGTGGTTCCAGGGTTTAACAACAGGTATTATATTATATTTTTAATTTGCCAGATCAGGGAAGCAGCAGGGTCCTTTTTTTTTTTTTTTTTTTTTTTTTTTGAGATGGAGTCTTGCTCTGTCATCCAGGCTGGAGTACAGTGGCATAATTACAACTCACAGCAGCCTCAACCTCCTGGGTTCAGGGATCCTCCTGCCTCAGCCTTCCAAGTAGCTGGGACTATAGGCCTATGCCACCATATCTGGCTATTTTTTGCGGGAAGAGACAGGGTCCCCCTGTGTTCCCCAGGCTGGTCCTGAACTCCTAGGCTTAAGTGATCCTCCTGCCTTGGCCTACCTAAGTGCTGGAATTACAGGCATGAATCACCATGCCTGACACAGCAGAACCTTTGAGACATATTTAAGCAAGGAGGCTGGAATATCTTCTAATTTGACTCCAGGGAAAATATAATTTTTTCTCACAGATGAAAATAAAGACGCCAGAGCGGGGTCCACTCAAGGATACGGATGTGAGCCATCCCCTGCCTCCCTGTATTGGCTGGCAGTGACAGGTAGGCTAGGGGATGCAAAATCTCACAGGCAGAGATGCAGCCTTGCTTCAGAGAAATCTTACTGCAAACCCTGGAGACCAGACTTTAGACAGGATTGCAATGACATTATGTATCTGAGGCAGTGGAAGTTTCCTTTAAAGAAAACATGGGAGGCAAGTGGCTTGAGGAAGTCAGGCACAGCAAGCTTGGTAGCCAGCGTTCTGGAGCCAACCTCAAGGCAGCCTCTTTGACTCACACAATACTATCTGGCTACATCATCACTGTTCTCAGCCCAACCTTCCTCCTGGCTGTAGAATCTCTATATGTTCACTATAGAAAAAAAATATCCAGAGCATAAGGATGCAGAAAGGACTTCCAGAATCCCCGCACTAGAGGTAACCACTTGGACACAGGACTGGTTGGAGGTTGAGAGCCGAAGTCAAATACCAACTTAGGTTCTCACTAATTGGATGAGCTGGGGCAAGTCACGTCACCTTCCTAAGCCTCAGTTTCCTCCTGTACATAACAGGAGTGATAAAAAGTAGCTCCCTCATGGTATTATTGTGAAAAATAAAATAAAATGCTTGGTGCACTGTCCAGCATGTACAGGGAATCTATTGCTATTGTTTATTATTGTTACTAACAGCATTAGATGCATTTCCTTTTTCTGCATCTTGAAGGTAGTCTATGCAATGTACCCAACATAGCCTGAAGGATATTCCCAGCCATTTAAAAAAAAAAAAAAAAAAAAGCCCTTCCTAAATTTAAATTCGAACTTCAGATCACTTCGCCCTCTGATTTAAGGAGGGCATTGGGTCCGTCTCTAACTCTCCCTTTCTGTCAACAGAAGAACATGGATCTGCTCCATTTGCTGCACAGTCAAGCTGGGGGGCACTGCAGAGAACAAGGAAAGACGACCACCACCAGCAGACGTGGGCCATGGCAGCTCTTAACAATGGCCCCAGGAAAGCCCAGTAGCTCCACTCAGTGAGAAACATGCCAAACAAGAACCAGGTCTGTTTTTCTAACACTTCCTCCCACTCCCCAAAAATGCAGAACTTGAAAACAGGTGCTTTCAGATTCCTCGTTTCAGGTGAAGGAACCTCAGGAACATGTGCACTTCCAGTCCCCTCTCTTTCTCATCACAGAAACAATCATGTTCTCTCCTATACCACCTGCCTGTTCTCAAGTGGACCCTCCCGTGAAGATGGCTCTATTTCAAATCAAAACCCCATTGCACCGCCACCCAAGGCCTCCCTTTTGCCTTTCCCTAATCCACTTTTTGCCTAGTGCTTATTATCAGCTGACACATTAAATACTTGTTATGTCTGTGTTGGCCTCTGCTCACACACAGACAACAGGTTTATTGACTGCTATATCCCCAGCATGCACAACCCATTGAAGGCTCAAGTAGTATTTGTTACATGAGAAAATAAGCTGTTTATAGCCCTCCCCAACACCTAGCATCCACAAAAAGGTGTAAGGGACCTTATAAAGGAGTTGCCCATATTATAGAGGAAGAAACTGAGGCTCAGAGAGAACGGATTTTTCCAAGCTCACATAGCAAAGTTTAGCATCTCAGCTATCAAGAAAACCCAAGTATTACCGTTAGAATATAGTGAATGTCCCCCCTGCCAGTGCTCCAAGGAATGTTCTTCCTGCCTTGTCTCAGCCACAGCCACAGCGTCATAGGAGCATGGCTGCCAGTCCTGGGTCTGCATTTATTAGCTGAGTGAGGTTGGTGTCTCTTTCAGTGACTCCATCTAGCCATATGCAAAATAAGATGATAAATCCTGCTCTTACTACCTTCCAGTGCTGCTCTGGACATCAGTGGAATATTTTGGAAATTTCCTTGGCTTCTGATGGTGGAAAGGGAACCCAGTGAGACATGAGGAGTCCTTGCTGGTGTATTACCTAAAGTGAGTGCTGGAGTTGGTGAGCTTTCAGCATGGGCTGGCCTGGTGCCTCTGCGACTTCCCATCCAGACACTGTCCCTACCCTTATTCGTCACAAGCAAGGGGATGTTGATGCAGTAAAGGACTAAACCAGAAATGTTGCTGCACCCACCAACCAAGTGCTTCCTCTGCCCTGCGTGCTCCTCCTCTCTCCTCCCTCATCCAAGACACTCCGAGAAGCACCCTTGTCTTTTGGGCAGATCCCTTTCCACCCTCAAGCTGTCCCCACCGCCTTGGCCTGGACTCATCTCTTCAGGGAACCTCTCCTTCTACATCTACCTGGCTTCTCCCAGAACAGTGCAAGATGCTGGGGACTTATTACAAAGTGCTCTGAAGGATGTTGCCAAGTGTCTCTAGTTTTTTGTCAAGTCACTGAAAATGCCGGCATCATCCTTGATCAATGACATATGTTCTACGTGTGCCCCATGCCAGGTCTGTGCTGAGCGGTAAACAATATGTCACTTACTGCTTGTAGCAACTCTATGAGGCAGGAACTGTGATTGTGCCCATTTCAAAGATGAGCAAACTGAGACACACAGAGTGTTTTGTTAAATTCCCCCAAGTCTCACAGTCAGTAAGTGGCAGAGCAATGATTCAAAAGCAGGTATCTGGCATAGTAGGGTAAGAGCATGGTGGTGATGGCTATGGGTCCAAAACAAATGTGTGCTTCCATTTACATAGCGTGGCATTGTCACCGGGAGGCAGCTGCCCAGTCATGGACACTTCCCAGCACCTCTGCATCTGGGTGTAGCCATGTGACTTATTCATCCAACAAGATGTAGACCAGAGTTTTGGAGAGGTAGGACACCCTTTCTTCTCTCCTTCCTGCCTCCACTGGCTGCTTGCAGAAAATCCTAAGTTATTAGAAGATGGCAGAGCCACAGGATAGTAGAGACTGAGTTCTTAAATTCCCCAGAGAAGCTGCCTGCTGACTCCAGGAATACCCACCACTGGACCATCAGGTTAGCAAAAAGTAAGTTTTGCTGTTAAGCCAGAGGTCAGCAAACTTTTCTGTAAAGAGCTAGAGAGCAAATATTTTGAGCTTTGCAGGCCATGCAGTCTCTCTCACAATGGCTCGACTCTGTCATCATAGCATAAAAGTTTTCTTAGACGATCTGTAAACAAATGGGTGTGGCTGTGTTCCAATAAAGCTTTATTTGCAAAAACAAACAAAGGCTCAAATTGGGCTGGAGAACCATAGCTTGCCAAATCTTGTGCTAAGGCATTAAAATTGTGCAGGAATTATTTGTTATTACAGCTAATGTTAATCAAGTAATATAGGAAAGGGGGAGTCCTCTTTGGTTTCCTTCTTAGTCTTCTAATCATCCACAGCCATATGCAAACGGATCTCACTTTCCCAACTCCGTTGTTTCTCCCCAGAGCTGGAGTGGCCCTCTTTCTGTCCCCACTGAAACCATTTATCTATGGAAAACTGGAAGACAGAGTCTACAAAAAGAGCACTATACCTCCCCACCCCAATTGCACACCCTTTTTGTTGTTATTGTTGTTTTGTTGTTGTTGGTTTTGTTTTTTTTTTTTTTTTTTGGCGACTGAGTTTCGCTCTTGTAGCCCAGGCTGGAGTGCAATGGCACAATCACGGCTCACCGCAACCTCCGCCTCCCAGGTTCAAGCCATTCTCCTGCCTTAGCCTCCCAAGTAGCTGGGATTACAGGCATGCACCACCATGCCTGGCAAATTTTTGTATTTTTAGTACAGACGGGATTTCTCCATGTTGGTCAGGCTGGCCTCAAACTCCTGACCTCAGGTGATCCTCCCGTGTTGGCCTCCCAAAGTGCTGGGGTTAGAAGCGTAAAAGCTGCAGTCATGTAGACTCAAAAGAAAAACAGTATTTAAAAAAAGAGAACAGGAATGCTGTATAAAACATTAAACAGTAAAACAATGCAGCACTTAAAAGTTAATGCCCCAATATTTATTTTGGGGATACGGCACATGTCTCACCTCATCTGTAACTAACAAGTGTCCTGCCTTATTTATGCAGTGGCTTCTTCGTGATGTGCGCAAGACAGCCGGTTAAAGTAGAAACTCAGACCTGGCGCAGTGACTCACACCTGTAATCCCAGCACTTTGGGAGGCCGAGGTGGGGTAGATCACCTGAGGTCAGGAGTTCAAGACCAGCCTGGCCAACACGGTAAAACCCCGTCTCTACTAAAAATGCAAAAATTAGCTGGGCATAATGGTGCACGCCTATAATCTCAGCTACTCGGGAGGCTGAGACAGGAGAATCGCTTGAACCCAGGAGGCAGAGGTTGCAGCGAGCTGAGATTGAGCTACTGCACTCCAGCCTGGGCCACAGAGTGAGACTGTCTTAAAAAAAAAAAAAGAAAAAGAAAAAAAAAAAAAAAGAAAAAGTATATATATACAAAAAGAAACTCAATGGAGGCTGCAGCGTCCTCGAAGTTTATCACTGATGATGGAAAGCAAACATGAGCAATATGCAAGCTGAGCTGCCTATGGACGGGAAGGGATCATTTTCAGAGACGTTTCAAGTCATCTTCATGTTCTTGGGTGATTTTTTTAAAAACCATTAAATGTTATACAACTCTCATTTCTCTCGTCCTTCAATATTACTGCATTTCTCTCATCATTCAATATTACTGTCAGTTCTGGCAGAAAATATAATATACCCCTGCTGAGTTTCCTACGCCCTTCTCTGCTCCAGACCATGTTGTGGTTGTAGGAATAGCATGTGCACAGCTGAGACACTGTCTCCTTGGAAGGCACCAAAGTCGTGTGGCTGTTGTGTCCAGTCACGTGCTCAGACTTCACCCCTGCTATGGGGATGAGGGCAAGGGTATTGGTTTTGGTCTCCTGCCTGCACTTACTCTTGTGCTGGGGGTTAAGATGCTACCTGAAAATCCACGCATCCTGGAAAGGTCTCACACAAGAATCAGGCGTGTTCAGACAGAAGGGTTTTGTTGTTGATGTTTTCTACTTGCATTCTGTGTTAAGCCCAAGACTTTTTATTTTGTGTTTTCTTACATTGATGAGTTATAAGGGGACTCCCTCATCTTTATCTTCTTTTTACCTTCTTTGCTGAATCTCTGCTCTCTGGCCAGGAGTCATTACATAGAAACTTGAGTGCAGGGTGATCATCTATTAACTCAGCAAATTGACAGCTACAATCTCAGATACTATTTAAGGCTTCAGAGATACAGCAGTGAGCAAAATTGCTGTCGAGGTGCCCACATTCTAGTGGGAAAAGCAATAAATAGATATATTACTTGTTGCCCTAAAAAAGTGAAAAATAAAGCTTCTTTGGTATGTCTCATGCACCATCTAGGGGATAGGCTCTGCCATACTGGCTGCTGACTTGTTAAAATTGCTACTGTCACGAGGCCAGGGAGAAATCTGAACTCTGGAAAGTGGTGTGGGGGCCCTAGAATTTGAGAAGAGAAGAAGCCTACACTGGAATCACCACTTAGTTCACGTCACTTCCCAGCTCTGGCTTCCAATGGCCTCTTCTCACCCTCCGAATAACATACACAAATCCTCAATGTGGCCTTTATAATCTGCCGCTTTTAATCCTTCTCTGCAGCCACACTGACTTCTATGATGGTCTTCAAACACCCTGAGCCTGTTCTCACCTCAGGGTCTTTGCCATTGCTCTACCGCCTCCTGCAAAGCCCTTCCCCCGGATATTCACATGGCTGTCCCCTCACTTCAAATGTCAGCACAAGAGGTCTTTCCTGCCTAAATGGCAGCCAATATGCTCTATTCTCTTGCCCTGCTTTTAGGTATTTCTTCCCAGCCATATTGCTACCTGACACATTCTTTCATTTGCTTGTCTATTTGCCATCTCTGTCCTTGTACTGAAATGTCATCTAAGGCAGGGGCTTTGTCGTGGTCAGTGCTGTGTTCCTGGCACCCAGCACAGAGCCTGTAGACAGTGGTGCTCAGTAACTACCCAAGGAATGGTGAATGCTTCTTAGCAACTGTAACTTATTGCCCGCTCTCCTCTCCCCTGCAGCCGGTTCTCCACGTGGCCACCAGAGGATGCTTTTGCAAGGTAAATCTGATGTTCACCACCCTCCACCCTGGCTTTAAAATCTTCAGTGGTTTCTTTCTGCTCTTACAACAAAGATGCAACACCCAAATGTGGCCTGGGGGTCTCAGCACGGTCCTGCTCTGACCTCTTCACTCTTCCCCTCGAAGCACCAGGGTCTTCTCAGGCAATTTTTTTCACATCAAACAATTGCTATGATCCCTCCTGCCACAGGGTCTATGCCCAGTCTGTTTCTACTTCCTGAAATGCTCTTCCCTTCCCTCTGTCACCGGCCCTAGTCTTCACATCTCAGCTTCAGCCCATGTCCTCAGGGAACCTTCTCTGACCTTCCTGGGTGGGTCACACAGTACTTATTACAGTGCATCGCATTTACTTGCATGATACTTTTTTGAAATATCTGCCTACCCCTCTAGACTGTCAGATTCACATGAGCAGAAAGAGCACCTGGTTTTGGACCCCATTTTATGCTGAGCCTAGCACAGAGTCGGCTTTCAAGAAATCCATGAACAAATAACTAAAGAAACCTTCAAACAAGCTACTTCAAGCTGGTTGAGGCGTGGGTAATGATGGTTAGGCCACAGAGACATGGGGGACCTCAATGAGATAAAATAGATGATACTTTATAAATACCAATTGGCACACATTGTACAAATTAAGCAATTTTTTAAAAATGTAGGTCTTGCAGCCATCCCATTACTGGGTATATACCCAAAGGATTATAAATCATGCTGCTATAAAGATACATGCACACGGATGTTTATTGCAGCACTATTCACAATAGCAAAGACTTGGAATCAACCCAAATGTCCATCAGTGACAGACTGGATTAAGAAAATGTGGCACATATACACCATGGAATACTATGCAGCCATAAAAAAGGATGAGTTCATGTCCTTTGTAGGGACATGGATGCAGCTGGAAACCATCATTCTCAGCAAACTATCGCAAGAACAGAAAACCAAACACTGCATGTTCTCACTCATAGGTGGGAATTGAACAATGAGAACACTTGGACACAGGAAGGGGAACATCACATACCAGGGCCTATCATGGAGTGGGGGGATGGGGAGAGGGATAGCATTAGGAGATACACCTAATGTAAATGGCGAGTGAATGGGTGCAGCACACCAACATGGCACATGTATACATAACAAACCTGCATATTGTGCACATGTACCCTAGAACTTAAAGTACAATAAAAAAAGAAACTGGGTCTACCCACCTCTAAGCCTTTCATCTAATTTGATACCTTCCACAGAGATACCTTGATCCAAACCCCACCTCTGCTGAGTTTCTTTCAGCACTTTTTGCATTATGAAAACTCAGTATCTCATTGGATCTTCTCATCAAACCAGTAAGCCAGACATTTGCCATGTGTTCCAAGTGCTTTATATACATTAACTTTCAGCCCTTGCAACCCACCTTCAAAGGTAAATACTATCATTATCCCCATTTCACAGATGAGGAACTGAGGCACGAAGGAAAATGAAAACTTTCCAATAGGCACACACCTAGAAAGTGGTGGATTCAGGGTTGAACACAGACAGTTTAATGCCAGTCCCCACTCTAAGCCATTAAACAACAGTGGTGGAGCACACACCAATAAAAAATGGGGAAACTGAGGCCCAGAGATGTTTCATCACATGTTCTGCCTGACTCCCAGCTGGAACTCTTAACATAAGGCTCTGCTCATGTGAAAGAGATCAGTGTCCTCACCCAGTGGAGAGTTAGTCCTTACCAGTGTCCTAACCAATGGAGAGTTTCTTGTGACCGTATATCTAGTGCACTTACTCAGTGGAGAGCTGCTCGAACCCATGACCATACTATGTCTTTTAGCACACCAGGCTCCTGGGATACCACAGGTGCCCCAGCTGATTTGCACCTGTGGGCAAAGTTTGCCCTGTATTCCTGGGCACATGATTATACCTATATTGGGGTACATTTCTGTGACTTTCTCAGATGCATGTATCTGATACTCCCATCTACCAACCTTGAACTGTTGTAATTCCATTCCATCAACATTTACCAAGCAAGACTGTACCACATGGAACTCTGCAGTGAGCACAGGTTACAGAGTGAGGCTTTGGCCAAATAGGTCTGGGTTCAAATCATTCATTAATTTTGTTAATATTGTAGAGTTTTGGCTGTATGATGAGCCTGTGTTACACACTCGGGATACCAAGGTGAACCCAGGAAACACAGGTGCCACTATCAGGAACCCAGATCCTGGAGGGGGAGACAGACACTAAACACATCAACAAGCAAGAAAATTGGCAATTGTGATACAAGCTATGATGAAAATAAACAGGATGACGTGATAAAATGAAACTGAGAGTGAGGGGTTGGAGAGATCTTTAGAACAGGGCCATGATCTTCTCCCCATCAAGCCGAATGTCTTTGGGCAAGTCTCATAATCCCTCCAAACTTGTTTCCAAATCTATTCGTGGTGACGGTAAATCTCACGGCACATGTAAAATGCTCAGAAATGCAAGCTATGCCTTTCCTGAAGCCAGGCACCAGGCATTCAGGTGTGAACAAAGCTATCCATGCAGTCCAGGAGGGAAGCCAGACAGAAGCAAGCATGTGTGACCAGCATTAAAGGGGCAGCTGCCCTCAGTCCTCTCTGGAGCCCTGTCCATGTTCTTCCCAACACATCCTCGTGCATGTGCTGATGCTGCATGAAATCCCTGCTTCTTCACTGTTTGTCACAAGAGGTAAGTTCCCCAGCTCCATCCCAGCCCAGCAGCCAACCATAAGAAAGGCAGCTGAGAAGTGTCTTCCTTTTCCTGCCTTCTTGGGTCACTGAGCAAAGAGGAGACAGAGGCACATGGGTCCACTCTCTCTTCTGCTTTTTCCTATCACCCAGGCCAAACAACCAGCAAGGAATACCTGCTGAAAGGTGAAGAGGATAGAGACTTGGCAGAGATTAATGCCTTCCTGATGCCAGGCGGCTATGAGAACTGAGATTGGCAGCGTGAAGGGCAGAAGCTCCACCTTCTGTGCAACTAAATCGTAAGTTTCCCATAGACAAAGACTTTGTGTTTCTCCGCCTTCAGACTGGGTCAGTGATCAAGGAAGCTTAGCAACTTGGGGCAAAGCAGGCTCAGGGTCAGGCAAGGTGGCTCATTCCTGTAATCCTAGCACTTCCGGAGGCTGAGACAGGCAGATCACTTGAGACCAGGGGTTCGAGACCATCCTGGTCAATATGGTGAAACCCCATCTCTACTAAAAATACAAAAAATTAGCTGCAATGTTGGCACATGCCTGTAGTCCCTGCTACTTGGGAGGCTGAGGCAGGAGAATCGTTTGAACCCGAGAAGCGGAGGTTGCAGTGAACCAAGATTGTGTCACTGCACTCCAGCATGGATGATAGAGAGAGACCCCATCTCAAAAAGAAAAGAAAAGAAAAAAACTGGCTCAGAATTGATGGAGCCAGACTTGGAGAAGGATGATGACTCGCTGGCTAACGAATAGTTAAGGTCAAGAGGGAAAGGTGTCACTCATCTTTAATAGCCCCAGGTGGGAGAAAACTGGTCTATCTATTCAGGAGACTTACTGGTCCTTGGCTTTCTTAAAGATTCCCCAAATCTAGAGTTCTCCTGGTATTGGTGTGACCCCTCCACTCATCTGAAGAACCACTAGGAGTTTGCATTTTAAGAAAGCATGGTTGAGTATCTGCAATCAGTGATTTGTTGGCTGAGACAGTCCTAATAGGTCAGCTAATCTGAATAGCACACACATACCCAAATTACACATTGATACTTCAGCCTACAGTAATGTTCCTAAAACTCTTCAGTGGCCCCCATTAACTATAAACTCATCCTGGCTCACAAATCCTTTACAACATGACCACATCTTTGACTTCATCTTCACTTTCTTTTAACGTGTCTAGAGACAGGGTCTCGTTTCTGCCACCCAGGCTGGAATGCAGTGGCACCATCATAGCTCACTACAGCCTTGAAAACTCCTGGTCTCCAGTGAACCTCCTGCCTCAACCTCTTGAGTAGCTGGGACTATAAGCACATGTCATCACACCTAGCTAATTTTTGTATTTTTTGTAGAGACAGGGTCTTGCTATATTGCTCACTCTGGTCTTAAATATCAAGACTCAAGTGATCCTCCTGCCTTGGCCTCTCAAAATGCTGGGATTACAGATGTGAGCCACCACTCCCCACCCATCCTCACTGCCCACCATATGTCTGTACTCCCTTTCTCTCACCCTCCTCTCCATATACCCTCCAAACTGCACTGCCTCTCTGAAGAAGCCTCACGCGTCTATACCTCCTTGCCTCTGCTCCCTTTCAAATGTCCTTCCCTGGCTCCTTTCAAAGCCCTACCTTCCCCTCAAGGCACATCTCATGTGTCACCTCCCCTGTGAAGCTCTGACTTCTCCAGGGTCTCACAGACCCTAGGCCAGGGGCTCTCCACCCACTGTAGTCACCAACCAGGAGATTTCAGGGGAAGCCCATTCCCAGGTGATGCTGATGCTGCTGGTCCAGGGACCACACTTTGAGAACCACTACACTGGACGATCAAAAGTTTTTTTTCTTTTCTTTTTCTTTTTTTCCTTTGAGACAGTGTCACTCTGTCACCCAGGCTGGAGTACAGTGGTGTGATCTTGGCTCACTGGAACCTCCGCCTCCTGGGTTCAAGTGATTCTCATACCTCAGCCTCCCCAGTAGCTAGGACTACGGGCACTTGTCGCCATGCCCAGCTAATTTTTGTATTTTTAGTAGAGATGGGGTTTCGCCACATTGGCCAGGCTGGTCTCGAACTCCTGATCTCAAGTGATCCGTCCGCCTGGGCCTCCCAAAGTGGTGGGATTACAGGCGTGAACCACCATGCCCGGATGATTAATGGATTTCAATGGAATTTAATTTCCTTTCTGCCTACTGCTTCCAGGTAAAAAGGATGATTGATTCAGATTCCCCCGATAATCTCACCTGCATAACTGAGATCAGGGGTTTTTCTGAAATTCACCAGAACGTCTCCCCTTTTCAATCACTTCATATGATTGGTATCAGCATTAGTTCTCTAGAAATGCTGTGGCAAAGTACTGCCAACTCGGTGGCTTGAACAATACGATTTTTTTCTCTCATAGTTCTGGAGGCTAAAAGTCTAAGATCAAGGTGTTGGTGGTTCCCTCTGGAGTCTCTGAAGGACAATCTGTTTCATGCCTTTCTTCTAGCTTCTGGTAGCCTCAGGCGTTCCTTGGCTCCTAGACAGCGTCCTTTCCATTGATGCCATAATAAAAATATTAGTACTTACTATTTTGTAAAGATTGTATACATCTTCATACCATCTCTCCTATCTGCATGTCTGTTTTTGTGTCCAACTTTCCCCTTTTTATGAGGACACCAGTCTTACCAGATTAGGGCTCACTCTGATGACCTCATTTTAACTTGATTACTTCTGTAAAAACTCTCTCTCCAAATAAGGTCACATCCTGAGGTACTGAGGGTGAGGACCTCAACATATACTTTGTTTTGGTGAGGGATACAACCCATGATGCCTTGTCAGAAGACACCTCCAATCCCAGAAGGATCCATGCCAGGAGACAAACAACTTGTTATTTGTCTTGATGACCTGTCATCTCATAGACACCTCCCTGGATGGATGGAGCACTGGAATTTGGACTACTGGAGAGTTCCGCCTCGGTTAGCAGAAGTAATTTGCCCATGTCCTTATGCAATGTGCTGACCTAGTTGGTCATTTAAATAAAAGGGCATGGCAGCCATGCAAAACTCTATATCCCTAATGCTTCTCTTCCCATAGCTTTCTTCTTGAAATATAAAAATGACTCTGTTGCATAACTGCATTCCATTGCACTGCATTAACTAAACCAGTTCTAAGTTCTTTTGTGGAAACATCGTGATCACTTCTCTGCTTGCATGCACTATCAGCCCACATATGAAACCTCTACCCCTCGTGTGCAGCCCTGCCACCCTCCACCACACCTGACATACTGTATCCAGAGTGATTGTTCTAAAAAGCTATCGGACTATGTTACTCCACTGCTTAAAACTCTTTCATGTTTCCCCTTCCCTAAGATAAAGTCTAAGCCCCTTGGTATGACATTCAAGGGTCTTCATTCATCTCCATCTGACAGCTTCTCTACTATTTCTTTTATTATTAGTTTTTATTTATTAGAGACCGGGTCTTGCACTGTCACCCAGGCTGGTGTGCAGTGGAGTGATCAGAGTTCACTGCAGCCTCGACCTCCTGGACTCAGGTGATCCTCCCACCTCAGCCTCCTGAGCATCTGAGACAACAGGCACATGCCACCACACTCAGCTAGTTTTTGTATTATTTGTAGACACAGGGTCTTGCTATGTTGCCCAGGCTGCTCTCAAACTCCTGGATTCAACCAATCCTCTTGCCTCAGCCTCCCAAAGTGTTGGGATTACAGGCATGAACCATTGTGCTGGCTCTACTCCCATTTCTAAGCCCTCTCCCACACCCAGCAGTCCTTCCAGACAAACCCAGCTGTCTACAGTTTCTCCCAGTCCACATCATAATCCCCTGGAATGCTTTTCTGCCTTAGTCTGTTCAGGCTGCTGTAACAAAACACATAAGCTGGGCTTATAAATAACAGACATTTATTTCTTCAGTTCTAGAGGTTGAGAAGTCCAAGATCAAGGTGCCAGCATATTTAGTGTCTGGTGATGGTCAGCTTCCTGGATCACAGGCGCTGCCTTCTGTGTCCTCACAGTGGAAGGGTCTAGAGATCTTTGTCTTGCCTCTTTTATAAGGGCACTAATCCCATTCGTGACCTAAGCACCTCCCAAAGGCTCCACCGCCTCAGCCTATCACTTTGGAGATCAAGATTTCAACATATGAATTTGGGGGGATGCAAACATTCAAACCACAGCACTTTTCCTCTTGTCAAGACCTATGTTTCTCAACCCCAGCACTGTGAACATTTGGGGCTGGATATTTCTGCATTGGAGGGGACTGTCCTGCACACACTGTAGGGTATTTAGAAGCATCCTTGGCCTCTACCCACTAGATGCCAGTAGCAACTCCACCACATCCCCAGTTTGGACAACAGAAAAACGTAGATATTGCCAAATGTCCCCTGGCCTAGATAATTCCAACTAGTCCTTTAAAAATCAGGGCAGTGTCACCTCCTCCAGGAAGCCCCCTGGCCCCTCCTCCAGGCCCCATATCCCTAAACAGCAGTAAATTCACTGTGTGTTTACTTTAGCTCTTTCCCACATCAGACTGAAACCAGGTCTGCTTCTATTTTGTGCCCCTGACGCTAGCACAGCGCCCACCTGGCAGGGAGCAGACACCCCTCCTCACCTCCCAGTGTCCCCACTGATGTCTGTTGATCAACTAGATGATAGAAAGTGAGTGGAAAAGAAAGGCAGACAGAGGACCCACTCCTGTCCCTTGGTGCCAGGATTTAAAGAGGTTTGGCTGCCTCTAGCGTGTTTTCTCAGATGCTCTCTTGCTCACGACTCAAAGGCGAATGCGGATGTGCATTCGTAGCGGGGGCAGGGATGAACTGCACTCCAAACCTGCACCAAAAACTTGCTCTCTATCCCCAGTGTCTCAGGTAAATGTGGCTTTGTTTAAAAGGGCATTCTCTGGATCTTGTTTTTATTTTTAAACTGTAAAAGATAGAGTTGTTTATTTGAAAATCGAGACGCTAAAGTCTAAAAGTCTTTTGCTGAAGCTCCTCTCCCCAGGGGCAGGATGGGAGCAAGGCTTACCAAGACTGCCACCTACAGAACGGAGGGCAGCAAGGACTGCGCTGCAGCGGGAGGGGCCGGTGGCGGTGGGCGCAACGAGGGTCTGCACTCGGGAGGGGCGGGGCGGCTGCTCGCTCGGCTCCTGGGAGGAGCCTTTCGAAGGACCGGGTGCTGGGCAGAAACCCCCTCCCTCACTCAGCGATGAGGAGCCTGAATAAATGAGCAAGGCTACATGAGAGAAGGGAGTCCTGGGTCCCCATCGCTCAGAGGAGTGGTGCACAGCCACACACTCATCACCTACACCCTCGCAATCCAGCACACTCACAGTGCACACGCAAACACACATCCACAAAAACACACACTACACCTCCACACCACATAAATAATATACACATCCACACTATACATATACTCGCAACTTCGCACAAAGTGCACACGCACACACCCGCTAACACCTGACACACATCCACATCACATACACAAACTAGAGACACACATCCATATCACACAAATACACAACACACACATCCACACCACACATACTTGCAACTTCACAGTACACACGCACACACCCACAAACACACCCAAGACACACATCCACACCATGCATTCAAATACACTGCACACACACACCATACCACACAAATACACAACACACACATCCACACCAACATACACACTCGCAACTTCACATAGTACACATGCACACACCCACAAACGCACCCAACACACAAATCCTCACCACGCAAATAAACTACACACAGAACACACATCCACACCACACATACTTGAAACTTCACACAGTGCACACGCACATACCCACAAACATGCCCAACACATACGTCCACACCAAATACACTACACACATCCACATACCACACAAATACATAACACACACTACATCACACACTCGCAACTTCACACACTCACAGTGCACACGCACACACCCACAAATACACCGAACACATACATTCACACCATGCAAATATACTACACACAGATTCACACCATGCATACGTCTACACCACACACAGATACACAAACACATCCACACCATGAACATGCAAATGCACAACACACATCCACACCACACATGCACACTCACAACCCTGCACTCACAATGTACACAGACCTACACCACAAATACACAACGCACACATCCAAACCACAAATACACATACCCACAAACACACCACCACACACAAATACATGAACACAGTCACAAATACAAATCCAAGCCACACACAAATACATGAACACACATTCATACCACACACACACCCACAAGACATCCACACCACAAACATAATGCTACACACTCACAGCACACATACAAGGACCAGGTGCATATTCACAAACACACACATACTCACAAAAAACACATCCACAACACACACATTCACAACTACACACAAATACACATAGCATACACAGAAATACACACAAACTCACATGTGCACATACAAACCTTTACATTCACACCACACATACATACACACCCCATAGGCACACTGCACACACTTGCACACACTCCCATGGAGACACACCCACGCAACCCTCACGCAGCTGCGCTCTGACTCTGCATCTGCCTCTGTTCCTGAATAAGCTGCTCTGGAGGTTGGAGGCAGCTGTGGGGGAGGCTGGCAGGTCGGGGCTGTGCTGGTGAGCTGTCCTATCTGTTCTCTGAGAAAGCAGCCCCAGCCAGGAGACTCCCCTCTGCCACAGGCTGGAGGAGGTGGCTTTCTCTGTGCTTACCCTAAGCCCTTCCTTCCCTGCTTCCACCTGACGTCAAAGCCCCTTGGCAAAGTAACCCAGGTTAAGGCACCCCCTCACCTCCAATACACAGGTGGTGGTCTGAGTGTGTGGAGCTCCAGGTGTTAATTAGCAACAATTAATGTCTTTTTACTTTGATAAATCTTGTAACCTTCATCACAAAAAAGTGAAGGGAATGTGTAAGACTTTACTTCTTCCATGAGACCTTCCCAGATTTATAAGCTAATTTTTTACCAGCTAATTCTTCCAACAACTCAGCCTACAAAAGGTATAACACGGAGTAGGAATTCCAGGGGGAAAGATATGCAAAGTAAATCTTAATAAATTTTGAATCATATTTTCAATGTATTGGGTGGGGTGTGGGCTTGATAATTAAGGAGAATCTTCTGTAAAGGTTCAATAAAATGACAAATTCTTTTGTAAAGAGATTACTCATTCTGCTGTACCTACTCCCTGAAGCTAAATTGTTATATAAAAGCCTTACTTTGAACAAGCTAGGGAAGTTCCTTAAGGCAAGGCGCTGTCCCCTGAGTTCTTTAAAAACACAAGTATCTCTTAGGTAAGGGCTCTGAGTGGGGCCTCTTCCTAACTACATGGTCTCACGGGGTCATTTAATGTCTCTGGGCTTGTTTCTTCATCTGTAAAATGGGAGTAATATTGCCTGTCTCCCAGGGATGTAATAAGGGTTAAAGATAATATATGTTCAGTGTCTGGTACAGACTAGGTACTCAATAAGCGCTAGCTGATAACTTTGGTATGACCATGCTGTTGACCAACCCAGATAAATCTAACCTACTCCGTTGAGCTCAGTTCAAAGCCCACCTCCTCAGTGAAGTCTTTCCATGAATATGCTAATTGGAAGTAAATCATCTCCTTCTGCAATCTGCAGTCACCCCCTGGTACTTTATTTGTCCCTCTCCACATTTAGCTTTGTATATCACAATGTAGTCCCAGTGCGTCTTACACTCCCTTTACACCCTAATTAACAGGACTCATGTCTGAGTCTTCTGTGTGCAATGACATGCACACAGTAGGGGCTCCATAAATGTTCCTTAGGTGATTAATAGCAATAGTGTGGTAGACCTTGTAGCTGGCTCCAAAAAATGCCTGACCACCAGATAACCATGGAATTTTCTGTTGTACCACACATAAGGTAGTTTTAAAATATGTCTGCAAATTTTTCAATACTCCCCTTCTTCAAAAGGTAAAGCTTAATCCTCCCTGTGTGCTTGGCAACTCTCTTCTCACAGAGTGTGGCAGAAAAGACACTCTGTGATTTCTAAGATGACTTCTAAGATGATTTCTAAGATGGCTTCCTCCTCTCTTCTGGATCACTCACTCTGAGGAAGTTGGCTGCCATGACATGATGGACTTCAAGCAGCCCCATGGAGAGGTTCTCAAAGTCAGTAAATGAGGCCTCCTGCCAGCAGCCTTGGAAAGAAGCCATCCATACCAGCCAGTCCTCCAGCCTCAGTCCAGCCTTTAGATGACTGCACCTCTGGCCAATGTACTGACCACAGCCTCACAAGAAACCCTAGACAAGAATTCCCCAACTAAGTTGCTTCCGAATATGATCCACATAATCAGTGAGATAATAAATGCTTGTTGCTTCAAACTTCTAAGTTTTGGGATGATTTGTTATGCACCAATAGCTAACTAATACACAACACACCCATCAGTACATAGTTCTGATGCTGACCCAATCCTGGACAATGATACATTAAGAGGAATCTGCTGAGGTTGGGATGGAGGGGGCATGGGGAAACATTTACTAAGTCACACCTAAGGGGGCCATAGGAAGACAAAATCTCTCTTCTGCCACAGCACATTTGTGTCCGTATGCAATGCCTCAAACTTCAGGAACCCTTTTGGAACCAGCCTATGAGTAGACTCAAGAAGGTGGATTCTTGTTGATACCACTGGGCCACTGAATCCATCAGTCCCCAACCTTGATCTACTTCAGAGTTTCTGGTCACGTGAAATAAATAAGTTTATACACTGTATAAGCTACTTTGAGTCAAGGTTCTCATAATTACTTGCAGCTAAACACAACCCAACTCATTCAAGGAGCTACTTCTAATGGGCTGTCTGCATTTTATGTTTGGCACTATCTTAGACACTTTTTTATAGATTATTTCTAATCTCTCTAGTATCCTACAATTTAGGTATTATCATGCCTACTTTACAGATGAGGAAACTGAGGCTTGATGCAATTAAATAACTTTTCCCAGGTCACATAGTTAATGAGAGGCACAGCTAGGATTCAGTACAGGCCTTTGAACTCAAAGTTGACATTCGTTCCAACCCACCATGCTGATGATCAAAGTGGCACGCTAAGAAAGCACCCCAGGATTTGCTCAGAAAGGCAGCCAGGATCACATCAGCAGCAAGCCCAAACTTTAAATGCTAACTCACTAACTCCTTATCTTTTCGTAGAGCTGAACATTACCCTCTGCTATGAGGCCTCCCAAAGTGGGGCAGGTCTTGATGTGATTTTCCACTTCTCACTATATATGGTATTATTTCTCAGTATCCTACAAAGATGCCACCAACCTTCAATTATCTCAGCTAGGAAAGCTTCTGCAACCATTCTAGCCCACAGTGAAGGCTCCCTGCTCTGAACCCCCCACTGTACTGATAACCGTAACCACATAGCTTAGTGCTCAAGGGTTTTCAAATTGTTTCAAGCATCTTAACCTGCCCCCATCAGCCAAGCTGCCTCCTTCTTAAGGTCAAATCCCTGTGCCAAGTACTCTTTTTGTTCAGCCCCGGAGCCTAGATATTACGGCATTTGGTGCTTAATATACACTTGCCCACTGCCTGACCAATGGAAAGGGGCTGCAATATATATATACACACACATATACACACACATACATATACATACATATATACGTGTGTGTGTGTATATATATATATATATATAGAGAGAGAGAGAGACAGACACAGACAGACAGAGATAGAGTCTTACTCTGTAGCCCAGGCAGGAGTGCAGGGCCGTGATCTCGGCTCACTGCAACCTCTGCCTCCGAGGTCCTGGTTCAAGCAATTCTCCTGCCTCAGACTGGCCACCATGCCCAGTTAATTTTTTTATTTTTAGTAGAGATGGGGTTTCACCATGTTGGCCAGGCTGGTCTTGAACTCCTGACCTCGTGATCCGCCCACCTTGGCCTCCCAAAGTTCGGGATTACAAGTGTGAGCCACCACACCAAGCCTGCAATATTATTTTTTAAATCATGTGTACATGGCTTGTTGTTGCATAGAAAAGTTTGACTTGCCTGCCCTCCTTTATGATTTTTCTTTCCTCTGTTGATGTCTTTGCTTAGTCCTTATCAAGTCTTTCCTAGTGTCACTCCCAAACTCCCAAATTAAGTCACTCTTCATCTAGGCTGTCATTGTGTTCTGTACATATCTTTAATAAAACATGCATCCTATTGCTTTAAGATTACTTGCTTTTGAAAAGTTTTTAGACAATCAGATGTGTTAAAAGTTCCCTAAGCACCAATGGCTGGTTCACACTAGATGCTCAATAAATCTTATGAAAGGGAAGTACACATTTATCATTCAAAGGATAGCCCTTGTCTGCTGTGTTCCTGCAACAGTTATGACAGCTCTCATCCCACGACAATCCAATCATGTGTTCAAATCAGACTTCTCTTTTAGACTGTAAGTTACCAAGGACAAGAAATTGATTTTTTCACCATTCTTGTCTCTAACATAAATTACAGAGCACAAGGCGAGCATTCAAATACTTGTAGATAAATGTGTGACAACTGTGATCTATTTAGTCAAGGGTTAACTGTGTTACTATTCCCCAGTCAATGACCAGGGAATTATTGAGCAATTCAAAGACACTGGTCTTGAATAAAACATTTACCATACATAATCACCTGGCAAAGAAAAAAAAAAAAACCCTGTATCTGTTCAAAATATTCTTTTGAAAATATTTGGTGCCGGGGGGATCTTTAGTTGATGTCATAGGCTTCTTCAAGTTGGTAACAGTTCCTTGCCAATTGGCCAAAGTCTTCCTTGGTGCCTTCCATCACCAGGATGCAGACATGATTCAAGGATTTCTGGTAAGATTTGGCCAGGAAAATGAATACCACGAGCGAGCTCAAAACTACCAAGCAGTCAGTATTGTTAAGAATACAGATGGCCTACTTCAGAAAAGTATTAAATTCTTTCCCCACATAGAAGCAAGTTAAACATGTTCTTCCTTCAAGAATGTTTACCAGGGGTCTCTGGCTAGTTTACATCCTTTTATACAGCAGGCTCTCTCTCAGGCCTCTTGCAAATTTTTTTGCACTGGATTTCGAACGCTCTGCTCCTAAGACTCCAAATCTGCACTGCTCTGGCTACGTAAGAGAGAGGTTCAAAGTGGGACACAGCTTCACCATCAATTAATCCTGACTGATCTTCTGCCAGAGGTGACATCCTATCCTCGGGGTTTGGCAGTGAGCCTGATGAAGATAAGAAATGCCAGACTGGGTCAGACCAATGGTCCGTTCAGGCCATGGCACTGTCTGACAGAGGCATCCAGAAACGTTTTGCAGAAAAGAGCTGTATTTGCCTCCTATGACATCAGTCATGAAAAATGTACGAAGTCCTCCTGAAGCAGATGATCTTGGGGTGCCCCATTCAATTTCCATGACACCCTTTTCCAAGCTGATGGAGTCCTCATTTTGTTCAAGTGCTCACCCACCTACAGGAGGCTCAGGATTAAATCTTCTTTTGCTCTATGCCAGGGTTTCTCAACCTCTGTGAGCAGATCATTCTTTGCTGGGTGGGCTGTCCTGTACATGGCAGGATATTTTGCAGCATCCCTAGTCCCTACATGCTAGATATTAGTAGCATCTCCTGACAAACACCTACCTGTGAAAACCAAAAATATCGCCAGACTATTATCCTTTGGCAAGGGAAAGACAAAATTGTCCCCATTTGAAAAACACTGCTCTAAGCCAATATGGTTGCCTTAGTCAGTGATGGTTTTAGGGGTGAGCACGTGATCCAGTTCTGACCAATGGGGCATGAGAGGAAGTCATCTTGAGGCCTTTAAGAAATGTTCTCTCACTCCTAAAAAGATACAAAACTGAAAGTGTCTCTTCTTTTTCTGGTTGCTGGCATATCTAGATCACATCTTATCACCACCCCAAGGATGCAGCCAATAAAAAAGGATGAAAAAGATTGTTAAAGTGTTTTTTTTTTTTTCCTTAAAGTTATGGCTTCCCAGTTAACTTAAGCAACCTTAGGGTCACCATACCTTAAGACTCTTCATGACATAATAAATGAAATTCATTTCATTACTGATGGAATAAATTTGAGTTGGGATTTTGTTACTTGCAGCCAAAAGCATCCCAATATATACAGCTTCCCATCTTTTCCATAACAAACCTACTTTGCCTCTCTTCCTTATTAGTCAAAGCATCACCTTTCAATGCATTCAAATGTTGTATAGGATGGTTTAAAGAGCCCTGGAAACTGAGGCAAACAGAGCTAAGTTTGAGCAGCAGCTATACACACACAGCTCTCTTAATTTCCTTCATTTCTTCCATGGTGATAACACCATCAATTCTGCACCCGTTTGAGATTATATAACGGTCAAATGAGATAGTGTGTACGAAAATGCATAATAAACTCCAAGTGCTTTGTGGGTATCATTACATTTTCAGTCCCTACTACCCTTCAGAGGGTGGCACATCTACATATTCACCACCCAACACTCAGACATTCGGCTAACATTTGTTAAGCCTAACCATATACTAAGTACTCTGTATATCAGTTGCTCTACCTCAGCACTGTTGACAGTTGGAGCTGGATAATTCTGTGTTGTAGGAAGCTGTTTTGCGCACCATAGGATATTTAGAAGCATCCCTGGACTCTACACTCTGGATGCCAGTAGCATTCACCTGCAGTCATGACAACCAAAGTTGTCTCCACACATTGCCAAACAGGGAGCATTTGTCCCTGAAGGATAAAATTACTTCTCATTGGAAACCATTGGTGTATACCCTGGTGACATACAGATAAAAAGATTTGCTTCCTGCCCTCAAGGAATTTACATTCTTCTATAAATGATCATTTATTTTATAGCATAAAACAACCACAATCATTATTTGGTAGCAGATAGATCTAGGCTCCACTCTCCACTAGCTTGTGGATATTACTGTTTCAATTTCAGTTTCTCCATCCAGAAAATGGGGGTGATAAAGTCTACCTCTCTGGATCATTTTTAGACTTCAAGAAAATAATGACTGCAAAACACCTAACAAAATGCCTGGCAAACAATTAGTACTCAATAAATGTTAGCTTTGCATACTACTGTGTTCTTGGTTCAAAGATTATTGTCTGGTTTTAAGAATTAGGACCTCAGTTCCTGTTAATCTTCTTTGCTTTGTTCTATGAACTTACAGACTTGAGTCCCATACCTGATATAAATGTTGTTGGTGTTCCACCTGAACTGCCTCAGACCCCCTTACTATTTCTGCAAAGCCACCCTGACTCCCAATAGCCAGCGCCTCCCTCTTTGTAGGAGAGAAACCCCTCTGAATATTGGACCCCACATTGCCAGCATGCATGGTAGGTCAGAAGTGTCTGAGAGTTAATATATCCTTTTCTGCACTGGAGTAGGCTTTGAAAGATGATTAATGGGCACAGGAGTATAAATACCTCAGCTCCTCCACTCCTTGGCAGGAATAATTCTCAGGTGTGCATTTTACATTGATTCTCAGAGCTTACCTGCAGGGTTAAGTTTCAATTCACCACCTTGGTATCTGGCTTAGTAACATATGCCTCACTGGTGGACTCCCTCTCCTTTTATCACCTCCTGTCTCCCCTGCCTGTGCCCCTGCATGTCCCAGATAAACTAGGTACACTCAATATTTAATCATAATGTTTCTGAGGGACCCAACTAAGACACTATCCCTTTACTTTAATGATTAAGAGTTCAGACTCAATAGTTATATTCCCTGATTAGAATCCCTTTTCAAACATGTATTAATTTTATAGCCATGGGCAAGTTATTTCACCTATGACTCAGTTTTCTTTATGTAAAATGGAGATAATAATACTTACTTCACAAGGTTATTATAAGGGCTAAATGAGTTAATATTTGTTAAATACTTAAAATCGTGATTGGCACCTAGTAAGCCCTATGTAAGCAATCATGCCTTTTAATTCCTTCGTAATCAATCCTAGTCTCCTTGGAAGCCTAAGTCAAGTTTCTAGGACTTGGGAGAGCTGCCTACTACCTCAAGCCAACATATCAGGAATTATTTAAGAATCTAATTTTCAAAAACAGTCAACAGCGAAAAGAAAGCTTCTCCTATTTGCCCAAAGCATAATTCCAGACTTTGTTGATGAAGACATATGTGGGGACATGTTGCCTACAAACTGCTTGGATTCCTCCACTTGAATTAACATTCAGGAAATATGCCTGAATAAGTCTACATTTGCTCAATCTCTCCTGGCCTAGGAAGAAGACTAGAGATATTAGTGTCTCCCAACACTGACATAGCCCAGGTCTCTGCCCTCCAGGAAACGAGCATTCCTCAGGCTGTTGAATGGCTAAAGCAGTATTCCATTCTGAAAGACAGTAATACCCCACACTTGGCCTCCCTTGGGCTGGTGCCACAAGGGGCTCAACATGTCTCAACCCATAAAAGACTTCTCTCCCCATTTCTTCTCTCCATCCCAACCTTGGAGGGTTTCTGTTTCCTAAAGCCATTCTATATGGCAGCTGGGATCAGTGCAAGCTCCAGGGTCAAGTTCTACAAGCCTCCTTCCTGCTGACACGGAGGAAGAAGCCGAGGGAGAGATCTCTCTGGCCCCAGCCCCTGCCCATTCATGCATCAGAAACTTGCTGTCTCTATTCTAAGCTATTTACCTCCCAGTCATTGTTACTCCAAAAGAGAGCCAGAGGGGAGGAAAATCTGTAACAGTAATTTCCTGATATGACACACTCCATACTGAAATAACCCTTCCAAAGATCAGAGTTCCTCTTGGCAAAAGCCCAGTGAATTTCACGAATGATACCACCCAGAAAGAACAGAGTTTTGTTTTATGGATGGTGGGATGACAATGAAGAGATGGATTGCCTATTTATTTAAATTTATTTTTAATTTACCTTTAAACGCTCTGTGTTTACTCTGTCTCAGGCACTGGGCTAAGCATTTTAGACTCATTATCTCAAATGAGTTGTCCAGCATTACCACCTTTACCACCTTATTTATTGATTTTTTACTTTTTTTCTTTTTTCCAAGACAGAGTCTCGCTCTGTTGCCCAGGTTGGAGTGTGGTGGTATGATCTTGGCTCACTGTAACCTCTGCCTCCTAGGTTCAAGCGATTCTCCTGCCTCAGCCTCCTGAGTAGCTGGGACTACATGCACCCACCACTACGCCCAGCTAATTTTTTGTATTTTTTGTAGAGACGGGGTTTCACCATGTTGGCCAGGCTGGTCTTGAACTTCTGACATCAGGTGATCCACCCGCCTTGGCCTCCCAAAGTGCTGGGATTACAGGCGTGAGCCACTGTGCCTGGCCCACAACTTGCCTGGGACTCCCCAGTCCTCTTCCCTCCTGGTTTTTTTTCATTACACTTAGCACCTTCCAATACGTTATATAATGATGTGTTTGTCTATCTCTTCTGATTAAGATGCAAGTTCTGCAATGGCAGAAAATTTTGTGCAATTTTTTTGTGAGCAGTGCCCAGCTCATAGGAAGCATTCAATTAATATTTGCTGACAGAAAGGATGAATAAATGAATCTCCTGGAATCTTTCTGATAACCCAGTGGAAAAGTCACTGTTATCACCATTCCCATATTTATACTCACACCCATACCATCCTACCTGATAGGGAAAATAAAGATCTTCCAATAGATGTCTATGTCCCAATATCAAGAACCTGTGAATATGTTAACTTACATGGCCAAGAAGACTTTGCAGAAATGATTAAGGATCTCGATATGGGGAGATTATCCTGAAGTCCCTGGTTTGGCCCAATGTAATCAGAAGTATTCTTCTAAGAGGGAGGTAAAAAAGGCAGAGGGAGACAGAGACTTGAAGATGCTACACTTCTGGCTTTGAAGATGAAGGAAACCAGGAGCCAAGGAACAAATGCAGGTGACCTCTAGAGTAGCGATCCCCAACCTCAGACCACAGACCAGTACTAGTCCATGACCTATTAGGAACTGGGCCACACAGCAGGAGGTGAGTGGCAGGTGAGCAAGTGTAGTTCTATCTATATTTATAGCTGCTCCCCATTGCTTGCATTACCACCTGAGTTCCACCTCCTGTCAGATAAGTGGCAGCATTAGATACTCATAGGAGTGTGAACCCTATTGTGAACTGCACATACGAGGGATCTAGATTGCATGTTCCTTATGAGAATCTAATGCCTGATGATCTGTCACTGTCTCCCATCACCCCTAGATGGGACCATCTAGTTGCAAGAAAACAAATTCAGGGTTCCCACTGATTCTACATTATGATGAGTTATATCATTATTTCATTATATATTATAATGTAGTGATAGAAATAAAGTACACAATAAATGGAATGCACTTGAATCATTCCAAAACCATCATCCCAACCCCAGTCCATGTAAAAATTGTCTTCCACAAAACTGGTCCCTGGTGCCAAAAAGGTTAAGGACCACTGCTGTAAAGGCAGTGAACCATATTCTGAGAGTTTCCAGAGGAGCACAGCCCTGCTTTCACAAACCTTGATTTTAACTCAGTAATTTCCCATTTTGGACTTCAGTCCTCCAAAACATATAACTTATATAATAAATACGTGCCACTTCAAGCTAAGACGTTCATGGTAATTTGTGATGGCAGCAATAGGAAAGTCATAGACCCACTAGTCAGATGAGGAAGGTAAGATTCGAGAGCAGGTCCCAGGCCCCCCAGGTAGTTAGGTGGTAGGGTGATGTAGATGGAAATGCAGTCAGCTTAACTCCACACTCTTCCTCTTGTCCTCCATACAAAGTCAAGGGAGTTGATCAAACGATAAGAAACACTGTGTGCAACACTCAGTTCCTAGGATTTTGGTGCTATAAGGCCATGACTATTTCACCCTGCAATCTCCTCAGCAACCACTCTGTATTTTGGGACTTAGTTTTTCCTCTCCATGGAATTCCCAGTTCAAATAACTGCAGCCAGCTGTAAAAGCGCACAGATATGAACAAGACACCTCCTGCATGGATCTCAGAGTTTGATGGAAAGGGTAGTCATAAGTGAGTAGTAATAAAACACTGGGAAGAAAAACTCCATGGGTGCAGGGCACTGCCTTTTCACAGGAGTATCCCCAGAGCCAAGATCAATGCCTGACCCATAGTAGGTACTTAATAAATATTTGTTGAGTGAACGAATGAGTAGTAACTCAAAGTAGTTTTTAAAGTGCTCCAGGTATACAAAGCTGGAAGGAATTAATTCTGCCTCACATGTGTGTGTCTGAGAGGTTGTATCAGGGACTGGACCATTTGAATTGAATACTGCAGAATTCACAAAACTTGGCAAAGAGAAATGGCATTCTAGGGAGAGATAACTGCATGAGCAAGAGCAAGGAAGGAGGTAGAAAATACCAAGGAAAGCAGAGCATGCAGAGCATGCCAGGGTGAGTGCAATACTGTGCAGGTGATACAGAAGATGGGGCAGAGAGACTGGCCAGACCCTGCCTGTTCTGCCAGGCTGGCCTGCTCCTGTCAGCCACAGGAGCCAGCTCAGACATTTAAGTAGAAGGGTAATGTGATTAGGTAGGTATTTTGTAAAGACTACAGTTGCATTGTTATGTGGACACCATAACAATGCATTTTCATTTGTCAGATCATTGTCACATACTAAAAAGTCTTGTTTGTGCTGAGAGATCTCAAACTACCTCTTTTACTGAAGACTTCAAGGGGGAAACTATAGAATCATAATGGCCTGGAAGGAAATGTCCCTAAAAGACAAGCATAGTGGCCAGTAGACAATGACACATATGCCCAAAACAACATCATCAGGAAATTCGAGAGGTCATTAAATCCTACTGTAGGAAGAAATAAACACAAAGATGATCCCAATGATAGATGTATTCTCATGATAATTCAAGCTCTTTTCCATCTGGAGTAAGAGAAAAAGAAACGACTTTCCAAAGAGCTGATCACATTTAATCTTCCCCTAAAGACCTGTCGGGTAGACGTGCTATCAACACTTTACAGTTAAGGAGACTGAGCCCCGTGGGCCAGATCTCACAGTTTTGCAGAGCTCACGTTTGAACCTGGGCAGCCACAAAGCCTGTGCTCCTTCCCATGCTCTCTCTAAGTCCTTTTACATATCATGCACTGAACTTCCAACAGGAAGGGTCAAGTCCGCAAGACCTAGGCCCTGTCCTTAAGGAATCGCCATCTGCCCTAAGGGACAGGAATGATGCTTGCTAGCCAGGGAGAAGGGTGGGCTAAGATATCCCACCTTTAGGTTGCAGGGAGGGTAAGTGTGACCAGGGCTGGCTGGTAGGAAAGACTTCCTGGAAAATGTAAGTACTGTGCTGGACATAAAGAAAAGATCTGTTGAAGCAGGAAGCTTCAACAACTAGAGCAAATTCCACCCAAACTGGGAGCTTCCCCTAAGTGGAGATCCTGAGCCCTATCCTTAGAATACAGAGAGTGAGGCCAGGCATGGTGGCTTACACCAGTAATCCCAGCACTTTGGAAGGCCGAGGTGGGCAGATCACCTGAGATCAAGAGTTCGAGAGCAGCCTGTCCAACATGGTGAAACTCTGTCTCTACTAAAAATACGAAAATTACCCAGGTGTGGTGGCACATGCCTATAGTCCCAGGTGCTCGGGAGGCTGAGGCAAGAGAATGGCTTGATCCTGGGAGGCAGAGGTAGCAGTGAGCAGAGATCACGCCATTGCATTCCAGCCTGAGCAACAGAGCAAGACTCCATCTCAAAAAAAAAAGAACACAGACAGTGAGTCTGAGTAAAACTTGGGAATCTGAACTTTGAACAAGCCCCGTTAGTAATTCTGCCACAGTTCAGGGCCACAACAGTGGATGGAGAAGAGTAGGATGGAGACAGAAAGCTTTTTCCTGAAGCTTTCCAAATTCAGGAAGAACATCAGATGACTGAAACAGATGGTTTCTGTAGGTGAGGAGCAGAGGATCCTGTGGAAGAGGTGGTTTGATCTAGAGGACCTTAAATGTCAGGCTAAAAGATAATGTATTTTGTTGAACGTCTACCACAGATCAGATTCTAATCTTGTCTAATCTTCACAACAGCCCTCTATGAATATTCCCACTTTAGTTTACCCAGTCAGTCAGCTAGTAAGAGAAGAACTGGAGTTTAAACCTGAATGTTTGCCTGTCTGAAGCCCATATTTATTCCACTACACACCATCTCTCCTAAGGACTGTGAGTGATGAATGAAGCAGAGTCACTGATACCTTTTTAGCAGGTGGTGACAAGTTCATAGGGAGTTTTAGGAGGGCAAATCTTGCACTAAGGTGGATTGCCCTGGGGAGAAAATGTAGCCAGGATTAGACCATTTTGCCTTGTCTAAATCCTGCCACCTGGTGTTACAACGTCCTTCTGTTATCAGGGTCACCTGCGAAATGCAATAAAAGCCACCACACAAGAGATGTATTAGTTGGTACAAAAGTAATCGTGGTTTGTAATGGCAAGAACCGCAAATACTTTTGCACCAACCTAATATATCCATAAATAGATATATTTGAATATGGAATGACAGTAAGTTAAAATTTAATTTTAAAAAACTGAACAGAATAAAGAAACAAAGCCAAAGAAAGAAAAAGATCCTGCGTGGATAAAGCAGAAAACAAAAATAAACCAAGTGAAAAAAAAAGAAGCCAAATAAAACTATAAGCTGATCTTTGAGGGAAAAATATGAATCTTCTGATATGACTGTTCAAGAAAAACAAACTAAAGAAAACCCAAATGGCCAATAAATGTGAAAATACGTTCAACTTCTTAGTAAGATAAATGCAAATTGGAGACCATGGTTAGATTCCATTTTACATCTATCATGTAAGCAAAAATGAACAGGACGAACATGGAGATTTAAAGAGATATTGGAAGGTTGCATCTTTCATTCCTTGCTGTGGGAACATAAATAGGCTCAATCCTTTTGCAGAACAAATTGGCAAACTCTGGTGACACTGAAGATGCCCACATCCTATGACCCAGAAATTTTACTTACAGGCATATATCATTAAGAAAACTTCTCATCTGTGCAAAGATGTTCTGTGTTTCATTGCTTTAATAACAAAGTGCCCATCATTCAGTTCATGGATAACTAAAATTTTTATACATCCATAGAGAGGATATTTAAAATATAAACAGTTAAATCCACTAAAGCTACTTTTATAAACACAGATGAATCTCAATAACACAATACTGAGTAAAAAAGAGTAATTTGGGCTGGGCACGGTGGCTCACGCCCGTAAACCTACCATTTTGGGAGGGCAAGGTGGGTGGATCACGAGGTCAGGAGATTAAGACCATCCTGGCTAATACAGTGAAACCCCATCTCTACTAAAAACACAAAAAATTAGCCGGACATGGTGGCATGCGCCTGTTGTCCCAACTACACAGGAGGCTGAGGCAGGAGAATCGCTTAAACCCAGGAGGCGGAGGTTGCAGTGAGCTGAGATTATGCCACTGCACTCCAGCCTGGGCAACAGAGCAAGACTCCATCTCAAAAAAACAAAAATAAAAGAAAGAAAAAAAAGAGTAGTTGGAAAAATATAGTACTGTTTATAAAAAGCATAAAACATACTAATACCATTATACTCTAGGTTTGCGGGTACATATAGAAAAACACATGTATAAGCTTCAGGTTAGTGGTTTCCTCTGAGGAAGGAGAGAAGGGAATGAAATGAGGGTGGCAGGCTTCAGCAGCATCTTTATATTTTTAAAATCTGAAATAAATGTGACAAAAATATTAACATTTGTTAAATCTGAATTGTCAGTACATGGGTGTTTGTTATTTTATTCTCTGTACTTATCAGTATGTCTGAAATATTCCACCATTGGTCAATCCTGGTTTTGAAAGAGAAAAAGAAAAGATTTAAACACAGTAATAGGATGACTTCTCTGAGACTCCTTAGCTCACTGGAGATAGCCAGATCAATGTAAAAGGATACTCTGAGCAGACAAAACATCTGGGAAGATCTCTAGCATCTGATGAAGGGACTCCATCTGGCACCAAGCTGCAAACTCCCTATTAACAGTGCACTGGCAAACTCAGTCACTTCAATAGACAACATCAGAATAGGTGCTTTTAAATTCAACTAAGCCCTTCCTTAAGTAAGTAAGATAAAACCTTCAACAGAAATCAATGTAGCCCAAATTCAGGATCACCCACACCACATTTACCCATCCAATCTGAAATAATAAAAGCAATTGTGCCTGTCTGAGGCATATTTTTCTGCCATCAGGTTTCAAATGTTAAATAAATAATAATTGAAATATGAAATAGTGGTGTCTATATATGTATATTTTTGTCACTCCCTAAACAGTAGGAATTATACCCAACATGTAAGTTCTTTCTCAGAGTTTCACTAGGCATACTCCAGGCTAGAGACAGATCCAGGCTGGATGCTGCACGAAATGAATTCACACTCCCTCACCCCCTAGAAGTTCACAGCCCAGGACAGCTGGCAGCAGTCATTCCAGTTAACAGCATTTCTGTATGCAGAGAAAACCAGACAACAAATATTTAATGAGCATTTCCTAAATGCAGTGTCATGCCAAGTAATAACAAAGAAGATAAATATACATGCCGGAAATTCTACTATGAAGAAATTAATCATATAATTGATTCATCCATACATATGTCCAAGCAACCAACCATTCATTCCTCCACCCATTTACCCTTTCACTCATCCTCCTTTCCACCCTCAATCCATTCAACCCTAAATCTTTCCACTCATCCATTCAAATAATTCATTTACCATTCTGTTTATACAACAACTCCTTTATCCATCCATCCTCTTGCCCTTCCAGCCAGTCTGGTCCTCCCTTTCCATTCTCCACCTACCCAGTAAGCCACCTTCCATTCCTCCATACATCCATCTCTTCAATCCTCTAACCACCTGCATTGGGTTGAGCAGTGTACTTCAAAAATTCATGTTCACTCAGAACCTAATAATATGACTTTATTTGAAAAGAAGGCCTTTGTAGATGTTATGAACTAAATTAATAGGAGGTCAAACTGAATTTGGACTCTAATCCAATGACTGGTGTCCTGAAGAGGAGAAAACACAGGCACACATACAAGTAGAAGGCCATATAAACATGGAAACAGAGACTGGACTGATGTACCTACAAGCCAAGGAACTCCAAGAGTTGATGGCAACCACCAGAAGTTATAAGATGCAGGGAAGGGTCTTCCCTTAGCATCCTTAGAAAGTGAACAGGAATGCCAGAACCTTGATTTTGAACATCTAGCCTCTAGAACTGTGATATAATAAATTCCTCTTGTTTCGAGCCACCAAGTTTGCAGGACTTTGTTGAGCAGCCCTAGGAAACTAATATACTACCTCCCCTACCAACCACACCATCTCTCCAATCCCCAGTCGGTAATCTTCTCAACTATCCAACCCTCCACCCCTCCAGCCTTCCACCCATCCATCCCTACATCCATCCATCCAGCCATCCACCCAATTCACCATTCATTCCATCCACCCATGCATCCATCTATCCACCCATCCAACCATCTATCATTCATCCATTCACACATACTTTATTTAGGGTCTATGTGCCAAGTGTTGTTCTGTGTGCTAAGTGTACAATGGTGACAACAGTAGCAACAAGATATCATGGGTTCTTCCTCGGACATATGCGAATATCTCCACTAATATCACCAGACCTCAAGAATAAATACAATCTAAGTATTTATTGTAAATACAATGGACTTGCTATGCAAATTGAGCTTCAAGTTAAGTTCCCTAGCTATTCCTGCCACTTGTAACTATATTGGTAGCACTTAGGCCCTTCCAATATAAATGTTCTGGGGTCTCCACTAGATGAGGAGCAAAATATCCCAGGCCTCTTCCCAAATGGATATATAGACATTAAATAAATCATACAAATAAATATATATTTATCAATTTTGCTGAATTCTACACAGGAAAAAATACAACTCTACAAAGAAAATAACAATGGTGCAGGGCTCAGGGCACTAATTATGATTAGGGAGTAACAGAAGGCATCTATAAGTTGGAAAAACAAAACAAACTCATAAGTAGTTAAAAAAAAAAATCACTTCCCAAAGAGGCTTACAGCATCAGGGAGGTATTGGGCTTTGGATAAGTGCTGCACACTCTCAGAGGACAGGGAAACCACTGAAGACTGCAAAGCTTTCTTGAAGAAAGGTTTGCCTGGATTCTGAAGGATAAATGACAGTTAAGTAATGGGAGGGATACCTATTTTTAGTGTGGTCTTCAATAAACAAAAGTGCAGACATCACTAGTTCATTTTAAGAGATCTTCACTTTCATGTGCCAACAACCACTTTGGCAGGCTGGTGAAGCCTTCAAATTCCTTCTCAGAACAGAGCTGTCAAACAAGTAAAATAAAATACACAGCTGGGCATGGTGACTCACGCCTATAATCCCAACACTTTGAGAGGCCAAGGAGGACGGATCACTTGAGGTCAGGAGTTTGAGACAAGTCTGACCAATATGTTGAAACCCTGTCTCTACTAAAAATACAAAAATTAGCTGGGTGTGGTGGTGCAGGCCTATAATTCTAGTTATTTAGGAGGCTGAGGCATGAGAATTGTTTGAACCTGGGAGGCAGAGGTTGCAGTGAGCCATGATCAAGCCACTGCACTCCAGTCTGGGTGACAAGAGCTAGACTCTGTCTCAAAAATAAATAAATAAATAAATAAATAAATAAATAAATAAATAAAAATAAAAAACACTAGATTACAAAGAAACAAAATTATATCAAAATACAATCATAATGATGCTTTAAAACAAAATTATGATACATATATGTTGGTACTAACATGCTAAATCACAAGATCTGTGCTGTGTCTACTAACCACAATGATTTCAAAATAATTTGGTAAAAGTAAATAATTCTGAAATATCTGCAACAATGATAATGTGGTAAGAAATATGTAATGTATCTTGGTGAAAAAATCAGAGCTGTTATTACCGTGATTTCTTGCTACAATTCAAAATAAAAAGAAATGAAAATTTCTGTTAGAGGTAAGTGAAAATAAGCAATTTTTCCCCATCCAAGTTTACAGACCACTGAATTCCATCCATAGACCCCTTAGGGGCCCGTTTATGTGGTTTATATGTTTAGGTATTTATGTATTTGTCCATTCATTTACTCGCTCATTCGTCCCCCAAATCCTGAATGTTTGTGACATTCCTGACAATACGGTTAGTGCTAGCAACATACAAGGCCAAAAAGGCAGATGTGGTGTCTTCCCTAATGAGCTTATATTCTAGTGGGCAGAGACAGTCAATAAGCAGATAAACAAGACAGTTACAGGTTGTGAAAACAACAGATGGTGAAAAAGAATCAACAGAGTGATATGGGGAAAGGGGAGGTTCACCTGGTGTTGGTACCCATGAGGAACACACTATGCAGGAGGATAGGGAATCATAATACATGGAAGGGGGATTCAGACAAATGCCCTGTAACAGGAGAGGAACTTGGGCATCAGAAGAACAGGAAGACGGTCTACGTGGCTAGAGTGAACACAGCAATAGGAGACAGAGGAAATGAAGACAAAGATGGAGCAGCTGCAGATGTACTGGACCCCATAGACCATGGGAATACATTTCGGTTGCACGTTAAGTGCAGTGGGTAGCCATGGAAGCAGTGTATGCAGGGGAGTAACAGATTTACATCATATTGTTTTAAAAGATTTCTTTGGACACCGAATGAGAATGCATTGTAAAGAAAAAGATTAATGGACAGAAGAGACCGGTTTAGAGGCCATTGCATTCATACAAGTAAGAGTGGTGACTTGATCCAGGGTTGGGGCTACTGAGGCATCTACAGGTACAGAATTCAAGGAAGCACTCATTCTCAGGGCCATGCAAGTGCAGGATTCAGCTACCCCTGGCTTGGACTAGTGGTAGAAATGGGTAGGTTGATGATGTATTTTGGAGGTAAAATCAAATTTGTTCTCAAAATTTCTGAAGTTCAGAAGTGAATAACTGTAGAAAGGAGGCCATGCCACAGACAATAGAGGGTCTTAAACAACAAAGGAAGGACTTTTGACTTTCTCCTGTAGCTAATGAAGGACTGTGGAATTAAAGAAACAAAATCACACCATCCTGATCAAAAAAAAAAAAAAAAAAAAAAAAAAAAACCTAAAGATTTTTAGAGGGTAGTGAGAGGTAAGAGGTCAGTGAAGAGAATGTTTGGGTACTATGTGTTTATACAATTTTAGATTCATGAATGAGTTAAGATCCAGTCAGGAAACAGAAACCACTCCAGGTGTTTCCAACAGAGATAATACAGAAAATCGATTACACAGGAGCCACTGGGACACAGAGAGAAAAGGAAAACAGGAAGCCATTAATATCCTAGGGATGGAGGAAAAAGCAGATCTAGGAGACATTACCAGAGCTCAGAAGCTGGGTCGCCTGGCAGTAGCAAATCCCACAGCAGGGACCACCTGATAGGAACTGGGACCCTGGAGGCTGTCCATCAAGAGCCAGATGGAGACATTCCCAAGGAAGAGGAAGTGAGGGAGAAATCCCCTGCAGCCTGGATAAAATATGTCCTTGCATATGGAACAGAGAAGGGAAAGGGCAGAGAATGGATTGAGAACAATCAGGCTAGCAGAGCAGACCCAGGAACAAAGTCCTCACAGCCCAATCCTCTAGACAAGAAAGAAAAGGAAAATCAATAGGTACTAGGCACGAACCATATGCCAGGGTCTGTGCTTGACGTTTTCTGATGTTGCCTCAGTTCTGTCCCACATATTATCTGTTTAGCCCCACTGTGACCTATCTTATAGATAAGAAAATTAAGGGTCACCAAGATTAAGAAACCTACTTAAGGTTCCTCCGCTAGTCAGTGGCTAAGCTGGCACCTAAACCTATGTCTGGAGGAATGCAAAATTTATAGTCTTTCCTCTGATACCCATTGTTCTTCAAAAAAGATTATCTGCTGTTCATTAAATGCTAACTGCATGCTAAAAGCTGTTCCAAGTGCTTGATCTTCAACATATCATTTGTTCCTGCAAGAAAGTCATGATTATTTTTAGCACCATCTTCATTATCATCTTTGCTACTGTTATTATTTTCAATTTACAGATGAAGAAATTGAGCCTCAGAAAGGTTCAATATCTTGCCCCAAGTCACACAGCTAGTAAATGGCAGATTCAAAGCCAGGGATATCTAATGAAAGCTGTGTTTCCTCTTTACAAGTGCAAGCTATATGGCCTTCCATTCATAACACACCCACAAAAGTGCAAGCCAAAAACCATTCCCAAATCTAACTTCCTACCATATCGATCAAAGTATTCATTCTGAAAGACATCACAGCAGAAACTGCTGGTTTCCCAACCAATGTCTGTTCTCCTTTTCCTTTTCAGAACTCCAGTTTAATTCTGAAACAATGTTTCTAGGTAAAATATTCTATTCCCCAGCCTTCTTCCCTATCAGAGATGACTAGACTGAAATGATGGGGTAGGATTTCTGAGCTCCTGAAGAAGGGGCATACAGCTGGAGTGTGCCCTTTTTGCTCTTTTCCTCCTTATTCTTACTTCCAGGTTTGAGTGTGAATGTGATGGCTGGAGCTCCAGCAGCCATCTTGGATCATGAAGCAACTGTGAAGATGCAAACCATGTGCTTAGGAGTACAACAGAAATACAAAAAGAGGCTAAATCTATGAGGACACCATGAAGCCACCTTGGCAACCTCAACTACCTACCTCCAGGCTGCTTTAATCTGAGAAAGAAATAAACTTCTGTTTTGTTTTAGCATTTCCAGGCCTGTTTATTGGCAAACACAATTCCTAACCAATGTATGCACCTGCCCTAATACTAAAATCCAAATGAATAGAGATTCCTTTACATACTCATTTCCACTCATTCACTCTGATTTAAATACAGTCAACTGTGTGTCTCACTTTGATTGATAGGGTGCCATCAAAAGCAAAATTTTCTCCCTTGTTGCTTCTGAAAAAGACTCCCAAACCCAGTGAAGTCAGTCTGGGGCAGAGAGAAGTGGTGTGATATTAAATATGTCATTATAAACTCTAAGTGACTCTTTTCCGAACTCTCAGAAGGTTAGTAGTGGCAAAGGCAACAAAAAAGTCACAGTGATGAATAGAACATGTTGGAAAGTGGCTGAGAAAGTAGGAATTAATGAACGCCAGCTCCAGTAAATGTCACATGTCAATCAAAAGTGAAGAAAGGGAGTTCCCTCCAAAAGTGGCAGAGGGGACACCTTCATAAACAGAACATAAAGGCCAATCTAACTCAACAGCAAAATGGGACGTATTCAGCCATAGCCTGTCACTTTGTACAATGGCAACAGGCCATTCCGTCAGCTTCTCTGCTGAAATCAGAGAAGTACTAAAAGGGATTTTTGAAACCATTTGCTCAGTGCCTCCATTACATGGGGGAGGCAACTGAGGATCAGGCAGGGTAATGGCCGGACCAAAGTCACATAAAAAATGAATGGCTGAACTGGGATGAGATGGAAACCCAGGTCTTGTACTTGCTGGCTTCTCCATTGATGTACATACCTTCTTTATGGATTGTGAGTATCTACTTCTACCTAAGGCAGGAGTTGATAAACTTTTTCTGTAAAAAGTCAAATAGGAAACACTTCAGATTACAACTATTCACCTCTGCTGCCATAGTAAAAAGCAGCCCTAGACAGTAGAAACAAAAAAAGTATGGCTGCAGTCCAATCAAAATTTATGTACAGAAGTAGCCAGCTGGATTTGAACTGTAGGCTGTAGATGGCCATGCCCTGACCTATGTCACTGAGTCCATCTTGTCACCAGACCATCAGCATCCAGACTTTTCTAGAAATGCAAATTGTCAGTCTCTTTGCCTCCAGATCTAATGAAACAGAAACTCCAGAAATAACATTCAGAAATCTATTTTCACAACCTTTCCAGGTGACTCTGACACACATTAAAGTTGGAAAAACATTGGGTTAACACACCAGGTGTGGTGGCTCACACCTGTAATCCCAACATTTTGGGAGGCCAAGGCAGGTGGATCACCTGAGGTAAGGAGTTCGAGATCAGCCTGGCCAACATGGCAAAACTGCATGTCTACTAAAAACACAAAAATTAGCTGGGTGTGGTGGTGCGTGTCTGTAATCCCAGCTACTCGGGAGGCCGTGGCAGAAGAATTGCTTGAACCTGGGAGGCAGAGGTTGCAGTGAGCCGAGATCATGCCACTGCACTCCAGTCTGGGTGACAGAGCAAGACTCTATTTCAAAAAAAAAAAAAAGAAGAAGAAGAAGAAAAGAAACATTGGGTTAGCAAAAAGACACATGCACTCATATGTTCACTGCAGCACTATTCACAATAACAAAGACATGGAATCAACCTAGGTGCCCATCAGTGGTGGATTGGATAGAGAAAATATGGCACATATACACCATGGAATACTACGCAGCCATAAAAAAGAACAAAATCATGTTATCTGCAGCAACATGGATGGAGCTGGAGGCCATTATCCTAAGCAAATTAACAAAGGAACAGAAAACCGAATACTGCATGTTCGCACTTATAAGTGGGAACTAAACACTGGGTACACATAGATATAAAAATGGGAACAAATAGACACTGGGGATGATGGGAAGAGCAAGGCTGAAAAACTACCTATTGGGTACTATGCTCACTACTTGGATGATGGGACCATTCATATCCACAGTATCACAGAATACACCCATGGAACAACCCAGCACATGTATCCACTGGATCTAAAATAAAAGTTGAAATTATAGTTTAAAAATGGGCTAGAATCAGAGTAAATCACTGTGCATGAGACCTGCCTAGCCATTTCTAGTACATAACCTGGTATTTGGCTTCTTGTAGATGCTTTTGACAGCAACCACGAGCCTCCCACCCAAAAATCTATTCTCTCCTTCTTTTACATGAGAAGGAAATAAAATTCTATCTTATTTAAGCCATTGATAATCTGGATTTTCTGTCATAAACCACCAAACTGAATCCAACTGATTTAGTATCCAGTGAATATCTGTTGAATGAATAAATCATTCTCAAGCAAATCAGAGGCTCTAAATCACATTACAGGTAGATTTGATTAGTACAGAACTGCTGCTTCAATACACTTTTATCGGCAGATAAAATCCTCCTAAACACAGTGTCCATAGAAGTCAAAATAATAAAAAAGAACACTAGGTGGTGAAAACATTGGAAACTTCTAGACATACAGTAGCCTTCCTTTCTTGCACTGCCAAAAGCCAGGCTGATAATGGAGCAAATACCCTCTTCCCAGGCTCCCCTGAGGAGGCTGCCACTTTATCCATGACCCTACAGTCACCTTCTCCTGGAAGCCTTTCCTAACTAGAGCCCTCCTAGAATTCTGGGATTGTGTGTCTCAGCAGTATGATGAGAACAACAGAATTGTTCTGTTCTGCTTTACTCGAATCACACTGATGTGTCATTTTTCAATGATCCTTAAGTTACTCTCAAGCAGAGAGCTTTCCTTACCTATGGTAGGTTCTCAATCGATGTCTATAGAATTGAACTGACTTCGTTGGTGAGTGTTTTGTTTCTTCTGCGAGAACAGATATTCCTTCAGAAGCAGACACTGACTCTTTTGTTTTTCAAACAACCCCCAAAACTAGCCACAGCACCATGCAAGGGGGGTGTATCAACAGGTACTTGAATGCTGGTGAATGCGTCCCAGGCACTTCCCCTCATTCGCCCATTTTGATGTGTCAGAACAGCATTGTCACTGGTCTAACCTCATCTTCACTCCCTGGGGACTGAGATCTGGCCTGATTCCCAAAGCCCCGCACCAGAGATCCTCAAACATTTTCAACTAGGACTTTATCAATGGGAAAAAGATGGACAGCTTCACTCCATGTTAACCCAGCGACTCCATCAAACCTATGCTTGTTTCTACTGTTCTTGCCTCTACATTGATGTTTCTCAAGGTTTTATGACCCAGTACTCCTTGATAAACATTTTTAACCTCACATTTTCCTCTAACACTGTTTGAAATTGCAAGATAAATTAATATGGTGACTAAAACATATCATGAGATGTCATAGTTCAATAGACCCTGCTACCGACACCCCCCAGGTGCAAATCTTTGCTTCACATGCGATACTGACTCTTACTTGCACAGCCTGTTTTGACTTCTCCATGTGTTTCAGCAAAATGCAAATTACTGTTTCATCCCATGAACTAGACTATGGGGAATCTCCATTGTTTCAGGGCAAGATTGATATTCAGCTGGTTGTTTATGGCTGGCAAGCATTCATATGGTCAGTGCATTCATCCAAACTGACCAGTCCCCATGCCTTGTCAATTGTTAAACTTTTTCAATATCACCTACCTAAGAAAATCAGAAGACACTGTAAAGTGGAGAATCCACATGCGTATAAATGAAAGAGAAGAGTCAGAACCACGCAAAAAATTACACGGAAATTTGGCAGTCTGGTGATAACATAGACTCTCCACCCAGCATTCTACGCAAATAGAAAATTAATCTCTGATACAACTGGGCATTCATACATGCCAGTAAGTTCTGTGCTTTATTTTAAGGTACCTTGCCTGCCTGGCATTAGTTGGGAGAAATATTAACCATCATTAAATGATTAACCGTCATAATTAAAATGATAGCCTGCTGCCACCCAGCCAAGAGCATGCTGTGGGAAGTTACATGAGAAAAAACTTGTTAGCAAAAGAATGTACCTGCAACCCAGAGCATCTATTCTTACGCCTTTCTATTTCAGCTTCCTTGTTACAACCACGATTTTCTTTCTCTATCTAGGACAATACATATGCCACAGGAGTCTCTCAACTTCAGGTTAATCACTGCCCATCTCTCTAAGGTCACATCTTCAGAATCCATCCTTTCATAACGTTCATTTAATGTGTGTTTAAATCTCTTTTGAGTCATTTGCTCACTGTGTGACTTCAGGCAAGTTATTGAACTTCAATTTTCTTATCTGTGAAATGGGGCTATTCATAGCTCCTACCTCATAGGGTTTTTAAAAGAATTCAGTGACAGCATGGATGAAGCGCATCTAGCATAGTTCTTGACTTGTAGCGTGTGCCCAATAGTATTAATCATTATGGAAGATCTCATTGGCTGCCAAGTGAATGCTAAGCTGGAAGAGGATTGGATACATTATTTACTCTAACCCCATTCTCAAGCCAAGACTATAACTCTCTCGATTTCATGGGAGGTTGACCCTCTGCCACAACATTGTACAAACATTGGGAGGGGAGGCTTAACACGTTTCCGTCATTCCTCCCACGGTCTCAGAGTGACAGATACTGGGTGGAAACATGGGTCTCTTATGATTACAGAGCTGAAAGTCACCTACCCATACCTTAAAGAGTGTTCCTTGAGAGAGGGCTTTCGGAAATGGATTTAGACATCATGAATCCAACAACCAAGAGCTCATTTATCTGTCCTCCTGACACTGCCATAGTCCATCTCACCCTTAACCCATTTTAGGAGCTGAGTGGAAACATTCTTCAGACTTTATAAAGCAGACGATGCTCTTCACCATGGCAGAATTTCATATCCCCTGGTGTTGGAGTGGGAGCCTTTGAAGTTTGGGATGCGTCTTCCTCTCTGTGCCTCTCAGGGGCCTTTACTTCTGCTACACTGCACATCTGGGGAGGGTTGCCTGAACACTAGCTCACGAAGTGGCCGCTGGGCTCCTTCCTGGAGTCTAATTCTGTCTGTCTCATCATGTCCTTCTTCTGGAAACATCACCAACTTATTTATCTCTGTCATAAAAAGAGAGGAGGAAGGAGCGGCAGAGAGTTTCAAGGTTAGCCAATGTTTGCAGAGTAAAAATGGTATCTGAAGACAGATGTATGCTGCAAAATAGCAGTTCCATACAAATCCAAGAGGGCATCAAAGTCAACAGGGACAAAACTGTGGGCTATTTCGCGTTCCTCATTGAGTAAGACCTCACTCACAACCACTTATTCTGATTATACAAATGATGACCTACAAAAAGACCCATGTTTCCACCCAGGATCTATCACTCTGAGACCTTAGGATGAGTGACTGAAGCATCTTAAGCCTCCCCTCCCAATGTTTGCTCAATGTCATGGCAGAGGGTCAATCTCCCATGATACTGAGAAGGTTAAATGAGACACCGTGTGTACAGAGGCCAGCAAGGTGCCCAGCTCAGCAGTAGGCACTTGGGAACTGTCAGCTTTAATACTGATATGTAAGACCAGTCCATCATAGCAGCATTATTCACAATAGCCAAAGGTGGGAACAACCCAAATGTCCATTGACAGAAGAATAGGTAAACAAAATGTAAATACATACAATGGAATGTTAGCCAGAGTTCAAAAAGGGAGGACATTCTGACGCTTGCTACACCAGCACACTCCCTAGCTCACCATACTTTAAGTGGATGAATAAATGAATGAGCAATAAAAGAGTGCCCTATCTCTAACTGGATCCCCTAGCTATGAACTCTCTCACATTTTTTCCCTAGCAAATTCCCTCTTTTGTGCTGTTTCTTTCTCCTCTTTTCTGTTCTATTCTCTTCCTTCATCACCAATGCTTAGAAAGACACTTGCATCTGGGGCTTTTTCTGAAGCTGTTTCTTCCCTCATTTTTTTCTGTCCACAAAACAGCAGGAAATAACTTTTTGTTTAAATCCACATAAAATACCCATGAAAAAGTCACACTCCATCTCTGAATGAGGAGGCTAGGTTTTTCCAATGGTGGAGCCACAAGTCTGTTTTGACAAGTTATCTCCCGGTAAACATACTGGTTTATCTCATGCTAAACAATTAGATGTGCTATTTAGGCAAAAGAAAAAATATATTGCACATTTTCTAGACAGCCTGCTAGCATCCATGCCAATGACATGAACATCAGGACATGGGGCTGATATTAAAGAAACCAGAAACACAAATGTGTATTGCAACACTCAGAACACTGCCATCCATGTGTTGCATGCCCAGAGGGACACCCAGGGAGGACTGCGTGAAGACAGGGTGAGAAAGAGTTCAGGAGAAAAACAGCAACTGAGAGGAGTGGGGTGGGCAGGGATTGGAGTAGAAGCAGATGGGAGGCTGAGATTACCCACAGGCTAAGCCAGTGGTTCTATACTGGGGACACATTCCCACCCCCACCCCAAGGGACATTGGCAATGTCTGGAGACATGAAGATTGTCATAAATTGGGCAGGGGGTGCTACTAGCATGGCATGGGTAGAGGCTACATGTCCTGCAATGCATGTTATAGCCACTCCCTCCACCCCACAGCAAAGAATGATGTGGTCCCAAATGTCATGATGCCGAGGCTAAAAAACTCCAGGCTAAGATGAAGCAGAGTGCAAATCAGCTCTGCTACTCTGTGGCTGTGGAACTTGGGGAGGTTAATTAAACTCTCTAGGCTGCAAGATGAATCTGAAAGCCATCTGCGGGATAGATGAGATGAGATGGCAGATGTGCAATGCACATAGCAGGTGTTTCCATGAATGCTCACCCCTTGTATGCTCTCCTTGTGGTCCTCTGCTTTCCCAAAGCTTATTTATTCACTAATTCACTCAGTTCTTTAACCAACACCTATTGAGTGTCTACTCTGGGCCTGGAGCTGGGTGCTGGATATTCAACAACAGATAAGAAAGGCAGGGACGTTGTACTAGTCTGTTCTTGCATTGCTATAAAGAAATACCTGAGACTGGGTAATTTATAAAGAAAAGAAGTTTAATTGGCTCACAGTTCTGCAGGCTTCACAGGAAACGTGGTACTGGCATCTGCTTGACTCCTGGGGAGGCCTCAGGAAGCTTACAATCATGGTGGAAGGTGAAGGGGGAGCAGGCACGTCACATGACCAGAGCAGGAGAGAGAGTAAGTGGTGGGGGGAAGTGTTATGCACTTTTAAGTGACCAGATCTCAAAAGAACTCAGAGCAAGAGTTCACTCATTACTAAGAGTGTGGCCCAAGCCATTCACAAGGGATCCACCTCCATGATCCAAACACTTCCCATCAGGCCCCACCTCCAACACCAGGTATTACAATTCAACGTGAGATTTGGGCAAGACATCCAAACCTTATCACTCCCCCCATGGATCATTTAATCTATTGGGAGAGGTAGATAATAGATAATGTACAAACCAAACTAAGGTTAGCATCATGAGAGTAAAGGACAGAGGTCAGAGACTAACATCTAATCCAGGGTGATCAGGGAAGCTGTCTCTGGGGAAGGGACATTGAAGCAGAGACCTGAAGGATGGCAGAGTTTTGGGGATTGGTGCTGGTTCCAGACAGACAGAACCAAATATACAAAGACTCCAAGAAGGAAAGAAAACAGGGTATGTTCAAAACTGACAGAGAGCACAGGTGACAACTGGCAGAGCACAGATGCGTGGTGGGGAGCAGGTGGCAAGGGGAGAGGGATAAGACAGGTGGGTAAGGATCCCGCAGTTCATGAGAAGGCACCTGGGTTCTGGCCAAGATATCATGAGAAGCCCTTAAAGGCTATTCAGAAGAGAAGTGACCTGATCCAATTTACCCTGGCTGCAAAGGAAAGGATGAAGTTGGGGAGGAGTAGAGGTAGAAGCAGGGAGACCAGTGGAGGCTGCTTCATCTACAGATCCAGATGGTGATGATGGTGGTAGCACTGGAGATGAGGAAGAATTTGAGATACAGATTTGAAGGAGAATAATCATATATTGCACTAGACTCTTGTGGGGATGAGAGAAAGTGTTCCACCATTCACTGGGTATTCAGGCTGGGCAGCCAAGGTTAAAAGGCTAAGTGTCATCCAGGGAAGAGACCATCACATCATTGGAGGTTGCTGAGAACAGACAACATACGCACTAGGCTCAAGTGGTAGAGCAAGAAGAGACGGACTGTACAAGATGCAGTCCCTTGCAACGCATCGGTCCTCCACAGCCAGTGGATCTGCTCTGCAGTCAACCCAGGCAATGCAGCTACATGCACCCACCTTGTGCTGCAGTAGAAGGACCCAGATCCCTTTCCACCAGGGACAGATATAGCAGTGGATTTGGCCAGGGGCCATTAGATGCACACACTTAAGCAGAACAAAGTACATCAAGCCCAGAACAGGGAAAGATATTTCCAGGCAAAGAGATATGCCCAGCCCAGGCTGGGAGGGCTCTTCATCTCTTGTCAAGGAAATGTTTCAGGCCCAAGGCGACTCACACAGCCATACAGGGTCAAACAAGCTGTGCGTGACCACCTTCCCCAATGCAGTGAAGGACAGATCCCACGTCTTGGGCTTAGGCAGTTAGGTGGATGGTGAGTGCAATTACTAAAGAGAGAAAGACCTGGGAAGGGACAGTTAAGGGTGGGGAGCAAGAGGAAGACAATCAAGAAATGCTCAGTACCTGTGGGTTCCCTCTTGCCTATCAACCCCTCCCTCCAACTTCTCTTTCTCTAAGCTCAATGACAACGTTCCCCCCTCCAGCAGCTCTAGAATTTATTCATCCCTGGGACTTCAGTGGCAACATCTTGCTCTTCTCTACCTGAGTGGTAGCCAGGAAGTCTGAGTCTTCATCCTCAACTCGAGGAAGTCCTGGAGCCCTTCCCTGGACATGGGTCCCCGAGATGCCAGCAATGCTTTCTAGGTGCCCCAGGTGTTCCTGCACCACCTCGAAGCACCTCCATTTAGGCCTCCTGACTTTGTTTACCAAGCATGTCTCTAGCCTCAGTACTCACAGTGGGGTCTGTGGGCCAGCAGCATCAGCATCTCCCAGGAGCTTCTTAGAAGTGCAGAGTCTCAGGCCCCAGCTCAGATTTGCTGAACCGGAATCTGCATTTTAACCAGATCCCAGGTGATTTGTGCGTGCGCGTTAAAGTTTGAGAATTACTGGTCCACAGCTCAGAAGCCAGTCATCTACAACATTGCCATGTCAGTTATTTGTAATTATGGTAAAAAAAAAAAATATGCTAACAGCGTGGCCGGGGATGATTTGTTATTAAACTTCAAGGGCTGCTTGAAGCCCAAAATCCTAGTGACACTAATATATTTATAAATTTTCCCTTCGTGTTCTCTGACCACTCCTCTCATCATCAGATTTTCCAGATGGTAAATTTCTAGCAGGCCCTTTTTCTCCCTCTACTCCTGTGTAGACCTCTGGGCTGCCTCTTTTAGGTTTTGTGAAATGGCTATGAATTGTTCAGCAGCTGGATTAGACGGTTCGGCAGACTGCCTCACACACAGGCCATCTGGAATGGTTAGCTTATATGGGAGGCATGTTTCAAGTGCCCTCTTTCCTTTGCGCACTTTTCTCATGGGTACTTTGCCCTCTAAGGAGTCTACTTTCCTCTTTTCCTCTCCTCCTGTCCCTACTTCTCTTTGTTGAGAGAGCAGTCAGATTAACACAACAACTCTTGGAGCGCCTTGGTCACTTCAGAGCATGGAAAGGTCATGCCCTCACCAGAGTAATGACTACCATTTCTCCAAAACTCTCCTCATGCCAGCCGATAGGCAGTATTGATCAGAAGGGGAAATCCAGTGTGTTAAAATTGATAAACCAGCTTAAGTAATACCTACATAAAAGAACCATGCCTAGCACATGGTTGAATGTTGAATACTGTTGCATGGAAACTTGGGATTTCTAGTTAGAGGGTTTATAAAGGTAGAATCATGCAGACACATATACCTGGAAATATTCTGAACATTCTATTAGCAGAAATGCAATGTAGGAAGCATATTGGTTCAAGAAGAATGTGTCATTGTCATTCATCTGAATTACTGACAGATCCAGCTGAAGTAAGGGGAAAACCGCAGAGTCTGTACTCTTAAAACTGCAGTAATAGAGTCAAGGAGTCTTATGGGATGAGGCACGAGCCTTGTTAAGAATTTGGGCATGTATCTCTTCTGGTTGTCCTGATTATGTACGTCCCTTCCTCACCCTAATTACACTGTACTGAGAAAAACTTCAAGTGCATTATGCCCCCAGGATGAAGCTATACCTTGTTAACATAAGCTGTGCCTAGAGAAAGGAATCGGAGTGGAGTTTGGGAAGGCCATTGCATAGAGGACAAATGATGCATCTCACCAAACAGGGCTTAGGTGGTAAATGAAAAGGATGTACTGAGCCTGTACTCTTGAAAGCATCTTGGGCACATTACCTGGCTGCTGCTTCTATCACCAGCGTGGTCCCAAGCACCAGCCCTGCCTGCCACTATCACTTCTTGAAAGGCAACCCAAGAGGAGAAGTGGAGGGGAGCTGACACCAGGCAGGGGTTAAATTGTTTATATGCATCACCTTGTTTAATTTTTAAGACAACCCTATAGATACAGTACTATTGTTTATCTCCATTTCACAGAGGAGGAAATGGAGGCATAGAAACAGCCAGTAGGTTGCCCACCTAAGTGATAGAGCTAAAATTCAGACCAGGGAGCCTGATTCCAAAGCCCACACTCTTGGCCATTACTTAGAAGAAAGATTCTTTACCACAATGACCTTGGTGCCACAGGTTCATGATCAGAAAGCGATGATACCTCTATCTGGGGACTTGGGAACATCCATGGCTCCTTCAATGAGCCCAAGACAATCTTGCACCATCATGAGAGTGAGCAAAGATGTCTCAAGTGGTGCCCTTTGTGGTTAAGCATCATGAGGCTGTTGCATTCCCTGCTGGTAGGGAACTTGGAGGTACGTGCACATTCCATCCCTTGCAATTCTGTACCTTCCACTTGCAGCACGAGAATAACGAACAAGCTGAAGTGTGTTTAAAAGAGTGAAGTGTCAACTTCCAAATCCAGCTGACCTGTGTGGGTTAAATGACTTAGCAAAGAGAAACAAGTACCTACAATTTTATGGCTCCAATGCCTCTCAGCTTCAGCTGCAACTTGGAAGCGCCCAGGGAGCTTTAAAAACTACTGAAGCTGGGGTCCCAGGTCCTGAATTTCTGTTTGCTTGGTCTGCACTGTACCCTAGGATGGAGGGAAGCTGTCAAGTTCCCCTAGGTGATTATAGCAGGCAGTCAAGTCTGAGGACCACTGGACATAGCCTCTCTTGGGATCTCAGAGTAAGTCTGGGTAGGTAGGCTTCTAGGGTAAGGCAGTGCCTCTCAAGATGTGGTCTGTGGACCCCCTGACATCAGAATCACCTCGGAATCTGCTTAAACATGCACATGCTAGGCTCTATCCCTACATTCAGATTCAGTATTTCTGGGGAATATCCCAGGAATCCACATATTTCACAAGTTATCTGGATGATTCTAGGCTCACTGAAGTTTGGGACCCTAGAGAACAGAGAGTAGTCAAAGTCTGTGACTGTTTTTCATCATGGTGGAGAAACAGAAGGGAAAATGAGCTCAGAGGCAGAGGCAGGCTGAGGAAACTCAGTGACAAGACCCTATTTTTTTTTTTTTTTTTTTTTTTTTTGAGACAGTCTCTCTTCATTGCCCAGGCCCAGACTGGAGTGCAGTGGTGCAAGCTCGACTTACTGCAACCTCCTCCTCCCCAGTTCAAGAGATTCCCCTCGCTCAGCCTCCCGAGTAGCTGGGATTACAGGCATCCACCGCCACGCCTGGCTAGTTTTTGTATTTTGAGTAGAGATGGGGTTTCACCATGTTGGCCAGGCTGGTCTCAAACTCCTGACCTCAAGTGATTCACCCGCCTTGGCCTACCAAAGTGCTGGGATTACAGGCATGAGCCACCATGCCCAGCCAAGATCCCATAATTCGTGCACATTCCTGAAACCTAGGGAAAGATTGAAAGCGCTTGCAGGCAAGGTCCATGGGAGACAGAAAAAGCATTTATAGACTGCAGTCTCTAAAGACACAGGAGTGTTTTACCACATGCTAATATCATGCAGGGTTGGTCTGGGGAAGGGATTCTGAAGCCAGGGGAGGTGGTGTTGGCCACTAAAGTCCTGGCTCAATGGAATCACTTCTTCCTTCTCAGCCTGACAAAGCAAAGTGGATTGGTCCCATCTTCCTTACCCCGAAAACCAGTATAGCATTAAGAAATTCCTAATCTACCATGATATGTGAGGGTCAAAAAAGTGGGCCTAGAGGTGAAAAATGGATCATAGACAAAATACCAGACGTCTTTCACCCTTTGTCAAAATTAAAACCTTTTATTTATCAAAGGGCACTATTAAGAAGTGAAAACATGACCAGCCTGGCCAACATGGCGAAACCCCGTCTCTACTAAAAATACAAAAAAAATTAGCCAGGAGGCAGTAGCACGTGCCTGTAATCCCAGCTACTCGGGAGGCTGAGGCAGGAGAATTGCTTGAGCCTGAGAGGCGGAGGTTGCAGTGAGCCCAGAGGGTGCCACTGCATGCCAATCTGGGCAACAGAGTGAGACCCCTGTCTCAGAAAAACAAAACGAGGTGAAAACACACAAAAAAACACAAACAAAACGAGGTGAAAACACAACACACAGAAAATATTTGCAAATTACATATCTGATAAGAGTCTAGTATCCAGGGCACATAGAGAACACTTACGACTCAACAATAAAAAGGCAACCTAGTTTTTAAAAAAAACAAAGGGTCTCAATAGACATTTCTCACAAGATAGCATACAAATAGCCAATAAGCATATGAAAATATGCTCAATACAAACAGTGATTAGAGAAATGCAAATCAAAATCACAATGAGATACCACTTCACACTAATCAGGATGGCTAAACTCAAAAGAATGGAAATAAAAAATGCTGACCAGGATGTGGAGAAGTAAGAACCCTTGTACACTGACGGTGAGAATGTAAAATGGTACAGCTGCTATGGAAAACAGTATGACAGTTCTTCAAAAAGCTACACATAGAACTCCTATACGATCCAGCAATTCCATTTCTAGGTATTTATATACCCAAGAGAACCGAAAACAGATGTTCAAACAACAACTTGTATATAAATGTTCATAGCAGCATTACTGATAGCAACCAAAAACTGGAAACAATCTAAACATCCTACAATCAATGAAAAGATAAACAAGATATAATATGCCCATTCAATGGAATATTATACACCCCTAAAAAGGAATGAAGTACTGACACCTTCTGCAACATGGACAGGCATTGAAGACATTATGCTAAGTGAAGGAAACCAGACACAAAAGGCCACATATTATACAATTCTGTTTATATGAAATTTCCAGAATAGGCAAATTCATAGAGACAAAAAGTAGATCCATGGTTTCTAGGGCTGGGAAAAAAGGGAGACAGAGAGTGACTGCTAAAAATATGAGGTTTCTTTTAATGGTTTTTGGAACTGTTCTAGAATTAGGGAGTGGTGATGGTTGCACAATATAGTCAATATACTAAAAAGCATTGAACTGTGAACTTTAAAATAGTAAATTTTATGTGAATCATATCTCAAAAACATTTAAACATAAGACTAGGTATCACTTATTGACCAATTTCTCCTCGCTGGCCTAAGTGCTATACATAGATAAAATTTCTGGCTCAATCCTTCAAAGAATCCTATGAAGGAGTTTCCACTATTATCAAAGGACAGACCAGTGTAGGCGTTGAGAATGTGGTTCTGACGCCAGGCCACATGGGTTAAAATCCTAGCCCTGAACTTGCTGGGACACTGCAAGGGTTCTCACCTATGCAGTTTCCTCATCTATATGTTGGGGAATATAATAGTATCTAGCACCTGGCACACAGTCAGCCGCTAGTAAATTCTGATCACTTAAAGGTCTTCCTCCCTCCTTCCCTTTCATCCTGAGTTTGAGATTTTCACAGTCATACAAAATCATATTAGGAAACTGAGCCCCAGAGAGATGGCATGACTTGTCTAAAGTCCCGTATCACAAAAAGACAAATTTGTATGATTCCACTTATATGGGATACCTAGAATAGGGAAATTCATAGAGATGGAAAGTAGAATAGTGGTTACCAGGGACTAAGCAGGGGGGCGGAATAGAGAGTGATTGCTTAGTAAGTACAGAGTCTCGATTTGGAATGATGGAAAAGTGCTGGAGATGGATACTGACGATGATCGCACAACAGTGTGACTGTATTTAATGCCACTGAACTTAAAAATGGTTAGAACAGTAAATGTTAGGTTATATATATTCTACCACAATAAAAAAGAACCAGTCCATCAAAATGAGTGTCATCCAGGACAGTCACCCTACAGGGTACCTTGATGACACATATCAAAGTCTTAAGAATAAGCCCTTTGACTAACACATTCTGTACTAGGAATTTCTCATAAGAAAATAATCAGACAAGTGTTAGAGGGTCATTCATCTCAGCAACATCTAAAATAATGCCTCTAGCTGCTCTAAATATCCAAAACAGAGAATTTATTAAATATAATTAATATGCCAAAAAAATTAAAAATTAAAAAATAAAATCCTGTAATTAGTGTGTATAACTCTGAGCTCTGTATAACTCTGGGCCCTGTATAACCCAGACAGAGGGACTCCAGAAATTCCCTTAGCCACTATACTTCTAGACAGCGAGAAAATCCAAACCACTCCCTTTTTCAATGTAAGGAAGTTCATTCCAAGACCCATCTGCAAGAGTGAAAAATGTGCCCATCGTGCTACCTGTAGAAAGCATGGCAAAATGTGAATGTTCCTTAGGATCGGACATAGAGCTAACCAGACCCTTCTCCCAGCCCAGCACCTGGGATGTCAGGAAGCAAAGTGTGTTGAGGATCCCACCCCTACAGGCCTTCCTCTGAGTCATTGGTGCAAAGTCTGTCCTGCTGCTTGTATTTGTTTACCCTCTCTCCTGCATTAGGCACTGCTAAGCTTTGCAAATTAACTCACAACAGGATCCAGTGGGCCTTGACCCAAAAACCATCCACAGGAGAATGTTCACAAGCCAACATCTGCTGCATCCATCCCACAAAACCCCTAGCCACAATGCCAAGTTTGTATCCAGAGTGGCGACACTGGGAACCTAAAAGCTAAAACACAAGTTCAGCAGGGTCAGGGTCTGCTATAAACTCCTACCAGGCAAGGCAGGGTGGAGACACACGTCTGCAGTCATCCCAAGTGCTAGGATCTGTATCATACTCCTCGTTTAAGAGATGAGTTTGGTTTAAATTTGAACTCAAACTGTATTCATGTCATAGACAATCCAGAGCACTCTTTGGTGTGTGGCCTGAGACACACAAAGAGGAAAAGACCCAAGTTCTATCTCAAGCAGCTCCTAGTCTGGAGGAGAAAGAGCTATGAGTACTGAACGAATGCAGAAAGTATAGAAGAGTCAAGAGCACGGTGACCATCACATCTGCAGTCACCCTCGCCTCTGAAAGCCAGACTCAAACATCTAAGTCTGTCCTTGCATCTCCACTAGGATATATGTGTGGTAGGCAGAGTAGTGGTCCCCAGTGAGGTCCACACCCTAATTCCTGGAACCTGTGAGCATGTTACCTTACACAGCAAAGGGGACTTGGCAAATGTGATTAAGTTAAAGATCTTAGGAGGGGAATTTATCCTGGATGACCTGGGTGGGGCCAATATCATCACCAGGGTCACAAGTGGAAAACCTTTCCTGACCTTGGGTAGAGGGAGATGTGACTTCAGAAGAAAGGCACAGAGGAATGCAACATTGCCGGCATTGGAGATGCAGGAAGCAACCACAAGTCACAGGGTGCAGGCAGACTCTAAAAGCTAGAAAGGCCAGTAAATGGATTCTCCCGTAGAGCCTCCAGAAAGAACACAGACTTGTACCTTGATTTTAGCCCAGTGAGACGCGGATGAACAGTAGGATTATAAATTGATGTGTTTTAAGCCACTGTGTGTAATTTGTTATGGCAGCAAAGGGAAAAAAATACTAATATGACGTCTAATAGGCATCTCAAGTCTATCATCCATCTCAGCCGCAGCAGCCCCTGACTTCGTTGCTCAGGCCAAACATTTTGGTGGCATCTCCCACTCTCCTTTTTCTCTTATTCTGCACAAATCCATCAGTAAATCCACTACACCTCACACTCTCACCACTGCCACTAGAAGTCTGGTCCATGCCACCTCTCACCTGGATGACTTCTGTTTCCACCTGTGCCTCTTACAATCCAGTATCAACAGGTAAGCCAGATGGCCCTGTTAGTCCACGTTTATTCTCTGCCCCAAACCCTGCAATGGTGTTTCAGGCAAGATTTTGCGCAGTCCTACAAGGCCCTTTAGAGTCTGGCCTCCGGTTACCTTTCTGCCCTCATCTCCTTCCATCCCCAAGCCAGCTGGGCCTCTTAAATGCTTCTCAAACACACCAGAAAACGCCCCCACCTCAGGGCCTTTGCATATGCTGTTTCCTCTCCTTGGAATGCTCTTCTGTGTGGCCCACTCCCTTTAAAGTCTCTTTAGGGTCTTTATCCAAATATCATTTTTCTGGTGATACCTTCCTTGGCATCATATTTAAGACTTCAGCTTTATCTCTCATGTTTCTTGTCTCCAAGGTAAACTCAGGCCTGGATCAGACCCTCTTTAGGGTCTTTATCCAAATATCATTTTTTTGGTGATACTTTCCTTGGCATCGTATTTAAGACTGTGGCCTTATCTGTAATGTCTCTTGTCTCCAAGGTAAATGCAGGCCTGGATCAGACAGCTCTGCTTTTAGCCATCCACGTGAACCAGGATAAGGTATTTCTCTCTCTAAGCCTGTTTCCTCATCTGTAAAATGGGGTTATGGTAAGGGCTGAATACCACTGTGGTGATGGTTCCATGGGTATATGCCTACATCAGCACTCACCCACCTGTGCGGTTTATTGCAAGTCAATGCCTTAATGACAACAATAATTAAGTGCTTAGTCCAGGGATTGAAATATCTTCATAAAATATAAGACACTGTTGCTCTGTGGTTCGGTGGGATGAACAAACACCACAGAGCTTTACCAGTCAAGTGCCTGGAACCGTGCTGGGGAAACGACAGCCTCGTCTGTTCCTCGTGACCACACTATCAGTCGGTATAATGCCCACTTCACAGGTGAACAAAGTGAGACTCAGGGGCCATCTACACATGTAGATGTTCTAGAACACAGAAAGTCCTCTTTCCAGCATGTCCTTGTGGCAGACTAGGCAAAACAAGGGGGAAAAAGCAGAGTCTGGGTGGAGACAAATTGAGACGCAGGAGGGAGGGAGATAAGGGCAACAGGGAATCCTCAGAGCACCTGGCAGGCCCCCAGCCGCTGGGGGCAGGAGAAGCCAGGCCACATAGTCATGTCCCCAAGGAGAATACAGCTGCTCCTCTGTGCTCTGCCCTCAGTCACTACTGCCTGCCAGGCAACCTCGAAGCTGGGAATCTCCTCCTTTCTCTGTCTGTAGTAGCTGTAGTGAAACAAAGGGCACAGCCCCCTTCAGGCCAAGAAAGGTGAGAAGCTGCTGCGGAGCTGATGCCACCACTACCCCCTCCAAAGGCCATCCATGGGGCACAGTGCACTCCGCTGGCAGATTCTGGAAAGGGAGCATGCTGACTGCCTGCCTGCCTGCCAGGTCACCATCTCTGCATTGCAATTGCAAACACTGTTGTGCTTTCTGAATCCCCAGTGACTTTCTGTTTTTCACCAGCCATGATCATGACAGTGACAACAATAACAGTACAGCCTTATGCTCATAGCTCCATTCCTTCAAACAGCCATGCAACAACAACTGAGATTTGTTCTGCATCCATGAGGACTGAAGGTCCCAGCTCCTACCTCCCACCACCCAGACCAAACTCGTTGAGGACTCACCAGGTGTCAGGCACTATCTTAGAGCAAATAAGATACACAAGGCCCATGTCTTTGGGAGCTTAAATTCTAGTAGGGACTGGAGGAGAGGGGCATATGGATAACAACCAAAAAAAAATTGATAATGTCACAATATGATAAAGGCTGTGAAAGAAATAAAGTGTAGGCTAGAGAATAACAGGAGAGAACTGACTGGGTAGTCAGGGAAGGCCTCTTAAGCTGTTGGCCTTTAAGGGGAGACCCGAAGAATGAGATGCAGACAATGCAGTCATGTTTCAGGCAGAGAAAAATGCTAAACCCATGGGGCAGGTGCTATGTTCTGAATGTCTGTATCCCTCCAAAATTCAGACGTTCAAACCTAATCCCCAATGTGATGGTATTAGGAGGTAGGGCCCTTGGGAGGTGATTAGGTCGTGAGGGCTACGCCCTCATAAATGATATTCCTGCCTTATAAAAAAGGCTCCAGAGAGATCAATGGCCCCTTCCATTACCACTGAAGAACAAAACAAAATGCTGACGGTCGTCGATGAACAAGGAAGCAGGCACTCACCAGACATGAATCTGCTGGTTCCTTGATCTTGGACTTAGCAGCCTCCAGAACTATAAGAAATAGACGTTTGATTGCTTACAAGCCACCCAGTTTATGACATTTTGTTATAGCAGCCCAAACAGACTAAGAAAGCAGGAAAGAGCTTGGCACAGGCTGGGAAGAAGCGACAGAAAGAAGGTTGCTATGATAACGCAATGGTATCATCATTGTGATTTTTATGTGTATCAGAGAACCCTGGGTGCAATTCCTGTATGAAGAATTGCATGAGCACTTTTATGAGAATGAGCAAGTTACCCTCTGCGCAATGTTGCTCTCAACCAGCAAATTAGAATGATCATGGAACTGAACTTACGGCATTTTTGTGAATATTAATCAAATTGATTCATGTAAAGTACTTAATACACCACATATAGTAAGTGCTTAATAAATGCCAACTACTGTTCTTATCATCTCCCTGCCTGGTTGCCACCACAGCAGAGTATATTCAGGGCTTAGCACTGAGACCTGATTTGCCTCTGTAAGGTCCCCTGTTAAGTTTCTTGTTGTGGTTCTCACTCCCAAGGCAGTCATCAAATATTTGTTGAATGAGCAAATAAATCAATGAGAGGGCTTCCTGATTACCTTACCTTTAAGCCACCAAAAGGCAACTTTTTATGATTAGGCTTCCTTTGCAAGCAGTGTGACTCTGCCAGGCCCTGGGCTTTTGCAGAATGCAAAGGTGGAAGGGAGATGGTTATTAGCCACTGTCTCTGCAAACATCAAGCCATCTGCACCCCGTTACCTAAGCACAGACCTCTGTGGGTGCCAAACTTCAGAGCCCAGAAAGTTGGAAGGGATTCCGAGCTTGGATCCTTTAGGCTAGGCTATTCTTGGAAGCCGAGCAACACGCCTGCCACAGGGAAATGAGTCATGCAGAGGCTGAAGGCTTGATGGATTTCTCCACGGCAGCAGCTATTTATCAGGGTAGATCTATACACCACAGAACACAAAGGGAGTGATGGAGTACAGATTCAGCGCTACTTAAAGCAATATCACCCTCACCCAGATCCTTGCATTGCAGCCAGATGACAATGCCTGGGACCCTCTTATCATCCAAACACCCACCTCAAGGAGGCCCAGACCTGTCATATGACATACTGTCCCCATTATACCTGAACAGCCTTTGAAGAGCTTGCAAAGTGTTTCCCAGGCACATCTCCACCCTCCAAGCTCAGGTAGCCCATTCCTGTCTCGTATGTTCTGCCCCCGTGAATGTCTTCGCCTCCCTGTTAGACTCTGAGATCTTGTACTGCATAATCCACTGTTGCTCATAAAATTCTGAGTTGTACCTGAGGGCAGAATCAGAGTGGTCTTTTTGCATTTTGTGTTTGCAGAGTCCCAACCGCAGAAGAGAGTGACATGCCACAAACAGGTCAAATGTCCTTAACATAAAGATCTGCCATGGGGCAATTTCCGAGGCTCTTACATGCTTCATCCTGAGGTTAGCATGAGGCAACTGCACTCACTGCTAAGCCTTCCCACACTTATTCCAAGGGACAGAGAGCTAGGATGGAGCGTGAGCTGATGCCCCGGATTCAGGTGCCTGGTTAATTCCACTTGCCTGGTTTCCTTTGTTCTCAAACTCTGCCTGGCGATGAAGGTATGAAGAAGTCAGTCTCAGCTTGCACTTCTAAGTTCTGCTCCTTACATATGCCCCCGGAAAGTTGTTCCAAGTGAAAGCAGCTTAATTAAAAACCACATTCAATCAAACTGTCACTTTGTTTATGAAAAAGTGTCGAGTGGCTGGAAATGGCAAGAACAAGCACTGAAGATTAACGCTCTAAATTTGTTCTGATTAAAAGTACGACTGAGGCATTAAGAAAGCAAGCTCCATGAACCCGGGGGGCAGGGGGACCTTAAGCCCAACATTTTGCCATTTTCAAATACAACTGGGGACAGTTGTAAAAACAAATAGAACTCTCTGCCTAGAAGTTTCCTTTACTTTCATGAAGATAAAAGTTTCTAGCTGGCACTGGCTGTTTTTGCAGGGAAGCACACATGAGACAAGCTTGTTGGAGTCTCTCCAATACCTGCCTGTTTCATAAATGGCACAGGCTCCAAATCTGATCCTCAGTGGACCAGGGTCAGGCTATGGAACTGATTAAAATAAGTAGGAACCTCCAAGACCCTATGTCCCCACTCTCCATTTTCAGATTGGTAAGCTGAGACCTATGTACTGGAAAAATACATAGCTCAAGGGCACCAAGTAGAAACAGTTGAGACCTGGAGTCAGCCTTGGGTTGAGCTCCACTTCCAAAATGTGTCAACTTCCAGAACCCTTATTTTTTTCACAGGGTTATGAAGCCACTGGTCTATTTTATCCAGCAGAGAAATCAGCTCCAAGCAAATCCCACCTAGACACAGTGTCTTTACCTGACTCCACAAACAAGATGGCACTCTGTCTCCAGTGGTTCCACTTTACCTAGACTTGGAGCCTCCAAAACGTTGTATGGCCACGCTCCATCTCTGCTTACAATGGAATTATGAGAGGGCTTTGGAAAATGGCTGTTCCCAAAGTGATAGTCTTAATACACAGATGAGGAAGAATATTTGATTTAGATTACCAGCCACAGTAGGCAGAACTCTAAGATGTTCCCGAAGTGATAGTCTTAATCCACAGGAAGAATACTTGATTTAGATTACCAGCCACAGTAGGCAGAACTCTAAGATGACCACCAATGACCCATGTTCTTGTGTGATCTCCTCCCCTTGAGTACAGGTGAACCTGTGAATATGATAGGACATCACTTCTAGGATTATGTTACATCATATGGTAAAAGTGACAAGATTTTGTAGATATCATTAAGGTCCCTAATCAGCTAACTTTGAGTTAATCAAAAGGGAGATTACCCAAGGTGGGCCTGGCTTCATCAGGTGAGCCCTTTAAAACAAGGCTTAAACTTTCCCTGTGCTCAGAGACTAGAAGCAGCAGAGCCCTCCTTCCTTCTCTCTCTCCAATGCTGGTTTTGAAGGAGGAGGCCTCTTTGAGTTCTACAGCTTCAAGGAAACAAATCTTGCCAACAACAATGTGAGATTAGAAAAGAAACCAGAGTCTCAGATTGCAGCTGTAGTTGACACCTTGATTTCAGCCTTGTGAGACCCTAAGCAGAGAGCCCATCTAAGTTGTGCCAACGCTCCTGACCCACAAAAACTCTGAGATAATAAATGGGTGTCACCTGCTAAGTTGGTGGTGGGTTGTTACACAGCAGTAGATAGCTGATACACAAGCCAAGAACAAATAATTCCTATATCAGTCAAGATAGGGATGATGTCAGTGCCGAGATGAGAAACTAGCACCAGACATTCTCCCACATGGGTTTCCTTTAATAATAATAAAACAGAAAAAAACTTCAAAACCTAACTGGCCCATTTTCTTTTCCTGTCATTCTCTTTTTTAAAATTAAAAGCCAACATGGGTACCCAGGGCTGACTTGATCACAGCATGATTAAATACACTTCCTCTAGAAGTTGGGGAAAAGACTCAGTGAGCAAAGGAAGAGGAACAAGTTTCTCTTTGCCAAAAAATAAAAAATAAAAAATTTTCAAAGAAAACATCCAAGTCTCAAACCTCAAACAACTTCATCCAAGAAGAAACCCCCACCATTTGTCATTTGCAGAAGCTACAGGAGAGACTATGCAAACAGGAGCTAGTTCTGGGTGTGCAAATCTCTGACAGGAGTGCAAGGCACAACCAGTCCTTGTGTGAATTCTTCCAACTGCAGACTCCACAAGTGCTTATGTACATGAGAAGACATGTGTCGCTCCCGGGAAAAGGCAGCAACCATTAGGACACAGTATTTAATGAAGTGCCAGACTGTGCATTGCTGGGTTTAAATGGTGACCTTTGAGTAAAGCCAGTTTGATCTCAGGACACTTCCTTTTCAGGAATTACTTGCATAGCTACCTGATGCAGTCAAGATAAAGATCTAAATCACTGAGTAAGGCCTATGAGGCTCACTTGCTTTCACCCTGACCTCTCTCTAACCCTCTTCCCCAGCTCCTCCCCTGTCTGCATCCTGGACTGAACTTACCAAGCACTCTCATTGAGCTGCTTCTCTTTACAATGCTCCTTTCTGCACCTCACCCCCCACCCCTACTCTCCAACCTGAAGAATTTGTCTTTCAAGACATGCTTTATAAAGTCACCTTCTCTAAGAAGTCTTCTTGAATTCTATGAAGAGTCCTTAGATAGCCCCAGCATGGCCTGTGCTCAGCTTCCTCATCTGTTCAACAGGGACAAAAACAGGCATTCAGGGTTGAGTGTGGTGGCTCACGCCTGTAGTCCCAGCACTTTGGGAGGCCAAGGCAGGTGGATCACTAAAGCTCAGGAGTTTAAGATCAGCCTGGGCAACATGGTGAAACCCTGTCTCTACAAAAAATACAAATATGGGTCATTCATGGGGCACATGCCTATACTCCCAGCTACTTGGGGGTTGATGAAGGAGGGTCGCTTGGACCCAGGAGGTTCAAGGCAGCAGTGAGCTGAGATCGTGCCATTGCACTCCAGCCTGGACAACAGAGTGAGACCCTGTCTAACAACAACAACAACAACAGGCATTCAGTTGTAAAAATTAAGTAAGTTGACAAATACCAAAGGCTTACAACCTGGCGGCATGTCTTCAGCACACAGTAAACACTCAATGACTATTTATATTCTTTACTGAGCACCTACAAAAAACCAAATGTTGTACCAGCCCCTTGAATAGAAAACAGGCAAATTCTCTGCCTTTTTTCCCAGTCAGTATTTTAAGCATGGGGCTGAGCTCACAGCCTCATACAGAGCAAACCCCTTTTCACATCAGTCTTGCAAGTGAGTGAGTCCTCTCTCCGAAAAACTGTTGCTCGGATAAAAGACTTCCTGGAACCTTGGGCCCAACACGAAGGTCACTAAGACCAAGAAAACAACCCCAGTCTCTGACCTCATTTAGAATTTCTGTTCATAGGCGGCAAGAAAAAGAAAGATGTAACAATATGACCCCCAAGAAGGATATTCCCATTCTCTAGCAAAATCTCATTTTGGAATTACATGTTGGGCGCCTCCTTCTCACTACCATGCCTCATCTCAGCTGGTGTCATATACTCTGGGGAAGTTTTTCATCATCTCTGCTCAATTAGGAATTAATCTCCCTCATCTGACTTTCCTAGTATGATTTTTCATTCAAGTCTTAATCACCACCTGACTATTTATTTATTTTCTGCCTCCAACCTTTGAAATGCAAGCTCCATAAGGGTAAAAGGATACGGAGTGAGCTCAATGTTCTGCAACTGGGAACTAGGTCAGTGCCTGACACACAGTAGATGACAGTCTACTGACACAGAGATCAGTAAATATCCATTGCATAAATGATAATAGTGTTAGTAGCAGCCAACACTTTGATAGAGCTTCCTATGCACCAGGAATCATTCCAAGGGCCTTATATATATATTAACTCATATAATCCCTGCAACAGCTCCCTGAGCTAGGTACTGTTGTCATTCCCATTTTGGGAAGAAAGAAGCTGGGCAGGGAGAGTTTTGGTCACTTGTTCAGTTATATAGCCATTGAGTTACAGAGCAAGGATTTGTCAACTGAAGAAACACGAGGTTCATACATGTAGAAAGGAGATATTTCTCTTAAGGGGTTGCAGCCTATAAGCTGACCATCTCACATGCTGGGGAGCGTAGCATCCAACAGAAACCAGAAGCAGGCACCTCAAAGGAGGCAAGGTGAGATAGGAATTTATGCTAACAGGTTGGCTAAGTATACACAGTCAACAAGTTATAGGAGGAGCTATGAATAGTCACAAAAGAGGGGCACACGAATGCATAGTAAATTAATATGAATGTCATATACATGCCATGTTCATTTTGGAGTGAAAACGTAACATTTAAGTGTATTATAATTCAGCCCTGTGTGTCAAAAGGTGAATCAGAGGACATGAAGGCACTCAGTGCGCAGCCTCCGTAAACTGACCAGAACCACTTCATGCAAACAGAAGCTAGTTCTGGGTGTGCCAATCTTATCAGGAAGGAATGTTGCTTAGTTGGCGGTATCGAACCCGCATAAGGCGAGGGGCAGAGTCAGGTGGTTGGTTGAAAACAGTGATGGAACAAGTCTTTTGAGATGGCCCGTTTCTGTTTAACCCTTAGGAAAGAAAGCCAAATGATGGTTAGCAAGGGAGAGGATATGATGAGGTAAGTCTGAGCTCCTGTCTGGTTATGGCTAGGAACTCAGTTTCCAAGGTTTCTCTGGGATCCCCCTGGCCAAGAGGGGGTTCCATTTAATCAGTTGGGGTGGTTTATTTCTAGGATTCAAACCAACCAGTCTGGCCCCAAATCTTATGCTCTTAACCACAACACTAGAATGAATTTGTTAATTAACAAACAAAAAATGTCATGTCTGTCACATTCTGTAATGCCTGGGGCCCTATTGGGGGATGTGCTTGTGTGCTCCACAGGTGTCCTCTTGAACATTATAACCTCTACATGAAGCAAAATCCTATGTCCTGCACACAGTAGGCACTCAGAAAGTGTTTGTTGAATTGGATGACACCTGAGTTTGTAACTTCTGGACTTTCTAAATACTTTTTTAATGCAAATCTCCAGCTTTCCTTCCCATGGAGACTCGTAGCACCTATGCAGCAAAGTCCTTGTTGGCAGTCCCTATCCAGAGCTTTTGACAATAAGGACATCAAAGCTAGGGTGCCACAGTGACACTGCCATCAGCTTCTGGGTCACAGGAATACTCAACAGATGTGGATAATGAGTTTGGAGGAGCAATGATGCCAAAAATAATGGTTCCTTGGGCCTTCCAGATCTTCTCACTTCCCCTGAGGAGGGACTGTGCATTCTGTCTACCCAGGAGGACAGGCAAGACTACAGAGACACATAAGATGTTTGTGGCAATAACCAGCAGCTGTCTGGCCAGACTTAACTGCAAGTGAGCAAATCCCACCTTCTTCACTAGCTCAGAAGCAGCTGTAAAATTACAGAGGAACCCCAAGAGAAGCTGCACCATACCAGGGGGTGGAGCAGCTCTGAAAAAAAAAGAAGCAGAGAAAAAAATATCTGGCTACATACCTACCTGGGACAATCTGTTTTCTTAACAGCACACAGGACCATGTACCAGGACCAGGCAAGCAAAGCGTGGGCATATGCTACCCCTGGGCTAATCCGCGGACCTCGGGGAAGAGCAAGCAGCAGTGCTAGGCTGCCAAGCTCTAAAAATACCCAGCTCATTCCCACCATGACATGCATGGTGAGCTCTTAGTGGGCAGAAATCCTGCCAAACAAATGCCTACCTAGCTGGACAATCCAGAATGAGCCCAGAGGCTGGGGACTGTGCAAACATAGGATCCAGATAGGGATATGGTTTTCTCTTGAGCATGAATGAAGTTTTAAGAAAACTGGTGTGTGTAGATTGCCATGAATTGGGGAGGAAGAACAAGGAGTGGAGGAGAAGCTCCTGCTATAACAATGGAAGTCGATGAATGCAGTGGCTAAAGCTGTAGGCTCAAGAGTCTGACCGAGTCCATGCAAATCTTGAACCTATCACTTAATAAATACACAGCACTGGGGAGAAAGTTAACCTGAGCCTCAGTTTCCACACCTGTAAGAAAGGGACAATGATAATAATCACTATCTATCTACCGCATTGGTTCTTATAAGGAATGTAATAGATTATGTTATTCTTCAAACATCCACTGTCTCTCCTCTCTACAGGACTCCTCCCTACTGGACAACTGAAATCCCTGCCAATGTTGGGCTGGGAGCCAGTGGAATGTAACTGGAAGTGACGGTGACACTTTAGGAGAACCTTTAAGATCCATCTCATCATCTACCTCCTTCTCTTTTCCCTCTTCCATGAGATTAGCAATGACCCAGAAAGGAGCTCTCCCTCAGTCTGAGTCTTGCATCTAAGATATGAAGCAGAGCTGCAACTAACCTCACATAACTGGAACAAGAAATCAACTTTCATAAGCTACTGAGATTTTGGAGCTGTTTATTACTGTAGCACGAACCTGCTTAAACTGATACAACAATTAAATTATATCATCTATATAAGAGACTTAATGTATAGCTGGCATTTTCTTTTTTATTTATTTTTGGGCAGGGTTGGGGAACAGGGTCTCACTCTGTGACCCAGGCTGGAGTGTAGTAGCATGATCTCAGCTCATTGCAGCCTCCATCTGGGCTCAAGTGATCCTCCCACCTCAGCTTTCCAAGTAGCTGAGACTATAGGCATTCACCACCATGCCCAGCTAATTTTTTTTTTTTAAGAGACAGAGTTTCACCATGTCGCCCAGGCTGGTCTCAAACTCCTGGGCTCAAGCAATCTGTCCACCTCGGCCTCCCAAAGTGCTAAAATTACAGGTGTGAGCCACCACGCCTGGCCTTAGCAATTTCCAAGCACTCAGTAAAGTTACTTTATTATTGCTATTATCAGTATCATCATCATGGGTTCTCATCCTTTTGGAGACATCCCATACCTTGTTGAGAGTTTTTTCTGTTGTTGTTTACTCATGAAAGTTTGGATCCTCTCCCTTGAGAAATGCACATTTGGACACAATTTTGAAGATAAGTGCAGGTAGTTTGCACATTCCAGGCTCAGAGCCTTTGTTAGAAGCTCCCAGATTGAAAAACTCTTCCTAAAGTCTGGAAATACTGCCAACATAGACTCTGTGTCATGTCAATTATCATTGAGTACAGACAGGTAAAAATGCCACAGCGCCACTTTCCATCCTGGACCAACAGCCGAGGACATTCAGGGAGGCAGAGATTGGCAGACATGGAAGGACAGTGCTGGCCCTGGCTGTGTCCTCACCTCTGCGCTCAGGGCTGTGAGTGAGGATGGCAGACACAACAATCTATACCCACCCCAGACCTGTGGCATCTCTTACTCTGTACTCCACAAGATCAGCGTCTGATCCTGAGGCCACGGGCTGTCTGGGGAACATGCAGTTCTTTAGTGTCTGAATATCATTAGCTAATTTGTGTGTCCAATTTCAAAGAAATGTTTCCTCCCTGGAGGAGTTTCTACTCAAAGGACTGGCTATTTTTGGCTCCCACTCACTCGGCTTTGTTGTGTGAAGCCAGCATTTCCTAGACTATCCCAATCCCCACCTTTTCTTCACTCTGGAGTCAGCAGCATTGGAGTCCAAACCAGTGTCCAGGGGCTCCCCATAGCCTTGTATTCCCATCCATCTCGCAAGAAAAGAAAAGTCAGTGCTCTTGTAGAGGCCCTGCTTCCAACTAGGATCAAGGGAATAGCCTCATTCACCTTTTCTTTCTCTTATTCATCCATTCATTCATTTAACAAATAATTATTGACACCCTTCTGTATGCCCCATTTCATATGCTTTGTATGACTCTGAGCAAGTTACATAATCTTTCTCCTCATGCCTCAGTTTTCTCATCTACAAAATGGGATGACAAAAGGACTAACCCAAGAGGCTACTGTAGTTGTTAAGTATATTAATATATCCATAGCATTTAAATAATGCCTGGCACAAAGCAAGGGCTTGGTAAAATGTTAGTTGTACTTTGCCAACTATTGTGGTAGTCACTAGGGACAAAACAGTGAGTGAAAACTAGTACAGTTCCTGCCCCTATGAAGCCGATGATCCCCTAGGAGAAATACACATTAATCACATACCCTGGAGGTTAAAGATATGTTCAGTACTCCTTGATTTTGGTGATGGTATCACAGATGTATGCATATGTCTATATTCATCGAAATGTTTACATTAAATATGTGCAATTTTTTGTATGTCAACTATACCTCAATAAAGCTTTAAAAAATAAGCACACCAATGAATGTTAATTATGCAACCACCATAAGTGTTACCAAGGAGAAGCATATGGTGGGTTCTAGGAGGGCAGTTGATACAGGTTATGGTTTAGGAATGATTTTTCTAAGGAATGATGATGAGGTTGAGGTCTGGAGAATGTCTAAGAATTATGAGAGAGTTTGGGGTATGTGTGCTTCCTTCTGGGAGGGTTGAGGGGCTCTGTTTCAGGCAGAAGAGGCAACATGTAGGAAGGTCCTCTCAATATCTAATACTGTTAGGCATATAAAACCTTTGATAATAATAATCAGATAATCAGATAATAACAACAGAGGTCTAAACGGCAAACTATGATTTCAACAGCAAGCTATCTTGATAAGGTTCTACCATCTCTCAAAAATTTATAACAAGACAATTACTTCCCAAATCCCCTTGAAATGAATTCCATCCTCCTCCAGGAGCTGTGACGGGTGGGAAATGAAACTGATGAGGGGGAGGCTCAAGTAGTAGTGATCACATGAGAGCATATCAAAACCTTGGTGAATTTTACCTCTTTAATTTGACCTGGAAATTTTCCCAATCCCAAGACGTGGATGATACCATGTGATTAAAAAAAATCTTAAGATATATTTATTCATTTATTTAACAGCTTTTTTAGTATTTAGGACCTACCAGGCACCATATGAAGTGCTAAAGACACAATGGTGACCAAGACACAGTCTGCCGCTCTCTGTCCCCTGTACTCTATTTTATCATATCTATCTCCAGCCCTATCAGACCCAAGAGGGAGGGGTTTCCAGTAGCCAAAACAAATTATACCCAGGCAAAATAATTTTGAAATAGAAAAACAATGGTGAAGGACTTACACTACCCTCATTTCAAACAGATTACAAAGTTACAGTAATCAAGAGAGTGGGGTATTAAGGGAAAGATAGACAAATAAATCACTGGAACATAACTGAATGTTTAGAAATAAGCTCTGACACTGTCAACTGATTTTTGACAAACATGACAAGATAATTTGATAGGGAAAAGATAGTCTTTTCAACACATGATGCTGGGAAAATATGGTATCCATATGTGAAAAAGTGAACTTAAATCCTTATCTCCAAACCACACACAAAAATTAACTCAAAATAGATCTTAGACCTAAATATAAAAATAAAACTATAAAGCTCCTAGAAAAAACAATTAGAGAAAACCATCATGTCCTTGGGTTAAGCAAAAAGCTCTTAGACACAAAACCATTCATTATTCTTTTCCTAGACACAAATGAAAACCCAGGCAAATTCGTCTCTACTAAAATTTAAAACTTTTGCACTCCAAAGACACCATTAAGAATAAAAAGACAAGCCAGACTATGAGAAAACATTTGCAAATCATACATATGATAAACAACTATATCAAAAATATGTAAAGAACTCCTACAACTCAATAATAAAACAAACAGCTCAAAAATAAGATGAGCTAAAAAAACTCAATACTCAATAGTTATTTCATCAAAGATGAAATACACAGGCCAATAGGAAATGAAAAGGAGTTGAACATTAGTCATTACGGAAAAGAACATTAAAACCACAATGAGACACCACTTCCATATACACACTGGAATGACTGTAATGAAAAATACAGACAATACCAAGTGCTGGCAAGGATTCACAAAAACTGAAACCCTTGTACATTGCTGATGAGAATGTGATATTGTACAACCACTTGTGAAAACGGTTTGGCAATTTTTTAAAAACTGAAACATACACTTACTATGTGGCCCAGCAATTCCACTTCTAGGTATCAACCCAAGAGAAATTAAAACACACATCCACAGACTGGCACATATTCACAGGAGTATTATCCCTAACAGACAAAAAGTAGAAACAACCCAAATACCCATGAGCTGGTAAATAAACAAAGTGTTGGCTGGGCACAGTGGGCCACGTCCATAACTTTGGAGGTCAAGGTAGGCGGACCACTTGAGCCAGGAGTTTGAGATCAAGTTGGGCAACATGGAAACCCCATCTCTACCAAATATGTATGTATAAATATATAAATATACATGTATAATATATTTATGTATAATATGTATATTATACATACATATACATATATTTATGTATATATGTATAAATACATAAATATATAAATATACACACACACAAAATTAGCTGGGTGTGGTAGCATGTACCTGTAGTCCCTCCCAGCTACTTGGGAGGCTGAGGTGGGAGGATTGCTTGAGCCTCGGAGGCAGAGGCTGCAGTGAGCTACAGCCTGGGGAACAGGCCCTGTCTCAAAAAAAAATAATAAACAAAATATTATATATCCAGATAATAGAATGTTATTTGGCAATAGAAATGTAGAAAACACTGATACATGTGACAACGTGAATTAACCTCAAAGACATTATGCAAAGTGAAAGAAGCCATACTCAAGGGACTATATATTGTATGATTCCATTTACATTAAATTTCCAGAAAATGAAAATCTATAGAGACAGAAAGTGGATCAGTCGTTGCTTGAGGCTGGGGTTAGGAGAAATGACTGACAGTCCTGAGATGATTTTTTTAGGGCTGGCGAAAATGTTCTAAAACTTATTTGGGGTGATGGTTGCAAAATCTGTAACTTTACTTTAAAAATCACTGGATTACATATTTACAATGAGTGCATTTTATGATATGTAAATTATATCAATAAAGGTATTAAAATAATTAATCCTCTAACAGCCCACGCAATAGTTTAGTGATCTACATGCCTTGATATACCTCCAGTCTAGTGCTTTCAACAAAGGATAGAAGAGTTTAGTCAAATGAGGAGTCTTTGGGATTGGAATGGTTCTAGCCTCATTCTAAATAATTCTACCCAAACAATATTCAGGAATAATTTTTTTTAAGTGGCATAAACACCATAATTACATGCACATATTTTTAATCTTTTCTGTTCTAGAAAGGGAGTCTTGTTACAGTCCAACGAAAATCAGTATTTACACTGAATTATAAATTAACATTTCAGCAGACATGCAACGTTGTGTGAGCTCTTCCCACGTTAGCAGTCAGAATACAGGGGACAGCATCACCTTTGCCTCCAGGGGTCTCAGGGGGCAGTGGAAAGAGATCAGGGTGTCTTCAAGAGTCTGAATTTCTCTCTTTCAAGAACAGAAGGAAAATTAAGCATTTTTTTTCCTCTCTCAATGATTTTGCCTTTTATAGTAACTCTCACAGACTGCTTACTATGTGCCATGCACTGCTCCAAACATAGAAAATGTATTACCTAATTTAATGCTCATAACAATTCTATGAGGTCAGTTCTTATTTTATCTCTTTTAACAAATAAGTAAACTAGAGCAGATAGGTTAAGTGACTTGTCCAAGATCACACAGCAAGCTAGTATAATGGAGATGGGATTCAAACTAAACAGATAACTCAAGTCCCTTCTCTTAAGACTTCCATCTCATGTCCTCAGAGGCATTAAATCTCAAGTTATAAATAAAAGATAAGGTAAAAGGCAACATGAAAAGTTGCTTTTTTTTTTTTTTAAACAGGCTGGAGTGCAATGCCACGATCTCGGCTCACTGCAGCCTCTGCCTCCTGGGTTCAAGTGATTCTCCTGCCTCAGCCTCCCAAGTAGCTGGAATTACAGGCGCCCACCACCATGCCTGGCTAATTTGTTGTATTTTTAGTAGAGATGGGATTTCGCCATGTTAGCCAAGCTGGTCTCAAATTCCTGGCTCAAGTGATCCACCCACCTCAGCCTCCCCAAGTGCTGGGATTACAGGTGTGAGCCCCACACCCAGCCAACCTTTCTGAGACCCAGAGGGAAGAAGAGCAAGTGGGGCTCAGAGTCATAGTTACTCAGCACTGCAGGCAGGGTCAGTATGTCATAATAACAGATGGGGGTAGGTATTATTGCTCTTGCAGCCTGCAGGTCTCATAGGAAACTGTCCTTTAATATCTTGCCTCGCTCCAAAAGGAGCAGCCTCTGTCAGAAGATCTCAATGATCATAGGCACATCCCAGGTGTGTGTCCTGCTTCTCATCAGGCCTCTCCATCTTACTGGACCACTGGGTTCAGCCCCGACTTGTGGGAGGGGCTGGGCCTCCATAGCTTCTAAAAACATACAGTTAATATACAGCATCTCTCCTATATTTGTCGTGTAGCATTGGCACCTTCACTCAAGTGACAGTATTATAGTCAGGTGGCATCAATCAGCTTTAATCAGCCTTATATTTAAGAACCACAGTCTCCAGGTATTTTAGGGAATACCCTGGCCACAAAGTGTGGGGGAAAAAGCCTTTTGCAGTAGATTACATGATTTCACAATTGGCCCAATACCTCATCCCTTACTGGAAACATGTCCCTGTCATATGATTCTGTGGTCTCTGCCACTTAAAAATCAGGATACAGTTCCTCATCCCTTGACTTTGAGTTTGATCATGTGACTTAGTTTGGCCAATTACGTGAGGGAGACATGCCACTGTGTCAGTTTTGGCTTTTGCCCAGGGTGTCTAAGACTGCAGATAAGAGACTGTCTAGGAAACTCTGCCCCAGACATCACCAGAGAGCTCACGTAGTGTGGTTTCTCTCCTTGTGTCAATGAGAAATGAGACCCAAAGAGGAGAATTGATGCATCACCCAGTGAGTGAATATAGGAGCTACAGTGAAACCCATGTCTCCTGTCCTCCTAGTCCACGTTTCTAAACGGGAGGCATCAGAACCTGGCTGTCAGAAAAATCATCTGAAGCCCCAAGGTTTCATGGAGCAGTTACTCTCTGCTCAGCACCAAGCCATGTGTAAAGAGGAGATACCAATAAGGAAGATGACTGGGTCCCTGGTTATAATGTCCTAAATCTGTAATGGAGTGAATGGGTGATACCCCTGAATCAACAAGACACTTGCAAACAAAACGGTGAGGGCTCAGGAGGGTGCAATTTTTAAAAAGTGCTGGACTAAGGCAAGGTGAGAGTTATAGGCTCAGTTCCACCACTCGCGTACTGTGTGACTTTGAGCTGGTCACTCCCTATCTCTTAATATCAGCTTCTTCATCTACAGAATGTGGGTATACATGAGGGGATTCTTTTAGAACTCTAGTTCTCAGTTCTGACTGCATATTATTCTCACCTGGAAAGCTTTTTTTTTTTTTTTTTTTTTTTTTTTTTTTGCAGACAGACTCTTGCTCTTGTTGCCCAGGCTGGAGTACAATGGCACAATCTCGGCTCACTGCAACCTCCACCTCCTGGGTTCAAGTGATTCTCCTGCCTCAGCCTCCTGAGTAGCTGGGAGTACAGGCATCCACCACAACACCTGGCTGATTTTTGTATTTTTAGTAGAGACAAGGTTTCACCACTTTGGCCAGGCTGGTCTCAAACTCCGTACGTCTGGTGATCTGCCCACCTTGGCCTCCCAAAGTGCTGGAATTACAGGCATGAGCCACTGTGCCCAGCCCAGAAAGCATTTTTTAAAAGAGGAACCCAGACCCTTGGAGAAATGACTGATTGCTGATTCCGGGGTTGAAGCAAGCAAAGTATAAAATGAACCTAGAGCATCTTATTGTTTCAGAAAGTAAGGAAACGTGCACTTAAAAAAACAAAAAAAAAAAAACAAAAAAAACTATATATTGACTATATTTGGCAATAGGGCTTTTAGGAGGTAACTAATGTTAAATGAGGTCATAAGAGCAGGACCCCAATTCGATAGGATTGGTGAACCTTTAAGTAGAGGAAGAGAGAGATTTCTCTTTCTCTCTCTCCACCAGCATGCACTGAGAAAAGGCCACATGAGCACACAAAGAGAAGACAGCTGTCTACAAACCAGTAAGAGAGCCCTTACTCAAACCCAACCATGCCAGCTCCCTGACCTTAGACTTCCAGCTTTTAGAACCACAAAAAAAATAAATTTTTGTTGGTTAAGACACCCAGTCTATGATATTTTGTCATAGCAGGCGGAGATCACTAAGACAAGAATGTGTCAAAAGAATACAAGAGCCAGGTTGAAGTGCTGACCAACAAAATCTGAGACAATTTAAGCATAAATATAAATAATGACAGTAATGGATTATAACCCACTGAAAAATTAAGAATCTTGAGCCCACGCTAATATAAAGCATAAAAGTAAAAATAAATGTTCTTCCTTATAGCAGAACACTAGTAAAGAGAAGGAACGATGGAGTTAGAAAACATCAATGGATGCTAAAGCTGGTGAGTAAAAACATGAAAAGGAATAGGATATTTACACAGTCTCAATGTATCTCCCTACAAATATAGGAACTACAGTGAAACCCTGGTCTCCCATCATCCTAGTCCAGTTTCTAAGCAGAAAGCATTAGAACTCCCTACAAGTTACTTGTTAACTACAAACAGGAAATAGCAACTTTACAGTAGTGACTGCAGATACTACCTTAACCATGTAGTCAAAATTAATATCACCAATATCAAGACCAACTGACATCATCTCTTGATACAATGCACCAAGAAGAACACAATGTCACTTCAGTGATATTTCTACAAAAAAACAATGTGTGAAAGAAATAGGGCAAAATGCAAACAACTGGTGAATCTGGATAAAGAGAATATAAGAGTTCTTTCTACTATTCTTTCAACTTTTCTATAAGCTTGAAAATACATCTACTTATGACACAAGTTTACCTATGTAACAAATCTGCACATGCACCCCTGAAATAAAGTTAAAAAAAAGAAAATATATCTAAATGCATACACAGTTTAAAAAACATATGAGCCCAAGCCCCACCCCAGACTAATAAAATCAGATTCACCGGGGGTTTAGGGCCCAGGCATCCATGTTTTTGTTTCTATGTTTGTTTTTTAGACTCCTTGGGTGATTATAATGTGCCTCCTAGGTTGACAGCCTCTACAAGGCTCAGAGGATAGTGACATTCTGACATTCTCTGGACCTGTGGGTAGCAAAGTAAATGGTTTAGAGCAGTTCCCAACCAGCAGCAGCACCTGAGCACCCAGAGACTTGTAACAAATGCAGATTCTTGGGCCTCACCCACACGTACTGAATCTGACACTTTGGTGGTGTACCAGCAGTCTGTGCTTTAAACAGGCCTTTTGGGGGTTTTGATGTTCACTAAAGTGTGAGAACCATGGTATGTGTTGCTTCCCAGGTAACTAAGAGTGTTCTTCTTTTCCCTTTTAATATTTTTAAGTTGTGGTAAAACACACACACACACACACAATGTACTATCTTGGCCAGTCAGCATAGACTTCCAGCCCCACATCACCTTTCCCAAATATCTTCCAAGGGGCCAAGTCCAGACACAACAGTGAAAGTGTAGATTTTACTCCACTGTTCTAATTATCAGTTTTTTCTTGCTGGTGGTCTCATTACCCTGCCCTCCTCCCTACCTGTGCCACGTACCCTATTCTCCTTGTACTTCCCCTACTGGTCGGTCCACCATACATAGTGCTGCTACAAACACTAATTCCTTGAAACTAATCTGTCCTCTCCATCGCTCTCAAGCCACATTCTCTGAGCCTGCCCAGGAGACAAAGAACCAATGCGAAATTAACAATTTACTGAAAAAGACCAGATCCCTTTTCCAGGTGTGAGGCTGTACCATGGTGTTAGCTGTGACAATTTTTAGGTGGTACAAGGAGACAGAATTAAATAACATCAAGTCACATGGTGCGAAAGTTGTTCCCTTTCAAGTCTGTTTCAAATCTTCTGAAAACGTCAGGGGAAAAGTCCCAAACACCCTACAACACTCGCTAATCTCCCTTTTTAACAGCGAGATCAGGCCTCAGGCTCTGAGCCTTAGGCAGCAGTCTCTGAACTGTTTGGTCTTCGTTGTATGTATTTTTGCAACTTACTTTCTATTTGTGGGAAGTGATACTGGTTTTCCATTTCTGACTCTGATGCCAAGTTGCTTTTTTAAAATAAATGTGGTTAAATTAAAATGCAAGTGGTTTAAAGCACACACTAAACAAATAATCGTAGAGATGTTTGAAGCTGGAAAACAGAGAATGAGGACCTGGGCTTCTTCCCTGCGAAATCTTCACCCCACATATATCATTTTGGTGTTTTGGAAACTGCATCCTACCATGATCTAATCTATGAAGCAACAGGAAAGGAATGGAGTCTCTGGCGAGACTAGATCACCAGTTCCATTAGAGGGGCTGGCAGAGCCCACTTTTGCTCTTCCTCCTGGTCCCTAGGCCTTCCTGAAACCCAGGGACTGGAAAGGGATCCTAACTAAATCTGCAGCTATTGGCATATCCTAGATCCTGGTGAGCCAGAGGTGGGCAGTGGTAGAGACAGGGATGGCTGATAAATGTGAGCAGATCCCTAAACTGCATCCAACCCTTCTGTACCTTCTTTCTTAACACCCTTCATCTAACATGTAGGAGAATGAAAGTGGATCCTTGTCTCTCACCTTAAGCAAAAATCAACTCAAGATGGATCAAGGACTGAAATCTAAGACCTAAAACTGTAAAAATTCTAGAACATGGGAAAATCCCTTCTAGACATTGGCTTAGGCAAAGATTTCATGACCAAGAACCCAAAGCAAATGCAACAAAAACAAAGATAAATGGGCAGGACTTAATGAAGCTAAAGAGCTTCTGCACAGTCAAAAGAACAGTCAGCAGAGTAAACACACAACCCACAGAGTGTGAGAAAATCTTCACAACCATACATCCAATAAAGGACTAATATCTAGAATCTACAAGGAACGCAAACAAATTAGCAAGGGAAAAAAAACAATTGGAAAACAAATTAGCAAGCCCAAACAAAAGTGGGCTAAGGGCATGAACAGACAGTCCTCAAAAGAAGACATACAAATGGCCAACAAACATATGAACGAATGCTCAACATCACTAATGATCAGGGAAATGCAAATCAAAACCACAATGCAATACCACTTTATTCCTGCAAGAATGGCCATAATCAAAAAATTAAAAAAATAGATGTTGGCATGGATGTGGTAAAAAGGAACACTTTTACACTGCTGGTGGGTGTAGTACAACCACTATGGAAAACAGTGTGGAGATTTCTTAAATAACTAAAAGTAGAACTACCATTTAACCCAGTAATCCCACTACTGGGTATCTACCCAGAGGAAAAGAAGTCATTCTACCAAAAAGACATTTGCACACACATGTTTATAGCAGCACAATTCACAATTGCAAAAATACGGAACCAGCCCAAATGCCCATTAATTGATGAGTGGCTAAAGAAAATGTGTATATATACATACATACATATACATATATACATACATACATGATGGAATAAAACTCAGCTATAAAAAGGAATGAATTAATGGCATCTACAGCAACCTGAATGGAACTGAAGACTATTTTTCTAAGTGAAGTCACTCAGGAATGGAAAACCAAACATTGTATGCTCTCACTTATAAGTGGGAGCTAAGCTATGAGAATGCAAAGGCATAAGAATGACACAATGGACACTGGAGACTTGGGGGAAAGGGTGGTGAGGAATAAAAGACTACAAATTGGATTCAATGTATACTGCTAGGGTAATGGGTGCACCAAAATCTCAGAAATCACCAGTAAAGAACTTACTCATGTAACCAAATACCAACTGTCCCCCCCAAAACAAACAAACAAACAAACAAATCCTATGGAAATTTTTAAAAAGGAAAAATAAATAAATAAAACTAGTATTGATTTGGGTTATTTCAGTTTGTGTTCTCCAAATAGTTGTTCAAAATAATTTAGAAAATGCTCCAAAAAACCACCCATCTTAGAGGAATTTAGATCAAAGCAATTTCTAACATTCCCCATACCTTGTGCATCTGACCTATGATTTTTTCCTTGACCTTCAAGACTTACAAAGGACATCATTATGAGTAATTGCAAAACCATTATGAAAATCAACTCCCTATTTTGGATGACTCCCCACGTTCAGCATAAAAGATACTTACTCAAAAGCTTGGTGTTTTCATTCCAGAAGAAACTCCTTTTAATGCTGTAAGCAGCATTACAATTTTAAAAGAGGAAAAAAAAAAAAAAAACACACATTCTTAGTAATTAAATGCAAATCACTAGAGCTCAGAATTCAGGGCCCTGTCTCTGGAGTGCCTAGATTCAGCACTGGGAGAAATAAGTAACTGAGAAAAGGAAAGAGGATACTATCCTGTCTCCCTCCCTTGTACCCCCCTCTCAGCTAACCACTGTTCCTCTGGCTCAAAGAAAATGTGGAAGTTGTTGGTTTTTCACAAGGATGATACTATCTGGAGCTGCTGTCCTCCGAGAGTAGGATGGGTCAGAAGAGATCTGCACCTGCTCTGCTAACGTAGTTTTGCCATCTCTAAGGGTTTGGTTTGCTGGCTTGTTTACTGGAGTCAGAAACAGAATAAAGGTAACTCACTTCAAAGGCTGGATTCAAATGCTACTTCCTAGAAGATACCTTCAGGACCCTCCCTCACTCCCAAATAGAAGGAACTCTTTTTCAACATGGTATTCAACTCAGAATGTTTGTTATTTCAAACACCAGTACTGAAACACCTACTCATTCCATGAAGTTCCCGAGGTTGCAAGAGGCACTGTATCGAGTGCTGGGGATACAACAGTGAAGACGGATAATTCTCCATTCTTATGGAGCTTCACTGAGGGAGTTCAGGGAGGCAGGAGTTAGTCAAATAATCACAAAAGTAAATGCAACATCACAAATTGTAGCGAGTGCTATTTAAGTACATGAGAAGAATTTACTAGTCAAGAAGTATCAGCAGAATGAACAGCAGGTGCAAATGGCCCATGTCAGACAGGTGAAGGGGGACATGAGGGAAACTGCAAGAAGGCCAATATCACTTTTGCAAAGAGCAGGTGATAAGTGGGGCTCCAGAGGTAGAAGAGGTCAGTCATGAAGTGCTTTGAAGGCCACAGAGAAAAATTTTATTCCTATCCCCATAGCAATGGGAAGCCATGAAACCGTTTTCAGCAGGGAAACAACATGATTGGGTTTGCATTTTGAAAGATCCCACTGGCTTCAGTAGAGAAGATGGAGTTTGAGCAAAAAGCAAAGATGCTTGTGGGAAGTAGAGTAATTCGAAGACCTTTGGTTGTCCTGGCAAGAGATGTTGACTGTTGGATCACAGAGCTGGTGATGGAAATGGGGAGATGCACTTCAACGACTGATGTTGGTCAAGTTACTTCTTTCTGCACCTCCATTTCCTCGTCTGTAAAATGGGAGTAATAAGCCCACTCACCTCCCAGTGAAATGAGATGGCATGTGGAAAGCACCTGGCACATTCTGATAATTCAATAAGTGATAGCCATCATTACAGTGATGATCTTTGTAACTCTTGTAAGATGCTTTTCAGTTCACATCTTTTAAAATGGTTGTTTGTCCACACCGTTCATTCCATCTGTGCAGCTTTATGTTATTTGAAGGCATAGTCCCTTCCTGCTGGATTCACTTTACAACAAATTAGTTCTCCCACCAGGATGATTAGCACCCAGTAAGTGTAAATAAATATTTGTGGAGAAAACTGACTTGAATGGCCCAGATGGTGGCAGTCAGCCAGGCTCCCTAACCACTTGAGTTAATCCATCACAGACGTGCTGGCCAATGCTTTGCAATGTGTGATTCTCCAGGTGTGACTTCCATGGAGGAGACACTTGGATCCGATCTGCCTTCAAAAAAGAATGTGTCGTTCAGCCACTGGGTACAGGTTACTGACATCCTCTGGCTTCAGAGCCCTCAGGATTCACTTTTATTTTTGAGTTGAAGTCACATTCTGCCAGAGCAGTCCACAGCCAGTGACAGGGAGTGATGGGGACATGGGGCCTGGCAACTTCTGCCCAACATGGGGCTCCTTTCATGGGCGACCTCTGCTCCAAAGCTTTCTGGTTAGGTTGGCAGACTGTCCAGTCTGCATGGTGGTCTGAGGCTCTCCATTGCACAATTCTGCTTCCTGCCTTCCCTATTTTATTTTTCCCAGGTGCTTATGCCCCCTCAATAAACTTCTTGTGCCCCTAACTCCATCTCAGTATCTGTTTCCTGGAGGATACAACTGGCTCACCTTGGAGAGAAAAGAAACTAAACACCACAACATGAAGAAGCATACACAAGAACCAGGTAAGTTAAGTAACTAAGAGCTATCTCTTGTCCCAAAGGATTAAAACCTCTGAACACTGTAAGAGAACAGTCTAATTAAGTTGGCTCAAACTGCCAGGAAGCTTTCTGAGCAACAGCAGATGTTGGGCCTTCAAGAAAGATTGCTCCCCGTTTTTGGCCAGAATCCCAGGGGTCATTTAGGGCGGTGATGTTGCCAGTTCTTCTCCCCTCTGACCAACACCTCTCAATCCATTATTTGGGATACCAATTATAAAACTGGGACAAGAGCCTAATCTCCCTGCAAGGAAGACTTGGGCTCTCAGTCTACTTTACCATCCCTGCCTTGGAAATTGTTATAGATCTCAGGCTAAAAGCAGAGGAAGACAAGAGAAAAAGCATCCCTCACACATCCGCAGGTCTTCCATTGGAGAGACTGCCCCACTCTAGGGGGGAATGGTTATTGCTATAATTTGAAGGATATTTGGAGGTTTTGGAAAACCTATTCAAAGTTTAGTTTAGTCTCAATTTCTAGAACATCAAACCACTTTTGTGGAGGCAAGGGTGACAGGAAAAGCTGACAACATGGTGGAAATCCTAAAGATGACAGTAATAGCAGTTAGTATTTATGGAGCAATGAGTATGTTTGTAGATTGTGAGGGGTACATTTTACAGAATCAGCTCACCTAATCATCACAGGAACTCCTAGACATTGGTGATATTTTCACCAATTATTTCAATGAGGACACAAAGGTTCTGATATGCTTTGGATGTTTGTTCCCTCCAAATCTCATGTTGAAATGGGACCTCCAGTGTTGCAGGTGGGGCCTGGTGGGAGGTGATTAGATCATGGGGGCAGTGTCCTCATGAATGGCCTAGCACCAACCCCTTGGTAATGAGTGAGCTCTCGCTCTTAGTTCACATGAGATTTGGTTGTTTAAAAGAGTGTGGCACTGATCCCCTTCTCTCTTGCTCTGTCTCTCGCCATGTGATATGCTGCCCCCCTTCATCTTCCACCATGATTGGAAACCTCCTGAGGCCTCACCAGAAGCCAAGCTGAAGCCAACACCATGTTTCCTGTATAGCCTGCAGAACCATGAGCCAATTAAATCTCTCTTCTTTACAAATTACCTACCTTTGGGTATTTTTTTCCCCCTTCTTCTTCTTGAGACAGAGTCTCACTCCATTGCCCAGGCTGGAGTGCAGTGGTATGATCTCTGCTCACTGCAACCTCCACCTCCTGGGTTTAAGCAATTCTTGTGCCTCAGCCCCCCAAGTAGCTGGGATTACAGGCATGCGCCACCATGACAGGCTGCCTTGGGTGTTTCTTTATAGCAACACAAGAATGGACTAACATGGGCTCAGAGAGGTTAAGCAACTTGTCTAAGACCACAGAGCTAGCAAGAGGTAGAGCTAGGATTCAAACTTAGGTCTCTCCAGAATCTTGAGAATCAAAGACTACATTTATCCTCCCTTCCTCCACTGTTCTAGATCACTCTTGCACTGGGACACTCTTAATCTGAGAGATGTACCCCACTCACAGACATGGAGTGGATGCCTCAGTTGCTGCGTCATTTAACAAGCATCTATTGTCTACTCTGTGCCATCCCCTATGGTAGGCACTGGGAAGAAAAGAATGAATGATCCTTGACATCAAGAAACTCAAAGACTAGCTGGGAAGATGCTAATATAGCAATTTCTTTTATTTTCTCTAATAGGAGACCCACTCTCAACTACGTGGAGTAGATACTATCAGCAGCAACAGCAACTTCTTTTTTAAACAAAGAAAGTGAAGAAGGGAAAATGTAAACTTGTCCAAAGACATACATCTAGTCATGAGAAAGCTGACACCCAAACCAGATAAGCCGATACATCACAGCCTCTGAATCACCATCACTGAAACAAACAACACACTTGGGGATGGGGGAAGGGCTCTCCTCGCACAAGTTGGGAAGCAATTTGCAGACATTTTGCAGAGCAAACTGCAACTTTTTTTTAAGGACAAAGAAAGTGAAGATGGGAAAATGTAAACTTGTCCAAAGACAGACATCTTAAATGAGACCAGAATAGATACAAGAAGAATCACAGCCACATGTAACTCTAACCATCAAGGGTATTACTAATCCCCAAAATATTTCATCTTCTTGAAGTTTTATGGCCATGGCTCTTGAATGTTTTGAGGGTACAGGGAGATACGGGTTTAGGCAGCTGAAGCAATACCCATCTACAATGAGAATATCGCCAGAAGTCCTGATAACCTCACAGAATCTACAAAACAAGAGTCCATATGTATGCCAGAATCCCTGCCCCCAACATGTTTACTCCGCTGACTACTTCTAATGACAGAACTCTAGACTTAATTTGCCAGCTCATAGCTCTTCCACATACTTTTTGGAGGCAGATTCTTTCTCTATGGGCTCTACTTCTTCCCTTAGATTCTAGAGCACCATGGAATGTATCTGCTCTGTATTCAAGATGGAAGCCCTTCAAATAATTGAGTATAACAATCAACTCACCCCTCTCACTTCCCCATTTCTCTCTACTCTCAGAAATGCAAACATTTATCATTTCATTGACGTTAATCAGGAACCACTTCCAGCAGCCTGTACCTCCCTTAGTCATGTTCCGTTTAACAAGCCCAGTTTATCAATGTCCTTCTTAAAATACAGAACCTACACATGAGCATAGCCAAAGATACAATATTTGTGAAGGGACTGTGAAAATGAGAGTAGGCAGATGCAAAGGGTTATTATTTTTTCTCTAGGACTAAATAAAAATATAAATGCCATTTCTCTTCACACAAACCAGTTTGAAGAAACTGTTCGATGTATTCATTCTGTCATCTGTTCATCTGTTATTGAACCTGTACAGGTAAGAGATTAGAGGGACTTGGGCCAGTGGAGAAAAGAGAAAAGTGGATGGATATGAATACTATGTAGCAGGTGTAGTCACAGGGTGAGGGGTGTGAGGAAAATGGCGGTAGCAAGAAGTTTAGCCTGGGCGTCTGGGAGGATGGTGGTACCATGCCCTGGAGGAGGGCCACTTTGAGGAAGGAGTATTGTAAGAGTCCAACAAATACTACTAGAATAAATGACTTAATAATCAATATGTCCCAGCACTTTGGGAGGCCGAGACAGGCGGATCACGAGGTCAGGAGATAGAGACCATCCTGGCTAACACAGTGAAACCCTGTCTCTACTAAAAAATACAAAAAACTAGCCGGGCGAGGTGGCGGGTGCCTGTAGTCCCAGCTACTCAGGAGGCTGAGGCAGGAGAATGGCATAAACCCAGGAGGTGGAGCTTGCAGTGAGCTGAGATCCGGCCACTGCACTCCAGCCTGGATGACAAAGCGAGACTCCGTCTCAAAAAAAAAAATAAAAAAAAAAAAAATAGTCAAAATGTAAGTAACATTCATTCCCCTCTGCCTCTGGCTTTCCATCTGATTAGATTAAAAGCACTCTTGCATGTGGGAAGCTTGCATGAGCACAATTTTACCTGGCTATGGGAAGGAATGGTGTTCTCCATGTGCATTTTTATTTTTTCCAATTATTGGATTCTCCAGAGTGCCCACATGACAATGCCAAGTTTCTGTACTGAGTCCTGATTCCCTAGAGAAAAAGTGCAAAGCATACCTAAAAGTAAATAAATATCCAGCCTTAAAAATCACTAAAACAATCCCTTGGCTCCCATCAACATTGTAGACCCCACCGTGTGCAGGGGCTGCAGTTGATGGCAGGGCTATGAGGAGAAACAGGTCAGGTTTCTACGTCCCTCGTGAGTGCAGAGTCTAGGAGGAAGATTGACAGGAAAACCAAAATAAAATACCTGAAACTCCACAATATGATAAATGATATGACAACAGGGGAGGTGCTAAACGTTGTAAGAGCACAGCAGAGGCATAAAATGAAAGAAGCCTGAAGCAAACTTTTAATTAGTTACACAAAAAAGTCTTTAGTCTTCTTTGCCAAGATTAAAGCAGTGCCGCTCTGGGTCTGGAGCTGAGTTGGTAGCCATGGTCTAGAAGAATTCAGAGTTCATCCCGAGTCTTCTCTAGAGATGGAAGCCTGGAGAAGCCAGAAGGCCCTGAATCCCTGAGAAAAAGCCTAAGGATCCTCACCCAGCAATGCTGACCACGACCATTGAAACATGAAGCCAGTCCCACAGAGAGGAAAATCCTTGTCCTTTAATGAAGCTGACAAAAACCTCCAAAGTTAACAGTTTGTACTTTGTCTTTCTGCAGACACAGAAAAATGAGCTATGAAATAGAACAGTCACATCAGGGCCAAGGGAGCTGTGGACTTTTGAGGTGTTGCCTGCGTCTCCTGGGCGGTAGAATCACGTGGCCCAATGTTTAACAGAGATACTAACTTTCAAATATAAGAAAACTATGTAAAAAAAAAAAATCAGTGGGGGAGGGGGTGTTTAAATGCATTTGAGACCAGCCATATGGCAGGCCATTTGGCAGCCCTTATAAGCCTTAGTTTTAATAACATAAGAATTCCCTATGAAATTCCAAATAAGGCTGGGCATGGTGGCTCATACTTGTAATTCCAGCAGTTTAGGAGGCTGAATTGAGGTGGGCAGATCTCCTGAAGTTAGGAGTTTGAGATCAGCCTGGCCAACATGGTGAAACCCCATCTCTGATAAAAACAGAAAAATTAGCTGGGCTTGGTGGCGCGCACGTGTAATCCCAGCTACTCAGGAGGCTGAGGCAGGAGACTGGCTTGAACTCAGGAGGCGGAGGTTGCAGGGAGCTAAGATCGTGCCGCTGCACTCCAGCCTGGGTGACAAAGCAAGACTCTATCTCCAAAAATAATAATTCTAAATAAAGCAAAATAAAATGTATGCATATATATATATGCAAAGGTATGTGTGTATATGCACATATGCATATGCACATACATGCATACATGTGTATAGATATATGTACAGTATAGCCAGACATGTTAAAAGAAGTTTTTTGCACAGCCACCTTTCATGCATGGAACTGTGTGTGAAAAAAGACTTACTCCCAAGCACTGTGAGAAACTTGGATAAAATGGGGCATGCATACTCACCCATCTGAAATATCCACTATGATGACCATTCTTAGAAAAGAAATTCGTGAAAGAGGTGTTGTTTGTTTGTTTGGGGATTTTTTTTTTCACTTTCTTTTTAATTCAGTTCAAATTCTTTTTTAAATTAAACATAAGAAAAAGTGGCCTGGCACAGTGGCTCACATCTGTAATCCTAGCACTTTGGGAGACTGAGGAGGGAGGGCTGCTTGAGACCAGGAATTTGAGACCAACCTGGACAATACAGCGAGACACTGTCTCTATTTAAAATTTTTTTAATTAAAAAAATTTAAAATAAATAAATAAAAATAAGAAAAAGCTCCCAAATCCCACCACCCTAGTACAACCAAGCTGGCCACAGCATCACACTTGAGGTTGTTCACAGCATCCTCCTCTGGGGATGATTCTAGGTCCCTTGAAGAGAGGGAGCATGACTAGTTTTTCTTTTTTTTTTTTTAAGACGGAGTCTCGCTCTGTCGCCCAGGCTGGAGTGCAGTGGCCAGATCTCAGCTCACTGCAAGCTCCGCCTCCCGGGTTTATGCCAATCTCCTGCCTCAGTCTCCCGAGTAGCTGGGACTACAGGTGCCCGCCACTTCGCCTGGCTAGTTTTTTGTATTTTTTAGTAGAGACGGGGTTTCACTGGGTTAGCCAGGATGGTCTCGATCTCTTGACCTCATGATCTGCCCGTCTCAGCCTCCCAAAGTGCTAGGATTACAGGCGTGAGCCACCGCGCCCGGCCACTAGTTTGTCTCTGAATCCCTAGTAGCTGGAAGTGGTCTGACCCCCAGAAGGTGCTCCGATGACGTCCGTTGAATGGATAGATGAGAATGCACATGACAAAATGTGATTTTTTTTCTAACAAAGTAAAATGGCATTCCATAGACTTTAGGGAAGTCAGCTCCTTCACTTCTAGAGAAGGAGAATAAGGCAGGAATTCAAAATACTCTTATGAACAGAAAGGCAACAGGTAGAGCAGGACATGGGGGAATTCATGAAGGGAGAAAAGGAAGGTAGGAAAGCTAGGTTGTGCAATGAGCAGCAAGCCTGGGTGTTATTTCAGCCTCCCGAGAACATGCCAGAGTACATATTGTCATTATCTCCATTTGCAGAGGCAGAAACTAAGACAAATGAATCAGACAGAAGACATGATGTTCATCTCATAAATAGATATGTGGAGATTTGAACCCAGCTCAGCTGGCTTTGAATTCAGAAATCTTTACCCCTAAGGGATACCATGAAGCGAGACAAAGAATGGAATGGAGGGCTAGGGATGATGACTGGATTTCCTATTGATTGAAGGAATGTTGAACCAAGCACGTGTACTTCAGTCCTAACCATACACAGGGAAGTTCCTTCTGTATTTGGAAGAGCTAAGCAGAAGATCTCAGCACTAGACCCAGCCCCTGTTTCCATGCTCCGTTTCAGCACTAGATAACAAGATATATTTGTGTAGGAAGGTGGATGAGAAAAGAAGGGTGGATTTGTCTCCACCAAAGGAAACCACAAGGTATAAACAACAGCAGCAATCCGCAGAGGACAATGTACACACAACCTCTTTCCTCCAACTCTGGTATTGAAACTGCCCTGAGCTGACTTTAAATCCACCCCAGGTAGTTGCATGAGGAGTACTTACAGGGTCCTGCTGGCTCTGTTGCTACTCTCTATCATGGAGTCCCACAGCCTTTGAATAAACACCTGTGCTCTTGCCAGGCCAAGTTAGCAAATAGCACAGTGTCATGTCTGGAATTTGCAAACCAGTGTTGAAGGAAGGTAGACCCACTTCTGTGAAGGAAACTGATAGTCTGTTGGGGTTTGCAAGATCCCTAAAGGTCCTGTCCTCACCCTGGGAATCCCAGCAGTTTAGAAGATTCCTAAAAGGAAAAGGAGCAGCTCACCTGAGACAAGCAAGGCCCAGATTGTTGAAGCCATCGTTGCCCTGCTGAGCTTCAGGACACTCAACTCACGGTTGCAGATTTAATAAGCAACAAAAAAGAAGAATCCATTTCACAGGCATTTTTCAGTGCCTGTCTGACCACACTTATCAAGGCAGTGGGGGTACAGAGGTGCACAAAACATGTAAAGTGTCTGCTACAGTGATGCTTACCCTCTGGTGGGGAGAGTTGAAGTTCTGGGAAAGGAGAGTTTGAGGGAATGCCTCATATGCAACAGGCCAACCCTGGGCTAGATCCTACTCATGTCTGTCTTATCCAGTTCCTCCCAGTAATCCCATGATTAGGTACTCCTTGCATCAGATTATTTTAAAGAAGAGAAAATTGGGTGTATTAGTCCCTTTTCATGCTGCTGATAAAGACATAACTGAAACAGGAAGAAAAAGAGGTTTAATGGACTTACAGTTCTACATGGCTGGGAAGGCCTCACAATCATGGTGGAAAGCAAGGAGGAGCAAGTCATGTCTTACATGGATGGCAGCAGGCAAAGAGGGAGAGCTTGCGCAGGGGAATTCCTCTTTTTGAAACCATTGGATCTCATGAGACTTATTCACTATTGTGAGAACAGCATAAGAAAGACCCACCCCCATGATTCAATTACCTCCCACTGGATCCCTCCCACAACATGGGGAAGTCGTGGGAGTACAATTCAAGATGAGATTTGAGTGGGGACACAGCCGAACCATATCACTGGGTCTCAGAGAAGTAATTGCCGCAAGAATCACACAGCCGACAGGTAAGAGAGCCAGAACTAAAACCCTAGGCCTCCTGATCACAGCTGCCATGTTGCACAGCCCTCATCTTAGAAGGGATCAGAATTTGTGTTCATGGTCACACATGTTCAGGGTCACATTTAGTGTATGGTGTAGCCAGAATTCAAGCTGAGATGAGCCAACTCTAGACCCTAGTCTCCTAACCACTATAGATACTGCTCTGCTAGCATATTTGAAAACCACCATATATGTTCTTAGAAATGCACCAGGCACATTACCATGTTGGGCAGACTTATTACTATTCTCCAATATCTGCAAGTAACATAGAAGAAAAAAGCACTTAACAAAAATAATTATACATAGACCTGAGGTAGAAAACAATCAGAGGAGAAGGCAAGAGAAAGGGGAAGCCACCTGAAGTAGAACTGTCGGGAAACATCCTATCGGAGGAGACATTCAGGCTGAGAAGTTAATTAAGAAATAACAGAAAACTAATCAAACCCAAAGCTGATTCTCTTTTAAAAAATAAAATAAAAATGATAAATCTAGGTAGACTGATCAAGAAGAAAAAGAGACCATCAGAAATAAAGTCTGGTGCATTACTACAGACTTTTCAGATATTAAAAGGATTAAAAAACCCTTATGCCTATAAATTTGACAACCTAGATGAAATGGACAAATTCCTGGAAAGATACAAATTATCAAAGCTTTTACAAAAAAAAAAAATTGAAACCTTCAACAACCCTGTATCAATTAAAGAAAATGAACCCATAGTTTAAAATCCTCCCACAAAGTAAACTTCAGGCCCAGATGTCTTCTCTGCTGCACTCAAGGAAAAAAAGAACGAGTCCTACACAAATTATTTCAGAAACTAGTGTTCAGGAGGGAATACTTCCCAACTCATGTTAGGATGATAGTATTACCCTGATTCCAAAACCAGAGCAAGCCATCATAAGAAAACTCTAGACCAACTTTCCTCGCAAGCATACATGCAAAAGTGCCCCACAAAATATGAGCAGATCAAATAGAAAAATATATCAAAAGGCAATGCATTATAACCAAGTGAGTTCACACCACGAAGGTAGGCTGAAATTCAAAGAACAAGAAATAAACAGACTACAAAAAAAAAAAAAAAAAAAAAAAAAAGGAAGAATGAGTAAGACCTACTATTTAATAGCACAACAGGGTGACTATAGTCAATAATGAATTAAGTGTACATTTTTAAATAACAAAACATATATAATTGGATTGTTTGTAACACAAAGGATAAATGCTCAAGGGGATGGAGACTTCATTCTCCATGATGTCACTATTTCACATTACATGCCTGTATTAAAATATCTCATGTACCCCTACTATGTACCCACAAAAAATAAAAATAATTTTTTAAATAAAAAGAATTTTAAATAAAAACTGAAATAACCTGTCAAGTGAAGAACAAGAAGAAAGTTTTAGGCAAAGGGAGTGGCATACTCAGAGGTTACAGGGTAAAAAAGCTTGGCAAATTTGAAAAGTTGAATAGAGACCATCTGGAATAGCATTTAATGAGTTAGGGGAACGTAATAATGGATGAGATTGGAGAATAGACAACGCTAGATCACACAGGACCTCATAGTTTGGATTGGTAAATAGTTTGGATTTTTTAATAAATTCTAATGGATGCTATTACATGGTTTTTATCTGGGGAATGTCATGGGACTGTTTGTTTTAATAAAGATTTATTAACAGAATATGGAGAAGCAAGGGCAAAGTGGAAGAGAAATATCAGTGAGGAAGCTATTGCAGTGATCCAGGGGAGTCATGGCACCAGCCAGGACTGGGGGGGTGCATGGGAAAGGGAGAAAGGTGGGTGAGTCAAGGGATATTTCGAAGATACAAGCAACAAGATTTGCTGACGGACTACAAGTATGAGATAAGGAGAAATTGTATAGCAGGATCTGGATAAGTGATCATAAATCCTACTCCCTTTTCCTCCTGGGAATATTTAGTCCATAAAAAACCTCCCAGGCTCCACTCCTTTCACAGCTCAATGCAGATGAACTCAGTGTTACTTATATTAGTAAATATATAATATAAATAGCTCATATATTATAAATAAATAATATAATAATTATATTATTTATATTATAATTTTTTTATATTTATATTAGTAAATATATATTTACTAATACATATTTATTTAAATTAGTAAAAGTGTTGTTTTTATTTATATTTATTTGTATTAATATTTATATTAGTAATTTATAATATATTTATATTAGTGTTATTTATATTAGTAAAAGTTTCCATGAAAGTGACCAAGGCACCCAACACTAAGTGGTTAAATAAGCACCATTATGATTTGACCTTACATGGGCATTAAAAATATGCTTACAGTCCCCTGGCCTGCAGCGTCAGCAGCAGCAGCGAAGGCGGCAGCCGCAGGCGGCCGCGCGGGGGTTTATGTCGAGTCGCAGGGTCTTGCAGCAGTATGGCGGACTACCTGACCAGCTGTGGCACCAGCTACGTGCCCGAGGACTGGCTCACCACGCAGCAGTTCTTCGTCAGCGCCTATGGCCTCACCCACAACGACTTCCTGATTCTCCCAGGGTTCATAGACTTCATAGCTGATAAGGCGGACCTGACCTCAGCCCTGACCCAGAAGATCACGCTGAAGACACCGCTGATCTCCCCCCATGGACACTGAGACAGAGGCCAACATGGCCATAGCGATGGCTCTGATGGGAGGTACTGGTTTCATTCACCACAGCTGTACCCCAGGGTTCCAGGCCAACGAGGTACACAAGGTCAAGAAGTTTGAACAGGGCTTCATCAGGGACCCCGTGGTGCTGAGCCCCTTGCACACTGTGGGTGACGAGCTGGAGGCCAAGATCCAGCATGGCTTCTCTGGCATTCCCATCACTGAGACGGGCACCATGGGCAGCAAGCTGGTGGGCATCGTCACCTCCCAAGACATCGACTTTCTTGCTGAGAAGGACCACACCACCCTCCTCAGTGAGGTGATGAAGCCAAGGATCAAGCCAATGGTGGCTCCAGCAGGTGTGACATTGAAAGAGGCAAATGAGATCCTTCAGTGTAGCAAGAAAGGGAAGCTGCCTATAGTCAATGATCGCCATGAGCTAGTGGCCATCATCGCCCACACTGACCTGAAGAACCAAGACTACCCTCTGATCTCCAAGGATTCCCACAAGCAGCTGCTGCACTGGGCAGCTGTGAGCACCCATGAGGATGACGAATACCGCCTGGACCTGCTCACCTGGGTAGGCGTCAACATCATAGTCTTGGACTCCTCCCAAGGGAACTGGGTGTATCAAATCACCATGGTGCATTACATCAAACAGAAATACCCCCACCTCCAGGTGATTGGGAGGAATGTGGTGACAGCAGCCCCATCTGATTGATGCTGGTGTGGACGGACTGCATGTGGGCATGGGCTGCAGCTCCATCTGCATCGCCCAGGAAGTGATGGCCTGAGGTCAGCCCCAGGGCACTGCTGTGTATAAGGTGGCCAAGTATGCCCAGCACTCTGGTGTGTCCATCATAGTGGCGTCCAGACCATGGGGCACGTGGTCAAGGCCCTGGCCCTTGGAGCCTCCACAGTGATGATGGGCTCCCTGATGGCTGCCATCATGGAGGCCCCTAGCGAGTACTTCGCAGATGGGATACAGCTCAAGAAGTACGGGGGCATGAGCTTGCTGGATGCCATGGAGAAGAGCAGCAGCAGCCAGAAACGATACTTCAGCGAGGAAGATAAGGTAAAGATCGTGCAGGGTGTCTTGGGCTCCATCCAAGACAAAGGGTACATTCAGAAGTTCGTGCCCTACCTCACAGCAGCCTTCCAGCACAGCTGCCAGGATATCGGGGCCCACAGCCTGTCTGTCCTTCGGTCTATGATGTACTTAGGAGAGCTCAAGTTTCAGAAGCGGACCATGTCAGCCCAGATGGAGGTGTGGCGCCCTCGGCCTGCACTCTTACCAGAAGCAGCTGTACTGAGGACAGCGGTGGAGGCTGAGGTGGTGGAGGGGGCACACCCCAGTGTCCACCTGCAGGCACAGCCTCTCTGCATAACTGAGTGGTCCACAGATTTGCACTATGGGTTCCTCAGCTCCTTTCCAAGGAGAGAAGAGAGGTCCTGAGGGCTCTGCAGCCCATCGCTGGGCATCCCCTGCAGAGTCAGGACTGCTCCCTGGGCCAGGCTGCCTGGAAGCGCCCCCCAGCCCAGCCAGCTGGGCTATCAGGCCCTGCACCTGCCTCAGGTCTTTCTTGCTGCAGCATGCTCCAGCATGGCCCCCACCCTAGGGACAGGCGGCCCCTGCTGGCTTCTCCTGCAGGGCACCTCCCTGCCCCTAATCCCCCAGGAAATGGCCTCCCTGCCTCTGGCCCTTCCCAGGCTGCTGCCCCCTCAGCCATGTGCTACTTCTGAGCTCCTGACCTAGGCCAAGGGGAGGTCTCTGCCCCCTTCCCCGGCCCTGGGCTAGCCTTGGGTCCTGCTCCTCAGGCCATTCCCCTGTCCCTGGCCCTGGGAAGGAGGATGCCCTGGTCATGGCCACCTGCCCGTCATTCCTGACTCACCACTGTCCCCGTATACCGTTCCTGCCCTCTCCTCAGCTGCAGTTGAAGGCTTTAACTTAGCACATTTTGGGATCACAGTTGCGTCATTGTGTATTAAATAATCGGAATAAATAAAAATTATGCTTCCAGAGATTTTGACAGTAAGTGAAACATGCAGTTTATATACTACTGCATGTATAAATTGTGTGCAATTACAAATATGTGTGAATACATTTATATCTTATGTACTTGTATACATACACATACATACACATGCACATCAATGCACACATATATGTATATATGGAGAAGGAAATAAAGGGGAAAATGCCATTATTAAAAGTGTGACAGCATTAGTGATAATTTTAATTTGATTCTGTATTTCTAAAACAATTATCATAACACTCTTGGGACCAGATGAAAATAATACACACTCAGCATTATTTTTAACAAATTTAAAAGACTATTTTTTTCCCCCAATTTATGGGTTTTCTTATTTTGGGGGAAATTTTTCGTAATAAAGAAAGGTCACAAAAATATTGTGACTCCTTTCCAGATTCATTAAAAATTCTTCTATAACATGATCTATATTGGTTGTATAATACTTCATCGTACAATGGTGTACCATAATACATTTGATCATTCAGTAATTTGACATTTAAATTGTTCCCAGTTGGCCTCTATTGCCACTAACACTGATGAAACCCCTTTGCATAATTTTGGGGGTCCACCCATAATTATTTTCCTTGAATTAACTTCATTAAATGTAGTCATAGATTCCTAGGTCAAAAGCTCCACACAATAAAAGATTTTGAGTATATATTGCCATATTATTTTTGGAAAGGTTGTACTAATATATACCCAATGGCAGTATAGGTAGTGTTAACTGTTTTCTGTATGTTATTCTTCTCTTACAGTTTTCTTATTTGATAAGCAAAAACAAAACAGAAAAACAATGTTTTTGTTTCTTGCATTTCTTGGAGTTATTAATTAATGATTTAAATATATGTTTTATGCCTAGCTGTACACTTTTATGGTAAATTAGCTTTTTATGTAAAAGACTATTTCATGACCTTGAAGAGTAGAGTCTTGAAGGGTATCTTAAGATTTTTTTTTTCTTTTTTTTTTTTTTTTTTTTTGAGGCGGAGTCTTCACTCTGTTGCCCAGGCTGGAGTGCAGTGGCACCATCTCGGCTCACTGCAAGCTCCGCCTCCCGGGTTCACGCCATTCTCCTGCCTCAGCCTCCCGAGTAGCTGGGACTACAGGCGCCCGCCACCTCGCTCGGCTAGTTTTTTATGTATTTTTAGTATAGACGGAGTTTCACCGTGTTCGCCAGGATGGTCTCGATCTCCTGACCTTGTGATCCGCCCGTCTCGGCCTCCCAAAGTGCTGGGATTACAGGCTTGAGCCACCGCGCCCGGCCTGTATCTTAAGATTTTTAACCTTAGCCCAGCGCGGTGGCTCACGCCTGTAATCCCAGCACTTTGGGAGGCGGAGGCGGGCGGATCACAAGGTCAGGAGATCAAGACCATCCTGGCTAACACAGTGAAACCCCGTCTCTACTAAAAATACAAAAAAATTAGTCAGGCATGGCGGCATGTGCCTATTGTCCCAGCTGCTGGAGAGGCTGAGGCAGGAGAATGGCGTGAACCTGGGACGTGGAGCCTACAGTGAAACGAGATTGTGCCACTGCACTCCAGCCTGGGTGACAGAGCAAGACTCCATCTCAAAAAAAAACCAAAGATTTTTAACCTTAGTCGGGCATGGTGGCTCACGCATGTAATCCCAGCTACTCAGAAGGCTGGGGCAAAGAGTTCAAGACCAACCTGGATAACATAAACCCTCGTTCAAAAGTAAAAAAAAAAAAAAAAGAGGAAGAAAGAAAAAAAAAGATTTAATTAGCCGGGTATTGTGATGTGTGCCTGTAGTCCCAGCTACTCTGAAGGCTGAGTCAGGAAAAATTGTCTGAGCCAGAGTTCGACGCTGCAGTGAGCTATGATCATGCCACTGCACTCCAGCCTGTGCAACAGAGCAAGACTCTACCTCTAAAGATATAAAAATAAAAAATAAATTTAAAAAAACAAATCCTTCATAAAACCACACAATGGGAGTGTGCTCTGCAGCAATGCCAATGCTAAACACTCTTAGAAAAGCCCCACAGGGGAGCCTGCTTGGAGACAGAGAGAGTTGAAGAGGTTTTGATCCACCCAAGAGATTATGTGTGGGCAAAGCCAAAAAGACCCCAGACTCGAAGGTGTCAGCCTTCGATGAGATGAACCAAATCAAGCAAACCAGGCAGATGCTGTAGGCCAGTCACCCACAGAGGAATCGTAACCTTTGAAAGTATATTGTGTAAACACAAGAGAGGGAGGAGGAAGATGTATCCTCTGTGTCCCCAGAAACCCCCAGGCACCAGTCCCATCGATCCCAGGATGTGAATAGCTAGTTTGTTTTGGGTAGCTAAGAACACTGCCCACTCAACCAAAATAAGAATGACTTCTGCAAAAGGTTATGAACCCATTGATTTCTCTGACAGTATTTCCCAAGAAGGCAAACAAAGCCCAAAGCCTGTGCTCAAAAGTCTAGTGATCTAATAACCAAAGAATCACAAATTAAAGTGTCCTATATGAGCCAAGTAGGAACACTGGCAAAATAGAGAATTTATGCTTTATTTAATGGGGCAAAGTCACGACCCCAATGTGCCAGGTCTGCATGCTGTTTAAAATTTTTTCTTTAGATATTTTCTATGTAAAACTAAGGCTATTTCACTTAAAATTCCAACTTTCAGTTTCTTCCTGAAAACATGGAAGAACTGTCAACAGTCGACCCACATTCCCGCATGGCGTTGATCCATCGACTGGCCTCTTTCACTTGTTTAAAATTATTGTCTGGGTTCATTTAATTTTTTGGGTTTGCAGTCCTTGCTGTGTGTGTTCCTTCCCTGCTTAAAATGTGCTGCTTTCGACATTCTGTAGCAATTATGTATAAAGTAAAAGTAAACTAGCCCGGAGAGAGAGAGTCTTAAGAAGGCTCTCCTTTGAGTAGAGTACATGGACTTTGTTGACCACTCTTTTGCATGATCTAAGTTTTTTTTTTTTTTTCATCTTACTTTGTAATTTCCTTATGGTTTCATAATGCTGGAGAAATGGTTTCCAATTAGTGAAGTGTTTCTGGGGCCTTCTTTAAAGTTACTTGCTTTATTATTGACATAGTGTTTGTATTTTTCATTTGTAGGTAGTAGGAGAGATGCTTGAACAGGAAGAGACAGCAACTCTCCTTGTTGTCCCCACTCCTCCCTTGTCTTAGATGCCAGAAACCTTCCTGGGGGTGGGGGGGATAAGCAGAGCATCCTTCCATGTGCACACCCTGGGGCCTGCACCCCCCCATAAATCATTATCTGAACCAACAGGACAGGCTGCTGGGGCACCCACTCTACTTATCGGAGCAGAGCAGTTGTGCCCAAGGCAACAGCACCTGAATTTTATAATCCTGCAGGTGAAATTTAGTGCAAACCAGATATTCCTGATACCCAACTTGGCTTCTGTAACTGGATTCTCAGGCTGAAAACATTTTGTGTGAATGGGGTATGGGGGCGTGGGACACTGTTTCCCAGAAGTATTCATTATTTCATTTCTCAAGCAAATACTGGGGATGGAACTATGAGGCATAATTACTCAGGACTTTTTTTCAAAAAAAAAAAAAAAGAATTACCAGAAATAGAACCATGAACACTTCTACACTGTTGATGGGAATGTAAATTAGTTCAACCATTGTGGAAGACAGTGTAGTGATTCCTCTAGGATCTAGAACCAGAAATACCATTTGACCCAGCAATCCCATCACAGGGTATATGCCTAAAGGAATATAAACCATTCTGTCATACAGATACATGCACATGTATGTTTATTGCAGCACTATCCACAATAGCAAAGACATGGAATCAACCCAAATGCCCATCAATGATAGACTGGATAAAGAAAATGTGGTACACATACGTTATGGAATACTATGCAGCCATAAAAAGGAATGAGATCATGTCCTTTGCAGGGACATGGATAAAGCTGGAAGCCATCATCCTCAGCAAACCAACATAGGAACAGAAAACCAAAAACCACATGTTCTCACTCATAAGTGAGAGCTGAACAATGAGAACCCATGGACACAGGGAGGGGAACAACACACCCCAGGGCCTGTTGGGGGTGGGGAAGGTAGAACATCAGGATAAACAGCTAATGCATGTGGGGCTTAATACCTATATGATGGGTTGACAGGTGCAGCAAACTGCCATGGCAAATGTTTACCTAGGTAACAAACCTGCACGTTCTGTACATGTATCCCGTAACTTAAAAAAAAAAATTTTTTTAAAGAAATAGAACCACGGAAGCTTACGCAAAACGAAGGAAACGGGAATGACTTCAGTTAGGTTTTACTTTAGAGCAGACCCTAAAGCAAGAAACTGGGGGGATGTGGTTTAGTTGGGAGGTGATCACAGAAGTGTGGTGAGGAAGTAGAAAAATAAGACAGGAAAGGAAAAGAAGCCAGCAGCAGGGAAATTTGTGGGAAGGTTACTGTTGGGGACAACGGGGACTCAAGCCCACCAGGGGCCCTCCAGTAACAGTGTAGGACACACCTCAGTACTCAGTACTGTCTCCCTGAGCAGCAAAGAAGCCAGGGTATGCCAACTTATATCCCTCATTGTTAAAGACAGTTCTGGGCGGCATTTATTTATCCCCTGCCACTTCAGGCTTGCCAATGCAGGAGCCAAGCACAATCTTATGGCCAGAGAACGTTCTTAGGTGGAGAGATGCCTGTGCTTGAGGTGAGAAGCCATCACTGTGTTGGGAACTGTCCATCTAAGCTTCGGGGTGACCCACAGGGTGGGCCAAGAGGATATGAGTGGGGCATCAACAACACAGCTACAGGGAATATTCTAGTTCACATGACTGAAAAAAAAAAAAAAAAGTAGCTAACCTTACTCCATGCACAGGTGAATTCAGGACCCAAAATCTGTCGTCTGGATTTTGTGTTCCTCCTTCTTGCTGTTCTGCTGCCACACAGTTGGCTCCAGTTGTTGGCTCCAAGTGGAAGCAAGATGGTAGCAGTGATTTTATTCCCTACATCTTTTCAGATTCACTTTTAATAGAAAATACTAAGACTTTTCCCCCAAGAGCTCTTATCTTTAGAGAAACATATTGAAAATTATAGAGATGAAATGATAGGATGTTGGGAATTTGCTCCAAAATAATCTACTGTGGGTGGTTATAAAATGAAATAAGATTGTCCATGAGTTGATAAATGCTGAAGCTGGATGGTGAGTATAGGAGAGTTATCTCTGCTTATGATTAGAGTTACCTCTATTTTCATGCATTTTGGAAAATCATCATAATAAAAAGTTAATTTTGAAAACAATCCTTCTTACTCAAGTTTGAGCTAAAGTCTCATTTCACCTCACTGGGTCTTCCTGGACCAGATAACCATCCCCAAACTGTTCACAGGGACCAGGGGCATATAATGACCCCAGTGGTCCAAGACTGAACCATATGCTCTACCTCTGCACCAGGAGGAATCTCTACAAAAAGCTCACAGGCTACAGCTGGGGAAGAGGGCTTAACAGAGATTGATTACATACAATTACCAGAAGTATGTAAATGAGTATTAAGATAAAAAAATGCACAGGTCCACTCCATAAGGAGAATGGAAATATAGTGGACATAGAATATCTTTCCTCATCCAGCATCCATTCTAGTTTTTTACTGAAGAATTATCCCTGCTTGCCCCTTTATCCCTGTGGACTGGGCACCCCTTGTGCTAATGCTGCACAAGTCACCTGGTCTGAACAATGAGAGGGAGACAATGGCAATGGGTGCAGAGATGAGCACATGGCACTGGACCAGCCAATGATAATCTTGGGGCATTCTCTGGAGCCCTTCTTCCTTCTGAGGTGGCCAAGCTGAAGGACAAACATCTGTTGTGGCTAAGGAGAATCTGCCAAAGACTGAGTCTGACAGAGGAAAGTGGAGCCCAGGTACAGGAAGAGGTTCCTGATGACATTGTTATATATCTGTATTTGGCCCTGCTAGAAGCCAGATATCCTGAACTTTTTAGTTACCTGATCAAACAAATATCCCTATTTGGCTTGAGGTTCTCATTTAGACTTCCGTCACTTATATCTCTAGCTAATAAAGGAAACTACCATCATCCCCACCCCATCCCATGCAGCAACTGTAGTTTCTCCTGCCCTGATACTTGCGACATCAATGTATTGCTGTGGGTACAGCTCTACAAGCACCTGTGTTGCAATTTTCAGGTTAACAAGTAAAATCTTCCTTGAGTGTATACTTCTAAGCCTGTGAACAATATTTCTCATCCATTCATCCCTTCTGAAAATATTTTACATGCCCAATCCTCTGGTAGGTACTTAGGATATAGAAATTAGGCACAATCTATGTCTTCCAGTCCTGGTATGCAGTAGAAGAAAAGATACAAGTAGCAAACAGACTGCTGTATCTAAAAACTTGGGTTCTTTTCCCAGCTCCACCTTAAACTGTGCACAAAGACAATTCTGCAAAACTCTCCCTGCTGCTGAAGAAAGTGTCCTACGTGAACAGGATCCTGATGGTAAATTTTCATAACCAGAGACTGTCACAGAATTTGAGCCAAGATGAGCCATTCAATATCGATTTATTCTACTTGATCGGAAATTGTCAGTGGTCCAATTGTCCTTTCTAATGGAAGATCAGCATAAACAAAGTCACATTGAGGCCAGGACTCTTAAGAAAGGGGCATATTTTCTCCTTTTTCTGCTGATTGGAAAGAAAAGACAGTGAGATCTAGGGGATTGGAAGAGCCACAATATGGCAGAAATCTGGGTCCCTGAATCACTGCATGGCCATAGGAAAGCTGTTCACCAACCAGGAACACGATTACATAAGCAGGAAGCAAACTTCTACTATGTTATACCACTGATATTTGAGGGCTTATTTGTTATAGCATTTACCATTATCCTTTGAATTACAAAGCTAAGAAAAAAAAGGCCCAATGGCTTTAAAACCCAGTAAAGTTCAGTAGGAGGAAGAAGATGGAGAAAGTAATAAAATAATTGATCAAGTTGGGTGGGAACCTCAGGTTAGATCCTCATTACACTTTGAATTTGAATGAGCTTTACCCATGACACAGGTGGATATCTTTGCTGTTCCTCAACAGCAAGAAGAAAGTATTTTTCAGCTTTATTTGATCAGTTGTTTTCATGCTTAATATTTTCCAGGAATCTGTTAATTCATACAGGTAAGAGACTGTGCCTTAGTCATCCCTGTAGCCTCCACAGCACTTCATAATCAGATTCAAACAAACAAAAGCCTCATTCAAGAAAGGAAGGAAGGCGGCTTTTTGTCTAACCCCATGGTTCTCAACTGGGAAAGATTATTTTTTAACTTTCATTTTAGGTTCAGGGGTACATGTGCAGGTTATAGGTAAACTGTGTCACAAGGATTTGGTGTACAGATTATTTTGTCACCCAGGTAATATGCAGAGTACCCGACAGGTAGTTTTCTATCTTCTCCCTCCTCCCACCCTCTGCCCTCAATTAGAACTATTTGTCTGTTGTTCCCCTCCCTATGTCCCTGTGTTCTCACTGTTTAGCTCCCACTTATAAGTGAGAAAATGTAGTATTTGGTTTTCTGTTCCTGCGTTAGTTTGCTAAGGATAATGGCCTCTGGCTCTATCCATGTCGCTGCAAAGTACTTGAGTTCATTCTTTTTATGGCTGTGTAGTATTCCATGGTGTATATATACCAGATTTTCTGTATCCAGTCTACCATTGATGGACATATAGGTGGATTCCATGTATTTGCTATTGTGAATAATGCTGCAATGAACATATGTATGCATATGTCTTTATATAATTATTTACATTCCTTTGGGTATATACTCCATAATGAGATGCTGGGTTGATTGGTAATTCTGTTTTAAGTTCTTTTAGGAATGATCACACTGTTTTCCACAATGGCTGAACAAATTTACATCCAACTGGGGGAGATTTTTACCACCAGGGAATGTTTGACTATGGCTGGAGACATTTGTTGTTGTCACAACTATGGACTGCTACTGGCATTTAGTGGACAGAGTCCAGGGATGTTGCTATATGTCTTACAATGCACAGAAAAGCCCCTCCCACAGCAAAGAATTCTCCTGCTCAAAATGTCCATAGTGCCAAGGTTAAAAGAGCTTGATATAACCTAAGGTTCCCATCCCAACTTGACCAATGAATCATTTTATAACTTTCTCAGTTCTCCTCCTCCTATTTAACCCTACTGGGCTTTAAAGCCAGTGGCCCTTTTTCTTAGCTTCCTCATTCATGAAACAGTTTTCTGGGGAGGCCTTGGAGTTTTACCTCTGTATTAAAATGATCTCTATTTTTTTTTTTCACTAAGGGAAAAATACACAAGGGGGGTGAATGCAGGGCACAAAGAGTGGGTAAGCAGACCAGAAAGAGATTCCACATTAAAACACACAGGAAAACAGATCTTCTCTCTGGAAGACACCTGTGATCTCTTTGTCTCCTTTCTTCTATTAGGTCTTCCGCATGGTCAAGGAAAGAGACCCACTCCAGTTAGTTCAAGAGAAACTGTTTATCTTAAGGACACATGCAGATTGCCACCAGAAGCCTTCATATTCTCTCCCTACTCCCCCGCCCCATGGTCCCCTATTTCCACTCCCCTCTAGTCTCCCCCACATAGTCCTACTCCCACAGGTGTCCCCTGATCCTCCCCAACTTCAGCTCATCATGGTATCTTTTTAGCCCCTGTATCAACAATGCTAACTGAAAAATCCTATTCTATTTCTAATTCAAAAGCCCACATTCAAGCCTATCCTTTCAAACTCAGCCACAGAGGTCAAATGTCAGACTGAGGACTGTATATACTTTAATCAGTCCAACACTCTTGGTCAAAGCAGCAATCCACAGCAAGAAGGGTGGGGCAACCACAAAGATTGGCATCTCTACTATGCTGTCTCACACACACTCCTACCCCTGACTCTGAGTGACATCGACCACAGACAGAGTCACATTGAGCTACAAGAAGGATTAAACCACTTCCAAGACCCAAGAGGTACCCTAATCATTTTGCCCCGTGTATTGGCTCACACTCCTGGAAACACTGGGGGAAAGTCACCTACCTTGTTTGCAGACACCTTTTTAGAGGATAACTCTTGGTCCTCAAGCTTAGAAGCTGTTATGGGGAAGAAGTTGGGGCTTTTCAGAATGACATCCAAAGATTACCCCATAGATAGCTTTCTCCTCTGGAATCACTCACAACAGTGTCAGGCAGAGCCCCAAGGGCCCACGCATCTTTCTCTGTGTTCTTGTGACCATGGAAATCAGGCAGGTCTCAAGAAACAAAGTCACAAAGGCACAAGCTCATCATCTATTTTCACAACACCAATGCAAGAGACCTCCAACACAAGCAAAGCAAAGGCACCGACTGGGTGCAGCCACATATCATGCGTTTCCAGGCCATTCTGCCTGAGTTGAGATCATTATGCTGCTTCTTTCATTGCACAGGAACGTGGGGAGTTTCTCTAAACTGTGAGTCATAGCAAAGCATACAGGCAATCATGTAGAGAAATCTGTTCTCCCTGGGAAACGAGGGTGAGCAAATGCTAAAAGTTTGGATACTTTAATATAGCACTGGCCTTGGCTAATTTTACTTAATATGAAAGATTTCAAATAATGGAAATACTGACAGGCAAAAACATTAAAAATCTGCAAAAAAAATCTCATACAGCCCTGCAAACAAGAGAGAAGCATGGTCTAATTAAAATAAAGGAAAAGATTGCTTCCGGGTTCCTGAATACTCTTTTCACAAAGGCTTCACGTCAGATGAACTTCAAGCACCAAGCAGCATGGATCCCACTGAAGTTTATTCAGTGCCCTTCTGGGCAATACCAGTTGTGAAACTGGTAACCTATTGACAAATAGGTTATTTTTCCAGCTGCACCCATATTCAAGAGCTTGAGCAGCAAAGTCCCCTGATAATATTTGGCCATGAGTCAGAATGCATTATGCACCTTCTGTAGCCAGAGCCAAAAAAATTCTGGCTACAGGAGAAACCTGGCACTGTGCACAAGATCCCCTTTTTTAGCATCAGCTGTCCCCTTTACAGTTTGTTAAAGCTGGAGGAGTTTTAATCCAAGTGAAATCTTTCAGGAGACTCCTGGGTAAGGAAGCTACAAAAGGGGGGAGGTAGGGGCACGGCTGCAAAGTGATGAACATTGCAGCAGGTTTGGCTATTCAGAATGAGCTATTTTCTCCCAAATCCTGTAATTGCCTGGAGCATGTGATCTTTTTGAAGGTCATTAGAGACATGTGGCTGTCAGATTCCTCCCAGAAAGTTTCTGCTTTGATTAGTTAGTTCCTGATGCGTATTTCCTAAAAGGCTCTTTTTGTCTCCCCCCAAAAAATGGGGAGCATTAAAATTTCAAAAAAGGAATTAGATGAATATCCTGCTAAATGTAACTTGGCAAGATGAGAGGGAGTAGCAAAGAAATATGAAAAGGGTGCTGGAGAGCCAACCTGAGTGAGGGAAATTGACGCACGATCAGCATATTCCTTCCCCTAAAATGAGGTGACTCTGAAATATACAATATCAATTATCGTCCACGCAACCACTCACTATTTTGACTCAAACAGAATGACACACATAATTGGTAAAGTCCACATGTACATCTCCAGGTCCCTGGGGCATTTATAGGCTGGAAAAGATTTTAAAAATACAAAATTCTCCTTGTTTTTAAGGATTCCAGTGTCTAAGAAAGCAGTCATGAGGACCTAATAAAGAACTAGAGCTGAATAAATTGTCCAATGACTACGAGCAAATATATAGCTAGCAGTGGCAATGCTTCACATCAAAGAAGGAAATCAAAGTTTTATCCCAGCACAAGGAGATGGGGCCAATCTCTCTTGGATCAAAAGTCCTTTTTGTCCTCTCACATTTGCAGATGTGTAAATACCAGGCAGATCTAATGAAGGAGTTACTTTTTCAATCCCTAGATTCTGTTTGCCAAAACTTCACCTTCAACAGGGCCACTTCAGCAACCCTGGCTCAGGGCTCCCTGCTTGCTTAGATGTAATACTCTGTCAACAACATCCTGCAGGCTGAAGCGGCCTCTTTTTTTTAAAGCCTTGGATCAACTATGCAAGCTCAACTTGCTTTTATTTTTGTTGAAAATACTAAATTAATTTGTCATCACTAATTCCTTCAAGCAAAGGAGCAGCTCCTCGTCGATGCCATAGTCTGCAAGATACTGAAGTTGCACGTTGTTTCTAAGAACACTGATGTCCTAAATCTCCAGCTTTTGACTTCAGGAAAATGGCACTTACTTTATATTTGTAGAATTTCTGGGGCAGTGCTTCTCAAACTTTAACATGCACACGAAACAGTGAGGGATCTTGTTAAGAGGCAGATTCTAACTCAGTCAGTCTGGCTGGGACCTGAGATTCTGCATTCAGGCTCTCAGAAGATGTCAAAGCTGCTGGTGCATGGACCACACTTTGAATGGCGAGGATCTATTTAGCTGGTTGGTAGGCACCTGGTGGCTGAGCTTTCAAACTATGTAGTCAGACTACTTGGGTTTGCATCCAGCCTCCACTGTTTACCCTTTCTTACTGTGTGCCTCAGTTTCCTCATTTGCAGAATAGTGCTCAAAATAATAATACAAATAGAGCTGCTCTGTGGGTTACATAAAGCTATATGTATAAATCACTTGGCACAGTGTATGGCACATGAGCACTCAAGAGGTGAGCTGTTTCTGCCCTGGTGTAATCATCCCTCACAGAGCCTTTGTGCCCACCTTCTTTCCAGACAGAAGAAACCCAGAATAGTCCTCAGATGAAACGAAATTGCAAGCTTATGACCCTCACAACTCAGCCCATCAGCTTAGATTGTTAAAAAAAGCAAGGTCTTTCAGTGCACCATATTGTCACAGTTTGAGAAGGGCCGTGTGCTTGCCGGTGTGTGTTCCAAAACCTAGACCACGATGTATAGGGAAAAAAGAGCACCAGTCTTGGGGTCAGGTGGCCCAGGGTGCAAACTGACCTCTGAAATCCTTTGTTTGCTTACTTGCAACATGGGGATAATAAAACCTACCATGTAGGGATACTATGAAGATCAGGGATCATGTAGGCAAAGTACCTGCCCTATGTGCAGTAGATGCTCAATAACTGGAGGCTGTTATGCTTGTAATCAAAATCCTATCCTCCCAAGAGCAAACTGAAGCAGCCAACATAACTGGCAACTTAGCCTTGAAAACTCTTTGCTTATCCAGGGCAAGTGGAAAAGGGCAGGATTCCTTGGAGCTTGGGTGGAGAGCTTTTCCATAGCCTCAGATACAGACAGGGGCACCGAAATTATGGGATGCAAGAGGTTTCTCCAGGTGGTCCAGGTGAGACAGGGCTGGTAGATGGCAGGGAAAGATACAGTCATAATTGATTCCTAGAGAGCTGTCCATTCATTCATTCATTCATTCATATTTTTAAGTTGGCCTATGTGTCAGGTGTTCTACGAGACAGCAGAGGCCCCACGCTCATGGAGCACCCATTTCATGGAAGAGACAAAACCATGAAAATGAACACATACAAGTTAAAGATATGGTACAGCTAATGACATGAGGGCTCTTATGGAAAAGGTTAGCAGGACTGTCAGGAAGCCCTCTCAAAAGAAATGACCCTTAAGCCAAGTTTTGAAGTCGTCGTCATCAACCAGTGCAGAATAGTGGGAAGAGCATTCCAGGCATAGGGAAACATGAGTACAAACCCCGGGGGTTGGAAAGAACAAGGAGGAAAATGACAGCAAACAAAGCCCCAAAAAAGCACATAGTGCTCAAATCATTCAGGGTCTCTTCATAGGCCATAGTGAGGATGTTGAATTTTATTCCAAAGGCTACAAGATGCCATGAAAGGGTTGTAAATACATCTGTCTTACAAAACCATCAATTGCACACTGCAGCAATCAAGTCCCACAGTGTCCTGAGACTATGGAGTCAGAACTTGATCTCTTGATGCCTTCTACTTCTTACGAGAGATTCGAGGTCTTTGACCCTGGGGACACAACCCCAGTATGGGACTTTTTCAAACTTTTTACATTTATTGTCGAAACAGCGGGGCAGCAAAGAATATTTGGCTTTCCCTGGAAGTCCCAAGGGATGTTGGACAGAGCAACCCCAAGTGGAAAGGCTCTTGTTAGGATAAGTCGAGTAAATACACTACTGAGTAGACCATTTCTCCACTACGAGCTCAGCACTCCCAAGGAATAAGTAAATCCCTACTTAAATTGCCCGGGAGGCCTCCCTCAATTACACAAATCCAAAACATGACAGGGTTCAGCAGAGATTCTCCTCCAGCAAGTCTGAAGGCTGACAGCAAAGCAACGGAGCTAAGGCATCATCCTCACACTGTTCACGGGGGGAGTTTAAAAAAAAAAAAAAAAAACTGTCCTGAATCTCCCTCTCCCTGGCTGTTTTGCTAAACCCCAGGCCTACAGGAGGCTGGATGGCCCAGAGGAAGAGGCTGCCTTGCCTACCACAGAGCCCTGGGAAAGGGGAGGGGGGGTAGCTTCTTCCTCTGCCAAGAAAATCAGGCGTCCTACAGGGAGAGAGAGTTGGGGGTAAAGGCTGGGTGGGAGGATGCTTAAGGGCCAGTCTTTCCCCAAACTCAGCTCCGTAGAGTACAGCGAGTTCTCTCCCACTCAGAACAGAAGGAGGTCTGACACACTCACACCTGCAGGAAAACTGGGGGCCAGTGGGGAGGGGGTGGGAGACAAAATGAGGACACAGACAGGAGGAGCCCCAGACTCCTTCCCGACTCCCTGCCTTCACCAAAATGAAGTAGGGAGGCTTAGCGCTCCTTCCAGCTGTACTGTTTTGCTTACTGAATTTTCATTTTGCTTTTCTTAATTATAAGAATGCAAAGTCTCATCAAGAACATTTTTGTGCTAGTTGATGGATTTTTTTTTCTTTTTCTTTTTCTTTTTTTTTTTTTTTTGAGATAGGATCTCGCGCTGTTACCCAGGCTGGAATTCCGTGGCACAATCAGAGCTCACTGCAGCCTCAAATTCCTAGGCTCAAGTGATCCTGCCTCAGGCTTCCAAGAAACAGACTACAGGCATGCACCACCATGCCCGGCTCATTTTTTAAAATTATTTTTTGTAGAGAGGGGGGTCTCGCTATATTGCCCAGACTGATCTCAAACTCCTGGCCTCAAGCAATTCTCCTGCCACTGCCTCCCAAAGCACGGGATTATAGGCAAAAGCCAGTGCCCAGTCAGTTTCACTATCTTATTTCAAACATTTTGCAGTATTGGCAGGGCTTAATATTTTCTTGGGCATTTATTAGCCATTGAGTTTTTATTCTCTAATCACATGTTAATTTTTCCACTTCCATTTTTCTTTTAGGGTGTTTTGTCTTTTTCTTAATTTGTAAGTCATCTTTGTGAATTAAAGATAGTAACCCTTTGGCAAGTATCACCAACTTTTTTCCCTACCATTTGTTAGTTTCTATTAATTTTCTTCATATTGTTTCTGGAACTCCCTGAAAGGACCACAAAGCAACCATCTGATTCTGCCAAAAATACTGTCTTTGAAATATGGTTTCTAGAATGTCTATGAGTCACCTGCTCACATGTCCAAAATGTCTCAGAAATCCTTCTGCCTTCATAAACCTTGTCTTTTGGCCTACAGCACCAGTCTATGCTTTTTACCAGGTCTGAGGACCTTCTGGGTCACAGTCTGAAGTCCTGAGCCCACCATAAACAAAGAGTCATTTCTGGGGGAGTTGGAGCTGCCCTAAGCCACTGAAAGCCAATGCTCATACTCTTGCCCCATCCAACTGCTTTCATTAGCTCCACTCTTTTTAGTCTAAAAGCCTTCCTGACAGCAACAGGTGCCAAGAATTTCTCTCATGAACCCCATTTTCTTGATTTCAAAATCCACCTGCCTTGGCAGAATCGCTTGAACCTGGGAGGCAGAGACTTCAGTGAGCTGAGATCGTGCCACTGCACTCCAGCCTGGCAACAGAGTGAGACTCAGTCTTTAAAAAAATAAAATAAAATAAAATCCACCTGCCTTAGTACAAGATAAGAAAGTCTTTGGGTGTTTGTTGGTTGTATGTTCAAGAAGAATCACCTGTGAGCTGTGGCATCCAAGAAAGTGTGGTGCTCCTTACCATCCTAAAGAACTTTCTCATCACTCAACCTCTACATGTGATATTCCTCCACCTAAACACTACCTCCCTACACCCATACTCCACCCTGGTTGGCCAACTTCTAATCATCTTTCCAATCTCAGCCTAACTACCACCACCCTGGGAGGTCTTCACCAGCAACTGTGCCAGCCACCCTTGTGCAGCAAGAGCCTTTAGTATCATTTCTAGCATCATGATGGTATAATTATGTATAAGAATAATTGTCTGTTTATCTGTCTCCCCAGCCTTTTCATAGCATGAACTATGTCCTTCACCACTGTATCCCTAGCAACGAGCACAGAGCCTGGCACCTAGCTCACAATCAATAAATATTTGTGGAATTGATGGATGAATTCAGGTACTAGAAGCTAGAAGAGGGCCAGCACCACTGCTATCTACATAAGTCATCCATACCAAGAGTATCAAGTTGAGCTCTTACATAGTGAAGAATTAAACCTTGCCCAAAAAGAAGTCTGGTCTTTGCCCTTGGTGTCTTACTAAGCCCTGGGAATGCCATGCCTAGATAGGAGTGCTTTTTTGCTTGTAGGGGACTTGGGTACACCACAGAATCTAACAGTGTGATTTAGAGTGGGGGCTTAGAATCATATAGCATGAGCTCAACTTCCAGAGGACCTGGAAGCCGAGGTCAGCCATGTGAGAACTCAACAGCAGACCCCAAAAAAGACTGTGCATGCCAAGGCTCAGTGAGCTTCCCTGGCTGGCAAAGTTCCATGCTTATTTTCATCCATTGTTGCTGAGAAGGTGGCACTGTCCATGATTCCATAGGAAGAGGACCACTGGCAGCTCACATTTGGACCTTTCATGACTCTGCCTATGTGTCCCTCTTTTGGCTGATTTTAGTCTGTATCCTTCAGCTATAACAAGCCATAGCCGTGGGTGTAACAGCTTTCAGTGAGTTTTATGAGTTTCTAGTGAATTATCAAAGACAAGGGCGGTCTTGGCAGCCCTCAATCTTGGAAGTGATGTCAGAAATGTGCCCCTCAACTTTGCAGCTCTACACTTAAGGACATTCTGATGGAAGGAACTATAATATTAACCTATCTGGGAAATATGAACCATAAAGAGGAGGCCATTACAGAATGTTGGGATTGGCCAAACCACCACTGTAGATGCTCCATTCACAGGAACCAGCCTTGGAATGCAGAGGGCTCCTGACACCCCACTCTTTCAAGCTAGAGGTGGGCAGCACCCTCCAGGCAAGAGCATGAATCATGTGGGCCTGCTTGCTGCTCCCCCTCTCTCCAACAGATGACTGGGCAAAAATAGAAGAGAATCCCTCCTTTATAAATATCTTTACATGCTAAATGTCTCTAAAAAGCACCATGTGCCAAGCCAGGCTGCTAAGAAACAGATGCAAAACAGATGCAAAGATCCATGAGATAGCTGAGAAGTTAAAGTATTTTAATTCAATAAAAGGCAGAAAAAGTTTCTGAGGAGCATAATGTAGTCAAGGGAGGCCTGATGCAACTGGAGAGTCATGGGAAGTCTGGCTCCCAGCTATTAACAATAGCATTTCTTACCATGGCAGTTTCAATGCACATATGTGCATGACTGTGCCTGTATACACGAACATGTATGGCACACTCTTATTTCATCCCCATAACCAATCTTTATCCATTTGTTTAACAGATATTAAGCACCTACTATGTGCATCACCTTTTTTTTTAAGCACCTACTATGTGCTTGACTTTTTTGAAACAGGGTCTGACTCCATTGCCCAGGCTGGAATGCAGTGGTACGATCAGAGCTCACTGCAGCCTCAAATTTCTGGGCTCAGGTGATCCTCCCACCTCAGCATCCCAAGTAGCTGGGACTACAGGTGTAAGCCATGACACCTGGTGAAGTTTTTTTAGTTTTTAGTAGAGACAAAGTCTCTCTGCATTGCTCAGGCTGGTGATGACTCCCTGAAGATACAGAAATGACCAATCTGCCTGCTTTCAAAGGACACATGCTTTAACGAGAGGAGTTTGATTAAACACACACACACACACACACACACACCCCAAATAATATTTAGATAGAGCTAGGCTATAGGAGAAAATGAAGCTGAGTAATGGGATAGTGGCTGGAGTGGAGGCTACTTGAACTTGGATGACCATGAACAGCCTGTGACGGGCAGCAATGTTTGAGATGAAACTTGAATGGTGAGAAGACAACCACAGAAAGGTCCAGGGGAAGAAATTCCCAAGCAAAGTGCAAAGATGAGTGTGAGGAAAGTTCCAGGAAGATAAAGAAAAAGGACCAAGGGAAAAGACACCAGGATTTGGTCTGAGATATAAGCAGGAGATTACGGCACTCCTTCTAGGCCACAGCAAGAAATTGATTTTAATTCTAGGTAAAATAGAAGGCTAGAGGAAGATTTTAATAAAGATGCGTACGATTCAAGATGTGGGTTTTTGTAATTGTTCTTAATCACTCAACCAGTGAGGTCACGCATTGATCGTAGGATGTCAAGGCTGGAAGCAGAGACCAGTTTAGAAGATGCTGCTGTCACTGAATGCAGATTTCATAAGGAGTTGCAGTGAAGGTAGAAGCATGTTTCATGGATCTGTGTTAAAGGCAGAGCTGGAAGCACTTGCTGATGGTTTCTACATAGCAGGTAAGAGGGAGAGAGAAATCAAAGGTGACTTGTAGGTTTGTAGTTTGAACAGCTAAATGGAAAATGAAGTCATTTACTAAGACAGGAAAGGAAGGAGGAGGCAGAGGTATGCTAAAGATAATGAGACTCAGAAAAGCCAAGAGACTCATTCAAGGTTACATGGCTGGGAAATGATGGAGGCAGACCTGGGACGCTGGTCCCTGGGACTCCAGGGCAGGGTTCAAATGGTAAAGCAAGCTGAATTTCCAGGCCAGGTTCAGGGAAACACTGAGGGGAAAATCAAATCAGTAACCCAGGCAAATTCAGGGCATACCACATGGCTGATCTATTTTCAGCACCCACTCTTGTGAAGGCTACTTGTAGAATCTTAGAATTAATAGAATTTTCGAGCTGAGCAGATCCTTGGGCTCAAAAGGGCATCTGCACCTTTGCAAACATGATTCACTGAATATCCCCTGAGTAGGCAGATGGGTCAGGCTGCTGAGTAGACTTTACTTTAAATGGAGCTCCGGACACAGACCCACCTTCCAAGCCATCCTATTCACTTTCTCCCCACTGTCAAAAGGAACAGGACATTATATAAACCTTCTGAAATGCCAAAAGGAGGAATTCTATATTTAACTCCCCTCCCAGCATCCAAACATCACATGATGGAATGTTGAGATCTAATTCAACAATGTTGAGTAACAGGGATATAACCCAGGGGACTCTCTCTCCCTTTCTTGCTTCTCCTGCAACTTCCCATCTCCAGCCACCCACTGTCATGTCTTCATTAAGGAAGTTTGGGAGCAGACTAGCTCAAGCAGGTCCCCAGGAAAGCAAACAGCTGGGGGAGTCAAATGGATTACGCTAACAGAGATGCTATTAACACAGATACAGTTGTCAGGGAGCTGGAACTCACAGCCAAACACAGGCTCATCTCTTCAGCTATCCTGAGAGGTATGGGGACTGAGGACTAAGAGGGACAGAGGCAGCAGTATAAAAATCAGTGCCTTCAAGGTTCAGGAGGCAAATGAAATGGACTTCAGCTTCTGCATCTCTGCAGTCGGGACTTTTGTTAGAAAAGCACTTAAAAAAAATTCAAGGCACATCCACAAGATTTCAAGAGCTGGCATGATAGAAAATAGCGGCAGGGGCTGATCAAGATGGCGTGGAGTGAGGCTTCTGAAAACACTTATTGACCAGCTTGCATGCTGTGGGTGATCGATAAATATTAAACACCGAGGCTAGTGGAGAACAGGTTTTAATGAGGCCCAGAACAGCATGTAGAGTGGGCTGCAGTAGTGAGGGGCCATGGAGATGCAAAGCAACCAGTCCCATGTCCATGCCTCTCCCTGGGCTGTTCTCAGTTACAAAGAAAAAGCAAACCAACTCGGGGGAAATTTGTCGGGAAGCTGGAGGCTAAAGGGTCCCTCCCAGCATGGCCAAGGCCTGCCACTCCAGTCTCTTCTCACCACTTATCCCATTTTTTTTTTTTTTTTTTTTTAATGCTCAGGGTGTAACAATAAATACGAGAGGGACAGAGGGCACCTCTGCTCTCGGAGTTTCCAGGCTAATGAGAGAAGCTTCGAACGCATTGGTAAGACCAGAGTAGGAAAGTACTTCCTGTGATACGCCCTCAGAGAAAGGGTGTCTGTTTCAGCCAAGAAGATCAGGGAAGACTTCCTGGGAGACATGGCTTTTGAATGGAAGTAGCCAGTTTAAGAGGTGGGCAAAAGCAGGTCGTATGGAGAACATGTCATGTGCAATGGCCTGATTACCTGCTGTTCTCTTTGCTTGTAACACACTTGTGCCCCTGACCCACCATGGATCTTGTATTCTCTTTGCTAATATCACTCTGCCTAGAGTGGCACACCAGGAAGAATAATTTGCCTTTATTATTAGCATGTTATTATTGTTATTATTACCACTACTGTTATTATTTTACTTATGAGCACTTATGATGTGTCAGGCACTGCACTAAGCATTTTACCACCATTACTCTCCTCTAAGCTCCATATCCCTAGAAAAAAGTGTTATTATAATCCCCACTTATAGGTGAGGAAACTAAGGTTCAGAGAAGCGAAATAAGCTGGGCGCAGTGACTCACGCCAGTAATCCCAGTACTTTGGGAGACTGAGGCAGGCAGATCACCTGAAGTCAGGAATTTGAGGCCAGCCTGGCCAACATAGTGAAATCCCATCTCCACTAAAAATACAAAAATTGGCTGGGCGTGGTGGTGCATGCCTGTAATCCTAGCTACTCAGGAAGCTGAGGCAGGAGTATCGCTTGAACCTGGGAGGTAGAGGTTGCAGTGAACTGAGATCGTGCCACTGCACTCCAGCCTGGGCAACAGAATGAGCAGAAAAAGACACCGTCTCGGAAAAAAAAGAAAAGAAAAGAACAGAGGTGAAACAACTTGTCCAAAGTCAACTCAGACACTAACAGGTGGCAAAGCTGGATCTGGGGCCATGCAACATGTCTCCAGTGCACCTAAACGGGTGCTATACCCCTTACCACTAGGTCATCCTACGTCTAACATAAAGTCACACATTGAGCTGTCGTGATGGCTTTCGTACCTACTTCTCGTGTCCCTTGACATTTATCATGCAAGATCTAGTCCATAGACATTGGAATCATTCAGATGTAGAGTTAAATCCCATAGCCACCACTAACTAGATCTGTCATTTTAGGCAAGCTATGTGAACTTTCAATGCCTCTGTTTCTACAACCACAAAGTGGAGATTTTAATACCTATGTCCTGAAGGACTGCAGAAAGCAGCAAGATAATGTTTAAGCAGTGTAGCAGAAGACCTGGCACTTAACAGGTTATAAGCTTCCCATTGCTGCTGTAACAAATTGCCACAAAGTTAGCAGCTTAGAGCGATGTAAAATTAAAGTCCTGGAGGTCAGAAATCTAAAATGGACCAGCAGGGCTTCCTACTGCTTCCTTTTAAGGCTTTAGAGGAGAATTCATTTCTTTTCTTTTCCAGTTTGTACAGTCTGCCCACATTCCTTAGCTCGTGGCCACATAGCTCTAACTCCATGGTCACATCTTCTCTGACTCTTCCATGCCCACCTCTTATAAGTACACTCATGATTATATTGGACCCACCAGATAATTTTGGATGAGGTTCTCATCTCAAGATGGATCCATAACTTAATCACATCTTCAAAATCCCTTTTGCCATAAATCATAACATTTTCACAGGTGTCAGAGTTTAGAAGGTGAACATCTTTGAGAAGTTGTAGTTCTGCCTGCCAGGCCACCCTCTTGCTCCCAAAGATTCACCCCATCCGCCCAAAAGTAACTCATGATAGTGTCAATTCAAAGTCCAAAATTTTCATCAAAATCTCATCAGACCAGGCACAGTGACTCACACCTGTAATCCCAGCATTTTGGGAGGCCGAGGCGGGTGGATCACCTGAGGTCAGGAGTTCAACCTGGAGGTCAGGAGACCAGCCTGGCCAACATGGTAAAACCCGTCTCTACTAAAAATACAAAACTCAGCCAGGCATGGTGGCATGCACCTGTAATCCCAGCTACTCTGAAGGCTGAGGCATGAGAAGCACTTGAACCTGGGAGGTGGAGATTGCAGTGAACTGATATCATGCCACTGCACTCCAGTCTGGGTTGACAGAGTGAGACACAGTCTCAAAAAAATAATAAATAAATAATAAATAAACAAATCTCATCAGCTCAAATGTCTAAAATCTTATCTCAATCACCTAAATCAAGTACTTATAAGAATCTGAGCATGATCCCTCCTGGGTCAAAGTTTCTCTCCAATCGTGGACCTGTAAAACTAGAAAACGGATTATCTGCTCCCCAGATGTAATTGTGGAACAGGCATGGGATACCAGTTATAGGCATTTTTGATCAAAAAAGGAAACAATGAAAAGAAAAAACAAGTCACCACATCCAAGCAATTTTGGAATTCAGTTAGGCAGTCCAGATGCAGTGGCTAATGCCTGTAATCCTAACACTATGGTAAGCCATGATAGGTGGAATGCTTGAGCCCAGACATTGGAGACAGCCTGGGCAATGTGGTGAAACCCCACCTCTAAAGAAAAAAAATACAAAAACAAGTTAGCTGGGTATGGTGGTGCATGCCTGTAGTTCAACCTACTCAGGAGGCTGAGGTGGGAGAATCACTTGAGCCCAGGAGGTTGAAGGTGCAGTGAGGAGTGGTCACACCACCGCACTCCAGTCTGGCCTTCAGAGTGAGACACTGTTTCCAGAAAGAAAAAAAATTAAAAAGGAGAGGAGAGATTCAGTTAGGTAAACACTAGGTTGCAAAGTCTAGAAATAATCCTCTCCCATCTCTGTCCTTTGAGCTTGAGGCTCTACCTTTTGAGAAACCAGGTCCTTTCTCATGAAGGGTAACATGTGTTTGCAGCCTAAGAGTTTTAAGTCATTTCCTGCCTGTAAAATTTGGGGATTATATCATAGGTGAGAACTGAACAATCGGAACACTTGGACACAAGGCAGGGAACATCACACACTGGGGCCTGTTGTGTGTGGGGTGGGGGGCTGGGGGAGGGATAGCATTAGGAGAAATACCTAATGTAAATGACCAGTTGATGGGTGCAGCAAACCAACATGGGACATGTATACCTGTGTAAAAAACCTACACGTTGTGCACACATACCCTAGAACTTAAAGTAAAATAATAATAATAATAAAATAATTTGGGGGAGTGTAACGGGCCTTCTTTCATTCTATCTTCTCTGTTCCCTTGGGTCCAAATTGCCTGTGTTTATGCTGGTAGGAAATTTCAAAAACCTCATGAGTCTCCTGTGTATGTCATGGGGATTCACTCCATCAGACAAAAAAAGGTTATTCACAGTCCTTTCCTGGATAATCCTAATATCTATTCTTCACTTCTGGTTAAATGGCCAAGGGGTACATGAGTCTCATACCTAATCTCTTCAAACAGCCCTCTGTGTGGCTGAACACTGGGACTTCTTATCTTTCCAAGGAACTAGCAAAAAAAGCTGTTCAGCCATACCCTTTCCTGACATGCTTTCCTGATAGTAAATCTCCTAATTTTAGCATCTTTTGCAATCCAGATAGGCTGAGAATTTCCCAAGTCATCAAATCTTGGTTTCTTTTGGCTTAACAGTTCTTCCTTCAATCTATCTCTTTCCTCTCACATTTCACTAAAAGGAGTAAGAAGAATCCAGGCTGCCCCTTCAACACTACCAAGTTCATTGCTTGCAAGTTCAGATTTCCACACAACTGTAGCATATAATTCAGATAAACGTTCTGCCACTGTATAACAAGGATGTCCTTTACTCCAGTTTTCAGTAACATTTCCTTCTTAGGTAGCCCTGACTGGTAGTGCCTTTAACATCCATAATTCTACCAAAAATCTGTTTATGATGATTTAGGTATTCTCTAAAATGATATATGCTTTCTCTAACATGTTACTTTTTTCTGAGTCCCCAGAAACAGAGCTGTTAGCATTCATATTTTCACTCACAGTCTGTTGAAGGATGTCTAGTCTTTTTCTCTGATGTGTCTCCTAATTCTTCTAGCCTCTGCCCAACACGCGATTCCAAGGCCACTGCCACTTTTTAAGGTATTTGTTACAATAGAACCCTACTCCTGGCACCAAAGTCTGTATTACTGAGGGTTCAATTAAAGGAACAGACGAGCAGGAGACATACATTAAGAAACATATGACAAGGAATTGGCTCACATGATTGTGGGGAATTGCTAGGCAAGTCCAATATCCACGGGGCAGGCTGGAACTTCCGGGCATGAGCTAAACCTTCTCTCCTTGGGTGGAATTTATTCTTCAGAATCCTCAGCTCTACTCTTAAGTCCTCTGATTGAATCAGGCCCACCCAGATTATGTAAGATAATCTCCCTTAAAGTCAACTGATTATAAGCTTTAATCACATCTACAAAACACCTTCACAACACACCTACATTAGAGTTTGACTAGGTAACTATAGACTGTAGCACATCCAAGTTGACACATAGAACTGACAGGTGTTGCATTCATCATGCTCCGTCCCTAACACTCAAGACAGCCTCTCATGCATTTCTCTATCTCCTCCCCCGGGGCCCAGGTCCAGATAAGCACATATAAGTTAAGTGGGCAAGTCTAAAGGATAAAGTGGGCTTATCCTTTCAATCACTCTACTTTCCATCACCCTCCCTTCCACCCTCTGCTCCACCATCCAACCCCACTGGTTCTGAAGGTTTCCTATTGAACCACCCTCCCAGAAAGCCCATCATCTTCTGCTTTGGAAAACCAATATTGTAAATATTGGAAGCATAACCTCCAGCACACACACACACACACATCATCCCACCTCTCCAACAGATGAAGGCTAAAACAACTAAAATCCAAGAGTAAATCTCCAGCTACAAACACAAGCTCAAATAGCAACAGGAACTTCAAGGAGGAGACTCATTTGCAACTAGGTTCTAATGAAACCAGGTCCTCCTTCCAAGAAAATCAAACTGTGTAACTCAGAATAGCCAATTTAGGATGCAAGACGCATTTGGCTAATTACACTCAATTGTAGACCTGTTATCCATGGTGTTAGACAAGGACTAAAGGTTAAAGATACTGATTAATAATTAATAAACTATCTCATTAAAAAAAGAAATCATTGCAATATTTTGCTCCGCATATTCTAGGTGACCTTTTCCTTCACATTTTTCTTCATATTTTGGATGAATTTATCTGTCAGTGGAAATGTCTTGAAAGAATAAGTTCATTCCACCTTCACAAGGATGATAATGATGATGATGCTGATAGCAGCTACCATTTATCGGGGAACTAACCTTGGGCCACACGACTGTGCTAAGCATTTTATATACAATGTTTGGTTTTATCATTATTATGATCTGAGGCCCTGAAAAAGAATTTGAGCTTCCAGTGGTTTGAGAAATGATCCCAGGAAACACTGGTAAGAGGAAAGAGAAGTGAGACAGGAAAGTAAAAGGAAACAATAAATGGTGGATTTTAAATTAAGTGACTGCTTAGGGCAACTGGGCCTTAAGATCACTAGAGACACATCTGGGATATAGCATAAAATATCTACTCTACATCACAGTTATCCTGCCTACAAGACAAAGGACTGGAGTGCTTATCCACAAATCCCTACCGTTGGCTGCTTCCAGCACCTTCGCTCCCCCTGCAGGTGGGCTAAACCTGCTTCCAAAGCCAGAAAAGACAGAGTCGGAGGGGTTCATAGTGATCAGGCTTCCATATATGGAGGCAAGGACTGCGGGCACATGGGAAAGCCCCAACAGCACATGCTACACAACCCTAATAAGTAGGTGGTAGCACCCTCATTTAAAAGGAGAACAAAAGTGAGGCTCAGAGAAGATAAAGCAACTTGCTTAAATGAGGCTGGATTGTAAGCAGGTCTGACCCTAAAGTCACATTCTCGCCCACTACACATGCTGACAGGTGTTCCTATTTTCTCCATCTTAGTTCGAGCCGTATCACCCACACCTGGAGGTCTGCAAGGACCTAATGCTTTCACCTGCCTCCAGACCTTCCTGCACACTGAACTTCATTTCTCTTCCTTAGCTACTTACAAAACAGAGGACGAAGTTCAGACTCCTTATTCAGGCACTCGATTATTCCCATGAGCTGGCCTATGGCCACCATTTGCCTTCCTGCCCCAGCCCTGCCCTACATTTCCTTAATTCAACTCACGTGCCATTTTTCTTCTTTTCAATAAAAACTCACTGTGCACCTATTCTGTGTGAGCCACTATAGCTTCCTCCTCTGTAAAATGGGGGTACTTGTAGGGTTAAGAGCATTAAATGAGAGAGTGTGACATGCTTAGCACAAAGTAAGTACTGAAGTAATGCAAGCCTACATTATCATGAGCTCACCCAAGAGTCATGACTTTATCCTCAGAGCCAGGGATGTGCCACATAGTACTTGTCACAAACTTCTAGATACTGAACATGACCTCTCTGACTCTGAGAAGCCAGCTCCTTGAGATAATGGGCTGTACCGTCCGGGATGACAGAAAGAACTTTGGGCTTATAACCAGAAGCCAGATTCCAAATTTGGATTTTGCCAATCCCTGGCCACGAGACTATGACCATATGAATCCACTCCCAGACCCTAGTTCTGACATCACCCAGGTGGGCAAGGCACTTTCCTCATGGCATTAGTAGAAATTAAAGGCTCTGTAGATGTTTCATGAAAAATGAGCTCCTTCCATAAAGCCTAAATCATATTAGTGTGTGACATGGTTAACACTGAAAACTCAGAGGTCAGAGAGGGCTGGGTTTGAAACCAGATTCAATCACTATTCAGCTGTGAGACTGTATTGGTCCATTTTCACACTGCTGTAAAGAACTATCAGAGGCTGGGTAGTTTATAAGGAAGACAGGTTTCATTAACTCACCGCTCCCCATGGCTGGGGAAGGAGACCTTAAGAAACTTACAATCATGGTGGGAGACGAAAAGGAAGCAAGGAACATCTCACTCAGCAGAAGGAGCGGGAGGGGGAGCAAGAAGGGGAATTGACACGCACTTTTAAACCATCAGATCTCACGAGAACTCACTCACTATCACGAGAACTCGCTCACTATCACGAGAACAGCAAGGTGGAAAATCCTGCCCCATTATCCAATCACCTTCCACCAGACCCCTCCCTGACACGTGAGGATTACAATTTGAGATGAGAGTTGGATGGGGACACAGAGCCAAACCATATCAGAGACACTGTGCACTCTGTTTCCTTCTATGAGCCTCAGCTTTTCCATCTGTCAAACGGGGATGAGAACAGCATCCCAGAGTTACTGTGAGGATTATATGAGATATTTAAAGTACCTGGCACAGCTTCTTGCACATAATAAAATTTCAATACATGCCAACTATTATTATTACTATGCCATCATTATCAGAATGTTTTGAATATAGAATTGCTTGAGGATAGTTTACTGAATGATGAATGAATTAAGTGCTGAGAGAACATCATCCACTAAGGCCTGAGTACCTAAATTTCAGAATTCTTGATATGGAAGTTCTCCAGTGGGGAAACAAAAAGCCTTGCAATTAAGAAAACTGAAAAAGAACAGAACAGGCTTGGCCCAGTTGCCTAAGACCAGTCATGTGTGAAATGCCTCAGAACACCTGATGGAGACAGCACGGATCAGGCCAAGTCAAAATTGAGAGCATGAAACAGACAGCCCTGGAGGACTGGAATCTGCTGAGGCCATTTCTTCCCAAGACCTAGGGGTGGAAGCTTGGGGGTCAAGTCTGCTTTGAGAGGCTGTGTGCAGAACACTTTTGCATCTCCTGTCTCAGTAACAGGAGGTCAGGGTGAGCTTCCCCCACAAACCCCAAGAGGTGTTTATTATACCCTGTGGGGAGGCAAGGAGAGGAGAGGGAAGTGTCTCTTCTGAAGAGGCCTAGGACAAGAGGGGCAGCTGAGAGCCTCATTACGATGAAAACAGAAAATAGATCAAATTAAAAGCCAACTAAAAACAAAAGCCAATCTGTTTCCATTGTTAAAATGCAGATTCCAGTTGTCAGTCTGGGTAGGGCCTGGCCTCTGCAATTTAAACAAGACACCCCAGGGGATACAGATGTGGCTGGTCACACTTTGAGTAGTAAGGCCTTGGATGTTACTTAGTCCAGCGTTTCCAAACTTTCTTTAAGATAAGAATCACCTGGGGATACCTTGTTAAAAAGGTACGTATCCAACCATACGCAAATACAGTGAATCAAAATGGGATTGGGGGGAATACCCAAGAGGCTATAAGTTTAAAGAGCTCCACAGGTTATTTTTAATATCAGATAGGTTTCAGAAACACTGATTTGGTCTGTATCAGGTGCAGCAAATTCAAATATGTGCAGAACCCAGACAAATGAGATAAATAATCTTTTTTTTTTTTTTTTTGAAGGGCGTCTCGCTCTATCCCCCAGACTGGAGCGCACTGGCAAAATCTTGGCTCACTGCAACTTCCGCCTCCCAGGTTCAAGTGATTCTCATGCCTCAGCCTCCAGAATAGCTGGGATTAGAGGCACCTGAGATCCAGTAAATGAGAAACAGGAATCTATAGCCATGCTGAATGTTTCATAAGGCCTGGCATAATTCAAATTCTGCCCTGTAATCAGGCTGTCCCAGGCAACCCAGGCAAGATTAAAGAAATATTAAGTTTATTTGCTTTGGGTTGAAATATATATAACTCAGTGTAGTTCCACTGATTACGTTATGTTCTGTTGATCTGCATTTCTAAGTGGCAATTGACTGCATGCTGTTAATTCATTTTTTTAAATAAAATCGATTAGTACTTAATGTATTTTGTTTCACTGGCAAAACACACAGTATACCATGAAGATAAAAAGCCACAGGATAAGAAGAGTCCCTGGTGAAGAAAAGGTGAGGAACTTCAGAATAATTCAGGCCCAAATCTCTTTCAAAGATTTGGAAACTGGCTTCCCAAAAAGAGAAGTGACATGTCCAGGGTCGGAGTGATAGTGACACAGTCAAGACTAGAATCCAAGTCTTCCCTGACTCTCAATCTAGTAAATTTTTCTATTGTAATTCAAATAGGTAGCCTATGGGAGAATGAGATCTTTGGTTTTCTCCGGTCCAGAAAACACTCTTTCTTCTGGCACTTTTGGGGAACAAACTGTCCCCACTTTTCATTCCATGTAGCTCAAGTGGGGCAACCTCAGCATCTCCAGCTCTCAGGATATGCACATGACCAGCCTGGTCAATTACTGTATTCCTATCCTGAACAATGTGATTGGTTTATTTATGGGCAATGAGTAAGAGGAGTCCAATCAGAGTTAGCCCTGGGAGTTCTGATGAAGCTACCAGGAAGTGGACTCTGCACTCCATTTCCCCTGAGTCACTTAACTGATAGAATAAAGATGCAGCACTTCTTCTAGTGACTGTCTTGCCACACTGGGAGTCAGGGTGAGAAGACATTCCCTGAATAAAACCAATACAGGCTGGGTGTGGTGGCTCATGCCTGTAATCCCAGAACTTTGGGAGGCCAAGGTAGGAGGACTGCTTGAGCCAGGAGTTTGAGACCAGCCTGGGCAACATAGTGAGTCCCCACCTCTTCAAAAATAAAAATAAGTAACCAGGCATGGTGGTGTGCGCCTGTAGTCCATGCTACTCAGTAAGCTGTGGTGGGAGGATCACTTGAGCCCAGGAGGTTGAGGCTGGAGTGAGCCATGATCGTGCCACTGCACTCCATCCTAGGAGACAGAACAAGACACTGTCTCAAAAAAAACTAAAAAATAGGCAGGCGCAGTAGCTCACGCCTGTAATCCCAGCACTTTGGGAGGCTGAGGTGGGTGGATCACGAGGTCAGGAGTTTGAGACCAACATGGCAAATATGTTGAAACCCCATCTCTAATAAAAATACAAAAATAGCCAGGCATGGTGGTCTGTGCCTGTAGTCCCAGCTACTTGGGAGGCTGGAGGCAAGAGTATTGCTTGAGCCCTGGAGGCAGAGGTTGCAGTGAACCGAGATTATGCCACTGCACTCTAGCCTGGGCAACAGTGCAAGACTCCATCTAAAAAAAATAAAATAAAATAAAATTACATTAAATTAAAATAAAATAAAATAAAATAAAATAAAATAAAAAATACAGTGAATACAGAGAAGAATCAAGCGGAAAAGCAGGAGAGACCGAATCCCAATGATACCTGGATCTAGCCAGGCTGGAAGATTCTCGCTATTTTCAGTTACATCACCCACCTTGTCTGACTTCCTACAGCTGCCATTGGTTAATAACAACCGTAATGCCAGACCTTTTCATATCTTTCTGTTGTAAAAATTGAGATTTTACAGATGATGTTCATTTATACTATGGCATGCCATCCTTAAAGCACCTCTGTGAGGTAAATAGGCCAAGGGCTATTTTCCACATTTTACAAATGAGATACCGGAGCTCAGAGGGGAGTGATGCATTGCCAGAGGTCACACTGCTCACCAACAGCAGGACAGGGACAATAAATCTGGTCTTATGACGCCAGTTGAGAGTGCTTTCCACCACAGCACTATGTCTAACCTGGTGGAAATGCAGCAACTTCACTCTCTCCTCACCTGCCTCAACTTAGGAAAAGGCTCTGCCTCTCCTATCACATTCAACACGGATATGTTTCTTGAGGCTCATTCCAGCTCAAAGCTTCATTGCAAAATTATTCCAGGCTACCTTTTCTGAGTTATAGGAAATATCCCAAAGTGCCCATTTCTAACCATTCCAGGGTGCAAAAGAGCACGAACCCAAAAGAAGATATCAGAAGATTTACTGAGTCACAAGGAAATGAGGAAATGAGAGCAAAGTAAGGAAGTTATATAAGGGCTACGAAAAAGAAAAAAAAAAAAAAAAACCCCAGGGTTAAGGTTAGCTGCAGCATACAGAGCCTTGCAGCTTACATTTAGGAAGAAGCATAAGTTTAAAGAACAGATAAATTAAAAAGACCTAAGGCTCCATAAATGTCAGAGCCCTGACTTAAACTCAACCATTCAGGCTCAAGTTAAACCAACTAAAGTGGCCAAGTGCAGTGGCTCATGCCTGTAATCTCAACACTTTGGGAGGCCAAGGCAGGAGGATCATGCAAAGCCAGGAGTTCAAGACCAGCCTGGGCAACACAGCAAGACCCTGTCTCTACAAAACATTTAAAAATTATCCAGGCATGGTGGTGTGTGGTGGTGGTATAGTCTCCACTACTCAGGAGGCTGAGGAGGGAGGATCGCTTGAGCTGAGGAGTTCAAGGCTGCAGTGAGCTGAGATCATGCCACTGTACTCCAGTCTGGGCAACAGAGCAAGACTCTGTCTCTAAAAACACAAATTTAAACTAACCAAAGACACCCTAACTCTCTCCCATTTCCACCCAGCTTCTCTCAAGTCCCTGCCTCTGAATCAGACCCTCTTGCTATGATCTCTCTCAATCGCATTCCCATGGAAAATTCTCGGGTCTCGTCCCTTTTTCAATTAGGTATTTAATACAACTCTGATCCTGGTGCCACCACATAATAATTTGCACAGAACACTTAATTAGCTTCTTAGATAAAAATAACATGTAATTTGTTTGGTAATTATATGTTTCCACAACTGCTGAAAGCAACTCATTATAGGAATTTGGTACACTTAGGATAGATTACCTTAATTCTATTTTCTGTTTATCCAATTAGATTTGTCGGTCTTAATTGTACTGTAAATTGTGTTGAGCTGGTGAAGGTGACTATAAAGTTGTTGTTCCTTCAGACTTCATGGTTGATTTGCATGTCCCTGGTGTTTGCTCCAGGCACTGACTAACTCTGTCAGGGTTGTGAAAACAAGGACACCGTAAGACCTTCCACAGGATTCAAAGAAGAAAGTGGACAACGCCTTCTGCTAAGGGCCTCCTTAACATGGTGTACTCCAGTGTGAGGTATACTGATGGTGTACAAGATCATTTTAGATGGTGCAGGGATACATTTTCCTCTTACATTTTCAATAATTCAGGAGCCATTCTACTATATTAAAAAATATAAATAGCATATCTGAACCATAATTTCAAGCAAATTATTGCTTGGAACGAAGCTTAAGTAGATATTTGTGTTTAAAAACCTTGAGCTATTTAAGGATAGTTGATGATATTAAGGAATTATTAATTAAGAGGAATAATAAAATTGTAGTTACAGTCAACACAGGAGTTCTTGTCTTTTAATATACTTACTGAAACTTTAAATTAAAATGATACAAGTTCTGAGATTTGCATTGAAATAATCAGGGGGTTGGTAAGGTATTAGGGAAGAGGGAGTATTAAGAAACCAAGATTGGGTGGGGTGCGATGGTTCATGCCTTCAATCTCAGCATTTTGGGAGACCAAGGCAAGTGGATCTCTTGAGCCCAGGAGTTTGAGACTAGCCTGGGCAAAATGGTGAAACCCCATCTCTACAAGAAAAACACAAAAATGAGCCAGGCATGGTGGCACACACCTGTAGTCCCAACTACTAGGGAGGCTGAGGCAGGAGGACTGCTTGAGCTCAGGAGGTGGAGGTTGCAGTGAGCCAGTATCACGCCACTGTATTCTAGCCTGGGCAACAGAGTGAGACTCTATCTCAAAAAAAAAAAAAAAAAAAAAAAAAAAACTTTTTTAAATAAGATTGTCCCCAACTTAGCTATCTTGGATAATGCCATAATGAACATGGATGAACACGAGGGTACAGATATTTCTTTGAGATCCTGATTTCAATTCTTTTGGATATGTACCCAGAAGTGGGATTGCTGGATCATATGATAGTTCTATTAGGTTGGTGAAATTACTTTTAATGGCAAAAACTGCAATTACTTCTGCACCAACCTATAATAAAAATTTTAAAAAATTTTGAGGAACCACCACACAGTTTTTCCTATCAGCTGCATTATTTTACATTAGCACCAACAGTGTACAAGGGTTCCAATGTCCCCACATCCTTGCCAACACTTGTTATCTTTGGTCATTTTTGTGACAGCCATCCTAACAGGTGTGAGGTGTGATCATTTTTATAACAGCTATCCTAACAGGTGTGAGATGACTTTGTGAAGTCACTCATTGTGGTTTTGTGTTGCATTTTCCTGATGACTAGTAATGTTGAGAACCTTTTTAATACCTGTTGGCCATTTGTATGTCTTCTTTGAAGAATCATGTATTTCAAGTCCTTTGTCTATTTTTTAATTGTCCATTTAATAATTTTCACTACTGAGTCATAGGAGTTTCTTATATATTTTGGATATTAGTCCCTTATCAGATATATAATTTGCAAATACTTTCTCCCTTTCCATAGGATACCTTTTCATTCTTTGATTGTTTCCTTTGCTTCAGAGAAGTTTCACTGCAGCATTACTCAGAACAGCCAAGATATGGCAATTACCCAAATGTCCATCAAGAGATGAATGGAGCCTGGCCAACATGGTGAAACCTCGTCTCTATAAATGCAAAAATTAGCCAGTTGTGGTGGCGCGCCCCTGTAATCCCAGCTACTCAGGAGGCTGAGGTAGGAGAACTGCTTGAACCCCGGAGGTGGAGGCTGCAGTGAGCTGAGATCGTGCCACTACACTCTAGCCTGGGCAACAGAGCAAGACCCTGTCTCAAAAAAATAAATAAATAAATAAATAAAATAAAAGAGAGAGAGAGAGAGATGAATGAATAAAGAAAATGTGACATATTTATACAATGGAAAATTGTCCAACCTAAAAAAAAAGTCCTCTATTTGCAGTAATATGGACGAAACTGTACCATTCTGCTATGTGAAATAAGACCATAACAGAGGACAAAAACTGCATGATTCCACCTATACAGGATATCTAAAATAGTCAAACTCATAGAAACAGAGAATAGAATGGTATTGCCAAGGGTTGGGGGTGCAGGGAAATGGGGAGTTGCTGTTCGATAAAGTTTTGGTTACGCAGGATGAATAAGTTCTGGAGATCTGCTGGACAACATAGTGTCTATAGTTAACAAACTGTATTGTGCCCTTAAAATTTTCTTAAGAGAGATCTCATCTCAGGTGTTCTCACTACAACAAAAGCAAAATGAAGAGACACAAGGAAACTGTTGAAGTGAAAGATATATCTATTATCTCAATGGTGGCTATGGTTTCACAGGCGCACGCATACGTCCAAACTCATCAAGTTATGTATATTAAACACATGCAGTTTTTAATATTATTTAGATGTTAATGGAGTCATTTAAAAAAAAAAAATTGACCATGAGTTGAAGCTGAATGTGGGTACATGAGTGTTCATTACACATTCTCTCTATTCTTGCCTGTTTGCTAATCTCCATAATAAGTTTATTCTAAAACTGAGTTGATTTAAAGAAAATTGATTAAATAATAATGTACATCAAGGGCCAGCATGCTTTTCTGTAAAGGGCCAGAGTGTAAATGTTTTAGGCTTTATGGGCCATATGGTCGCCATAGCAACTGCTTAACTCTGCTGTTGTAACACGAAAGCACCCATAGAAAGCACATCCACAGATGGGTGCAATTCTGTTCTAATAATACTTTATTTACAAAGACAGGTGGCAGCCATAGTTTATAGATCCCTAAGGTAGGTGATACCCTGATATGGCAAAATCCATGAAGGTGATACAGGAAAGACTGAAAGAAGAATAGCATTCAATTATTGGGACTTTGTCTCCTCCCTTTAGGGTAATAAGTTCTTATCAATTCAGTCTTACTTGGAGACAGCTACAGGACACCTTTGGTGCCAGGTAGAAACACAAATAAAAGGAAGACAGGGACAAGACGGGAGCACGGATACATATCCACTCATCCTTTCATTCAACAACACTTTTTTTTTTTTTTTTTTTGAGATGGAGTCTCACTCTGTCACCCAGACTGGAGTGCAGTGGTGCAGTCTCGGCTCACTGCAACCTCCACCTCCCGGATTCAAGCAATTCTCCTGCCTCAGCCTCCTGAGTAGCTGGGATTACAGATGTGCCCCACCACACCTGGCTAATCTTTGTATTTTTAGTAGAGACAGAGTTTTACCATGTTGGCCAGGCTGGTCTCGAACTCCTGACCTCAAGTGATTGACCCACCTCAGCCTCCCACAGTGCTGGGATTACAGGCATGAGCCACCACGCCCTGCCCATTCAACAACATTTTATAGAATCCCCTAAAGGTGGAGGTCATGTTTGTCTGCATCAGAGGGAGGTACAAGGGGAAGAAGGTACTTAGCCTATTCCTCACCATCTTTAGCTCCCAATGAGATCACTTCACATACAGGTGGCCTTCCACTGTGCTTATCCAGTGAGGGACTAAAGACTCCCCCACAGAGTGTAAATTGCCATGTCTATTTCAGTGTGACGGCTACTAATATTATTACTGTTCCAACTCTGAAAGTCCACTCATCTTTGAGTCTCTGGCAAGAGGTGAAGGACAGGTGTTGGGAGGTGGCTCCTGGAGCGTCTGTAGACAGCATTTGCCTAAATAATGGAATCCACATTTAATAATCATGCTTGAGATAAAAAGCTTCCCCATCCCTTGTGTCCACTTGCTCTTGTAGAAACTACATAAGCAACATTCCCAAGCAGATGAGGAGGCATGAAGAAAGAGACCTTGATAGTCCAGAAGCCACATGAGAAATGTCAGCTAAATGTAGCTAGCCATCCTCTTGCTAATAACTACAGAATCCTCTCCAGTGCAATTGGAAATCCTGAATCTCAGCAAAGATAAGGCATGCTAAACTCAACCCTGGAGACCTGCCTTGCTTTTACCTCAGGCCACCCAGGTACCATGTGACTTTCTTATCAGATGATCAAAACAGTACTTTGTAAAGGAACTCCTCTATTCACCAACTCACTCAACAAAATACTTATGGCACCCCCTGTGTACGCCAGGCATAGTATTAAAGACCAGGGAGACCAAGAAGAGTAAATCTAGTACCACACTCTAGTAGTTTAATGAGCAGCAATGGGGCCCTCCCCCAGCAAATCATTGCCTAGCCCATAACGTCACGTTCCAAGACTGAGAAACCCTGCTAACAGAAGACACAGATTTTAAACAAATGATAATGTGAAAGAATTAATTGTAGAAGTGTACTGTAATCCCAGCACTTTGGGAGACTGAGACAAGCAGACCGTTTGAGCTCAGGAGTTCGAGACCAGCCTGGGGCAACATGGTGAAACAACGTCTCTACCAAAAATACAAAAAAAAAAAAAAGAAAAGAAAAAAAAAATAGGCAGGCATGGTGGTGCACACCTGTGGTCCCAGCTACTCAGGAGGCTGAGATGGGAGGATCTCTTGAGCCTGGTAGGGCAGAGGTTGCAGTGAGCTGAGATTGCACCACTGCTCTCCAGCCTGGGTGACAGAGTGAGGCCCAATCTTCAAAAAAATAAAGAAAGAAAGAAGTGTATACAGGGTACAACCATAGTAAAAGCATGAGGAGGTTCACCTCAAAATACAAGCATAGCTTCTACCATAAAAACAGAAATGAAAACCCTTATGTGACTCCCAAGTCCCTCTGTAGACAATTCTCCATTTCTCTCTGTTCCCTTTTATAGCAAAAATGGTCTAGAGTTGGCTTTAACCACCCTGCCTACTTCTGTACTATTCTTTCCTCTACAAACCCTGGTCAGGTGTGGCCACCACGGTGCTACTGAAAGGTCTCCTGCAACCTCTGTGTTGTCAAATCTACAGGACAATTCTCATTTCTTGTCCTACCAGCATCAGACATGATGGAGAATTCCTTTCCTGGACTTGCCTTCCTGGGCTTCACACTGCCCTGGTTTTCCTGCTACCCTACTGGTTGCTCTCTCTTAGCTTCCTTGATGGTTTGTCCTCATCTTCCCAACCTCTCAACATTGTAGGGCCCAGGAATTGGCAAAGTACAGCCTGTGAGCCAAATCCAATCCACCACCCAGTTTTTGTACATAGAGTTTTATTATAACCCAGCCATGCCCATTCATTGATACATTATCTAGAGCTCCTTTTGTGCTAAAATGGGAGAGTTGAGTCCTTGCAACAGATCCTATGGCCTGCAAAGCCTAAAACATTTTCTACTGGTCATTTGTAGAAAAGTGTGACCTAAGTTATTATTGAATCATATTTCCTTAAACTGACTCAATTTTCAAATGAATTTTTTATTATGAAAATGACCAAATATAAAAGACTAGAGCATTCTGTGACCTCAAATACTATCTAAATGTCGACAGCTGCACCCACTACCCAGGTTCTCTCCTGAACTCCAGATTCATATATCTAACCAACCTGTTTGATATCTACTTCCACCTGAATGTGAAATGATTTGCTCACATGGCCAAAGCAGAGCTAGAGATATCTCCCTCTTCCGTCTTCCCCATCTCAACAAATGTCAACTCCATCCAGCATGTTAACCATACTATATTAAAATTCTAACTAAAAGTAGATCTAACATGTGACCCAGCAATCCCACTGCTAGGCACATACCCAAAAGAAAGGAAATCAGTGTATCAAAGAGATATCTGCCCTCCTAGGTCTATTGCAGCACTATTCACAACACCCAAGATATGGAAACAACCTAAGTCTACCAACGTATGAATAAAGAAAATGTGGTATATATACACAATGGAGTACTAATCAGCCATAAAAAGAATAAGATCCTGTCATTTGGAACAACATGGATGGAACTGGAAGTCATTATGTTAAGTGGAAAAAGCCAGACATAGATAGACAAACTTCACATGTTCTCAGCCATTTGTGGGAGCTAAAAATGAAAACAGTTGAATTCACAGACACAGAGAGTAGTACAATGGTTACCAGAGGCTGGAAAGGGTACTGGGAGTGTGGGGGCAGGTAATGCGGATGGTTAATGGGTACAAAAAATAGAAAGAACAAATAAGATACAGTATTTGAATGCACAAGAGGGTGACTGTAGTCAACAACAACTTAATTGTACAATTTTAAGTAAGTAAAATACATTTTTAAGTAAGTAAAAAAAGAGTGTAATTGGATTGTTTGTCACACAAAGGATAAATGCTTGAGGTGATGGATACCACATTTACCCTGATATGATTATTGCATATTTGCATGCCTGTGTCAAAATGTCCCATATATCTAACAAACATATACACCTACTATGTATGCATAATAATTAAACATTTAAAAAATATAAGAAAGAACTCTAGGACTTTGCCCACTGGTGCAACCTAAGTGAAGCATATACCAAAATTCTCTGAACTATTTTTGCAACTTTTCTATAACTCTAAAATTATCCTCAAATTTTAAAGTTGATTAAGTAAAAGCCCTAAGAGTCATTCTTTCTCTCTCATTCTTTTCTTTCTTTTACTCCTCACATCAAATCCATCAGCAAGTACAGAGCAGTCCACTTTCTAAGTACATCCCCAAACCGGTCACTTTCACCACCTCCACCAGCACCTCCTCACCCAAGTAACCATCCTGTCCTGTCTCCACCTGGATTATTGTAATATCCTCCTAACTGGCCTCCCAGGTGCCCTCTATCCCCTCCTCACTCCAGAACTCCTACAATCCATGCAGCATCCAGAGTGATAGTTTTTAAAAACATAAATCAAGTTAGATCAATCCTTTGTTCAGACCCCTCCAATGGTTTTCCATCACAGTTGAAATAAAACCCAAACTCCTTTTTAAAAAAGTTTAATAGTATTTAATTGAACAAAGAATGATTCAAGAATTGGGCAGACCTCGAACCAGAACAGGTTTGGAGAGGCTCCATTTCTACCATAAAGAAGATTTATGGACAGAAGGAGGAAAGCGACAGACAGAAAATGGAAGCGAGGTGCAGAAACAGCTGGATCCATTACAGCTTGGTGTTTGCCTTACTTGAGCCCAGTTTGAACATTTGACCACCCTCGATTGGCTGAAACTCAGTTGTTTGGACAATAGTGGGTTACAGTCTGTTTACACATCCAGTTAGGTCGCAGTTCACTACTTATGGAGAAACCTTTAAAGTATGTAAAAAGGCAGCTTTTGGCTACACTTAACAATTCCCCCTTTTGATCAACCTCTCAGTTGAGAGACTGACCAAAACTTTAGGTACTGGCATCCCTCTGTCACTATTTGATTTCAAATCCCACTAGCAAATAGCAGAACAGTGGGTTTTATAAGGTGGGAACAAGGGCTTCAGGTTATTTTTCATAAGGGTTACAGCAGAAGAAACCTTCTTGACCTGGAATCTCCTATTTTCAGGACAAAAACAAAACCTGGTTTGTTTTAAGATCTATTTGTTTTTAAAGTATTTTCACGGCCAAGTCCCAGGAGAGCTGCCCTCTCTCTACCTCTCAGAACCTGTATCCTCCCACTTCTATCTGATCACTCTCCTGCAGCCACCCTAGTCTTCTTACTATTCCCCAGACATGGCAAGCTCACCCTCCCCTACCCACCCAGGGTCTAGACACTTGTGGTCACCTGCTGCCTATACTCCACATGGCTCACTTCCTCTCCTCCTCAGAGACACCTTTCCTGCTCAGCCTCTCTTAAATACTCCACCTTTATCCATCCACAGCACTCTGTCTCTTACCTCTCCCTGCTTTATTTCCCTATCTAGTACTTAACACTACCTAAAATTAACTTATGTGCTCCTTCATTCTGTTTATCATCTAGCTTCTCTGAAAGGTAAACTTCCTGATGGTAGAGATCATGTCCATCTTGTTTATGGCTGCATCTGGTGCCCTGAACATGCCTGACACATGGTAGATACTAATATATCTTTTGAATATCATGCATGTTGAATGAACCCTACCCAGAAGAAGTCAAAGAAAGTTTCCCGAGGAGATGACTGTTGAGCTGGGGACTGAACATGATGAAACGGGCATGTGTTAATTTCTTTGGCTGCATAGCAACCACCACTGTCACGAATACCCTCGGGGAATCCTCACTGTTGCTGTCCGCCATCTTGATGAGTCTATTAAATGCACTTCCTTGATCAAGAGCCGAGATGCAAGATGCAAGCTGTGTCCAACAGCCTTTTGGATTTTGAGTGGCATGTCCTCAGAGTCCTGCCTGGTCCCCTCAGCCTCTCAAGTTTGTGAGTTCCCCCTCTCTTTTCTTTTTCAACTTCAGCTAGCCAGAGAATGTGTCTGGTGCTTACAAGTGAAGAACTGTTCGTGACATTGCCAGTTAGATGGACAGAGGTAACAATTTGCACCAAGGCATTGAAGCATGAAGCGATAGGAAACAACGGGGCATGAAAATCAAATGTTCCTTCAAGGTACAAACATATCACCCTAAAACTCCAAGGTTCCCTAGGGACTCAATTCAAAAGTTACAGGGCCATTTTTAGGACATCTCTTTGCTACAGGAAAACAGGACATTTTCTGCAAGATCAATGCTTGACCAACATCAGATTCAATTTTTGCATCCTTCAAGTCATATCAGGCTGGAAAATTTAAAGTTTCCTATCATTTTTATCATAATTACTATAATGACTACCATCTTGTGTTTGTCCAGTAAGTTCAGCTTTTCAAAGAAATTTCAAATCCGTTAACTTAAGAGTGTCTACCAAGGCCTCCGAGTTTGAGGCATTAAAGGCCCCCCAAATGGAATTACCAACCTGTTATAAACAAAAGAATCTCCAAGTCACCAAAACAGCCCAGCCTCTGTCTGACCTCCGACCCTCCTCATCTGACACTGCAGCTTTTCCCAAGGCAGCTGCAGGTGAGACATTCATTCAAACCAGCAGGAAGAGAAATGCTGAATCTGCACAATCAGAACCTTCTGCTGACTTAGCATCATGTCTACAGAGATGCTGCTCTTGTCCTTCATCCTGAGAAGGAGTCACAGTGTGCCTGAGTGAGACTATCTCAGACACCCTGCCCCTGGCAGCAGCCACCAGGGAAGCCAGTACAATGGTGGTCTCAGCAAGGGAGGACCTAGGACTGAGCAAAAATATTAAGCACTATAACCCAAAAATCCAGATACCTGGGAGATCCAACAATGTGGCTAGTGCCATTTCCATTTGCTCAAAATTAGCATCAAAGTTAAAAAGAGTTAGGGTTAAAATGCAAACACCCCATGCTCCAACCAAAGCGATCTGCATATGGCTCTCCATACGCACCATGTACTTGGCCACCTACATGTCTTTATTCATGCTGTTTTCTCCGCCTGGAGAAGCTCATGGAAATTGTTTATTTTTGCCAAAGTTAGCATTTAACATGGACATAATGATGGTTCGACTCAATGGATACCATGTGCCAATCTTCCCCCCGCTCCACTATCGAAATCCTACACATCCACCGAGTCCAGTCCGTTTTTCCCCCCACCATCACTCACTCTGACCTCGTTCATTCTCCAGGAGTCTCAGCTGATTGTTCTCTAGCTTGATCACCCTTCTTGGTTTTATGTTCAGCTCACCATTGCCTTTATTAATAAACCCACTCTTCCTGTAGTTAAACCCATTTCACTTTCTCGACAAGCAATAGTGCTGAGGTCAGAACTCTCCCCATAGCCATACCCTAAAAGATGGTATATCCAGACAATAGAATATTATTCAATGCAAAAAGGAAGTGTGCTATCCAGCCATGAAAAGACACTGGGGGACCTTAAATGCATATTTCTAAGTGAAAGAACCCAATCTGAAAAGGTTACACACTGTATGATTCCAACTATATGACATTCTGGAAAAGGCAAAACTATGGAGACAGTGAAAAGATCAGTGGTTGCCAGGAGGTAGGGACTTAGGGAAGAATAAATAGGTAGAGCATAGATTACTTTTTAATGAAATTACTGTGTACGGCACTATAGTGGTAGATACATGTCATTACACATTTGTTCAAACGCATAGAATGTACAACACCAAGGGTGAATTCTAATGTATACTATGGACTTTAGGCGATAATTGTGTGTCCATGTAGGCCTATCAATTGTATCAACTGATGTTGTTACAAGCTGGTACTATTCTGGTGGGGGATGTGGATCACAGGGACAGCTATGCATGTGTGCGGCAGGGGGTATTTGGGATATCTCTGTACCTTCTGTTCAATTTTGCTGTGAACCTAAGGCTGCTCTTAAAAATAAAGTCTGAAAAATGCTGCATAGCTTTCCCTCCCTCTGCCAACCAGTCCGCAAGTACTAGATATATTGGCCATCCATCACTTGCCAGGCAGTATCTAGGTGCTGGTGATACTCTATGAAGGGGATATGCTCCTGCCCAGTTGGAGTTTAATAGGGAATCCGGACAGTGATCAAGTCATTTCAAATATGATAAACCCATCAGGTATACACAAGGAGAAAAACTAGTTTTCATTTTTATAGGTACTTTATAAACATTTTTCTAAACGCTCTATACTTAGGGTGATTTTACATATTTCTGCCTTGTTTCTTGTGCTAGAACATAAGATCCTGGCCTTTAGTCAGAGGACAAGTCAAAATAGATTATGTAGCCAGAGATAAGTTCAGTATACTGACTCTAAGTCCTATAATTGAGATTGAGACTCCGATACCAAACAATCTTTGTTTGGGCTCGTTAAAATATTCCACTCTTACAAATGAACGCTCACCTCATCTAGACCTGCCACTTAGACAGCTGAGATGGAAAGATCTCACTAATGCAGAAACTCCTGGAATTCAAGATATTCATTCAACAAACACTGTCTGGTCACCGCCTGGAGAAGCTCATGGAAATTGTTTATTTTTGCCAAAGTTAGCACTTAACATGGACATAATGATGGTTCGACTCAATGGATACCATGTGCCAATCTTCCCCCAGCTCTGGTCACCTACTTCATGTCAAACCCTGTGCTGAATGCTGGAGGGGTGTTGGGGTCTTTGCAAGTACTGTTTCCTCCACCCTCCTCCCACATATTCACAAGTCTCCTCTTCTTTCTGCATTAAGGTCTCTGTGCAAAAGTCCTCATATCAGAGACGGTTCCTGTGCATTCATTAATGCCGTCCACCCCACAGTCCAGTTTTCCTCTCATTCCAGGCACACGGCAGGAGAGCCCTTTCCTGGCCCCTTGAATGAGTTGTGGCAATCAAATGTGAGCTGAAGCCCTTAAGAGCCAGTGTATGACTCACCACATCCCCCTCCCCACCTACTCCACGACAGCCAGCCAAGCTCCATCTGGGCCCACAAGTGAGGTGATGTGGTGCAGAAGTTGTAGCCAACCCTCGGTGGGCACATTGCATGAACGAGAAATAAGCCTTTATTGTTCTAAGCCACTAAGATACAGGGGCTATTTGTGCAGCATAGCCTCGTCCATCCTAGCTGATCCAGCTTTCCTGAAACCCTATCTTAAAGGGCATCTCCTGTCACTCTGAGTCTCTTTACCGTGCTTTACCTGTGGCACTTAATGCGATCTAACATTATATATTTATTGTGTTTACATTTTGTCCCTATCCCCTTGAATATAAGTTTGATAAGGGCAGGGACATTGTTCCCCCAGCATCCTCAGAGCCCTGAACTGTGTGCCTGCATAGAGGAGGCTCAGTACATGTTTATGGAATGACTCACTGAATGAATGAACACATAAGACACTGTTCTGATCCTCACTGAGGACAGCTGAGAAGCTAAATCAACAAATAAATTATCAGAATGCAGGAGCCACAAAAGCACAAATATGGCACCTAAGCCTGTCGGGGGGCAGCAGTCCAAGGTTTCCCAGAGGGCATGGCTTCTGAGATGAGTTTTGAAGGATACGAGACAAAAAGAAATGGTAGCACAGACAAGTGCCAGAAAATGTGAAAGAGGCACATTTAGAGCAATGTGGGGTTTTGTTATATTTTAGCAATCAGGGCAATGGTTTTTGTCATATTTTATCAAGCCAACAAGAACAAGTGTTGTATAAAAAAACAAAAGGGGAGTCTTGTGATCAAATAGATTTGGGAAACATTCGTTCAAACAGCAAGAAATAAGTTTAAACCATGTCTGTATGTAGTGCAGGACTTCTCAGAGCTTTGAAGAGGCTAATATGCATTGTAAATATCCGAGGATCCCATGATGTACAGCATCTCTTAAATTTATTTTGGCTTAAACTCTTTTCTATAGGGTAGTATTCCTCAGAGCCCTCTTTGGGAAAGTCTAGAGCAAACTGTAAAATGAGGAGAGAACTGAGTTGAAGCTCAAAAGGTCAGCAGGGGTCAGAAATCAGGGATTTGTGCAGCTAGGAGTTTACATTTACATCTGAAGGCAACGCAGTGCGCGTGATGAGTCTGTGGGGAGAAGTTTTATTACCATCCCCCATCACAGAAAATGAATGTCCTTGTTGGTCTTTTCATCAGCACCAGTAATCAACATTTGATGGGCCAGGAGACCCATGGGACTGGTACTCAGGAAGCAGTGTGTCCCTCAGCAAGTCCCTGAGCCTCTCTGATCATCATATTTCACATCTGTGTGATGGTTCAAGTTAAATAGCGGACATCCCTTCTACAGTCCCTGGCAATTCTCCTGGCAGATAATGTGACTGCAACACCATCCATGATTATAGTGTTTGGTATAACGATTTAAGGTACTATCTTTTCCACTGAAAGAGCTCTGTATTAGTCTGTTCTCACACTGATAATAAAGACAGATCTGAGACTGGTAATTCATAAAGGAAAGAGCTTTAATGGACTCACAGTTCCACATGGCTGAGGAGGCCTCAGAATCATGGCAGAAGGCAAATGAGAATCAAAGTCACATCTTACGTGGCAGTAGGCAAGAGAGCATGTGCAGGGGAACTCCCATTTACAAAACCATCAGATCTTGTGAGATTTATTCACTATCATGAAAACAGCACAGGAAAGACCTGCTCCCATGATTCAATTACCTCCCACTAAATCCCTCCCGCAACACATGAGGATTATAGAAGCCACAAATCAAGATGAGATTTGGGTGGGGACACAGCCAAGCCATATCAAGTTCAAAGGCTCAAAGGATTCCAAAAGAAGAGACAAGAGTAAATAATCATGCAGAAATCCATTTTAAGTGATAGGAGGGACACTGGACAATGAAAGGGATGACTTAGCCCAGGGTCCAGGCAAACTGTCAGCCCGCTCTGTCTTACCGCCTCTCTGCCTGCTCTGCACCTGCACACCTACCTGACTTCTTTCTCCCTAGAAGAGCTCCTGTCCCCTACAGTGATTTTCAACATTCTTGCTGTGGACAAGGTCAACCATTTCATGGCTCCACCCAAATCTTCTGATGCAAAGAGAAAGTGGAATGGACTCATGCCATAATGCTGGGCTGCCTGATCATCACATGTGGTCAGCTGTGTAGCAGAATATAAATTTTAAAAACCCAAACGATTAAACTGCCACTTCCTATTAGAGAAAGCACATTCCAAGATGCAACTAATGAGGGAAGAGAAATAAGGAAAGAAAGTATGTTTGACAGAGGCAGTGTGGCTACAGTTTTCTCCACTTCTGATTGACAACAAGATGGTTTCTGCTGCAAGTAGGCACAGATTTGCTCTTTCAACCCACGTATACTGGGCACTGAGGGGAGGAAGATGAAAATGGCTACAGCAAGGGTATAGAAGAGGAATAAATTCACAGCCATGTGGGGAGGCCATTCTGTCTGTCTTCTGGAATAAAAAAAGACTGAGTGCATAGGAGGCAGAAGAAGGCGATTGCTTCAAGCCTGAGAAATGGAAAAGGCACCTTAGAGACCTTGACACTTAAAACTTAAAAGACTTAAAGGCAAAGTAGGGATAACAATGACATGTTTCGCACTTGCATTTCTTCTTACCGTTTTCAGGGTTTTCATACACCTTATTTCATTTGATCCTAATAAGAACCCTGAGAGATAGATTTCAGCTGTGCTTTCCAAAAGTGAAGCTGGAGGTGGGAGGAAGAACTCAGCGATAGAGCTAGAACTATGGGCACGTGAAAGAAAGAAGAAATTATCTAATTCACCCGATGGGTGCACTGTAGGAGACAGAGTCTGGTGGTGATGCGGGGCAGATAGAGGTGATTCTTGGATGCCTGGCTAAGGGTTTAGAATTTACCCTGAATATAACGTTGATATCACCAAAGCTTTAAGAGTGGAGAGTAACATGTTCGAAGATCCCTTTTGAGCAGGAATGCTTCCCATATAAGCAGGAAAGTTAGAAGCCTGGAATCAAAGTTCAGGTAGAAGGTGATAAGGACCAGGTGCCAGAGATGGAGAGGAATGAGGTCACCAAGAGTTGGGCAGTAGAAGAATGGACAAAACCAGAGGGCCAGGTATAGTGTCAGAGATTGTTTTATGTCTTACATAGATGAGACACAAAATAATATTAAAGTATGCAGTACAAAACTCTGATTTCTTTCAATCCTTCTAATTAGTCAGTGAGGACGTCTCATTTTGGTGCTAATAGGTCTTCAACACCTTTCTAACACTTGCTAATCTTTTAAAGGAGACAATAATATGCTATATTAGTCCATTCTCACACTGCTAAAAAAAAAAAAAATGCTACCAGAGATTGGTAATTTATAGAGGAAGAGGTTTAATTGACTCACAGTTCTACATGGCTGGGGAGGCCTCAGAAAACTTACAATCACGGAAGAAGATGAAGGAGAAGCCAATACCTTCTTCACAGGGAGACACGAAAGAGTGTGAGCATGCAGGAAAGACTACCGTTTATAAAACCATCATATCTCATGAGAATTCCCGTACTATCACTAGAACAGCATGGGGGAAACAGCCCCCACGATCCAATCACTTCCCTTCTTCAACACGTGGGGATTGCAATTCAAGATGAGATTTGAATGGGGACACAGAGCCAAACCATATCATATGCTAAGTAAGACTTGGCAGGAAGAGTAGTTTGTTATATTTTAATATTACTACTGTAATCTTTATTTTTAGTTTTTTTCCTAGTGGCAGGATTTTGTTTATCTGATTGTTAGTTTGCTGTTATCTTCTACTTATCGTAAGTGAAACTGGTTTTCATTATTGGCAGTGATATACCATTCTCTTTTAAACTATATTTCTTTTTTTTTTTTTTTTTTTGAGACAGAGTCTCACTCTGTCACCAAGGCTGGAGTACAGTGGCATAATCACAGCCCACTGCAGCCTCAACTTCCCGGGCTCAGGTGATCCTCCTACTTCAGCCTCTCAAGCAGTTGAGACCACAGGCATGTGCCAACACACCCAGCTAATTTTCACATTTTTTGTAGAGACAGGATTCCACCACATTGCCCAGGCTAGTCTCAGACTCCTGGGCTCAAGAGTTCCATCCGTCTCAGCCTCCCAAAGTGCTAGGATTACAGACGTGAGCCACTGTACCTGGCATCATTTTATTTTAAGATGTAAAGAAAAGTATTCTGGTGGTGGGAGTAGGGGGGATATCTATCCTCAATAAGTTAAGCATAGTATTACAATATGACTCAGCAATTTCATTCTTGGGTATAAACCTAAAAGAATTGAAAACAGGTGTTCAAACAAAAACTTGTACATAAATGTTTATAGCAGCACTATTCACAATAGCCAACGGGTGGAATGGGCACAAATGCCCATCAATGGTTGAATAGATAAATGTAGTATATCCATACAATGGAATATTATTCAGCCATTAAAAAGGAATAAAGTACTGATTCATGCTACGACATGGATGGACCTTGAAAACATGCTAAGTGAAAGATGCCAGATGCAAAAGATCACATAACAGATGATCCTATCCCATCTAGAACGAGTAAATCCACAGATACAGAAAGCAGATTAATGGTTTCCAGGAGCTGGAGGGGTGGGGAAATGGATCATTACTGCTTGATGGTTACTGGTCTCCTTTTGCAGTGATTATGTTCTGGACCTAGATGGAGGTGCTGGTCACACAACATTTTGAATGTACTAAATGCCACTGAATTGTTCACTTTAAAATGTTTAGAATGGCAGATTCTATATTATGTGTATTATATCATAATAAAAAAATTAGTCAAAGTGGCCAAAATATTGTGAAGGTGGCATGGAAGGAAATGAAACTTAAGAAATTCTTGTGATCAAAAAAACAGAGGCTGTGGAGTCAGGAGACCTGAGTTCAGGGCCCAGCTCTGTTACCTGCCTAGTGTCACCAAAAGTAAGCTTCTGTGATTCCCTGAGCTTCACTTTCCTCCTCTCTACAATGAGGGTGGTGCTCCTCGGATCCCTGCCTGCAACACTCTGCCTGAACATCAGGGAGCTCAACACACATCTGTCCTTCATTTTCCTTCCAAGCAAGGAAGGCTTGAACAACAGGAATATCATTGACAGAGAGAAGAAATGGAGAATAAGCATGAATCAAAGGGGACATGCCTGGGCAGGTTCAGTTTGAGGCACACATGGCCATGTCAAGGAGAAAAACCCACCAAGCACCTAGGGGAACAGGTCAGGAACTCAGGGCAAGAGGTTGAGGCTACAAGTGTAGATTGTGGAGGCATCTGCAAAGCTCCAACTACTAAGGACTATATCAAGAGAAGAGGAGCTGACAGGATGCTTGGAGGAAGCCCTGTCTCACTGTACAGAGGTGTAGGTCCCCCAAGCAGGCAAAAGGCAGATCATCATCAACCAGGTTGGAATGACTCCTGACTTCCAAGAAGCAGTGGAGTCTATCACGGAGTGGACCTTAGCCCAATCCCATTTTACAGATGAGGAAAGGTAAGGTCCAGAAGGGAGAGAGGAAGGAAGAAGATATACTATGAAAGTATTGTTTTAGATAGATAATAAATATTATTTTATAGATAGATAAATGATAGATAAATATATTATTCTTTGTGAGAGAGAATATGAAAGCTCAGATTCCATCCCAGATCTGCCTAAGTCAAACCTCCATATTTGAGCAATACAAGCTATGGTTCTTATTATGTGGAACTCATTCAAAGAAGCCCAGATATTAAAGAAATCTGGAAGAGCATTTAGCCCAACTTTCTTACTTGCAGGAAAAACTGAAATTCAGAGTTTGCTACAAGTCAAGGAATGCAGTTCTGGAAGCTAGTAAAGGAAAGGAAACAGATGCTCCCCCAGAGTCTCCAGAGGGAGCACAGCTTTGCTGACACCTTGATTTTGGTGCAGGGAACCTGATTTCAGACTTCTGCCCTCCAGGGCTGTAAGAGAGTAAAAGTGCATTTTTTCAGCCACCATGTTTGTAATGATAATTTGTTACAGCAGCTGTAGTACACTAATACAGTCCTGGACCTAGCCCCTTCTCCTAACCCACTATTTTGTTTGAACATCTACTAAGTACCTACTCTCCCCCAAAACAATGTTCTGAGTGCTGGAAGTATAGAATGATGAAGTCATCCATACAAGTGGGATATGGTCTCCCCAAACCAAGAGAACAGGAGCACCCAGCACAAGTGGGTGTGGACCAAGGGTATGTGAACCGTGGATGGGATGTAGACTTGGGCAGGTTCATTTCTAGCTTCTAAATTCCACCCCAGACCTGGCTTTAGGAACTATAATATGGCTGCATGAAATGGGGACCTCATGATAACACATTCTAAGTAGGATTTTGGTAACAAGAAGGATCAAAGCCCCATCTGCATCTCTCATGTCATTTCTGCATTGCTGACAATCCATCTTTTTCACACAACTGCTTGGAGGGCATCAGAGACTTTCCCACATTCAGCGGTGCCAGAGATTTTGGCTGCTTTAATGAATTCTTCTAACCCATTGCACCACCCCAAATTGACTGTAAAAGTTAAGATTTGTTTAAGAAACAAAACTTGATCTCAATATATTGTAGAGAAATGCTCAATCTAACAGAGAGCTCACTGTTAATTCACTCTTCCTCTTACTCTATTCTCCAGCTATCCTGAATTTCTTGAGTCTCTTCTCCCCTCCAGGCACACAAGTGATGAGGAAACTTTGCTTGGGAAGAATTTGGTGGAGGCACATTCATGGAGCCAGGTTTTGGGGTTTTAGGGTTCAAAGTACACACCACCCCAGAGTTCTCAGAGGCACACACAGCCCAGCAGAACACACGTGCAGAGCACAAATACAGTAGAACTTCCTAGAGCATTACTTTTACTTGTGATATGCTTTGGCTGTGTCCCCACTCAAATCTCATCTTGAATTGTAGTTCCCATAATCCTCACGTGTTGTGGGAGGGACCTGGTGGGAGGTAATTTAATCATGGGAGCAGTTACTCCCATGCTATTCTCATGGTAGTGAGTTCACACAAGATGGTCTTATTAGGGGCTTTCCCCCCTTTTGCTCACACTTCTCCTTGCTGCTGCCATGTGAAGAAGGATGTGTTTGCTTCCCCTTCTGCTATGATTGTAAATTTCCAGAGGCCTCCCAGCCATGCTGAACTGTGAGTCACTTAAACCTTTTTCCTTTATAAATTACCCAGTCTTCGGTATGTCTTTATTAGCAGTGTGAGAACGAACTAATACAACTTGACTATTTGGTGAAGGGGAAAATGGACACACATATCTTGTGAGTCGTTTTACATTATTTCACCTTAGTACCATCATAGTTACATTATGAGGTACGAACCAAAATCTGCATGAATGTTTAAGACAAAACTCAGAGAAGAGACCACAAAGGGCACAGCCTGATGTGCAGAGCATGTGTTTATCAGACGCTCTCCCTGTATTGGCTTCCTACTGCTGTTGTAACAAATTACCACCAATTTAGTGGCTCTAAGCAGCACAGATTCTTTCTCTTACGGCTCCAGAGGTCCAAAGTCTGAAATGGGTCAAGCAGTTGGCAGGGCTGCATTCCTTCCGGAGGCCCTAGAGGAGGATCTATCTCCTTGCCTTCTCCAGCTTCTGGAGGATGCTGGCATTCCTTGGATTGCAGCCCCTTCCTCCGTCTTCAAAGTGCATCACTCCAATCTCTGCTTCTGTTGCCGCATCTCCTTATCTGACTCTCACCTCCCTGCCTGCCTTTTATAAGGAGTGATTATAAATTGGACTCACCTAGGCTAATCCAAAACAGTCTCTCCATTTCAAGATCCTTAATTTAATTACATTTGCACAGTCCCTTTAGCCATATAAGGTGAGTATTCATGGGTTCCAGGAATTAGAATGTGGATGTCTCTGGGTGGGGAAGAGGGGGTGGTGGGGGGCATGATTCTGTCTACCACACCCCCTAGGGCTACTTGAGTAAAAATTCCTGAGAAGCACTGAACCTGGAAGTCCTAGAAGGGTTTTGGGAAGGATTCTAAGACAGGGACTCAGTTCCTCAAAGCAAGAGCCTAGTGTCCAGAAAGGGAGAGCCCACATGAGAAGAACAAAGTCAGTGTTAGAGCAGTTGGAAGTCTGGGTTCTGAGCTGAGGCGTCATGACTCCCCTGAGGCTCAGTTATAGATGAGGAGTGAGGAGGAGGCTTGGAATTAAGCTCCAACTACCTCCCAACCTCTCTGTATTCATTTTCCCAGGCTGCTGTAACAAAGGATCACAGTCTTTGTTACAGCAAAGGTGGTTTAAACAACAGAAATGTAATTTGTTCACAGTTCTCAAAGCTAGAAGTTCAAGACAAGAGAGCAGCAGGATTGTTCCTCTGAAAACTGTCTCCGTGTCTTACAGATGGCCATCCTCTCCCTGTGTCTTCACATGGTCTTCCCTTTGTGTGTTTATGGTGTGTCTTAATCTTCTCTTCTTATAAGGACACCAGTCATGTTGGATTAAGGCTTACCCACATGCCCTCATTTTACCATAATTACTCTTAAAGACTCCAGCTCCAAAGTGTCACATTCGGAGATATTGGGGATTAGGACCCAACATAGGACTTTTAGGGAGATACAATTCAGTGCATTCTCAAGCAATAAACAACATATCACAGGGTTCTCCTACCATCAGATGAAACCAGAAATGTGCTTCTTTCTCCTGAAGCCCATTTGAAAACCTCCATGAACCAGGACAGGGATGGAGGATTTCCAACTTCAGAGGAGGGAAGGAAGACACAGACTCTACAAGTAAACTAAGCACATGATCCCACGAAGGCACATCCAAGGCTCTCTTTTGAAAGTTGATCTTTAACAAAGTTAATTTAGGCTGTGGAGTATTTTTTGGTGAGTTACAAGATTATTTTTATGCTTCTGCAAATGAGCACATCACACCCCAAAACCAGAGACTAAAACAGGCCTCTTCATTCAACCCCAATGAAAATAGGAATTGTTTGGGAATCTCTTGCCCTAGAAGACAGGGAACATGGGAGTGGGGAGTGGGTGGTAGAATGGACAGCTGGCTTCAGCTCCTGTGCTTTTCATGGAAGAAAGGCATGCTTATGACAGACAGCTAGAAAATTAACCCATAAGAGACAAGCCAAAGCAACAAGCTCAGAAGGTGGAAGGTTAGAAGGAAGCACATTTCTATTTCCATATTTTAGGAAAGAGATCTTTAAAATGCTCTCAGCCCTACCTCCCTTTTTCAGGGCATGGCTAATGTATGGCAGAGGAGACAGCCATCTTGCATCCTTTTCTAGACAGTTCCCCGAGAAAACTTCTGCATACACACTGGCATAAATGACACGTGAGATCTCGCTGATATCCTGGCTGGTATGCACTGGTGCAGCAGAACTGGTTATTTAAAAACTGAAATGCTTCCGTTTTGCTTGTGAATAGCCACATCTTCCAGGAGCCCCAAGTACCCCCTGGCACTCAGCCCCTCCCTCAGGAACCCCCCACCTCCCCATAACCAGCCACTAAAGGATTAACACCTCACATAATAGGTGCTCTGGGATTCTAGAGTGTCTATTCTGATTCAGCTGTGATCATGCTGTAGTGCTTAAATATTTTAAGTATTCCTCACAGCCGTTAATATCAAACCTAAATCTCTCCCACTTTTGTTTAAAACTCATTTTACTGCCCCCCTGCCACCCGGGCAATATCCCTTTCCTATCGCAAGGCAGTTCCTGTTACAACCTTGTGGGGATTCAGGCAGGCTGGTGGGAAAAATTTTAGTTATGGAGAATAACCAAAAACCTTCTTGGAAGGCCTGAAGGTTTTTGCAAAAGTCTCAGGATAAGGTTATGACTGAAGGCAACCTAATCCTTACCTTGAGTAAACAGCTTAAAATGGGTACAAAGGAAGGCAGAGTAGTTTGTCTAACTAGCTTGTTTACTCACGTGGTCTTAAGACCAACCTTTGATCATTCTCGGGTGTATGATGGCTCTCTCCGGGGTGGGGGTGACCAAATTAATTACCCACCGCTGTGTTTACTCACAACCTTTGTCAATTAATCTTTACTCAATAAATGTGAGTTTCACTGGCAAGTCAAGGCCATGGCCACTGACTCCATACAGTACCTTCCTCGGCGTCTGTAAGTGGCACGGACACTCAGCTGGACTGGCAAAGCAGAATATCTGTGCGTCAGTGTACTTTATTCATCTGTCGTTGGGTCAGAGTCTGCAGGACGGACCCCCCACATCCTCACCCTGCCTCTGCTTTTTTAGAGAAAGGAACAAACAAGGGCTTTCCATCCCTACCATTCCCCACAAAGCTGGGACACGAACATGACTCCAGCCCACTTGGATGTGAGTCTCTACCTAGACTCCTGGCAAATCATAACAGTGGGGTCCCATAAAATGATTTTCTGCTGGGAAGGTTTACATATTAAAGCAATTCTTGAAACAACATTGATACGGAGACAACGGTTGAGCAATGCCTGGTGATGAAAAATGAGTAATCATAGAACTCCCTGCCAGGCTTCAAAATATTTATTATTTTTTAGAAATTCAAATTATTCCACTGTACTTTATATTGGAAGTCATTGTTCTCTGAGGTTTTCCATTTACACAATGGGAAATATCAAAGCAGTTAAAATATGCAATACCTAGGGAATATAAAAGCGATGATTAAATTAAAATATATTCCATGGCAGGTGTCATAAAAGAGATGCAAATTATAACGATGAGATAATATGTTTGTCTAGCCAATCAGAAAAAGTTATGTTTCAAGAGCCAGCCAAAGTTAAGTGATGGAGATACTTTAAGACTTAGTTATTGGAAGTGTTCAGTGGTTCAATCTTTCTGGGAACCAATTAACGGAACCTTAATTGGTTCTGTATTGATAATTTTAAAATTCTTTAATTTCAGTAATGGATTATATTAAAAGCCAATAACCTGTGATGCAGACATTTCATTACAAAGATGTTAAACCAGGTGTTGGTTTTCATAGCAAAAAATGGGGAAAATCTAAATTATCAAGTAAATCATGATATATCCACAGAATGGAAAACAGAATATAAAAATATTTACAAGTAATTTGAAAGTTTCATGATAAAATGTTAAGCAAATTACAAGCTATCTATAAAATTATATAGTGTATATTTGTAAATAAGGTATAGGAAAACAGATTAGAGGGAAATAAACCAAAACGTTAATAGCAGTTGTCTGTGGATGGTGAGAGTAAAGGTGATTTTTATTTTCTTTATACTGCCCTGATTCTCACAAAATCCTCTAAAATACATAAGCATTAGATTACTTGTACATTAGCTGTGATTATTTTGACAGTTTTTAAAGTTTTTATCTTTTATATATATACATATATATACACACATACATATATATACTGATATATATACACATACATATAATACTGATATATTTACTGATGAATACAATGATGTCTTGGATTTGCTTTAAAATGATCCAGCAGTGGGTCCATGATAAAAATATTTTTTTAATGCTGCTAAACAGGAGAGAGACAGAGAGAGAGAGAAGGAGAGAGAGAAGAAGACAGAAGATGAGAGGAGAGGAGAAGGGAGGGGAGGGGAGAGAAGAGAAAAAGAAGAGAGGAGAAGAGAAGAGGAAAAACTAGTATCAATTAACCAAGGCAAAACCAATAGCAAATTTGTTTTTAACTAAAGTGCAAATTTGCCCATGAAGCTGAGGTCTTCACCCAAGGCCTGCCATTTTCAAAATCCCATTCGTGGAAGTCACACACTCACCCTAGCACCAGAACTACAGCAAGCCTGCCTTTGTCCACAGCTCCACAGTTTATTCACACGGTTCTGAGTCTATTCACCCAAGTCAGCTAATACTACATTTCCTCAGCCTACAGATATCTTAGCATTAAAACAATTCGCTTTAAAAATATGTCTTTTTCTTTCACCCCTAGGATGGCAGACTGGCAAGAAAATATGGATTTCAAACGCCACTCACTCTTCCTGGGCAGGTATTCCTAATTTGAAGAGACAAGATAGAGCAGGAGACATTCAGCCATTTGTGACAACAAAACAGAAATCTGCAAAAAGCTCAATGTTTGATGGTAAGAAATGCCATCCAGAGGAGAATTTGGAAGCTATCAAGACATCACTCAAGATTGGCAGCCTTGAGGAACAGGTTAAGAGGAGAGGAAGGCTTAGATTGTGAACTCACTCCTGTTTCTCCATGAGACAGCCTTCCCTCTACAGCTCATCCTCAGCCATGGGGGATGACAACCTGTAGGGGCAGGAACTCAGGACACCAGCCTCTGCTAGACCAGCTCTCCAGTTGGACCCCAGATCCTGACCCTCAGACCTGTGGATAAGGCTGCCCCTCCTCTGCATTCCCATGGTCCCATGAATACAATCATACTGGACTTGCATTATGAGTCTCCCCAGCTAGATCCTGAAACAAATTGATCACAGATGCATCCACAAAGCATTTTGGCCCAAGGACAAAGCCAAGAAATGTATGAAGAATGAACATACATTTGACCCATTAACAACACACTGCATGGGTCTACCTATACATTAATTTCTTCTCCCTCTGCCAACCCCTGAGGCAGCAAGACCAACCCTTCCTCCTCTTCCTCCTACTCCTCAGCCTCCTCAATATGAAGACAAGGATAAAGACCTTTATGATGACCCACATCCATTTGAATAGCAAACATTTTCTTCCTCATGATCTTCCTTATGATTTTCTTTTCTATGGCTTACTTATAGCACTTAAGAAGCTACTATATAATACGTATGGCATACAAAATTGGTATTAATTGACTGTCTGTGTTATTGGTAAGGCTCCTGGTCAACAGTGGGCTATAGTTGATGGGGAGTCAAAAGTTATATATGGATTTTAAACTGCATGGGGCTTAATGCACCTAACTCCTGCATTGTTCAAGGATCAACTGTATTAATAAACCAGTAAATAAATTAATTCCAAGGAAGTCTATGAATGGGTTTCAGAGGGTCTGTGATCCCAAAATTGCACATAATATTGACTGCATGTTTATGCTGAAGTTGGCATATCGAAAGGATCTTCTCTTAAACTTCAATCCCCTGGAAGGGTCCATAGTCTTCATTAGATTTTAAAGTGGTCCCTGACTCCTCCCAGATCACCCCAAATTATCTTAAATTCCTTGAGTGAGTTTGTGAGCCAAGCTTCAAGGTGTCAGTGATTTTTGGAAATCACAACTTACATTTTAGAGTGAGTTTATTTTTGTTTTGGCAAAAAAGTCACTATTAGGGACCAATGGAAACAACCTGTTTCAAGTCAGGGATTGAAGTTTAAGAGAAGATCCTTTTGATATGCCAACTTCAGCAAAAAAAATCACAAACAGAAATAAACTGCCATTCCAATCAATATTTTCCCTCCTGAAATGGGTAAAACAGCCACCTCCATGGAAGGGAACCTGAGTCCGAAGATCTGCAGTGAATTAATGGAGCAAATACTCTTCCTCTGAATGCTCTCTTGTATTATTTAGATTTTTTTACTCTGTGCATCAACATCTATTTCAAAATTTTAAAAATGGAGACAATATATCAATTGCCATCCCATGGAAAGTTACAAAATTTGAATGGAAAGAGAAACCATTTAGAAAGCAATTTCAGGTTCATTTTTCTTTAGGGGCATGTGGAGGAATAGGAGAAGTGAATAAACAACAGAATAGTATCTAGAGCATTTTCTGCCACAAGCAGATGTTCCAAATGCAGGAGAATACAATTGACAAAAAAGAATAATTTGCCAACTGAAAAACCAGAGAGGAGTCTGGCTGGCTGTTTAGAATACAAACATATTACTACAGGAAGATGTGCAGAACAAGCTGAAAATACTTTATTAGGTAATAATGATTAACCTGATGCAAGTGCAAAAATACCCCATTTCAAGATCATTGGCAATTTTTCTAAACATTGTCTTCTGTAGATGAGCTTCTTAGCCAAAAACATTTTCACTAGTAAATATGACGCCGGCTGACCTACTTATGTTTATATTTATATATGTGTGTGAGAGTTGATATATACATAGGTTTCCTGCTTTTCAAATATCTTCTACCTTCACGATAATGTAAAGTCCTTTGGGAACTTGAGGTGATGATGCAGGGATTATAAATTCCTCCTCCATGCCAGGCAAATTTATACTGAATTACTCACACATTTGGAAAAAGTGAGGATGTTGGTTTTCAGCCAAATGCTCGGCCTAAAGCACCAAGGCTTGGAGACTTTTTTTATTTTTTTTATTTTTTTATTTTTTTTTGGTAAATCAAGGATTTGAGAGGTACAGAGTGTCTGAATAAGAAACAGCCTCAGAGGTGACCCAACCCAACCTTGCAAGCCCAATTTTCCACCCCATTCCTGAGGGACAGACAGTCACTGTTAGCTCAGTCATATCCTTCCTATTCCATGACACCTCACAGTCTTCTGTTAGAGAGCTAACTGCCGAAGCTTATTCCTCATATCAAGATGAAACTTTACTCCTTATAATTTCACTCTTGGCCAGGTGCAGTGGCTCATGCCTGTAATCTAGCACTTTGGGAGGCTGAAGCAGGTGGATCACCTGAGGTCAGGAGTTCAAGACCAGCCTGGCCAATACGGTGAAACCCCATCTCTACTAAAAATACAAAATTAGCTGATGGTGGTGGCAGGTGCCTGTAATCCCAGCTACTCGGAAGGCTGAGGCAGGAGAATCACTTGAACCCAGGAGGCAACAGGTGCAGTGAGCTGAGATCGTGCCATTGCATTCCAGCCTGGGCAAAAAGAGCAAAACTCTGTCTCAAATAATAACAATGATAATAATAATTATTATTATTTCACTCTCATCTCTGTCCCCAGAACAACAATAACAAAATTAAAACTTAACCTTCTACATTGTAACAGCTCATGGGGTATCTGAACACTTCTCCCATATCCCCTCTGAGATTTCCCTTCTCCAGGCTAAACATCCCTAAATGCTTCCTCTGAAACTCTTAATATATTTCATTTAGAGTCTATGCAATCCTAAAGGCCCTTCTTCTGCATGCATTGCAATTTTTCAACAATCATCTTTAGATATTACTCCTCAGAACTAAGTGCAATTCTACATATAATGGTGTTAGTGTTGCTGGAGACATCACTAGTTGTACCACTGAGGCATCACCCCACACCCTTGCTAACAGAAGCAATTTTGCTCAGTGGCAACTACCCATTCTCAGAGAGGAATCCTGGATCTCTATCATTGTTGTTTGAGTGGTGGGAATGTGACCCAGTTCTGGCCACTGAAATGTAAGAGGAAGTCCACTCCAATGAAAGGACAGAGGCCCTAGAAGAAGGCTTAGTTTTCTCTCCCTTTTTTTCCTGTTCTGAATGCCAGGAGATGAAGGCGTGATGGCTGGAACAGAAGCAGCCACATTGTGACTCAGATAAACCAGCAGCTGAGGAAGGCAAAGTAGAAGAATGGGAAGGATCTGAGTCCTCAATAGGACATTAAGTCACTAAGCTAGACCTGAGGCTCCTTACTAAGCAAAAAACTGAATGTCTTTAATGGTTTAAGTCACTGTTGGTCAAATACTCTGTTACTTGCACCTGAAAGCACTCCAAACAACAGAAGAGGTATAACGGAGCTATCACCTCCCTTGATTTAAACATTATGTTTCTATAAATGTGGCCTCCACTTTTTATAAGGCCACAATATATGTGGCCTCCACATGTATTTCTAGATATGTGGCCTCCACATATCCCCACTTAGGATCTGCTGAGCTTCTGGTCAATACAAAACAAACAAGCAAACAAATATGAAGTCTGTATTTGAGTACCATGATCTCAAATACTCACAGAAACTATATCATTAACATAAATGTATGAATCACCCTAGATATGGGATAACAGAGTGGGGGCGGCTATAGCAAATTTGAAAATGCATGCCTGTCTAAAGACATTAAAATTTCAGCATTTAAAAATGCTGTACTGGTGAAACAAAATGCATCTATGAGCCAGATTCAGTGTGCGGTACACCAGTTCATGACCCTTGTAAAAACCATTCCCAAGTGAGTTGGATGTGATAGCTGGAACCGAGGCAGCCACATTGTGACTAAGTGAGTTGGAAAGTCTCATATCCCCCTTTCTGTAATACTGAAAATTCTTCTTAAAACTATTGAGAGAAGTTGGTCAAAAGGCACCAACATCCAGTTATAAGGTAAATAGGTTCTAGAGACCCAACGTATAGCATGGTGACTGGTGATACCATGGTGACAATACAAAAATATATCGTACACTGGCAATTTGCTAAGACAATACATCTTAAGTAATCTCATCACACAATAAAGGTAACCATGTAAGGTAATGGATATGTTAATTAGTTTGATTGTGACAATCATCTCACATTTACATGTATATCAAAATATCATTTTGGCTCATGCCTGTAATACCAGCACTTTGGGAGGCTGAGGGAAGAGGACTGCTTGAGTCCAGGAGTTCGAGACCAGACTGGGCAACATGGTAAGACCTCCATCTCTACCAAAAAATTAAAAACTAGCTGGATATCATGGCATGCACCTATGTTCCAGCTACTTGGGAGGCTGAGATGAGAGGATCACCTAAGCCCAGGAGGTTGAGGCTGCAGTGAGCTATGATCATGCCACTGCACTCCAGCCTGGGCAACAGAGTGAAACCCTGTTTTCTTTAAGAAAAAAAAAATTGTGTTGTACACCTTTAATACATACAATTTTTCTTTGTCATTTAACCTCATTAAAGCTGAGCAGGGTATGGAGGGAACCTCCAGTGCAGTCTTTAGCGTGGCTCCATCACTTCAATCTGAAGTTTTGAATTTTAATTCCATCATTCAATATCTTAATCCTTTTAGTCAAGACAACCACAATATGAACATCAAAATCTATTATTTGTCTTGAATCTGAACCCCTTCCCTAAACCAAATGGATTCGTAGTCATTAACTTGAAAGGGCAATAAAATAAAAGCAAAAGAGTAAGAGTAAGAAGCCAAAGCTCTAGGTTCCAGTTACAGCTTTGAACAATGCACAAATTACTGCAATTCCCAGATCCTTTATTTCCTCATCTGAAAATAGAGATTCTTTAAACAAATACCTTTGGAGCTGCCAGGTTCCCCAGGCTATCACTGAGTTATTAATCCCTGGCAGAGACAAAATGAGAAACTGTATATGTCCACACTCTAAATCCCTAAGCCCCGTGCAAACATATGGTCCAGTTGGTGGAGTCATTTAGTGCAAAGGTCAATGAGATAGTCTTCTCCTACGATCACTTTCACGCTGGCCACATTTAGCTTTGGTTTGCCAGGATAAAACTCTCAGCAAGTCCTACGAAGGCAAAGGAAGCTTCTGGTTTTCCCCGTTGAGAAAATATAAATCATTTCACGTTAGACCCTCCACTTCTGACAGTTCTGTGGGATTCACTCCCAGTTTCTTGCAGAGCATACCCTCATGTAACCACATCATCCTTAATCACTCTTTCTGGTTATTAAAAATTATATGCACACTGGAGAAAAATAAAAACTACAAAATGTGGACACAATAACAATAGCATTCCTGTAATAAGCATTTATTATAAGGTAGGCACTGAGACATGGACTAATATCCATGATGTCATTTAAATCTCACAACTCTATAAAGTGGATGCTATTATTGTTCCCATTTTAGAGATGAAGACATTGAGGCTCAAGATATTAAGAACTTCCCCATGATCACCCAGCCAGCAAGAGGTGGAATCCCTGAATTTAAATTCAGGCAATCTAACTCAAAGTACAATATGTTAACCACTTGATAACGACATTCTTTAAAAGATTAAAGCAGCCATGAGTCTACCACCCCAAAGATAACTGCTATTCATATTTTTGTATGTTTGTTGCCAATCTTTCCTTGATAGGGCATAAAATTTTCAGAGCTGGAAGAGATCTTGGTGATAATTTTGTCCCAAATCCTCATTTTGCAGGAGAACCGGAGGTTCAGACAGGTAAAGGGCTTTTTCTAAGGTCACACAGGTATTTTTGGAAATTGAATTTCATTCTTCAGACTCTTTGTCCAAGGTTTTCTTGGATCTTCCAACTCAGATTGATTCATCATGGCTGCCTGGAGTACTGTGTTGAGAAGGCCAGTGGGCCCAACCAGGCCAGGCGTTACAGGAGATTAATGACGGCAGCAGTGAACATGGCATCTATGGTCACATACACGCCATAGATCTGCCGTCTTACCCAGGAGCAGCCCCTAGAAGAGCTACTTCCCTCACCTACATCATAGGCCTCACAGTCCAGTGCCTTCAGGACACTGTGTATGTAACATAAATGAGTGAAGTGAAGTGATTGTTGGGAATTTAAGAAAGGAGGGGCACCTGTCTTGTCCCAGGATGGCAATGGGAGGGCAGGGATCATGGCAGGTGGGGTGGGGGATGAGATTCATCTCCAGCCAACTGTTGCCATTGGGGGGAATCAGGGCCAGTGTGGCCAGGCCTTCTGACTGTTTCAAAGCAGCATGAAGTTTGGATTTTCTTTTCAATGGGATGTCTTTAAAACATTGGCAACTTTAAAACGTTGGCAAAGAATTAGGATTTGAAAGATCAAGGGTGCGGGATGCAGGACAAACAAAAGACACCAATTAATAGCCATATAATGTCTCACTTATGTGATGTCTTATCAGAGGCTACCAACTCTCTATCACAAACCAGAGATTCAGTTCCTGTTTCTCTTCTGCACAGCCCTCTTTCTCTCTCATTCCCCACTCACTCTGCCTACAGTAGCATTTTCCATCTGAGGCCATGAGAAATAAGATAAACACCCCTCCAAACCCACCAGACCACAGCTCTTAAGGGCCCAAACAATTACTAGCAACCCCTGACGGCTACTTAGAGTGTGAGTCACGCTACTGGGAGGATGCCTGTTGGTCTCTGATGACTTATGTGAGGAGGTGTTGATGATCGCATCTGACATGCCTCATGGAAAAGACTAAAGATAGGTCTCCCCACTCTCCCAGGAACTACCTGATGCCTCTTTAGCAGGAGCTGAGTGGGCTCCACCAACATTCTGATCTGCGCGTCTGCCCTTTTCGAGAGCTTTCAGTGTTTAACGGGAAGGCCTGTCACTCGCATCCAAACTGTGGAGCTGCCAGGTTACAAGAGCACCAACTTTCACCTCCTGCTGATGAGCTGTTACTCAGCAGTTCTCTACAGGCCTTTTGTATGTAACCCCCCAATTTATGTTAATCCTTAGGATGGCTGGTAATTATCTGCCTACTAGAGAGAAGAAAAAAATTGGCAAACACCTATGAAATCAGTCAGCATTGAGGGAACAAACACTGCACGAATGCCCTGAACCATATTGTGGTATGTTCATCCGGAAGCTCCAATAAGCTGGCATCAGAGCCAATGGCTTAATTCATTCAATCAACAAACATTTACTGTGTAACAAACGCAAAGGGCAGGACAAGTGCAAGGTGCCGAAAAGGAGATGTCCCTATGGAGCACAAATGAATCTTATTAATGGTGGAAAAAGAGAGAAATAATTGTGGTATGAACTGAACACTCTGCAGCCATTGAAAATCAAGTTTGAGAAGTCTATGTAGTGATAAAGGAAAATTCCAAGAATATATAATCAAGCTTAAAAAAATACATAAAAGCAGGTTGTGAAATAAAACTGGGTCAAAAGCTGAGTGAACACACTCAGTAACCTTCCTTTTCTGCTCCTAAGACATAGAATTTATAAAGAAATCTTTAGTTATTTTTAAATTTACATAGTATTGCTTGGAAATAAGAAAAGGGAATCACAGATCAAAAATAGAGAGCAATCCCTAAAAATAAATGAACTGAAAGACGGGACTCTAGGGTTTCAAGTAGGAATCAAAGCCACATAATCAATAGAGGGTAGGTCCAATATGAGCCGTGAGAACAGAAGTGTCAATGTCCATCCAGGGAAAAAGGGGAAGAAGTGGACCTAGAATTATGCTGCTAGCTGTGGATGGCGCTGGAACATCCGCACCATCCACCAATAGTCACAGCCAAAAAGCAGGACCCCATCTGTGTCAAGGAGCCAAAATGAAGTCATCTACATGAGACGGACTCCCAAGCCTGCACCACAGGCAGTGTAGAATGGGAAGAGAGTACAAAGCTGAGCTGTTGACATGGGCTCTGGCTTAAAGCACACACCCTCACAGATGTAGGGCATAAGTAATCATAAAGTTGCCTTGAAAATAAGTTCACAAACAAAAATTAAAGAACATGTGAACATCCAACTAACTGACTCTACAAATGAAGGAATTCACAATTGTAGAAACAAAGATGCTAGAGCAATCAGAGAAGAACTTTATAATACATATTTTTTAATCTTTGAAGGGATAGGGGAGGGAGTTACATGCACAAAATGAGAACAGTTTTTTGTTATTTATAAAGCAAAAAAACAGGGAGGTATAAAAAGGGACCAATTATTATCTTGGAAATAAAGTATATCCTTGTTGAAATCCATAACTCAACTGATAGTCAAAATAATAGAACATCCATGCTGCTTCTTTCTAAAATAAAATAGACCAGACACAAATGAAATGATGTAGTTAACTGGAGTATAGAACTGAGGAAACCTTCCCAAACACAGTACAGAGAACTGAAAAAAGAAAAACAACTTAAGATACATGGAGAATTGATTGAGAAATGACATATATATATAGAGTACAGTCATACGCTGCATAAGGAGGTTTAGCTCAACAATGGACCATAAGTACACAATGCTGGTCCCATAAGACCAGCATTCTAAGTTTTTGCTGTACCTTTTCTATGCTTAGATATGTTTAGATATACAAATACTTACCATTGTATTACAGTTACGTACAATATTTACTATAGCATTTATACAGTAGAGTATGCTGTAGGGGCTTATAGCCGAGGAGCAACAGGCTATAGCACATAGCCTAGGTGTGTAACAGACTATACCATGTAGGTTTGTGTAAGAGCACTCTGTGATGTTCACACAATTAAATCACCTAACCGTGCATTTCTCAGAACGTGTCCCATCATGAAGCAACGCATGACTATATATATGCATATATATTCAGACAGAGAGAATAGAAATAATGATGGAAACGAAATATCCAACGAACAGCAGTTGAGGTATTTCCAGAATTAAAGAAAATCTTGAAGCCTCCAAGGAAGTCCACAGAGGGCAAAGCACAATAAGAAAAACCGTATATACTATAAAATCCTGAGCCTGAGACTAAATAGATAAAAGGAAATACACCAAAGTGTCAGTAGTATTTACCTATGGTGATAGGATTTGGAGAGAGATTTTTATCTTCTTTAAATTTTAATGTACTTCCTAAGTGCTCTACAGTGAAAAGACATTATTTTTATATGTCTGTGGAGGAAACATTTGTTACGTCAAATACACATACACAGATAAACACAGATTTAAAAAAAAAAAAAAAAAATCTGCCCTCAAACGACTTACACTCCAGTAGGACAGATGAGGTTTGCATAGAAATAACATAGAAAACAAAACCTAAGTGATAACTGGCATGGATGGATATAGCTAAAATCTGAGCCTCGTCTTTTCCTGCACGGAGCAGTTAGGAATAAGGAGAGAAGTGGTGGGGGGTGAGAGGGGTTGAGGACACTGAGTAGAAGTGTAAAGATCTAACCCATATGCTGGGCTTACTAGGGACTATTACTGCAGCTGGAGTGTATTTCACTTAGACAGGGTCAAAATGGCCAAGCCAAGATAAGATTAGAACTTTACATCGAGCATTGTTTTCACCTTTAATTAATTAATTAATTTATTTATTTTCTTTTTTGAAACAAAGTCTCACTCTATCGCCCAGGCTGGAGTGCAGTGGCACAATCTTGGCTCACTGCAACCTCCACCTCCTGGGTTCAAGCAATTCTCCCTGCCTCAGCCTCCTGATTAGCTGGGATGACAGGGGCCTGCCACCACATCTGGCTAATTTTTGTATTTTTGTAGAGATGGGGTTTCAGCATGTTGGTCAGGCTGGTCTTGAGCTCCTGACCTCAGGTAATCTGTCCGCCTTGGCCTCTCAAAGTGCTAGGATTACAGGCGTGAACCACCTCAACCAGCCTTATTTTCACCTCTAATTTAGTTGTATTGCAAGACCACCCAACAATGCAAGCAAAACATTAACACCTCAGTTGTAAATTAAATTAACACCACAAAAATCTGCCACATTTGCATGACATTTCGATTGTCATAAGGCTTTGTTGTTTTCTTTAAGGGTCAAGTAGACAGAGAGAAGGGTAAAAAAAAAAATGTGTGTGTGTTCATTTTAACTGATAACCAAATTGACTACCTTTCTTATTGGCAGGGGCACTATCATGTTGCCAATTTAGAAGTAAAAATAACAAAAGTGTGTTCTGGGTGGCTTTACCAAATCAACATCATTTTATCAGGAGGCAGAGGTCTTATCAATCTAGGGTGGTTGAGGCTGTAGTCATAATACCATTGGCACACCCAGGCTAGGCAGAGTTTTAAGCAATGCACCATGACTGTTTCTTTGGAGCCAAATAAACTGAGTGTTCAGCTCTAAATGAAACAGGTGGCAGAAGCGCAAGCCATCTACATATGTTACTAATGGAAGGAAGTGATGTTCACATCTCAGACAATCTCCTTTCTAAACACATCCCCAGTGTCTCAAAATACCACCTTTTAAACCAACTCCTCTCAGTATCACCCAGCTCCTCTCAATATCACCCAACTCCTCTCAATATCACCGTTCCACATAGGGACTAGACATATGCCCTGATGTTACCTCCACTGAGCTCTTTGCTTCCCTGCCACCTTGCCTTATCTCCCTACAGTTCCACCAGAATCACAGAGAGGGGCCAATCTCTCCAAGACCAACTCTGAAAGTCCCAACAATAGGGAGTATCAAATCCCCTCCCCCATTTTTGAACTAATGGACCCTTTCATTCTTCTGTCTCCAACTCCTCTTAAACCTCTATTCTTGATTTCTCTGGAAATGTCTTTTCTCATCTTCCTCTTGTCCTTTCCTGATTCCTTTTCTCTTCTTACTCTTAAGTGAGGTCACATTTTGGTCCACATCCCCAAAAGGCAGTTTCATCACAGAGGAGAAAAGAATGTTTCCACCCATACTCCCTGGACTTCTCAGAACCTTCTTTCTAATGCTTCCTTCAAGGAAAGAACAGTTGCTGGTCTAGCTGGTCAGAGCCTGCCATTCACTGGGTCAAGATTCACTAGCAGGCAGGGTCCCTGCCTATCAAGGGGGTTCCTATCCATGACCCTACACTCTTCCTACTTCTCTCTGCCTACAGTTGGATGAATGCATCACATGAGAGCCTGAGCCACACACCTATCGGCTGAGACTTAGAAGTAAGAGCCAAAGCCTACCTGGAACCTCCCCATCTCATAGCACCTTTTCCAATTCAGCTTTTCCCAGATTTCTCCAATGGGTTGTGCCAAACCCTCATGGATCCAGAAATTTCACTTTCAATACGGCTACTGTTTCTTGTCTATAGCTACTTCAGAAAAAACTCAAGAAGGAAGAAGGGATCTGTGGTAATATTTAAATCCCAAAATCACACTGCAAGGCCTGGCTGGAAACCGGCTGTTCTTCTTCCTCAATGCCTTCATTAGAAGATTGGTGCCTCCTATACAAAAGCCCTCTAGGCTGTGATTCGTCACAGCTCTCCATGTTCAGCCCCTCCCACAAAACAAGACTGGTTCCTTGGCCCTCCTGAAGATGGATGACATCATTAAAGTACGGGCTTGATTTAGTGGAATGGAAGATCACAGCTTGGGACCAGAAATTCAGCTACCTAGCTACATCACCCACTATGTGGTCTTGGCAAAGTCCCTTAACTCCCCTATGGCTCAGTCACTTCATCTGAAAGTTACAGGATGCTCCAGGAAACCCTAAGGTCCTCTCCAGTTCTGAAATTGTCAGTGGTGGCAGAGCATGGCTAGTCCCTACTATCTTCTTCCCAGAAAGGAGTCCCCCAAAACTGAGAAGTGACTGGGAAAACGCTCAACCACACACAAGAATTCTGCTAGGCTGCAAACCATTTAAAATGAATGTTTAATAAGATACTGCATCAATTGTGTGCTTCAGCTGAATGTGCTGTAGCCCAGGAGACCCGAAAGAATTAATACGGTTCCCAAAGGAGCTGATGGGAATTGCTGAAACAGAAGCAAAAGCTGATGTGATGAATATAAAAGTGCTTTGAGAGCATCAAAAGGTAAGTGCTACAGTGAATGTCTGCTCACCCCACTAGAATATCTCCTGCCATCTAAGGAACATTCTTCAAGAAGGTCTCAGGGCTAGAGACCATGGCACACAAGTACACTTACTCTCCCCTTCTGAACTCCCAATCCTTTCTCAGGACTTAGAGGACAGTACACACACAACTCCAATCTTTCCCTTTTTTCTTATTCCTCACTTTACTTCTTCCTTCCAGCCTTCTTCCTTCCCTCCACTTCTGTGTAATTCCCAAACCGAGCTGTCCTAACATCTCCTTCAAATCTTCAATCTCTCTCCCTTCTTCTCCAAACCGATGCTCCCAGGCTGTCCACAAAAAAAGACCCTCTCTCATTCGAAGTCAACAGACGTTTTTACACTCTTTCGTGCATTTTGAGACCCTCCAACTTTAGTACCAAGACCCATCTTTGTTCAGGAGCCAACTCTTTCATCTGAGGGCCTTGGAGCCCCAGACAGAGAACGTGTAAGGAAAATGCCAGGCCCTCCATGCTCTGGCTTTGGAGTTAATTACCTCCACTCCCACCCACTCCCTTTGAGAAAGGGGTATCTCCTCCGCTCCTCTGGCCCAGGGTTCTCAAACTCCCTACCTCTGTTCCTCTAATTGCAGAGTCGGAGGAAGCATGACATTTTTTCTGCCCTTTTGTGCTTCACCTAAAAACTTTGCATTTTCTTCCAGAACCTACCCACATTTAATAATTTTTAGAAATAGTTTTAGTCACTTACCATAAAAGGATAAAATGGACATTCTCCCAAAAAATAAGCAGGTAAAACTGGCATTGTGGAAATAGGAACCATTTATCTCCAGTGCTCCTGGGCCCACCTCTGTGCCCCACGGTACTTGTAAATCTCCAAACATGCCACCACCACCACCACCACCCCACAGCCTACTCAGTTTTCTGAGCTCTTCCTGGAACACCCACACCGAAGTGCTCCTGTGTACACCATTTTCAGAAACAAGGCAAAAGGCATTTGCATTCATTTCTGGGTTGGAGAGGCAAGACCTGGGCCAGTTGCCACGACCCTCCCACCCCCACCCCTACTTCACATCAAGACAGATTCTAGGGGTGTCCGAGGACCTGCAGCAGCTGCCTTGCAGCTGGTGGCTTCCCGGGTTCTGGCAGGGCATCAGATCCCGGCCTTACCTTGTCAGCCATGATCATAGATGCGCCCCCGTGAATGCCCAAGATGGGGATGAAGGTCTGGGAGGAGATAAAATCCAGCATCTGGGCCACGGCCTCCTGGTCCGTGTCGTCCCCAAACACGAGGCCGTGGATGCGTGCCCCGGACATGAGGTCGCACACGTGCGTGATGAGGCTCTTGGGGTCGGTGCGGTTCATCAGCAGAGCTACCACGTTCACGTCCAGGGGCAGCCCCGCCGCCTGCTCGGGGCCCCACAGGGTTCGAAGTTCGCGCTCTGTCATGTCGTGGCTGTGACCCAGCATCACCGCAATATTCAGCGCGGGGGAACCCTTCTCCGCCGCCGCGCTCGGCGCCGGACCGCGCCAGACCAGAAGGGCCGGCAGCACCAGCAGGGTCCAATAGCCCACTCTGCCCATAGTCGCCACTGACGGTCCCTGCAAAGTGAAGAGTGAGACGCAGGGCCGCGGTGAGCAAGACGACCAGAAGGAAGGGATTACCAACGGGGCCCCTGCTCTACGAGCCAGGGATGGAACTCAGCAGCTGGATAGGCTGCTGGGATCACGGACTCCATTCCCAATCCCCGACGTCATCCACGTCCCTCGATCCATCCATCTCTAACTCCATCTACAACTCCAATCCGAGCTAATTCTGCATCCCCCAGGCCATTCTCACATCCAGCTTCCTCATCCCCTGTCTCCACGCGCTTCCTCATCCCCAGCTCTGTCCATATCCCCCACCGCATTCCCCAGGTTCGCTAAGGGCCACAGACTCTAAGCGCCGCGCGCGTTCTTTACCCCACCAAGCTCGTAGGTGCACAGAATAAACCCTCCACTCAAGCCCTCCCACCTGGGATAGTGAGGACCAAGTTATCAACCCCGCCCCCTGCTGGCGCAGAGCGAACTACAGACCCGGCTGGGCGTGCGGAGGCGGCGCCCAGACCCCGCGTCCAGGCCTGAGAGTGGAGCTAGTTGGCTGACCCCGCCCCCTGCGAGCCCGTCGCGTGCGCCACACACTTGGCTCTACGCCCAGCCCCAACTACAGACCCGGCTCCTCTCAGGCAGAGTACGCCCCAGGTGCTTGGGAGTGAGGACGCTGCCTGGTGGGCCCAGGCTCCGCGGTGCCTGGGGGAACTTGGGGCTCGCCCCACCTCGCGCCGAGGGACCGTGAAGAGTCCTTCACTCAACTGCAAGTAGGCCCAGGACCCACCCCCTACACGCGCGCGTGCACACACGCACATGCACACACACATGTTCACACACACACACCCTCTCTCACGCGCGCCGTGTGCAATGCTGAATTCTGGAGAGTAGGCGCGTCCCCCCGCGGGCCAGCGCGTGGGAGCTGGCAAAGAACGTGCGTAGGGGGAAAGGTAGGCTCCCAAGAAGCTCCCAGACGGACGTGGACTGTACAGCCCCTCCCTAGCCTTTCTACTGCGGGCGCTGTTGCCAAGTCTTAGGTGCACGTGGGCAGTGGGCCGCACACGCTCATAGGCACGCGCGCTTTTCTGCGCACTTCCTCAGGCTGCTGAAGCGGTGCCCACTGCCAGCCGGAGTCCTCACACGTCCTCAGGTGGGGCATACGCATGAACGGCGGCAAGTGCACAGCCCCGCGTACCTGAAAATACCAGCGCGGTCGTGCACGCGTGACCTGACGCGCGCCTCTCAGACCGGGCGCTGCTGGAGCCGGGGGAAGTTGAGGCGAACTCCAAGCGGCCTCGGCGTTCCTGGGTGAGCGCCGCTGAGCGCGGAGCCGCAGCGCCCCCTGGTGCCCCTACTGCGCCTCGCCGCTGGGCTCCCTCCCGCTCCCTCTCTAGCCTGATCATCACCTCTCCCGCTCTCCCTCCGGTCGAGTCTCCCTCCTCCCCAGCCCACAGAGCCCTGATCTCCCGCTGGGACGTACCTGTAGCCCGAGAAGGTCGAGGATGCAGTGGGGCGCGCTGCGCGCACGATCATCTCGGCCGCCTCAGCAGCCACCGGGTTTAGCGGGTTCCCGCATGCTGCGGCCCCCGCGCGCTCCCCTGGCTGTCCCGCGCTGTCCGCATCGCCCCCACGGGGGGCGGCTATCCCAGCCGGAGGCTCTGCAGCAGGGCTCTACCGGGCCGGAGGAGAGAAGGAGAGGCAGGGTCAGCCCACCAGCGAGGGGAGGGAGGGTTGAGGGGAAGGCTGCAGTCTGCAGCGCTCACAAGCCCCCCTATGCGCCCAGGGGGGCTAGACAAGAGGGGGAAGCTGAAGCCCCATGCCCACGACGCCCCCAGTGCGGATCCTCAGCCCCTGTGACTGATAGCAGGAGCTCCACTCCAGGGTGCACAGGAGAATGGGAGCCCCAGGTTGGCAACCCACGAGAAGCTAACTGGGCACCTCCACCCGCACCCCCTACCACCTCCCCAGCGCCGGCTGCTGGGAGTTGTGCGACTGGGAGCTGCTAAGCGAGGGGGGTAGGGAGAGAAAGAGGAGGTAACAAGGGTGGGGGGGCGCTGGCTGAGTTTGCGACGAGCCGGCAGTAGGAGAGGGGGAGGGAAGGACACGGGCTCCCGCGGTCCCGTTCCCCGAGGGAGGTGGATCGTTCCCACGCAGCGACCCTCTTGAGATCCTGCTGCTCCCTCCCTCTCCAGGCCTCCCACCTCCCCCTTCCCAAGGGGGCCTTCCAGGCCCGGCGTCCCGCGCCAGCACTCACCGCAGCCTCTCTCCACATAGTTCTCAGCAGTGGCCGCTCCTGGTCATCTCCAGGGCTGATGGCTGCGGCCGCGATTCTTAGCGCTCACCCGGTCCCATGATCCGGCCAAGCCCTAGGAGCTCCCCTCCAAGAGTCCTAGCTGTGCTTCCTGCCCCACTCCGGACGGCAACTGCCCGGTCCTCTGAGCGCGCCGGAGCACCCTCTCCGCAGCCCAGCTCCGGGCTGGTGCGTTTGAGGGCGAATGTGTGTGAGTGAATGTGGGAGCGCGCCCGCGCGTGTGGCCGGGGATCCCCGCGGTCCCCGGCCGAGAGAGGCGCGGGCGGGGAAAGGCAGCTCCCTCCGGGCCCTTCGCTGCGGGGCCAGCTCCGCGCAGGGCGTTCGGCTCCCCACTTCCCAGCGGGAGTCCGGAGAGCGCCTGGACACCCTAGTTCACAGCACTGGCAAAGCCGGGTTCCCGGGGCGTGTTTCTGCTGCGGTCGCCTCCGAGGAAGAGGAGGGGGAAGGCAGGGGCGCCCTCCACACCAACTTAGGGACTTGTTCTCAGCCGGCGAGACGCAGTAGCCCCCGCGCAAGCCCAAGAGGCTTGGAGCTCCGGCGGGCGAAAGCGTCTCCTGCGCGCAGCCTCTCTCCTAGGTGGGTCGAGACAGACCCTGCAGTCCCTCGGCGGCGACGCGGAGCGCGGCCACCCGTTCCGAGAGCGCACGGCGGCAAATAAGGCCAGGATAGGTGGCTGGCTGGCGACGGGGGCGCCTGCGGCGGCGCGCGCTGCTGTCCGTGGTGTTGGAACCACGCTCTCCGCCCGCTCCCGGGCGTCTGGTGCGGCTGAAGAATCAATTATTCAGATCTCTGTACCGCTTCCTCCTCCCCCAGTGCCTCGCGCTGGGTACAGCTATCCCCCTCCACGCACAGGCGCGCCGACACACACACACACACACACACACACACACGCACAGAGCCTGCTCCAATGCTTCTCCCTGTGCCTCGCCACCCCCGTACGGGAACCCACTCCTCTGATCTTAGGGAGCCAGAATCCTAAAAGCAAAGACTTCTGCATTTCCCACTTGCTTCCTTCTAAGTTGCACCAAAAAGAAGTCTCCCTGAGGCTGCGACTTCTAAGCTACCAGAAGAGATGAGCCAGAGAACATGGGACGGCCTGGGTGTGTGAGGGCTCGGTTGACTTAAATTCTAGCGACTGGGCATGAAATGCATGGCCGAGTGAGGAGCTCTGCCCGTTTTATACTCACCTGTATCTCCAATGCCTATCTGCCTTTCAGGCCTTGGAAGGAAAGGGGTCTTAAATTCTAAGAGGTTTTGCAATCACTGTTCTAAGCCCGCCTCCTCCTCTTAACTTAATGTCACCTGCTGCGGTCTAAATGTGTGTGTTCCCACCCCCAAATTCACAGGATAAAATCCTAACTCTCAAGGAGATGGTATTGGGGCCTTTAGGAGGTGACTTCATGGCTTCATGAGAGTAAAATGGGATCTGTGCTCTTATAAAAGAGACGCCAGAGAATCAACTAGGTCCTTCCACCAAGTGAGGCTTAATCAAGAAGGCATCGGCCTATGAGTAGGAACCAGGCCCTCCCCAAACATTGAGTCTGAGGCCACTTCATCTTGGACTTCCTGGCCTCAAGAAGTGAGAGAAATAAACTTCTGCTGTTTATGATGTTTTGCTATGGCAAGCTGGATCAAACTAAAAACATCGCTTTTGGACATTATATTAGTGATCCCCTTGTTGATCACTAATCTGGAGTTGGGGGGCAGTAAAAACATCTACTTCTAAGGATTATTTTGAAAAGAAAAGGAGGCAGCCTTAGTAAAGCAAGGTCTGGCACATAGTAGATGCTCAATCAACATCATGCGCCTTGAAGTAGCCTGGAAGCAGGGGAACTTCCTCCAGGAATGTGGATGTGGCTGCTGAAATGGAGACAGGAGAGGGCCACAGTGTCTGGAGACAAATGGATTCCTTATTGAGCTGGTTGTTCTATGTTGGGTTTCCTGGATTTTGTTTTGTTGTTGTTGTTGTTGTTGTTGTTGTTTTAATCCAAAAGACAGAGAAAGGGTGAGGGAAATCCTGGAAAGTACATTAAAATGGGGGATTGTATAATATAAGGCAGGGAGCAGGAAAGTGTTTCCTTTCCTGAGCCTATGGCTGGGCTGAACTGATTAGGCCACTCCTTGACACCCATGCAAGACTCTGGCTTGGGGTCTAAAGGGGAAGTTAGGCCATTTTATTTAAATGAGCTATAAATTATAGATAATAAAATTCATACCTCTTAAGGGTTTCATTTGTGAAGGTTTTTAGGTGTTTGGGTTTTTATTTTTGTTTTTGTTTTTGACAGGGTCTTGCTCTGTTGCCCAGGCTGGAGTACAGTTGTGTAGTTGTAGCTCACTGTGAACTTGAACTCCTAGGCTCACGTGATCCCTCTGCCTCAGCTTCCCAAGTAGTTAGGACTTTAGTGGTTAGCACATGCCACCACATCTGATAAATTTTTTATTTTTTGTAGCGACTGGGTGTTGCTGTGTTGTCCATGCTGGACTCAAACTCTTGTCCTTAAGAAATCGTCTGGCCTTGGCCTCCCAAAGGCTGAAATTACAGGTGTGAGCCACTGCACCCAGCCAGTTTGTTACTTTTGAAAATCTGTGTATCCACACAGACCATCATGTAAAACAAGGTACAGAGTATTTTCATCGCCACCAGGAAGTTTTCTTGTATCCCTTTGTTGTCAATCCCACTCTCCCCACTCAGTGTAAACTACAGTTTTGATTTCTAATACCGTGTATTAGTTTTTCCCTTTTTTGAATTTCATGTAAGTGGAATTTTACACTAAGTATTCTTTGGTGACTGGCTTTTTTCACTTACCCTGATGTCTAGAAGATTCCTCTGTGTTGTTGCATGTATCAGCAGCTTTTTTATTTTTTATCGTTGAGCAGTTGGCTCTCTATTGCATGGATAAGCCATACTTTGTGTATCCAGTCCCCTGCAATGGATATGTGGGTTGTATCTATGGGACTTTTAAAAATACAGATGTGGTTGGGTGCAGTGGCTCACGCCTGTACTCCCAGCACTTTGGAAGGCCAAGGCAGGAGGATCACTTGAGCCCAGGAGTTTGAAACCAGCCTGGGCAACATGAAGAGAACCCAGGTGTTCAACTGCTGCACTCCAGCCTGAGTGACAGAGTGAGACTTTGTCTCAAAAAAAAAAATAAAATAAAACACAGACACCTATGCCCACTCTAGATCTACTCCATTAGGATCTCCAGGTGTGGGGCCAGGCACGGACATTTGTTTTAAATCCATAGGGGATTCTGATGATGCCTCTGCACTTGCTGTTCTCATAAATTGATGCCAACCCTGAAACTGGATTTGTCTTTCTTGAAAACTATTGGTATTCAGGGTTTTAAGTTATTCATGATCAGATTTATAGAAAGATAAATCAAACAGATATGGCCTCTTTTGAATAGAGAAAAATGGCAGCCCTTCATTGGAAGGGACAGTGTGCCTCTAAACATAGGCACAGGCAGCTGGAGTTTCACTGGAGTGGACAGGTCACCAGGGTAGAGCATGTCGTGTGTCAGGCACCTGGAGCTTCACCATACATGCAGAGACTATGACAGCGTGTATAGGATCACGACAGCCTTACTCCATCTATGCTGCAAAGCTTAATTCTCAATGCAGCTTAGGATGCTAAGCAGAATTTTGCTGCTCAAAGAGTTTCAGATGGTAAGAAAACCTTCATAGCAGCTATACCAACTGTGTTGGTTAATACTGAGTATCAACTTGATTGGATTGAAGGATGCAAAGTATTGTTCCTGGGTGTGTGTGTGAGGGTGTTGCCAAAGGAGATTAACATTCGAGTCAGAGGACTGGCAGACCCACCCTCAATCTGGGTGAGCACCATCTAATCAGCTGCCAGCCCAGCCAGAATAAAAGCAGGCAGAAGAACATGGAAAGACTAGACTGGTTTAGTTTTCTGGCCTCCATCTTTCCCCTGGGGCTGAATGCTTCCTGCCCTATAACATCGGACTCCAAGTTCTTCTGCTTTGAGACTTGGACTGGCTTCCTTGCTTCTCAGCTTGCAGACTATTGTGAGACCTCACCTTGTGATCATGTGAGTCAATATTCCTTAATAAACTCCCCTTTAGGCCAGGCACGGTGGCTCACATCTGTAATCCCAGCACTTTGGGAAGCCGAGATGGGTGGATCACCTGAGGTCAGGAGTTCAAGACCAGCCTGGCCAACATGGTGAAACCCCGGCTCTATTAAATACAAAAAAAATTAGCCAGGCATAGTGGCGTATGCCTGTAATCCCAGCTACTTGGGAGGCTGTGGCAGGAAAATCACTTGAACCCAGGAGGCAGAGGTTGCAGTGAGCTGAGATTGTGCCAATGCACTCCAGCCTAGGCAACAAGAGCAAAACTCCATCTCAAAAAAGTAAAATAAAAACGAAAATAAAATAAACTCCGCTTTATATATACGTCTATCCTATTGGTTCTGTCCCTCTAGAGAACCCTGGCTAACACACCGATAAAGACTTCTCTAAGAGAAAGAACAAGGAGCAGTTCTTCCACATACCTGGGCGGGCCACACTGCTACACCCTGAGAGGAAGCACCTTGGGTACCTCTTCTCACACTCACCATTGGAGGGCAGCTTCCATGTCTGGAGGAGACCAGGCCTCTCTTGTAGGAAATGTCTTTCTTGTAGGTTCACTCGCAATTGTATAGGGAAGCTGGCTCCATCTTAAGCTCTGTCACTCAGCCGTGACTGGTCAGAGCAATCCCTCAAGATAGTGCTTTGATGGCCCTAAAGTCAGAGCATATCAGGCCAATTTCCCAAGGCCAGCAGTGCCCAAAAGTCTCATCATTCACTCCACAGATAAAGATTCTGTCAGAGTCTGTGCCTATGGAAAAAACAACTTCTCAGGGAAATGTCTGGATGCTAAGGAGAGAGGTCATATTTCCTGGTACCAGGGATCATTGAGGCGTGCCATCTTGAAACTTTGGAGGCCCTTGGGGATAATCAAACCAACCCCCAACACTGCTTTTTTTTTTTTTTCCTCTTATGAGGACTCTGGCTAGGCGCAGTGGCTCACACCTGTAATCCCAGCACTTTGGGAGTCAGAGGCAGGCGGATCACTTGATGTCAGGAGTTCGAGACCAGCCTGGCCAACATGGTGAAACCCTGTCTCTACTAAAAATACAAAAATTAGCCAGGCATGGTGGCATGTGCCTGTAGTCCCAGCTACTCAGGAGGTTGAGGCAGGAAAATCACTTGAACATGGGAGATGGAGGTTGCAGTGAGTTGAGATCATGCAACTGCACTCCAGCCTGGGTGACAGTGAAACTCCATCTCAAAAAAAAAAAAAAAAAAAAAGAGGACTCCAAAGCTCAAGGCACTGAAGGTCACATAGCTACTAAGAGTCACATATGGTCTCTTTTTCATACCTTCCTGTCACAAGCACAGCCCTTTTCCTATTCATGAACACAGACCTCTCCACTGGATGTGACTTCCAGTAGAGGTTGCCAGGTAGAAAGTCACAGCAAATTATTCCTCAAGAGGTGATCGTCCTTGGGTGCCCCTGGTATATGCAGCATAGCTGGGCAGGTCAAAAGATATTTGGGTGCCCTGTGCTCTTTGGGAGGGGAATTGGGATTGGGGTGAAGAGGGAAAGGAAAGATGACTCAGTTACTGAGTTCTCCATCAGAAAAATGACTCAGGGCATTAGCAATCTTACTGAGCGCATTTAGTGGTAGTAAAACAGGCTTAGTCTACCAGTCAAGAGCTGACTCTGCCCAGTGACTGGTAATTAGCAGAGGTAGGATTGGAACCTATTTTTGTCTGGCTCCAGAACCTGCAGTTTAAACCAATCCGATGTTATCTGCCGAAGTCACTAACCTGCTGGATCTCTTTATTTTTCTTATTTTATTTTACTTGTTTATTTATTTATTTTTGAGACAGGGTCTTGCATTGTCTCCCAAGCTAGAATACAGTGGCATTATCACAGCTCACTGCAACTGATCCAACTGCCTCAGCCTCCCAAGTAGCTGAGACTATAGGTGGTGCATGCTACCATGCCCAGCTATTTTTTTTTTTTTTTTTTTTTTTTTTTTGAGACAGTCTCACTCTGTCATCCAGGCTGGAGTACAGTGGCATGATCTTGGCTCACCTCAACCTCCACCTCCTGGACTCAAACGATTCTCCCACCTCAGCCTCCCAAGTAGCTAGGACTACAGGCACGTCACCACGCCAGGCTAATTTTTTGTAGTTTTTGTAGAGATGGGGTTTTGCCACGTTGCCCAGGCTGGTTTCAAACTCACAGACTCAAGCAATCCACCTGCCTCAGCCTCCCAAAGTGCTGGGATTACAGGCATGAGCCACTGCTTTTTAAAATTTTTTTTTTTTTTTTTTTTTTTTTTTTTTTTTTTTTTTTTTTTTTTTGAGACGGAGTCTTGCTCTGTCACCCAGGCTGGAGTGCAGTGGCCAGATCTCAGCTCACTGCAAGCTCCGCTTCCCAGGTCTACGCTATTCTCCTGCCTCAGCCTCCCGAGTAGCTGGGACTACAGGCGCCCGCCACCTCGCCCGGCTAGTTTTTTGTATTTTTTAGTAGAGACGGGGTTTCACCGTGTTAACCAGGCTGGTCTCGATCTCCTGACCTTGTGATCCGCCCGTCTCGGCCTCCCAAAGTGCTGGGATTACAGGCTTGAGCCACCGCGCCCGGCTAAAAATATTCTTAATAGAGATGAAGTCTCACTTTGTTGCCCAGGCTTGTCTTGAACTCCTGGGTTCTAGCCAATCCTCCCACCTCAGCCTCCCAAAGTATTGAAATCACAGACATGAGCCGCTGTGCCCAGACTGTTGGGCCTCTTTAGACAGGTCACTTAACATCTTTGAGGCTCCTTTTTCTTCACTCTTAGGATGCAAGAATGTCAGATTAGCAATTCCTGCGTTTAAGCTTGCCTCAATCAGCAGAGCCCCTTTCATAAGGCAACTCCCCTACATTGCCCTAATATAGGAAGAAGCTAAAAGTGAAGCTTTGATCTCAGGTGAAAAGGTGGGTAAGAGATTGGAGTCTGATGCTCCTTAACTTCTGCTTCACCCCTAGCCTCCCTCCCACCCACACCAAAGCTCATCACAGAACTCTGGGATTCTGATGAACATGTTTTGAAAATATGGTCCAATCTCTGCATGACACAGAAGAAACAAGAACCAGAAAGAGTAAGAGACCAAATAGAATCACTCATCAGTTAGAGATGGAGCAAAGATTAGAATCCAGGACTCATCACAGACAGCTGGACTTTTAAAAATAGCATCTGAACCTTAGCTCTGAAACTTACCGGCTGCATGATACTGGGTAGATCTCTCAGCCTCTCTGTGCTCCAGTTTCCTCATCTATAATGTGGGGATAGTAATAGTACTTGCCATTTAGGGGTTTCTAAGGGGTAAATTGAATGAGGCAATACATATAAAACGTTTAGCATAGTGCCCAGTCATAGCATGGGTTTAATAAATGTCAGTTATTAGGATGCTTATTATTGTCTTACAGGGCCCTTGAGGGTTCCACTGAGATGTTGCGGTCCCCTGATGCTCAGATACCTTTCCTGGGCTGAGTGCTCCTGGTGTGTGTTCAGGAAGGTGTGGTCTGCAGGGCGGAGGGGGCAGCCATTGGTCAGGCCTAGCTCTCCAGCTCAGTGTGTCCCAGATGGTGCCCATGGGGGTGCTGGCCGGTGACATACTGGCAGCCTCCCTTCCCTGCACAGTTCACCGAGCCACGCAGTGCTCAGGAGCCTTGAGCTGTAGCCTGCTCTGCCAAGGAGGCAGCCTGCCCAGCCTGGACTGATGGACAACAGGCACAGCCAGCCCCAGGGAACTCGGACTGTGCCTCCAGCCTCCAGAGAAGGCACAGGTGAGGCACTAGTCCAGCCGCCTCCCCAAGCTCCTGTGGCTCCCATGGCTTCTCTCTGAGAGGGAGAGGGAGGGACTTAGTCAAAAGTCAGCCCCCTCTCCACATTACCTGAGTCCTTGCCTGTCTTAACCCTTTTTCTGAAAGTGACAGCTCTTAGAAAGTAACTATGGAGCAGAAACGAAATGATTGCTTCACTGAACAAATGAGAAAGCAGTTTCTTCATTTGAAAAAAATGGAGATGATAGTATTGACTCCATAGAGTCATTGTGGGGACTCAATGATATATTGCATACAGTGGTTGGAATCGTGTGCACCACGTAGAAAATAAATATTAGCTATTCCCTATATCGGTATTATAGCAGTAGCAAAAATACGGGCTCTGTAGCCCCTCCGCCCAGGTTCAAATCTTTGATGCACCTCTTCCTATCTGTGTGGCCTTGGGCGTGCTGCTCAATGCCTGAAGCCTCAGTTTCCTCATCTATAAAATGGGGGGACTCATGGACACAGGGAGGGAAACACCACACACCAGGGCCTGCCGGGGAGTGAGGGACTGGGGAGGGATAGCATTAGAAGAAATACCTAATGTAGATTACAGGTCGATGGGTGCGGCAAACCACCATGGCACATGTATATCTATGTAACAAACCTTCACGTTCTGCACATGTATCCCAGAATTTAAAGTATAATAAAAATATATATATAAATAAATAAATAAGAAACAAAATAAGGGATTCTTTGTACCTCTCCCACAAAATTGCTGAGAAGATTAAATCAGGTGATGCACACGAGTTGCTTAGCACAGCACCTGATACATAATAAGAAATCAATAAGTAAAGGTGATTACTATGACTAATTAGCATTGATAGGAATGCCCAAGGTCACAGAGCAGGTTAGGATTTAAATAGGTGTTTTCTGACTTGCCACTTGGTACTCACTCTGCTACTCACTGCTGCCTCTCACCCAATTAAAATTCCTGGCTCTGCCCTCTGAGAGTCACTGTTCCTAAAAAAGAACTCCATTTGTAGTAGGAAGCCACAAAATAAATTGTCACCAAGTCCAGCAGTCAGATCCAAACTGCATAAAAAAATTTCTCTTAATTAGGCAAAGTTGTCCAAGGATTCAGGGTACAGGGAGAAGAAGAAAGACTAGTTCAATGACCAAACCTGAGAGCCAACAGACCCGGCTGAGACCTCAGTTCTGCAGCATCTCTCTTGCTGGGTGACTGTGGGCATGTCATTCTACCCTCCTGGGCCTCAATTTCCTTGCCTGCAAAATCAGGGTTGTTGTGAGAATGAAATTAGATAAAACATCTTGTGTATATTGAGTTTTTAATATATGGTAGAAATGATTATGTTCACAGCCTTTGTGGTTGGGTGAGGAATTCGTAGGGCTTGTTGTAGCAGTCGTTTGGGGTTTTGATTTTTGTTTTATTCTTTGCAAAAGGGTGAAGGAATTGTGTGATTTCCATCAATGACAAAGCATATATGCTAAATGCAACGTGGGATTCTGAATTGAGTCTTGGAATAGAAAAAGGGCATTAGGGGAAAACCCTGTAAATCCTAATAAAGCCTGAAGTTTTGTCCACAACAATGTACCAGTGTTAGCTTCTTAGTTTTGACAAATGTACCTGCGTTGTGTACGATGTTAACGTGAGGGAAAACCAGTCGAAGGGTTTATAGAAAGTCACTGTACTATCTCTGCAACTTTTCTGTAAATCTAAAAACATTCCAAAAAACAATCTTTACTTAAAAACACAAAAAGCAATATATGCTTAAGAAAATTACCTATATGCTTATCTATGCATAGATTATCTCTGGAAGGGTAGGTACCCAAGGAACTAGCGATCATGGTTGCCGCCAGCGAGGGAACACAGGTGACTGGGAGAAAGTGGAGAGAGACAGGTGAAAGAGGGAGGATTCCTTCTCACTGTGAGGCATGGTTTGCTTTTGGCAGGCACATATATTACCGTCCTGCTTAAAGAATGAGTAAAAAGCTGAGATGGTAGAGAGTAGTGAGTGGGTGTGCTTGTGTGTGTCTTGGTGTGCCCCTAGGTGTCAGGGCAGAGTTCAAGCAACAACTGCAATGGGAAGCAAAGAAGAATGAGCCCCCACAATCATGGCAGGGCCTTGGGCTGAGCCCCCAGAGCTGCACTCTGCCTGACTTGATCCACCTCTGCAAGTGGAAAGAGATCCAGGTCTGCAAGGCGCTGAGGACCCCACCTCCATGACAGCAAAACACACCCAACTTTCTGTGTACCAAATTGTTTCTTAGATGCCTATTCTACTTAAGCTCATCTAATCCTTGGAGCAAACCCAAAGGTTGGAGTTGGTATCCCCTTGTTACAGTGAAGGACACAGAAGCCTAGAGTGGTAAAGTGCTCCCTAAGTACCTACCCAAGGTCATACTGGTACGAAGTGGTAGAGTTGGGATTTGAGTTAAGCTTCTGGAGTTCAACCCACTGAGCCTCATAATGTCACAGCTGTCAGGCTGTAAGGAAGCTACCGCCTCCTTGTGAGATGGCCACATTGGTTTTTGGCAGGTGGAAGGGACCCCATTGAATGAGGAGGGGGTAGGTAGGAAGCGTCTCTCTTCTCTGGCTCCCAGAACTGCATTCCCACCACACCAATAGAGGCCAGCAGCCAGGGGTTTAACCGCCGGGATGGATCTCAGCACTGTCTCAGAAGACAAGATATTAGAAGGACAATAAACCCCAACACCAACCTTCTGGCAAGGAAGGTGTTATAGACCTCATTTTCAAGATGAGTTAATAAGACATATTTAATTTTTTTTAAAAAAAAAGGCTTCTGTTATCACATAGCAAGGGGCAGTGTGACATGGTAGGGGTAGGGGTTTTGGAACCAAATTACAATCAGTTCAAATCCAAGTTCTCCCCATTCCTTGGGCAAGTCATTCAACCTTTTTGAACCTCAATTTCCTTCTCTGTGAAATGGGGTTAGTAATACCTGCAAATTCTAAGTAATAATGGGCTTGGCACTGAGAGAGCTGTAAACAAACAGTAGCTATGATAATTATAATAAAAGAGCACTTTAAATTGACAAAGACTTTAGCAGTCATAATAATGTCATTTGAATATGATACTATTCATTGAATACTCACTCAGCAACAGATACTAGGCTAAGCATATTCTAGGTTTTGTAGTATTTAGTCCTGAGAATGACCCCCTGAGCTGTGTATAATTATTAAACAGCTAAGAAGAATGAACCCTGAAATAGTAAGTTACTTTCCCAAAGTCACACAGGAATTCCGGTGCCTGGCCAGGACAAAAGCCTGTTTTCTATCTTCCAGTCAGCTACACCAAATGCTAAGTTAGCACTGTCTTATGGAGGCTGCATGTCAATCCTCACTTAGGGAATCTCAAAGTTCAGTGATCAATAGAAATTATATGGAAGAGATTGAAATGCAGATTCCTTGGCCCTGCCTCTATAAATTCTGATCCTGCAGCTCTGCAGTGGGGTCATGGGAATTTGCTAAGTGGCAGATTGTATTTTCCAAAGCTGGCCACAATAATACTTTCCATCCCACATGCTCTTTCTGAATCTTGATGTTTCCCCCATCAAGAGGATGAATTTATGAACTCTTGAAACTTGGTGGGCCTTTTTTACTCCCTCAACCAATACAGTACAGCAGAGATGTAGATCAGAAAAGTGCAATATAATTGTACCTTGTTCTCTTGGAACGCAGCCACCATGCTGTGAGGAAGCCCAAGCATCCTTTGGAGAGCCTTACATAGAGAAGAACCAAGGCCCGCAGCCCTCAGCCCTGGCAGAAATCCCAACCAAGTACACCAACCTGCCAGCAATGTGAGTGAGTCATTTCAAAAGAGAATCCCCCAGTCCCCAGTGGAGCCGACCCAGCAGAGACAGTCCTGATGAACTCTCCCCAAGTTGAAGATTCACTGGGAAACTAGTTGCTGTTGTTTTAAGCTACTACAATTTGGAGCAACGTGTTACACAGCAATAAATAACCAATACTCTGCATTTTTAACAAGCCTCACCAGGTGCTTCCATCACAGGCGATCACAAGTCTACAGTGTGGAATAGACTGCCCTTTGCCAGATCTCTGTGGATGTGGAATGAACATTAGTTAACTATTTCTGCCCCTCACATTGCAGAGTTTCTGTTTATAAGCGCCAAAGCCATGTTTGCAGAGAGACTTCAAAAGTCCGCTTCTCTGACCAAGAGCAGTGGCTCATGCCTATAATTCCAACAGCTTGGGAGGCCAAAGCAGGAGGATTGCTTAAGCCCGGGAGTTCAAAACCAGCCTGGTAAACAGTGAGACCCCTCGCCCCCGCCAACTCTACAAAAAATAAAATTAAAAAATTAGCCAAATGTGGTGGTGCATGCCTGTGGTCCCAGCTACTCAGGAGGCTAAGGGGGGAGGGTGGGGATCACTTGAGCCCAGGAGTTAGAGACTGCAATGAGCTGTGATTGCACCACTGCACTCCAGCCTGGGTGACAGAGTGAAACCCTATCTCTAAAAAACAAAACAAGAGTCCCATCTATCAGAGGAATGGGACTCTTATTACCTTGATTGTGGTGATGGTATCATAGATATGTACATAAATCTGAACTCATCAAATTCTATACACTAAACATGTGTAGTTATTTTTATATGCAGTTATGCCTCAGTAAAGCTAATGTTTTGAAAAAGAATTTCTTCCTCCCCCACTGTGTTGATAAGTGAAACCCAATCAACTTTGAGCATCTTTGGCACCCATGCATGTTTGCACCAACACCTTTTCCAAGAATGCTTGAATCCTTCTCCACTCCTGGGTAAGCAAACCCAATTTCCCATCCATATTTGCAGAGGTGTTTGCTACTTAAGCAAGGTGCAGCCTTGCAAATTCTTGGGTAAATAACACAAGGCTGAGAACAATATTCCCATGCCAGTAGCCATGAAGTGCAGGAAATGACAGATCTCTTAGGATTTCTCCGTCTCAGTCAAAGACTCAGCAAGGTCCTGGCTTGAAAGAGTGCATGGGCACTGTCACTCTTGGTGGAGCAGAAAGCCAAAGATGGGGCAGAGCATCATAATTCCACATGAGGACTCAAGAGTCAGGCCACTTGAATTTGGATCCTGACTCTATGACTTACTAGCTGTGTGACTTTACGCAAGTTGCTTAACCTTTCTGAACTTCAGTTTTCCGCTGTGCAAAATGAGAACAATAAGAACTTCTTTAATGAGTTGCTGTTAAGGTAATGCAACTGTCTTATATGGGAAGAAACTTAATGTGTACTCAATAAATAGTAGAAGTTACTGTTTTTTAACGTGGTATGATTATATGCTGCCCAGATAAACAAACAGGCAGATCATAGAGGTGAAAAAGACCCTGGGATGGAAGTCAAGAGATCTGAATTCTTGTTTTGGTTTTGCCACCAATTCACTTACTCAGTATATTAGTCTGTTTTCACACTGCTGATAAAGACATACCCAAGACTGGGCAATTTACAAAAGAAAGAGGTTTAATGGACTCACAGTTCCACGTGGATGGGAGGCCTCACAATCATAGTGGAAAGTGAAAGGCACGTCTCATGTGGCAGCAGACAAGAGAAGATAACTTGTGCAGGGCAACTCCCCTTTATAAAACCATCAGAGCTTGTGAGACTTATTACTGTCACAAGAATAGCACAGGAAAGACCTGCCCCATGATTCAATTACCTCCCACTGGGTCCCTCCCACAACTGTGGGAGCTACAATTCAAGATGAGATTTGGGTGGGGACGCAGCCAAACCATATCACTTGGATACCTGAGACGAGGTAGTTGATGATGTTGAACTTTAGTTGTAAACTGAGGTGGAAGGATTAGGAGGTGCTCTCTAAGCTGCCTAAGTCACTAACTTGCTGGTCCTCTTTATTTTTATTTATTTTATTTATTTATTTTTATTTTATTTTAAGAGAGGGTATCACTCTGTCACCCAGGCTGGAGTGCAGTGGCACAATCATAGCTCACTGTAGCCTCAAACTCCTGGGCTCAAGCTAGGACTACAGTCACATGCCACCATGCCCAGCTAATTTCACTCCAGCTCTTCCCTTCTTTAGACTGCTAAGAGTGTCCTATTGCCTAATATACAAGACACTCTTCTAGACATAAATGGTAGAAAAAAATCCCAAAGAGGCTAAGCCAAAAATAAGAAATAGTTGGCTCAGAGAAACCAAACCTGTGGTTGAATGGTCAAATCCCACGGATGCAGCTAGACTCCAAGAACAGCTGGAGTCTGGGTCTCACTTCTCTCTCCCCCTCTTTTGCTTTCACTTGCTTGCTGCATTCACCCTCCCTCACAAACTGTCTTCCTCCACACTCAGGGAACATTCATAGTACTGCTTCCTATTTCACAGTTTAGACCTAAACCCACAGGAAAGAATGACTGACTGCCCTCCCTTCCTAAGTTCAAAAACCCCAGGGTGGGGATTCATTGGCCCAGTGTGGATCAGTTGCCAACTCCATGGCCAGTCAGTCATGGCTTTGGGATGGGGCCATGTTAGACCACAGCAGCTCTCCTGGGAACCATGTGTTACCTACCTAGCCAGTCTGCACATCTGAATTTGCAACTTCTGCAATACACCCTAAAGGGAAGCTTTTATATTTCTCTTGTTAGTTTGCAAAGCACGTCCACTCTTACCTTCCTATAATCCTTATAACAACCTCACAATGGAAACAGCTGTCAGCCTTAAATCCAACATAATTTAGAGGGTCCTTTGGCTCAGGGAAGCTGGGTGCCCTGGCCAAAGTCACAGCCTGACCATGGCAGAGGCAAATCCAGCTAAGAACCTGGGTATTTTAACTTCTCTTCCAGTATTTCTTCTATTTTTTTTTTTTTTGAGACAGGAGCATCTTGCTCTGTCACACAGCCTAGAGTGCAGTGACACAATCAATCATAGGTCTCTGCAGCCTCAAACTCCTGGTTTTAAATGATCCTCCCACTCAGCCTCCCAAGTAGCTGCAACTATAGACACACACCACCATGCCCAGCTGATTGATTGATTGATTGATTGATTGATTGATTTTGGTAAAGATGAGGTCTTGCAATGTTGCCCAGGCTGGTCTCAAACTCCTGGACTCAAGCCATCTTCCCGCCTCCACCTCCTAAAGGGCTGGAATTACCGGCATGAGCCACTACACCTAGCCTCTTCCAGTGGTCTTTCCCAAAACACACTGCATATTTGTTTTTTCCATAATGTTCATCAATGAAGACCCAAGAATATAATCATTGGTAGGGCCCATGTGTCCCCCACCCTGGTAGCTATGCAGGCACCTCCCTTGAGGCGGCTTTCTGGCTCTGATGTCTCCTTGCCTATAAATAGCAGACCCAGGGACTCTCAAGCCCAGTGAGGGAAAAGCACAGGCTTCTTAGGGACCTTTCCAACCTGCTGAGAATGGAAGAAAAGGAGACAGGAGGAAACCCTGGAGAGGGCCCAGAACAGTTTCACAGTCTCGCAGAACAGATGCCATCACTGGTGCCACCACTTTATCACGTCCTCCAGGACACTCCCTGGACCCCACAGAGAATCTGGTCTTCGGTCTTCACTGAGTATCCCCAAAGGAAGGCAGGGTTGACCTCACTGTCTTCCGTCCTTTGCAGCTTCTCTTTCTACTCTTTCAATATGCACGGTGGTTAGGTGTGCTGGCTTGAGAGCTAGTCTGCCTGGCTATATGGCCTTGGCAAGTTTTAACCTGTGTATTTCATTTTCATCCTTGATAAAAAGAGTCCCTATGTCATGGATTTATTGAAATGGTTAAATAAAATCATGAAAATAAAGCGCTTAGAACAGCACCCGGCTTGTGGAAGGCGTAGTTACAATTATCGTTTATATGGCTAGGAGAGTGGCTAGGAATGATAGGGGCAAATTTGTATTGCTTGTTTTCATATTATACAAGCAACACAACCACAAAGAAAAGGCAAAGGCAGAAGCAGGGACATCTATGGAATAATTGGCATGGCTAGTTCAACAAGTCCATGTGATGGACAAAAGGGCAGGGGTATGTTGTTCTAGATTTAAAGAGACTTAGAAGACACAACAGCTAAATGCAGTGTGTGGTTCTTGGTTGGATCCTGGTTCAAACAAGCCCTTTGTAAAAACATGGCCATGTGCAGGGGCTCACACCTGGCATCCCAGCACTTTAGGAAGCCGAGGTGGGAAGAAGCCGAGGTGGGAAGATTGCTTGAGCTCAGGAGTTTGAGACCAACCTGGACAACATAGCAAAACCACATCTCTACAGAAACTACAAAAAATAGCCAGGCATGGTGGCACATGCCTGTAGTCCTAGCTACTCAGGAGGCTGAGCTGGGAGGATCACATGAACCAGGGAAGCAGAGGTTGCAGTGAGCTGAGATCACACCACTGCACTCCAACCTGGACAACAGAGCCAGACCCTATCTCAAAACACACACACACAAACACACGCACACAACCATTTTGAAGGATGATTGGGGAAATCTGAATATGAACAATGTATTAGATAACATTTAAGACATTATTCTTAATTTTGCCAGATGTAATCAAAATACTGTGGTTAGGTAGGAAAATTTTTTTAGAGACAAATACTGAAATATTTAAGGATAAAATATCCTGATGTTAGTAATTTTAAAATATTTCACCCAAAAGTAAAGAAAAAAAGATGACACAAATATAGCAAAATGTTAACAATCATTAAATTTAAGTGATAGGTTTATGGGTGTTCATAATACTAGTATCTCCACTTTTGTGCATGTGGAAAAATTTTTATAGTAAACAAAACATGTTTATTGTAAAAATTTAAAGCTACAGAAAACATTCCAAAGAAAACATAGTAACTCTACCACCTAGGAGAAAATCATCTATAATGTTTTGATGTATCTCCTTCCAAGTTTTGACTGCCTTAAAATTACTGCAATCAGAAGGCACATAAAATTCTGCAATTTATGTCAGGTGCCATGGCTCATGCCTGTAATCCCAGCACTTTTGGGAGGCTGATGGTGGCAGATCACTTGAGGTCAGGGGTTCAAGACTAGCCTGGCCAACATGGTGAAACCCTGTCTCTACTAAAAATACAAAAATTAGCCGGGCATGGTGGCAGACACCTGTAATCCTGGCTACTCGAGAGCCTGAGGCAGGAGAATTGCTTGAACCTGGGAAGTGGAGGTTGCAGTGAGTCGAGATGGCACCACTGCACTCCAGCCTGGGTGACAGTGAAACTCTGTCTCGAAAAAAAAATTCTGTGATTTACTTTTTCTTAACTTATGTGTATAAGTTTTTTTCCTTGTTATTAAAAAAATGCAATCATTTTTAATGGTTGCAGAATATTCCTTTGAGGAGATAAAATGGAGAAGTCATAAGTCCTTCTACCACAGAATTGCAATTATAATTAAAATGATGATGATGGCTAATATTCACTGAGCACTTATTACATGCCTGAGCTCTAACATGCATTATCTCTTTTCATCTTCACAACATGTGAAGTAGTTAAGATTTTTTTTTTGAGGGGGACAGGGTCTCACTGTGTTGTCCAGGCTGGAATGCATTGGTGCAATCATGGCTCACTGCAGCCTCTACCTCAGGCCCAAGTGATCCTCCTGCCTAAGCCTCCCACTGGGACCACAGGCACACACCACTATGCCTGGCTAATAGCTACTGTTATTATCAGAAGAAGAAAATGACACTCAGAGAAGTTAAGTGACACATCTAGGGTCACACAGCTAGGGAGTAGCAGAACCCAGGCCATACTCAGGCTATGAGGTACAAATGTAAGTCCAGCCCTTTACTTTTATGTGTTTGTTCATTCACCAAACATTGACAGGGCACCTGCCCTGAGTCAGATGTTGGACTGGGTTGTAACCTACACCAGAATTTCACACTGCTGCAGGACACTAATGATTTTAAATTGTCAGACTAGGCCAGGCACAGTGGCTCATGCCTGTAATCCCAGCACTTTGGGAGGCCAAGGCAGGCTAATCACTTGAGGTCAGGAGTTCGAGAGCAGCCTGGCCAACATGGCAAAACCCTGTCTCTACTAAAAATACAAAAATTAGCCGGGCGTGGTGGTGGGTGCCTGTAATCCCAGCTACTCAGGAGGCTGAGGTGGAAGAATTGCTTGAATCCAGGAGGCAGAGGTTGCAGTGAGCCGCCGAGATTGTGCCACTGCACTCCAGCATGGGCGACAGAGTGAGATCTGTCTCAAAAAAAAAAAAAAAAAAAAAAAAAAAGATTGTCGGACTAAAGACCACAAGAGCCGTGATTCCTGGGGCCGTGGTCTACAATGCCTGCATTCCTTCTCCACAGAAAATAAGAAAGTCACATCTCAGCCTTCTAGTAATAACTCATCCTGCCCAGGAAAAAAGCATCCCTGGCAGCCAGAGAAGGGATGGGGGGTAGTAATGATTTATTATTGATAATTAATGACACCAAAAACCTTTTAATATTCATATTATTTATTCTTAGCCCTGTCTGGCTGCACTGGCACAGACAGTTTGTTGTTAATGAGACTAGGAGCATTTTTAAATCAACTTAATTGATGTTTTTATGGTGTTCAGCAGATCTGAACACAGGATTTTTCAGCTGTGGAGCTGGATAAAAATGATAGGAAGGGGGAGGAGCTCTGCAGAGCCCTGGGCAAAGGAGAAGGTCACTGAGGAGCAGCCAGAGGAGGGAGGAGCCTGATGGAAACAACTGGATCTGAGAATTTTGTACTGTGGTTGTTTCCAGGTCCGCCACTTCATTTTCATCATAGCTGCACTGCCCTGCAGGTTCCACCTAAGCCGTGCAGTCTTGGACCTGGGACTTGACTACTGAGTGCCTCAGTTTGCCCATCTGTAAAATGGGCATCACAATAGCCCCTTCCTCACAGGCTTGTTATGATGATAACATGACATGGGTTCATTTACATAAAAAACTTAGAACAGTACCTGGTGTTTTGCTACTCTTAGCAGCGTTGTTACTGTTATTGTTTCTCCTAAAATGAATTTTATGAGGTCTCCATGGTTGACTTTAAAGCCATTTGCCAAATATTCTGGATTACCTCTTTGCAAGAAGATTTTAGATCTCCACCTTGTTGAACTCAGCAAGGGCCATGTGACTTGTTTTGGATCACTATTAGGCAGGTGGAACTAACACGTGTCACTTGCCAGCAGATTTAAGAGCCAACACATTTTTCACTATGTCTTTTTTTCCTCCCGTCTGCCATGAGATTGGCAATATTCCACTTAGAGTTTCTCCCATCTGCCAGGTCCCAGAGTGAAGATGGCACGGAGCAGAGTCACTGCCAACTGACAACGGATGTGCAACGTGAGGAAGAAATAGACATTTGCTGTCAGAGGCCATGGATCCTTGGGGGTCATTTGTTACAGCAGCTAAACCTAGCCTATTGTAACTGATGCAGCATCTTGCCTTAACCAGCTCTCGGCCCAATGGGAAAATGTAATCAGCAGATAAGGACTGTGATAGGGGCTTCTGAAGTCCCAAAGACCAGCACCAGATCTAGCCAGGGAGGACTGGGGGAAGGGTGCCTTTCCATTTGAGCTTGGAGAAAGTTTTATACAACAGAATGGTACTTTACATTTGTTTATTGCCTTCTGTGTTCCAGGTGGTCTACCGGTATTATCTCCTTTAATCCTCAAAACAGCCCTATGACATAGTTATGATAATGAAGGTGATCACTCCTACATCTATTATGAGGCACTGAACTTTTAAAGTTGAAGTTTGCTGGGCATCATGGTTCATGCCTGTAATTACAGCACTTTGGGAGGCTAAGGTGGGAGGATCACTTGAAGCTGGGAGTTTGAGAGCAGCCTGAGCAACACAGTGAGACCCTTGTCTCTACAAAAAAAAAAAAAATTTAGCCAGGCATAGTGGTACATGCCTGTAGCCCCACCTCCTCAGTGGGATGAGGCAAGAGGATCCCTTTGAGCCCAGGAGTTTGAGACTGTGGTGAGCTATGATCACACCACTGCACTCCAGTCTGGGTAAGAGAGTGAGACCCTGTCTCAACCAATCAATCCATAAAATTTTTAAAAATAATAGTAAGTAAATAAAATTTAAGTAACTTGGCCAGGCAGTGACTCACGCCTGTAATCCCAGCACTTTGGGATCCCAAGGCAGGCGAATCACTTGAGGTCAGGAGTTCGAGACCAGCCTGGTCAACATGGTAAAATGCCATCTGTACCAAAAATACAGAAATTAGCCGGGCATAATGGTGGGTGCCCGTAATCCCAGCTACTCAGGAGCTGAGGCAGGAGAATCACTTGAACCCAGGAGGCAGAGGTTGCAGTGAGCCAAGGTCGCACCACTGCACTCCAGCCTGGGTGACAAGAGTGAGACTCCATCGCAAAAAAATAATAATAATAAGTAAAATAAAATAAAAAATAAAAAGTAACTTGCTCCAAGTCCCAAGTGAGAGGCTTTGGACCAGGCAGAGTTCACATTCTTTCTACTATATAACACTGTCCCCTGTATAGGTCTTCACCTTACACCTACATCTGAATCACTTGGGCAGGGAGAGGAGTGCATTAACATAAAGATTAACAGGCCCACCCAGACCTGCCATGGTGGGCAGAAGCCTCAACTGTCCCCCATGAGCTCTGCCCCCTGGTGTTGCACCTTGGTATACCCCCTCCCCTTAAATGCAGTTAGAACCTGAGACTTGCTCCTAATCAATCGGAGATGACAGAGGTGACAGGGTATCCCACCTTTCATTTATATTTGATGATTACCTTTCGTTTTATAAGACTCAGTCTTAGCATAGTAGAGATACTTTTTTGCCAGCCCCAAAAAAGCAAACAGCTATGGTGTGAACTGTCTATGGAGAAGGCAACATGGCATGGAACTACAGGATGTTTCCAGGACCTGAGAGTGGCCTCTACCTTATATGGCCAGTAAAAATCTAGGATTCTCCATCATACATACAGCTGCAAGCAAATAAATTCTGCCAACAACTTAAATGAGTCTGGAAGTTGGTTATTCCCCAGTTAGACCTCCAGATAAGAACATAACCCACCCAATGCCCTGATTGCAGCCTTATGAGACTCTGAGCAGAGGACCCAGCTAAGCTATACCTGGAATCCTGACCCACAGAAACTATGATACAGTAAGTGGGTGTTGTGTTAAACTGCTAATTATGTGGTGATTTGTTTTGAAGCAATAGAAATTAATACACCAACACCAGGCACAGTGGTTCATGCCTGTAATCACAGCACTTTGGGAGGCCGAGGCAGGTGGATCACCTGAGATCAGGAGCTCGAGACCAGCCTGGCTAACATCTCTACTAAAAATACAAAAGCAAGCCAGATGTGGTGCCACACGCCTGTAATCCCAGCTATTCGGGAGGCTGAGGCTGGAGAATTGCTTCAATTCAGGTGGTGGAGGTTGCAGTAAGCCAAGATCACATCATTGCACCCCAGCCTGGGTGGCAAAGTGAGAGTCTGCCTCAAAAAAAAGAAAGAAAGAAAGATGAAAGAAAGAGAGAGAGAAAAGACAAGAGAAGAGAAAAAAAGAAAAGAAAAGAAAAGGAAAGAAAAGAAACTAATACACCAGCTCAATCCAAATCTCTAAAGATAGGACCCAGGATGTAACATTTTGAGTAAGATGCCTGGGTGATTCTTACGTCCGCTAACATTTGAGATGTGTCAGTGTATTGGTTATAAACATGCCATCTTAAATCTGTGTGGCCTTGAGTAAGTTACCTAAATTCTCTGGCCTCAATTTCTTAATCTGCAAAATGGGGATAAACATATAGATTTTAATATAAGTAATAATACAAGGTGCAGTACCTGGAGCATGAGAAAGCTTCAAAAGACAGTAGCTACCACTATGCATTTTTTTTTTTTTTTTTTTTGAGACAGTCAATCTGTCACCCAGGCTGGAGTGCAGCCGCATAATCTCGGCTCACTGCAACCTCCACCTCCAGGGTTCAAGTAATACTCATGCCTCAGCCTCCCAAGTAGTTGGGATTACAGGAGTGAGCCACCATGCCCAACTTTGTGTGTGTGTGTGTGTGTGTGTGTGTGTATTTTTAGTAGAGACGGGGTTTCACCATGTTGACCAGACTGGCCTCAAGTGATTCACGTGCCTCAGCCTTCCAAAGGGCTGAGATTACAGGCGTGAACCACCGTGCCCGGCCAACTACTATGCATCGTGAAGGATGAGGAGGAGGAGGTAGTCAAGTGAAGGAGGAGGGAACAGGCATTCCCCCAAAAAGGCAACATCCCTGGGGGCATGAAAGATGTGGGGCTGTGAATGATGGAAGGGAAGTATGGATGCCCTCTAGCCAAAGACCACCAGAAGATACCCAGAGTTCAACAAAATTGGGTTTGTTGGCTTGTTGTAAAAAGGGTAACATACACCACTTAGGGCATCTCGGTAGGGTCATGTTCGAAAGAACTTATAGAACTTGGACTCCTGTTAGGCAGTTTGGAGGAGGGTTTAAGAAAGAGGGGCCTGAACTCCTGGCACGAGAATTGCTAGAACCCGGGAGGCAGAGGCTTCAGTGAGCAGAGATCGCGTGACTGCACTCCAGCCTGGGCGACAGAGCAAGACTCCATCTCAAACAGAAAAAAAAGAAAAAAAGAAAGCAGAGCTTTGACTGGGTGTAGCGGGTCACATCTATAACCCCAACCGTTTGGGAGGCTGAGGTGGGAGGATGGCTTGAGGCCAGGAGTTCAAAACCAGATGGGGCAACATAGCCAAGACCCCAATTCTACAAAAAATTTAAAAATTAGCTAGGTTTGGTGGCTGGTGTCTATAGTCCCAGCTACTCAGGAGGCTAAGGTGGGAGGATCACTTGAGCCCAGGAGTTGGAGATTGCAATGAGCTATAATTGTGTGGCTGTACTCCAGCCTGGGTGACAGAGCGAGGCCCTGTCTCAAAAAAAAAAAAGAAAGTCGGGGGCGGCGCGGGGGGCTTTGTTCTGGTTTGAATGCTATCAGGAAGCAGGAGATAAGTCTCTAACTGGGTTATCTTAATAAATGTTAGCAAGAAAAAAAGGAAGTAAGGTTAAAGCTGTAATTGGTGGAGAAGTGGCCGTCACTCAGAGGAGCCAGGATGAAGATTGTTTGGTTATTTTTGAGGTTTGGACAATGCTCATGTTTTCTGACATGACTGTGGAGTGGTTTTGTCTTGTCTGACTCATCACAGTCACCGAGTGACATTGCTTTTCTCTCTCCCTCTCCCTATCCACGCCTGTGAAAATCCTAATTGTTCTTTGTGGTTCATCTCAGAACCTCCTCCTCCACGAAGCTTCTAGGTTCACCCTGACCCCTGTTGGGACCACTTTCCCCTAAAACCCTTGCCTCAAAACCATTTTATGCTCAAACGTGCTGCATAGTAGAAGGGTCTGATGGTCTTGATACTGGTTGGATATCAAAGACAGACAGCCTATATCAGAGGTCAGCAAGAAGAGTAAAAGGGCCCAAAGGGGCCGGTAAGGGCTGGGGGACATTGTTTCCTAATGACTATGAACACACTTGACCGTAGTGGGAAGCCCCAGGCACTCAGCCGGCAGAACCTGCCCACCAGGGAGTAAGGGCCAAGGTGAGCCGGATGCAGGATCTACCCACTTGTGGACTCTATGAGTTGGAAGATAATGACTCAGAATTGAAAGAAGGACTTATTTGTTCATTCTTCTGAACTACTGATCAGTTAGTCATAAAGATGGTTAGTCTTGGACCTATGTCAGGTACAGAGTTGAGCTAATTATATTCAGAAATTATGGTGGTTTCAGGGTTGAGTTTCCAGTACACACAGGGCTCTGGGCAAGCTGGAGACCCTGGGGTTTGCCAGCGGTGACAGTGGTTCCCTCACCAGACAAGCTCAGGTAATGTTCCCAAACCCAGAGACATCCACTTGAGGACTGGGACTCCCTCAAATCCTTTTAATGAACTCCTTTTCTGCTTAATTAGCCTAAGTTGGCTTCTGTTAAGAATCCCAGTGGGTACACCTACACCCCACCTACTCAGGAAGGATCATTGTTAACTCCAAGGTGTTCAAATTTCCAAATCTTTTTCTGGTCGTATGTGAATTAATACTTCTTCATAAAAATGGAATCGCATTTTACATAATGTTGTATAACCTACCACAATTTATTTGAGCAATTCACCAATTGTTTGAAGTGTTAAGCTTTTTCCAACTAATCCTCTATTTTTTAACAATTTGTTCCAACTAATTCTTGATTTTTTCCAGATTTCACAAAGAGTAGAACTATTTGACTAATAATGGATTGCAAAGAAAGCTCTGTCCCACCTTCCAGTTCTTTCATCAAACAAAATATTGATGGCTAACCACCAGTGTTTGAGTGCTTCATATGGCACTGTGCTAAGTTTTGTAAATTATTATGGTAAAAACAAAAAACACGTAATATAAAATACACCATCTTAATTTTTTTTTTTTTTTTTTTTTTTTGAGATGGAGTCTCCCCGTTGCCCAGGCTGGAGTGCAATGGCACGATCTCAGCTTATTGCAACCTCTGCCTCCTGGGTTCAAGCGATCCTCCTACCTCAACCTCCTGAGTAGCTGGGATTACAGGTGTGTGCCACCACGCCCGGCTAATTTTTTGTATCTTTAGTAGAGACAGGGTTTCACCGTGCTGGCCAGGCTGCTGTCAAACTCCTGACCTGGTGATACACCTGCCTCAGTCTCCCAAAGTGCTGGGATTACAGGCGTGAGCCACCGTGCCCGGCCATCTTCATCATTTTTAAGTGTACAGCACAGTAGCATTAACTATATGCACACTGTCATATAGTTCACATGCACAATCTCTAGAACGTTTTTATCTTGCAAAACGGAGATTCTATATCTATTGAACAACAGCACCCCTTTTGCCCCTCGCCACAGTCCCCAGCAACTACCATTCTACTTTCTATTTATATGAGCTTGACTACTTTAGATGCCTCACATGCTATAGTTTGAATGTTTGTCTTCCAAATCTCATGTTGAAATTTGATCCCCAAGATTGGGGGTGGAGCCTAATGGGACATGTTTGGGTCATAGGGGCAGATCCCTCATGAACGTCTTGGCGCTATCCTCATGGTAATGAGTTTCCACTCTATTAGTTTCTGTAAGAGCTGATTGTTAAAAAGAGGCTGGCATCTCCCCCTCTCTCTCTTGCTTCCTCCCCCACACTGTAATCTTGCACATGCCAGCTTCCCTTCACCTTCCACCATGATTGGAAGCAGCCTGAGGCCTCACCAGAAGCTGAGCAGATGCTGGTGTCATGCTTCTTGTACAGCCTGCAGAATCATGAGCCAAATAAACCTTTTTTTCTTTATAAATTACTCAGTCTCAGGTATTACTTTATAGCAACACAAACAGGCTAAGACACTCATATAAACAGAAATATGAATATTTGTCTTTTTTTTTTTTTGAGGTGGAGTCTCACTCTGTCGCCCAGACTAGAGTGCAGTGGCGCGATCACGACTGACTGCAATCCACCTCCTGGGTTCAAGCAATTCTCGTACCTCAGCTTCCCGAGTAGCTGGGACTACAGGTGCGGTGGCATATTTGTTGTTTCGTGACTAACATTTCGATTAGCGTAATGTCCTCAAGGTTCATCCATGTTGTGACATATGACAAGCTTTTCTTCTTTTTTAATGCTGAGTAATATTCAATTGTATGTATATACCACATTTTCTTTATCCATTCATCCATCAATGGACATTTAGGTTGCTTCTACCTCTTGTCTATTGTGAATAATGCTGCAATGATTATGGGTGTGAAAATCTCTCTTTGAGATCTGTTTCCAGTTCTTTTGGGCATGCAATCCTTGACTTACAATAGTTCAACTTAAAATTTTTCAACTTTATGATGGTGCAAAAGCAGTATAGATTCAATAGAAACCATACTAAAAGTATCCATACAATCATTATGTTTTTCACTTTCAATAACACATTTAATAAATTACATGAGATAATCAACACTTTATTATAACATTGGCCTTGTGTTAGATTATTTTGCCCAACTGCAGGCAAATGTAAATGTTCTGAGCATGTTTCAGGTAGATGAGGCTAAACTACGACATTCAGTAGGTAAGGTATATTAAATGCATTTTCAACTTAATGATATTTTCAACTTATGATGGGTTCATCAGGACATAATCCCATTATGACTCAAGGAGCATCTGTATACCCAGAAGTGGTATTGCTGGATCTTTTTTTTTTTTTTTTTTTTTTTTTTTTTGAGACGGAGTCTCACTCTGTAGCCCAGGCTGGAGTGCATTGGTGTGATCTCGGCTCACTGCAACCTCCGCCTCCAGGGTCCAAGTGATTCTCCTGCCTCAGCCTCTCGAGTACCTGAGACTACAGGTGCGAGCCACCACGCCCAGTTAATTTTTGTATTTTTAGTAGAGACGGTGTTTCCCCATGTTGACCAGGCTGGTCTTGAGCTCCTGACCTCGTGATCTGCCTGCCTCGGCCTCCCAAAGTCCTGGGATTACAGGTGTGAGCCACCACGCCTGGCCTATTAATTCTACTTTTAATCTTTTGAAAGGCCTCTGTACTTTTTTCATAGTGACTGCACCATTTTACAATCTCACCAACACTGCACCAGGGTTCCAATTTTTCCATATCCTCACCAACATTTGTTATTTTCTGTTTTGTGATAATGGCCCCAACAGGCATGAGGTGATAGTTCATTGTGGTTTTGACTTGCATTTTCCTAATGATTACAATGTTGAGCATCTTTTCCTGTGTTTGTTGGCCATTCGTATATTTTCTTTGGAGAAATGTCTATTCAAATCCTTTGACTGTTTTTTAATCTAGTCATTTGGTTTTTGCTGTTGTTGTTATTGCTAACTTGTGGGAGTTCTTTATATAGTCTGGATATTAACTCCTTATTAGACATATGGTTTGCAAATATTTTCTCCCATTCCATAGGTTGCCTTTTCACTGTATTGGTGGTTTCCTTTGCTGTGTCTAATTTCTTAACTTGTGCTATCTCATTTAATTCTCATCAAAATCCAGGGTGACGGTGGGGGGATTCAGAAGGGGAAGCTGAGACCTAGATAGGTCCATTGCTTGCCCAAGGCCACACAGCCTGTAGCGTCAGAGCCAAGATTCAAATTTGTATTTTCTAATAAAACTCTCTTGCCACTCTAGAGCAGGGACAATCCACCTGTCTTGGAGATGCTTAGAAATTCACTTAGAGCCGGGCACGGTGGCTCATGCCCATAACCCCAGCAATTTGGGAGACCGAGGAGGGCAAATCATGAGGTCAGGAGATCGAGACTATCCTAGCCAACATGGTGGAACACCATCTCTACTATTAAAAAACTACAAAAATTAGCTGGGCATAGTGGTGCATGCCTGTAGTCCCAGCTACTCAGGAGGCTGAGGCAGGAGAATCACTTGAACTGGGGAGACAGAGGTTGCAGTGAGCCAAGATCGCGCCACTGCACTCCAACCTGGCAACAGAGTGAGACTCAATCTAAAAAAAACAAAACAAAACAAACAAAAAAGAAATATTCACATAGGAACAGCTCTTAGGTGGCCCTGACCCCTCCAACATTTGCCCCAAATACCTGATAAGGTCTGACTCTGTACTCCTCTAAATTCCTTACTCCCCTCCCACTCCTGTCGCTTCTCCTCTCCAGGACTAAATCAGTAACAAGGAGACTCAATGCTAGGCATATGTGCCACCTCTACCTTCTCTAGAACCTAATTCTCATCAATCATTCTCTTTTTCCTAGTGGGCCTAAACTGATTCTCAGAATCTTTCTCGATACAGTATTCCAAGCAGTCTCTATCCAGAGCTGACATGTGAGATGAAACCCCTTCGCCATCTCTACTCTAGACTAGGAGTTTTTCCAGAGCAGAAACTCTACAGGATTCATCTCTTTAATGAAAATTTTTCAATACTAACAGCAACATTTTGTTAGCTGTTAACATGCCTGAAGTATGTTAAAGGCTTTGTTTAGCTGTTTATATGTATTCACCCCGGTGCGTTACAAGGGAGATAATACTCATTTCTCAGATGAGGAAAGTAAGGCACAGAATGCTTAAATGATGCACAAAAAATTGTATTACTGGTAAATGGTGGAGCCAAGATTGCAACTGATGAAGCTTGACTGACACAACACCACATCAGCCCTGCCCCATCCCTGTCTGTGTCCCCGAGCTCCACACAGTGCTTGGCATGCAGTAAGTACATAATCAGCATTTTGTAAATGAATGAATGCACAAATGCTTGCATGAGTGAATGAACTGGCTTAAGGTCTGGTGCCAGGGTAAGAGGGGACCAGCTGCTGCAGACCCATGGCAGGCTGGGCTGTGGGAGATGGTTTCTGACTCAGACCTAGCTCCCAAACCAGGCAGGAAGAATGCCTCCCTGCTTCTCAGCCTGAGAGTCAAACCTTCCAAGATTATAATTATCCTGCTTGCCCCACCCACGGCCCTGCTTCTCCTCAGAGCCACAGCTCACAGGCCTGAGGGCTCCAAATGAGAGGGGGCGGGTGGGGGTTGACAGATGGAGGGGTGCCTCAGGGCTTCTTTTAGTCAGAGAGCTGGAGAAACCAGGGTAGGGGGAGGCTGCGGCGCTGGAATGGAGGAGGGAAGCTGCACAGGTCACCGCGCATCCCCGTGGTATTTTCTGAGTTACCCAAGAGGTGGGGCACAAGCAGAGTGGTGAGCAAGTGCCACCGAGAGCAGATATTCAGTGGGCGCAGCCTTGAAAAGAGGTGGGGTCTTGGACTGTTCATTGCTTCTCTCCAGGCCTCCATTTCCCCATCTCTAAAGTGACAGAGGAGCTCAGGTCCTCTCTAACTGGCAGGCACATGTCTTACGTAAAGAAAACAAATTTGCATCACCCTCGGTCTACCCCACCCTCTTTCTCCCCCAGTTCCAGGCTGGCACTTTGGTGCAGACTTCCCTCTGCCCCTAACATCATTTTCATCACCCAGGGCTATGTCAGTCACCTGTGATCATGAGTCCTTTCTCAATCCCTCCCCGCACCAGGCATGTACAAGGGGGCCATGACAGCTGGTACCATACATTTGGTCATGTATGTTAATATCAGTAAACCATTTGTTATGCAGGTTTACCACTGTTGCTGGACTTTATGGCCACTCTATAAACAGCACCCTGTAAAGGCTAGAGGGGAAGCTCATGGGTTTTGCAATCAAGTAGGCTGAATTCCATACCTGGTTCCCACACTTACCACCTATGTGGCATGGGTAAATCTCCACTTCTTTTCACTGAGCCCAGTTTTTCCTCATCTGTCCAATGGGCATTGAACAGGTACAGAAATGACAAGCATATAGTAGTACCCAACCTTCTCGAAAGCATGCTTACAAGCAAGAACCCTAATGGACAACTCAACAGTAATACATAACACGTTCCTCCAAAGTTCATGCACCACCCCTTGGATATCAACCAAACCAATCACATGTCAACCGTACATAGTACATTAAACCGTTCATCGGACATCAGTAACTCCTACTATTACTTTATTATTTTCCCAAGTGCTAAGAGTTGTCTCCTACTCAAGACCAAGCAGGTAAGTAAAGGGCCCTCAGGAAACAACCTCTAGTGAAGTTATTAGAAGAAACCTCCAGCCTGGGCAACATAATGGGACCTCATCTCTACAAAAAAATACAAAATACAAAATACAAAAAATTCACCCAGCATGGTGGCACATACCTGTAGTCCCAGCTACTCAGGAGACTGAGATGGGAGAACCACCTGAGCCTGGGAACTTGAGGCTATAGTGAGCCATGATTGTACCACTACACTCCAGCCTGGGTGACAGAGCCAGACACTGTCTAAAAAAAAAAAAAAAAAAAAAAAAAAAAACAGAAGAAGAAGACACCTGAGGTGTGAGTTTCTATGTACAAGTCACGTTACAAAGAGATGAATGCACACTTGCTTAAAGAGGGGAACAAGTGATGTGGTGAATACTGGAGCTCAGTTCTGTGTCATGCTAAAAGGTGGCATACCCTGAGCCTCAATCTCCTCATCCATACAATGGGAGTGTTCATAGAACCTAGCATGAAGGGCAATAGTTAGAATTAAGTGAAACAAGGTAAGTACTTAGCACAGGACCTGGCTTACAGGAAACAGTTAATGCCAGTCATAGGGGAGACATTAGCATTTGGGTCACCTGATTGATAGAGCAATAATCTAGCGATGGCCTGGGCTCACAGTCTGTGTAAGTGGATTAAGATGTGATGAGGCTATGGCTCACACCTGTAATCTCAGCACTGTGGGAGGCCAAGGTGGGTGGATCTCTTGAGGTCAGGAGGTTGAGACCAGCCTGGCCAACATGGTGAAACCCCAACTCTACTGAAAATGTACACAAAAATTAGCTGGATGTGGTGGTGCATGCCTGCAATCCCAGATACTCAGATGGTTGAGGCATGAGAATCACTTGACCCCAGGTGGCAGAGGTTGCAGTGAGCTGAGATTGTACCACTGCACTCCAGCCTGGGTAACAGAGAAAGACTCTGTCAAAAAAAAAAAAAAAAAGAAAAAGAAAGAAAGAAACAAAAAAGAAAAAGAAAAAAGACATGATGAGGATGAGGAAAGAAAAAGCACTAGTTTAGCCTGCAAGGAGCCTGGCAGGGTCGGACTGCCAAGAAGTGTAGCTCTTGTAGCATTTCCCTCTGACCGTGGCCAGCTGCTCTGCACCTCCTTTTAGGGCTAGCAAGAAGAGAAACAGGAAGAAAATGCAGCAAGCAAAATTCACTGTAGAATAAGGGAAAACTTCTGAGCACAGCGGAAGATGTGAAATCACAGGACAAGGGCACCATAGCACGGTGTCATCCTCGTTTCTGAAACAAATCTCTCGTCCACTCTTGCTTCCCTTGACCCGCCAGCTTCAGCTTCAGCTGCAGCTGTGTGTCTGGTCCCCGTGCACCTGACACAGTTCCTCCACAGCCTTCCACAGCCCTCCACATTTCTCTTTTGGGGCTTTTTCCAGAACTACAGAATCTCACTCCTTTGGGCCTCCACGCACAAGGCAGCCTAGAATTGCAGAGTTACGCCCTGGACAACCTTCAACCATCGATGGATAAATGCCCAAGCTCCCTCGACACACAGAGGAACACTTCCGAAGTTTATTCTGGTGGCTTCTCCAGGTCCCCAGAGGCACTGAGACCCAGTTTCCCACAACTCAATAACATGCCTTTTATTGGCTTCTTCCCCTTTGGAGATTTACACTACTTCCTCCCTCACTCCTGCCTCCTGGGGTCCCCTCCCAAATAAAACACCTGTACCAATGTCCTTGTCCCAGGCTCCAATATCAGAAGAATTCAAACTAGGACATAAACCTGGCAGCACCACCTCTCTACCTGGTCCAGGATGTCCTTGCTGGCCTCTCCCCCAGGCCGACTTGATCCTGCCTCTCCTGCTCTGTCCAACATCTGGTGCTGACATCTGCATGCTAGACACATCCTATCCTATTGTCACAGTGCATCTGTGAGCTCGTGCCCCACTCAGCTCCAAGGTGTTCACAGGACAAGACAGTCTCCTGGTCACCTGAGGGTCAAGTAGGTCAGGACACCCTTGTTTTTATTGCAGTTGTGATCATTATCAACAACCACATGGAATCTGGTGACTTCTGTGTTGACGCTTTGCGTTTCTAGAAGGTAATATGGCGTGCTATAGAAAAAAACCACTGAGTTAAAAGTTAAGATGTCAAGGCTGGGTGCGGTGGCTCATGCCTGTAATCTGGGCACTCTGGGAGGCCGAGGTGGGCGGATCACTTGAGGTCAGGAGTTCGACAGCAGCCTCGCCAACATGATGAAACCCTGTCTCTACTGAAAATACAAAAATTAGCCAGGCGTGGTGGCAGGCACCTGTAATCCCAGCTACTCAGGAGGCTGAGGCAGGAGAATCACTTGAACCTAGGAGGCGGAGGTTGCAGTGAACCCAGATCACACCATTGCACTCCAGCCTGGGCGACAAGAGTGAAACTCTGTCTCAAAAAAAAAAAAAAAAAAGTTAAGATATCAAGATTCTTAAACATCACCTATAAGTTCAATAAAGGAATAGTTACATGAATAATGACATATTCACTCAATAGACTACTCTGCAACCATTTACGATTTTAAAGTATGTTGTTATAATAATTTTTGCTAAGCACTTAGTATATTCCACACAGTGGGCTAAAAGCTTTTCCACACATTTTCTCATCTAATCCCCACAATAACCCATAATATAGGTACTAGTATTATCATCATCATCACTATTACTATTATTCTCATTTCACAAGTGAAGAAATTGAGTCTTTATAAAAATCATCAGCTAATGCTTACAATGCAATGTTGAGGTAAACAGTAGGATATGAAATGGTATGTTCAATATATCTCAGTTATATGTAAATATATATGTAGAGAAAAAAAAAGATGGTGTATTACAATGTTGACCATTCTTGTCTCTGGGTAATGGGATTATAAGTCACATTTATTTTCTCCCCGTCTAACTTGCTCAGTGGTTATGGGTAATTCACCTTCAGGCTGAGGCTCTGCTGCCCTGCCATCACCTCCACGAGATACAGGTTAGGCCCCCATGCTCCACTTTCTCCTCCTTAAGAAGCAGGGGCCAGAGCCCATGAGCTCTCAGGATTCTACAATTTGGATGTCAAGAGGAAACTGCCAGGAGCCAGAGCCCAGCATCAAGAGAGGTTGCAGTTCTTTGTAGGTTCTGGATATTAGCCCTTTGTCAGATGAGTAGATTGCAAAAATGTTCTCCCATTCTGTAGGTTGCCTGTTCACTCTGATGGTAGTTTCTTTTGCTGTGCAGAAGCTCTTTAGTTTAATGAGATCCCATTTGTCAATTTTGGCTTTTGCTGCCGTTGCTTTTGGTGTTTTAGACATGAAGTCAAGAAAAAAACAAACAACCCCATCAAAAAGTGGGCAAAGGATATGAACAGACATTTCTCAAAAGAAGACATTCATACAGCCAACAGACACATGAAAAAATGCTCATCATCACTGGCCATCAGAGAAATGCAAATCAAAACCACAATGAGATACCATCTCACACCAGTTAGAATGGCGATCATTCAAAAGTCAGGAAACAACAGGTGCTGGAGAGGATGTGGAGAAATAGGAACACTTTTACACTGTTGGTGGGAGTGTAAACTAGTTCAACCATTATGGAAAACAGTATGGCGATTCCTCAAGGATCTAGAACTAGATGTACCATATGACCCAGCCATCCCATTACTGGGTATATACCCAAAGGATTATAAATTATGCTGCTATAAAGACACATGCACACGTATGTTTATTGCAGCACTATTCACAATAGCAAAGACTTGGAATCAACCCAAATGTCCATCAGTGACAGATTGGATTAAGAAAATGTGGCACATATACACCATGGAATACTATGCAGCCATAAAAAAGGATGAGTTTGTGTCCTTTGTAGGGACATGGATGCAGCTGGAAACCATCATTCTCAGCAAACTATCACAAGAACAGAAAACCAAACACCGCATGTTCTCACTCATAGGCGGGAACTGAACAATGAGATCACTTGGACTCGGGAAGGGGAACATCACACATCGGGGCCTATCATGGGGAGGGGGGAGGGGGGAGGGATTGCATTGGGAGTTATACCTGATGTAAATGACGAGTTGATGGGTGCAGCACACCAACATGGCACAAGTATACATATGTAGCAAACCTGCACGTTGTGCACATGTACCCTACAACTTGAAGTTTAATAATAATAAATAAATTAAAAAAAAAAAAAAAGAAAAAGTCTAGGATAGAAGAAAAATAAATTTAGTTTTGAAATCTGGAAAAAAAAAAAAAAAAAAAAAAAGAGAGGTTGCAGCAATTACGCTGGGTCAGATCATCAAAAGGACCTACAAGACTCCAACAAAGTAAAAGGCCTGAAAGGTTTTTCTTTTCAATTTTTTTTTTTTTATATTTCAAAGAGAGACAGAGTCTCGCCATGTTGCCCAGCCTGGTTTTGAACTCCTGGGCTGAAGCCATCCTTCTGCCTTGGGCTCCCAAAGTGCTGGGATTACAGGCGTGAACCACTGCACCTGGCCCTGAATGGTTTTATTACAGGCAAAGGATACAGAACAATAAGAGTAAGATAACTCAGAGCAACTTCAGGAAGATCCACAGCATCCATGAGCAGTTGCTAATGTCCCCCTCAGTTGCATGGGACTGGTTTGGCCTCTGCATCGTGAACACCCTAGTGCATGGGGAAGAGCTGGGCTTCAGGGAACTTCAATGAGACTTTTGCTCATCTTATTTCCCTCTGGTCACATAGCCCAAACCACACTAAGTAACCAAGCATAGTAGTTAAAACCAGGTGCCAACCATCCATCTGTGTTTTTCCAATAAACTACTAGCAAGTTGGTGCAGGGCACCTCCAGGCAGCTTTGGACTTCTGACAGCATGTTATAAATCACTGATTAGTACATCCCATCCTTTCTTCACCAAGCTTCTGGTTCCAATGTCTCTGGAGAAAATGCACAGAGTTACACAGACTAGCTTCAAATTGGCCCTATTCTTACAGAGGCTTAGGATGAAGATTAGCCTTCCTGGGCCCCTGGAGTCACACCCCAGCTTTGCTCCAGATGAAGACCTAGAATCCTGAAATGACAGCTTGGGTACCAGGTGTGCGAAGTCATGGATAAATGTCCAAGCTCCCTCAATGCACAGAGGACCAAGTGCATGAACCTCCTGGTCATGGAGATGTGCTTGGATATGTCCTCCTAGAGCCTGAGCCCAGACTAGCATGGCTCATTCAGTTGCCACTGATGCTCTGATCCTGGAGAAGTGGGAGCAAGGAAGGTGAGGATGGAGACTGGCTTTTCTTGCTTCCCTTACTTCTTAACCCTCCCCCATGCCCCACCTCCCTTAAAGTCCTCTGCCAATATCCCATAGCCTAACAGAGTAGAGTAAGCTTGAGATGCAGGAGAAACTGACCAACCTGAATCACACTTTCATTCAATGAATATTCATGTCTCATATGTAAGGAGCTTGAGGATACTCTAGAGCTCATGGAAGTAGACAGAAGTTGTCTCTATTCATGTGGGGTTTATAATCTAAAAGGAGGCAGGTAATTAACAAATAAACATTCAAATGAATACACAACTTCAAATAGTACAAGGAAAAGGTAACAATTTGTTGTGAGAGAGAATAAAGGGTGTTGGAACCTGCAAGAGATCAGAGACCAGGAGGAAGTGACACTCTCTAAGGGACTAGTATTTAAGCTGAGAGCTGTAGGAAGGACTGATTGACAAAGAAAAAGGGGAAGGCGGAGGGAACAGCATATGTGAAGGCCCTGAGGAGGGATTGCTCAGCAAGTCAAAGAAAAGTGACTGGAGGCCAGTGTGGCTGGATGTGGCAGGTGTGGGCAAGAGTGGTAGCAGATGTGAGGTTGGAACGGCAGAAGAGCATTGTGCAGGGCCCTGCAGCCACAGCAAGGAATTTGGAACTTATTCCAGATGTGATGATCTCATGGGTTGACTTCTCCAAAAGCAGAGCCTGAGACAAGGATTTGGGTGCTGGTGGTTGACTTGGAAATTGATTTCCGGAAGCAGGAACAAGGAAAGGAAAAGATTTAGGAGACAAAGCCATATACATGTCCATCATCAAGGTCACCACTGAGAACAACAAAGCTCTGTGCTGCAAGGACCTCGCAAAAAGCATGCAGGAAGCCCCCTGGAATTTTCCACCTGAAGGAGGGATAGTGGCACAATTTATCTTGATGATCACCTCCTGGGCTGTTAACTCAGTACTTCTAGGCTAGACTTTTGCACAGACTAAGCAGGTTTCAACAGCATCCAAGAAAACTTGAGGGCAGAAAGCAGAAAGACTCAGGGCACACTCCTGAGGTGAAGTGAGAAGTTACTAACAGCGGCCGGGCACAGTGGCTCACGCCTGTAATCCCAGCACTTTGGGAGACTGAGGTGGGTGGATCACCTGAGGTCAGGAGTTCAAGACAAGCCTGGCCAACATAGTGAAACCCTGTCTCTACTAATAATGCAAAAATTAGCCCGGTGTGGTGGTGGGCATCTGTAATGGCAGCTACTCAGGAGGCTGAGGCAGGAGAATCACTTGAACCTGGAAGGCAGAGGTTGCAATGAACAGAAATCATGCCATTGCACTCCAGCCTGGGCAACAAGAGCGAAACTCCATCTCAAAAAAAAAAAAAAAAGAAGGAAAGAAAGAAAAGAAAGAAGAGGAAGAAGAAGGAGAAGAAGGAGGAGAAGGAGAAGTTGGAGAAGGAGAAGAAGAATAAGAAGTTGTTAGTATCAATGCAGAGCAGGAGCATGGGGGCAAGACATAGGCATGGAGTACCTCAGCCACCAATGGGGAGCCTAAGACAGTCTTTAAGTGGGAGAGGGCCATCTGATTGCACCTTAGATGCCATCTGCCCAGCTGTGCACACAAAGGGAACAAGAACCTTGTATGTGTTAAGTGTCTACTCCATACACCAATACTGGGAGCTTTATATGCATTATTCTTAATTATTCACAGTAGGAGGGATTATCTCCATCCGTCATGATCAGGGATTTCAGGTGGTCCTAGCTGACAAATTTCCCCAGGGGTAACTTCTCTCCCTCCATTTGATCCATGCCAAAGATGAGTCTTAGCACGTGAGTCTGATGTTTAAGGAGCTTACTCTGGCATGTTCTTACAAGACAGACAGTGGGAGGAGGCTGGTGGCATGGCCAGACACAGCCGCAGGTCAGATGACTGACTGACCAGGAAGGTGTCCATCCAGAGACCATTATCAAAGTTTGGGGGATCCTTCCCCCTTCCTTCTATCCGTATTCAGTCCAAATCCCTTACCAGGTGTTTCTTACATAAAAGGAGTTTAAGCTATTCTTGTGAGAATAAGCTTTATTTTAAGATTTATGAAAGTTATATCTGTGCCGATTTAACTTTGTCTCCTGGAAATCCCCGGGCCAGGCTGCATCACACTAAGTGACAGGTAGTCTCAGCCCCTCAAGATGCTCAGATAGGTTTTATGGCTACCATTAATCTTATAGCCCCTAGATGTCTTTTATCGTATACTACACCAGCTTACAGATGTGGAAACTGAGGCTCGGAGGACTGCACTAATTTGCAGGTCTCACAGACAGGGAGTAATGGAGCCGGGAGCTCCTACCAGCCCCTAATGCTCTTGTCTGCAGCTGCAGCAAGATCAGGGGGCCCCACTGTGTTCTTATCTGGGTTTCTTCACTCGGCATGGGTCTTCTCTGGCTCAGTTGGTGCCAAGAAGCAGTTCTGGAGAGCCCTGGTCCCCGGCATTTTGACTTTCTGCCCCTGCAGGTGTTCGCCTCCCCCACACACAGAACTGTGCCGCCATGAAGGCTAATTATAAGTGCCGGGTATTTATAGTGAGTTTCTCCACCCAGTGCTTCCAGCACCTCGAGGGAACTATTTACAGAATCCTCCCAGCACCTCAGAGAGAAAGGCAGAGCCAAGCAGGGGAAACTGAGGTGAAGCGACGGGGCGACATCTCTCATGTTAAGGACCCTCAGCCAAGGAAGCCTTGCAGAGTGTTCTCACAGCAAGCACCGGGATTTGACTAGACAGCTGTCAGAGAGAGTGAGAGGAAACCCATGAATGCACACTTCCCAGATGTCTGGCAGCCACGGACTGGGCCATTTCCAAGCACCAACTCATTTCGTCTCTGTGCCTCGATTTTCCAATCTGCAAAATGGGGCTGTGAGGCTATGCCTCATAGACTTGTGAGATATAGATGAGTTTAAACAGGTGAAGGAGAGAGTCTGGCAAGGAGTAAGCTTCAAAAAATGCTATTAACTATTTATTATTTTTTATTACCTTTACAACTAATCTAATAAAGTAGGCAAACATCCACTGGGCTTGTTGAAAAATGAAAATAATAATTACATTTTTAATCATTTCATCTCTAATGCATAGACTGCAAGACTATTTCGGAACCAAATTTATTTTTCTGCTACGCTGATGTGTTGCACTGTGCTGAAGTCCGGACCTTCAGTACGTCCATCACTGGAGCCACGTGCGTTTTTTTTTTTGTTTTTTTTTTTTGTTTTTTTTTTTTGAGACGGAGTCTCGCTCTGTCGCCCAGGCTGGAATGCAGTGGCCGGATCTCAGTTCACTGCAAGCTCCGCCTCCCAGGTTTACGCCATTCTCCTGCCTCAGCCTCCCGAGTAGCTGGGACTACAGGCGCCCGCCACCACGCCCGGCTAGTTTTTTGTATTTTTTAGTAGAGACCGGGTTTCACTGTGTTAGCTAGAATGGTCTCGATCTCCTGACCTCGTGATCCGCCTGTCTCGGCCTCCCAAAGTGCTGGGATTACAGGCTTGAGCCACCGCGCCCGGCCGCCACATGCCTTTTATCCACCAGGCAATCACCAATCGCCTGCTCACCTGACACCTTCCACACCTTCATGTCTCCACGGCCCATCACCCCACACTCTGCTTCCATGTGTACACACTATTTAGCCCTTGCTTACAAGTGAGAACATACAGCATTTGTCTTTCTGTGTCTGAGATGTTTCATTTATGATCATGGCCTCCAGTCCCATCTGTGTTGCTACAAAAAAAAAAAAATCATTCATGTTTACAGCTGAATAGTATTCCATTGTGTGTATATACATAGGTATATATACAACATTTTATTTATCCAGTCCTCCATTGATGGCCACTTAGGTTGATTCCATACCTTTGCTATTCTGAATAGTGCTGTGATTAAACATATGGGTGCAGGTATCTTTTTTGTATAATGATTCAGAAACCAGAATTAAAAAGGGAAAGGCAGGTGGTTTGTCTCCACCCAGATCAGAGGGAAAAGGGGAGAAAGGGAAGAGGAGGGAAGGGGGAAGGAAAGGAAAGGGAAAAAAAGCGGAAGAAAAGGGAAGGAAGGGGATGGGAGAGAGGGAAGGTAAACAGGGGCACATATCACCTTGTTTCTGGTTCTCTGCTCCTGGTCAAAGTTCAGTGATCCACAGAGCAAGCCATAAGTAGAAACAGGAAATTGTGATAAGATCTTTAGGAGCTGCTGCACACACACACACCTCCCATCTCATAACAGGAGCCAAGCCAAGGGCTAACCACAGGTCATCCAAGTTTTCTGCTGTCAGCAAGATTCCAGTGCCTAAACCATAGAACCCTGGAGATCCTCCCCAAAAAAGTGAAAAATGGAACAATAATTTCCCACCTTGTAAAGACACAGTGAGGATAACATGAACAAGTGTGTACAGAGTTCCCAGCCATGAAAGGGCCTCAACAAAATGGTCACTATTACTAGAATCCTGAGTTTTCTTTATTATTTATTTTTTAACCAGCGTATGAGTCCATTCTCACATTGTTATAAAGAACTACCTTAGACTGGGTAATTTATAAAGAAAAGAGGCTTCTTGATTGGCACACAGTTCTGCAGGCTGTACAGGAAGTATGGCTGGGGAGGCCTCAGGAAACTTACAATCATAGCAGAAGGTGAAGAGGAAGGACGCACGTCTTACATGGCCAGAGCAGAAGGAAGAGAGAAGGGGGCAGGTGCCACACACTTTTAAACAAGCAGATCTTATGAGAACTCACTCACCATCCTGAGAACAGCAAGGAGGAAATCCATCCCCATGATCCAATCACCTCCCACCAAGCCCCTCCTCCAACATTGGGGATTACAATTTGACATGAGATTTGAGCAGGGACACAGAGCCAAACCATATCAACCAGTCCTTAATACTTTTTATGTATTAAAATTACAAAATGCTTGACATTAAAAATAATTCGAACTTTAAGGAAGGATAAAGACAGGGGAAAGTCCTCTTCCTCTTTCCCATCTCTCCACCCAAATTGTTGTTGTTGCTGTTGTTTTCGTTTTCTTAGTAGGAGCAGAAGTCCGCAATCTAGAAAGTCAAGAGACCTGAATCCTCTCCCAGGATGGCCAGCAACCCTCTGTGTGACCCTGGCCAAGTCACTTTCACTCCCTGCGAAGTTTCCTCTTCTGGAAGGATAGACCAGATGAGCTGTTCTCAAACTCTACTGCACATTAAAATCACCCAGGAGATTCGAGAAACTCCAACACCCAGGTGGCACTCCCAGGCCAATGAATCTTTGGTAGGACCCAGGCTTCAGTATATTTCAAAGCTCTCTGTATGGTTTCAACGAACAGCCGTGGTGGCAGGAAACTACCCACCTCCCCTTCCAGGTCCTTCTCAAACTTCACTGTAGGCACAGATCATCCTGGTCTGTGCTAAGATGTAGACCCTGGCTCAGGCAGAGATTGGACATTTCTAACAACCTGCCAGGTTCTCTTGCTGCTGGTCCAGGAAAAGGGACTAGACCATTGGTTGAAAAGCTTTTGTTAGCTTTGCAATACTTTCTATAAAGGAAATGTTGCATGGAAACAGATACTTAACAAAACTACTCTGATTAAAGTCAGGGTTCAGAAAGGATGGGACAACCGGAGTCTCAGACTCAGATTCACCCCTAAATCCCTGAGTTGGGCAGAATTATGACCCCATCAAAGACATCATGTCCTAATCCCACAAAACCTGTGAATATGTTCCATTACCTGGCAAAGGGGAATTACGTTTTCAGATGAAATTAAGGTTGTTAATCAGCTAACCTTAAAATAGGGAGATTATCTGGGTGGGCCCAATCTAATCAGAACAGAGTGTTAAAAGTGGAACAGAGTCACTTAGTAGTCCCTATCTGCCTTCTCTGTATTTTCTCCTCCATAGAACTCATCTTCTAATATATTTTATAATATATACACTTATGTTTTGTTTTTTGGTTTCTTAGAGGCAGTGTCTTACAGTGTTGCCCAGGCTGGAGTGCAGTGGCTATTCACAGGCGTGATCCCACTGCGGATCAGCATGGGAGTTTTGACCTGCTCCGTTTCCAACCTGGACCAGTTCACCTCTCCTTAGGCAACCTGGTTGTCCCCCACTCCCAGGAGGTCACCACATTGATGCCGAACTTAGTGCGGACACACGATAGACATAGTGCATTGCAGCTCAGAACTCCTGGGCTCTAGCGGTCCTCCCACCTCGGCATCCCCAGTAGCCGGGACCATAGGCACGTGTCATGGTGCCCGGCAACATATTGATGTATGGATTGTTTCTATTGTCCTCTTTCCTGGAAAATACTCCATAAAAGTTGGGATTTTGTCTGTTTCACACGCTGGATCCAAAGTGCCTACAACAGTGCCTGACACAGCATAGATGTCTAACAAATATTTATGGAATGAGAAGTTAAAAAAAAAAAAAAGTGGAAGAGGGAAGCAGAAGAGTGATGTAATGTGAGAAAACCTCACACCACTGTTGCTGGAATTGCAGATGGAGGAAGGGGCCCCGAGCCAAGGATACAGGCAGCCTGTAGAAGCTGAAGAGGACAAGAAAATGGATTCTCCTTCAAAGTCTGCAGAAAAGAATTCCTTGGTTTCAGCCCACTAACACCTGTGCCAGACTCCTGATCCCTAGAACTGGAAAATAACAAACCTGTGTTGTTTTTACCCACTCAGTTTGTGGTCCTTTGTTACAACAGCCAGAGGAAAGTAATGCACCCTCTGAAGCATCTCCTGTAAAGCCCTAGGTCACTGAAGCACAGCTGGGCTAGATGAGCTTCATCACTGTGGATCATGAAGGGACTGAGAGTCACTAGGTCAGTCCTCTACCCCTTTTCTTGCACAGTTATTGGTAGACACTCGGTACTTCAGGACTTGCTGACACAGCCCAGCCTGGTGGGATCAGCTTCCCTGGGATTCCAGGGCCCCTACTTCCCCTCTTCCTGGCAGGAGGGGAATCCCAGGTAGTCTCCTCAGCAATGCCGAAGTTATTTTCAGCTTGGCAGCTGAACATTTCAGCAAAGAGCAGCTTGGAAGTGTCTCCTGGACCCCCAGAGGAGACTTTGTTCCTTTCCTTGTGCTGTATCCTGCCAGATGTGGCCTTGCACCTGCCTACTCCCACTGGCGTGGTACCCAGAGCGTCTCTGGTCCAATCAACTAGCTCAGGACAGGACAGAGAGTCAAGGGAGTCCCCAAGTCCATCCCAGTCTGGTCTCCCCTATGCCAGAGGTGGGGGTTGGACTGTTCTGCAGGAGAACAGATGGGCAGGAATCTCAGGGGGTCCTGAAACAGATGAAGTCTCAACAAAAGCCCTAGAACAGTAGTTCTCAGCCCAGCTAGCACCTGGATTCACCCAGGGAGCTTTTCAAACTCATGATCAGGCCAAGCACAGTGACTCATGCCTGTGATTCCAGCACTTTGGGAGGTCAAGGTGGGAGGATCACTTAAGCCTAGGAGTTCAAGACCAGCCTGGGCAACATAGCAAGTCCCCATCTCTATTTTAAAAATGAAAATTTTTTTGTCTGGACACGGTGGCTGTCATCTGTAATCCCGTACTTTGGGATGCCAAGGTGGGTAAATCACCTGAGGTCAGGAGTTTAAGACTAGCCTAGGCAACATAGCAAGACCCTGTTTCTATTAAAAATACAAAAATTAGCCGGGCGTGGTGGTGTGCACCTGTAATCCCAGCTACATGGGAGGCTGAGGCAGGAGAATTGCTTGAACCCGGGAAGTAGAGGTTGCGGTGAGCCAAGACCATGCCACACTGCACTCCAGCCTGGGCAACAGAGCAAGACTCTGTCTCAGAAAAAAAAAAAAAGAAAAGAAAAAGAAATAAAAAGGAAAAAAGAAAAAAAAAATTTTTAAACTTCATGAGGCCCAGGCTGCTGCAATTCAATCAGAATTTCTGGAGGTACAGCCAAGGTGGCAGTTTTTAAAAGATCCTCAGTGATTTCAATGCAGTCAGGGGCGTGACCCTCTAGATTAGTTGTTCTCAGAGTGTAGGGGACAGGTGGACAGCATCGGCATCGCCTGGGAGCTTGTTGGAACTGCAGAATCTCAGGCTCCACCTCAGACCTAATGAATCAGAATCTGCATTTGTACAAGGTCCCAGGAGACTCCTGGGCACTTTCGGTTTGAGATGCACAACAGTGGAGCATAATAGTTAAGACTGTCAGCCCTGGGTCAGAGGTTGTGGGGTGTCGCCCCCGCTTCTTATCCACAAAGCCTCGGGCAAATGACAGTCGGAGCTCTCGTTTTCTCCTTTCAGCTTTCTCCCACGTCCCACAGGTGGGGCTAGGCAGGAAACCCCAGAAATCCACAAGAGTCCAGGGGGGCTGGTAGAGACACCCAGGAAAATTCACAGCCTTTCTTGGAGGAAGAGGTTCAGGAGGACCCTGAAGCTGAAACAGCCTGGAGGACCTCCTGCAGTAACAGAACATGAAATTCCGTGTAAATGTGAAAACAGCTACATCCAATTTAAAATATTCTGCCCCTCTGTCTCTTTAAATGAGTACCCAGGTCATATGTCCTGACCGTCTAGTATCGAAAATACTGTGTGTGTGTGTGTGTGCGCGCATTTACCATCTTGGCCTCATGAAAAATTGACAACCCATTCATGGTAGCTGAAGAATGACAGAAGCTTCAAGGTATTCAAGAGAAGTGTTACAGAAAGTCAGCACTTATTTGAAGCTCCTCCATTGATGCGATCAGAAATCTGGAAAAAACACTGGAAAAAAACAGTGCCTTAGAGGGAAAACCAGGCAGCTCTCTGAAGAATTTTAAAAACAGGAACAAGGATTTCTCAATTTGCAGGGCTCTCTGGAAGCGGGCCCTTTCGGATGAAGGCGGCAGGCTATAGTTAGAAAGAGATCCATGGTGAAGAGCATTCTGTTACTATAAATTCACTTCCAAAAGCCAAACATATGTGTGTGCACACACACATAAATACCATATCTATGGAGGAGATAAATCAGCGTATGACATTTAGCCCTTCCTAAATTTGGAAAAATATAAAATTACTACTTTTTTTTTTTTTTTTTTTGGTAGTGTGAGAATAAGAAGGAAGGCATCTCACTCTAATAAGATCGATCTGGGAGAGCGTTATCTACATTCCTGAGTGCAGCTCATTCAGTCATTCACTCATTCAGTCTCCAAATAGTTATGGGTGTCCACATGCCAATAAGAAACAAGACTGAGGCCTGGAGTGGTGGCTCATGCCTGTGGTTCCAGCACTTTGGGAGAGCAAGGCAGGTGGATCACGGGTTCAGGAGTTCGAGACCAGCCTTACCAACATGCTGAAATCCTGTCTCTACTAAAAATGCAAAAAAAAAAAATTAGCCGCACATGGTGGTGCATGCCTGTAATCCCAGCTACTCAGGAGGCTGAGGCAGGATAATCACTTGGACCCAGGAGGCAGAGGTTACAGTGAGCTGAGCTGAGATCGCGCCACTGCACTACAGCCTGGGCAACAGAGTGAGACTCTGTCTCAAAAAGAGAAAAAAAAAAGAGAAACAAGACTGATATCATTCCAGTCTTCACAAAGCTGGCTGGCTAATGCCTACGTCTCAGAGTATGGTCCCGGGCTAGCAGCACTGGCCTCTTCTGGGCACGTGTCATGACAAATGCAAATTTGTGGGTCCTACCCTAGACCAACTGAATCATAATCTCACCCAGCGGTTCACATTCAGGTTTGAGAAGCACTGACCCGGTACAGCCTAATTTCTAAAGGTTTGCCACAAAGGAGGGTGGTCTGAAATTTCTATGTCACCGATGACCTACAGACAGAGAATCATTAAATGGAAAGATTAATAAAGTTAGCTATTTACAACCCAAACACCCCCACCTCACCAATGGAGATTAGCAATCTAAGACATTGCTGATTTGTCTAATTGCAAAAGACCGTGGAAACCAGCAACTAACTCCACAATAGCACTAAGGGAATCTGGGAGGTATTATACAACTGTTTCATGATTCATCAGTATCCAGGGACCCTCCCAGGAAGGAAGAGATGGGTTCAAGTTTCAGGGTGAGGGTTTGGAGGAAAAGTTTGCTTGTCTTGGTACAGAAACTGAAAAGTCTCAGATTCCAACTCCAACACTCAAGCCCACTAATGGATGGATTGGCTCCAAGATCGGCAGGGTAACAGATGGAAGTGGAAGAAAAAAATATCATTTTCCCCAAACTTGCTGAGTCTGATGAAGATGTCGGAAGATTTGGATGCAGCCAGCATGATTAATCTTACCAACTTTACCTTGAGTTTCACTTTTGGCGGGGGAATGGCATCAGCTTAAAAGTTAATTACCAGCAAGAAACAAATCATGCAGCTGATGTGCACATTATAAACAAATTAAGTTCTTAAAATAGGCAACACGCCACTTGGAACAATGGTTTACAAGCCCAAGGGTGCATGAAAATAATTGCGGAAGGTGAGCAAACTAATAGCTAAACTATGTGAATTAAATGAGGGCAAATTGCAGATATTAATGAAAAAGCAAAGGAAAACACGGTCAACCTCTCATTTTGTCAAAGCAAGCCAAGCAGAATGATCCAGGATGCAGCCCCCTGTGGAATGAGGAGGGAGGCCCCTGATGGAGACAGGGCTCCCCAAAGATATAGAAGCAGCTGGAGTGTAGAGAATCAGGGCAAGAGGAGGGGGTGCCCAGCTGGGGAAGCTCAGATCAAAGCTGAGAGCAGCAGAGCCCCACCACAAGAGGGTACATTCAGAGGTGTGTGGGAGGGGAAGTTTCCTTCCATTGTAGAAAGTTGGAAATTAAGTCCAAAGTCTTCCATTGTATTTCCATTGGAGAAAGTTAGAAATTCAGTCCAAAGTCTTCCTTGTACAATTGAAGAGACCAAGCACAGAGAGGGGAGGTAACTCTCCCAAAGTCACACAGTAAGTGTCAGAGCCAGCACTTGAACTTTGGCCTGCTGACTCCAGGTCATACTTCCTTCCCATTCATCAGGGGTTCCAAACTCCTGTGCCTACAGGGTCAGGCAGGGAGCAGAAATGCAAGAAGCTGGCTTGATGTGAAGACTATGGGCCACTAGGGTCCAATGGAAATCCAATGTAAACCCCGTAAGAATTTTCTAATAGAAATAGAAAAATACCTCCCAGATTCCTTTATCCCTAATAGCTTTCTCAATTTGGACTAGCCACATTTCAAGACTCAATAGCCCCATATGACTAGTGGTTACCTTATTGAACAGTACAGCTATATGCAGTGATAGGGAATGTTGAAAACTGGAGAGAGGGTGACCCATCTAAAATGGGACGGCAGCCACAATCCCAGCCAGGAGGGAATGTGAAACCAGATGTTCAGTTTTCAAGAAAAGTCAGACATCCAGATAGTCATATGAAATCATTCAATAGTAAAACATCTCTGAAATGAAAAAATATTACCGTGCTACCCAGAACACATCTGATAACTGGAATTGGCATGCGGGCTCACGGTTTGCAATCTTTCTCTTAAAGAAGCAAAGAGCAACCACATTAAATAATCATCTTAAGCATCCTTAGGAACCTAGTCAATATCAACCACCTTTAGGGACAAATTCAAGTCCCCATTCTTACTCCTCCACTATATGAAACTTAATGAGTTCATTCCTCTGAGCCCCAGTTTTCTCATCTTCACAATGGAAATAATGTCTTTCATGAACATGTTTTCAGGACCCAATGAGGAAATTAAATGTAAAAGCAACTTGTCAATGTCAAAACACTGCACAAACATGGACATTCTCAGAGAACAGGACATGGCTAACCATCACGATGACATCTGAGACCCCACCGCTATTGTCACTAGGAATCCAAGCCCTGCCTGTCTGCATCCTAATCCTGAAGCTTAGAAGAGCTTTCTACAGGTAGAGTTCTCTGACTTTCTAGTCTCTTCACACCCACTGTAATCCACACCAGCCCGTATGTAGCCTCGGACACTAAATTCACTAATTCATTCAACAAACACCATTGAGCACACACCTTGCATCAGTCGTTCTGGGAACTGGGGATATTTACTGGAGAGGATAGGGTGGGTGCTCTGCACTATTTTGGCGAGTTCTTTGTGCCCATCTCTGTACACCTGCTGCCTTTCTCTGAAGACTGACTTTGGGCCATGGAAGCCCTGCCACTCATATCTGGGAATTTACATCACTACCAGGGTAGTCTTTAACCACTGACTCATAGGGGCGGGATGGAAAGCCCAGCTTCTCCTGGACTCGAGGTGGCACAAACTCTAAGGTGTCAGGTACCCACCCCCCTCCCAGAGCATCCTGCAGAATCAGGCTGAGGCTGAACTTGATCTGAAAACTCACCCTTGCTTGGCTACTGCCCATTCTGATCTTTTTGTCAGTTTCTCTTGGAAGCACTTTCCTAATAAATCACTTGCCGATGAACCCTCATCTCAGGGCCTGATTCTGGAGAAACTTGACCTAGGGCACAGACATTGTTATTATCCATACACAGCCCTGCCCTCGGGGAGCTCTCCAGCTATCTGGAGAGGCTGATGTGTCACAAATCAGATAATGCTTCATTTGCCAGACGTAGTTTTGGGGAAAGTGCTGTATTTGTTTGGGAGGATGTTTTAAAAAGTTCACTGAGGGCAAAATTGATTCCCTAAGGGTATGAATGCTGCTGATGCCAAGACTTCAAGGGAAGAGGAGGAAACTGCTCTGTGTGTGAAAATGAGAGGGATTTGTTTGTTCCCCAGAGCAGAACAGGAAGGGGAGTGCCGGGACCTGGAGGGGAGGCCAGGACATGCGTGGTGTGATGTGAAACCTCTCATCTTCAGTGAGGTGGTGAACAGCACGCAGGCACAGGGACTGGAGATGGAAGAGACAGTTAGGAACTGACCTCTTGAGAAATCTAAAGGAGGGATTTGGAGTATCTCAAGCCATAGAATCAGGGACATTTGAGGCCAGTTTGCAAGCTGCCACCCACGCCCACCAGGAAGACTACAGCAGCCTCCTACATGGTGTCCTGCTTCTATGCCTGCCCCCTCCCACACTATGGACTCCCCACCAGCAGCCAGAGTGAGCCTTTAAAATGCAACTAGGTCTTGACACCTAAATGTATTCAGTTCTCGAGGCCAGGTCATTTTGTGCCTCTAAAATCCTCCAATAGCTTCAAAGCCAGGCGTGGTGGCTCACGCCTGTAATCCCAGCACTTTGGGAGGCTGAGGATGGCAGATCACTTGAGGTCAGGAGACCAGCCTGGCCAACATGGTGAAACCGTGTCTCTATTAAAAATACAAAATTAGCCAGGCATGGTGGTGCACACCTGTAATCTCAGCTAGTTGGGAGGCCGAGGCAAGAGAATCACTTGAACCTGGGAGGTGGAGACAGTGAGCCGAGATCCCGCCATTGCACTCCAGCCTAGGTGACAAGAGCAAAACTCTGTCTCTAAATTAATTAATTAATTAAATAATTAAATTAAATCCTCCAATAGCTTCCCATTGCATTTTGAACAAAATCCACGTTTCTTACCCCGCCTTTATGGACTCTGTAAGATCTGTCTTTCTGATCTTCTGAACATACCCATCTTTTTCTGACCCCAGGGCCTTTGCACTGGCTGTTTGCTCTGCTTAGACAACTCTCTCACCCCTACCCCAATCTCCGCACGGTGGGGTCCTTCTCATTATGCAGCTCTCAGTTCAAATATCATCTCCTCACTCAAGTCTTTCCTTACCACTGTGAATTTTAGCACCTGCCTCGATTTATTTATTTATTTATTTTTGAGACAGAGTCTTGCTCTGTCGCCTAGACTGGAGGGCAGTGGCATGATCTCAGCTCACTGCAACCTCCACCTCCCAGGTTCAAGCAATACTCATGCCTCAGCCTCCTGAGTAACTGGGATTACAGGCGTGTGTCACCATGCTTAGTTAACTTTCGTATTTTCAGTAGGATAGGGTTTCGCCATGTTGGCCAGGCTGGTCTGAAACTCCTGGCCTCAAGTGATCTGCCTGCCTCAGCCTCCCAAAATGCATGAGCCACTACTCTGAGCCCCTGCCTCAATTTATCCACACAATCCTACATCAGTTTCTTCATAGCACTTATCATCCCCTGAACTTGAACTGTTGGTTCATGCATTCATATGTTTGTTTTCTCTCTCCTCCAAGAACATAAGCCTCATGAAGGTGGGGGCCTTTTTCTATTTACCAAAGTGTCTACAGAATCTGGCCTATCGTAGGTCAACAAACATTTGTGGAGTGACCCAATGAGCCCCTGAGTGACAGGGGACCTCCAACAGGCATTTGGATGACACAAACAAGTGATGTTGACATAAGTGTGCATGAGGGAAGGGTGTACCAAATGCTGTGAGACCCCAGAGGTGGTAGAGAAGGTTCCAGAGAAGAGAGGATATTTGAGCTGAGCCTTGACGGGCTGGCCTTCCTCTTGTTTAGGGTGCCTTTACTGTTTCTCAACAACTCTAGGCTCCTTATGACTCCGGATGCTCTGATTTTTAGATGATGTTCTCTCTCTCTCTCTTTCTCTTTCTCTCTCTCTCTCTCTCTCTCTCTCTATAAAACACTTCATTCTTCACCTGGCTCATTTCTGCCCACACTTCAGGTTTCAGCTTAAGCACCGCTTACTCAAGCCAAGCATTCCCAGATCCACTCTCATCCAAATTAGGTCCTTCTTGCTGATCTTTCTGTAAGCATCCTGTCTTAGCACCCACTCTTTGGGTTTCCCCCACTAGACTGTAAGCTCCATGAGGGCAGGGACTACTTCTGTCCTCTTCATCACTGTACCCTAGCGTGGGTGCCTAACACTCAGTAGGGGTTCAGTAAATATTTGTTGGTGAATAAATCTGTGGACAGATTTATTCATGGAAGAAACAGAAGACAGAGGAGAAGGGCATGCCTCAGCCTCCTGAGTAGCTAGGATTACAGGCATGCACCACCACACCCAGCTAATTTTTGTATTTTTAGTAGAGACAGGGTTTTGCCATGTTGGCCAGGCTGGTCTCGAACTCCTGACCTCAAGTGATCTGCCTGCCTCAGCCTTCCAAAGTGTTGGGATTACAGACATGAGTCACTGTGCCCAGACTCTGCCTTCCTGGGTGACTTAAACAATGTATTTTCACGCAGTTCTGGAGACCAGCAGTCCAAGATCAAGGTGCAGCATGGCTGGGTTCTGGCAAGGGCCCCCTTCCTGGTTTATAGATAACCACTTTCTCATTGGGACCTCACATGGCAGAGAGGGAGTAAGCTCTCAGATGTCTTTTTGTTTTGTTTTGTTTTGTTTTGTTTGACAGAGTTTCACTCTTGTTGCCCGGGCTGGAGTGCAATGGCCCGATCTCAGCTCACCACAACCTCCGCCTCCCAGATTCAAGTGATTTTCCTGCCTCAGCCTCCCGAGTAGCTGGGATTACAGACATGTGCCACCATGCCTGGCTAATTTTGTATTTTTAGTAGAGACAGGGTTTCAACATGTTGATCAGGCTGGTCTCAAACTCCCAACCTCAGGTAATCTGCCTGCCATGGTCTCCCTAAGTGCTGGGATTACAGGCATGAGCCACCTCACCTGGCCACATGTCTCTTCTTATAAAGGCACTAATCTCATCATGGAGGCCCCACCCTCATGACCTCATCTAACTCTGACTGACTCCCAAAGGCCCTGTCTCCCAGCAGAGTTTGACACAGAAAATACTGATGCCCTTGGAGAGTCACAAATTGTTTGGTATGCTAAGAGAACAATGTGTATGGGCAGAAAAGGCATGAGATGGGTAGGAGAGGCAAGGAGATGGGACACTTGGATGCAGTTTTCCATTATCCCTGTTTTCCCTGCCAACTGGACAGGTCCCCACAACTCTCCTCTGCACCTGCATTCCTTGAGTGATGAAGGAAGCAGTAGGTTTGGTTTTTCCAGGGTTTCCTGAGATAAGAGAAGAATGATTCTCTGTAGCTGCCAAAGGGAAGAAACCTCCCACGTGCCAAGAAGGCAAAAGATAAAGAAAGAGTGAACGATTGTTTCCTATGATGAATTGAGGACCACTGTAGGTCTGGACCAGCAGACCAGGAAGCATGCTCAACCCAAAAGAGATCCACAAAGAAAACCAAATGAGTTAGGTGAAGTTGTCTTGTTTGAGACTGCCTAGTTTGTTCCCATGATAATGGCTTTCTGGAGAAGGATGATTGGATGAAGAATGCTTAAAGGTCAGGAGACTCTGGCCAGGGAGACCCTGGGAGAGTTTTATTAGTCAGCTCAGGTTGCCCTGACAAAATACCATAGCCTGAGTGGCTTAAACAACATAAACTTGTTTTCTTGTGGTTCTGGAGCCTGGAAGTCCAAGATCAAGGTGCAGCATGGTTGGTTTCCAGGGAGGGCCTGTTTCCTGGTTTATAGATAACCACCTTCTCACTGGGACCTCACATGGCAGAGAGGGAGAGAGGGAGCAAGCTCTCACATGTCTGTTCTTACAAGGGCACTAATCTCATCATAGGGGCCCCACCCTCTTGACCTCATCCAACCCTAATTAACTCCCAAAGGCCCTATCTCCCATCACACTGTGAGTTAGAGCATCAAGATATGAATTAGCAGGGTACATATTCAGTCCATGCAGGAGGCATTTATGATCATTCCAGTGGGAGAAGATTTGAGTCCCAAAGATGCATACCACGGTAATCATCAGCACTGCTTAGCAATATTTTCAGCTTTCTAGGCTCATAATGGGATACTATTCCCTGGGCCCTGTGCAGTCGAGTGGGGCCATGTGACTAGTTCTGCTCAGTGAGCTGTGAGCAGAGTGATCTGTGTCACTCCTGTCTGGAGCATCTATGTGGCAGTGCAAGACCCTCCGGAGCTCTGCATAGCATTGTCTTTCTCCAGGAGGCACCAATGTTTCTGCTCAACTCCCTTTTCTCTCCTTTCTCTCCTTCCTCCTCAATCTAGGGAAAAGCCTCACTCTTCTTAAACTCTAATTCTAATGATAAACATTACAGAATCCCTAATCTTTTTAATTTTCCTAAGGACTTAGACTTTGGGACACTAAAGACAGGTACTTGCAGACTTTCTTTTTTTTTTTGTATAGTCCCATCTCCTCCCTTATGCAATGAGCCCAGCCATCTGCTTAGATTGGGACTGAAGGGATCATGGAGAAAAAAAAGGAAGACAAGGAGAAAGTACATCAATGAATATTTCAAAAAATACTATTGACATCTTCAAATTCATAATTCATTCCTTTGTCATCTTTATTCTGCAATAAACCCCCTCCTGTGAATGTTTTATTTTAAACATTGTATGTTCTAGACCTAGAAGTTCCCATTGTTTCTTTCTTATTGTTCTATTTGAGGCTGAAATTTCTTATCTTTTCATTTATTGTGAGCAGAGTTTCCCTTACATCACTAAGTATTGTTAGAATAGCTGCTTTAAAAACCCTTGTCTGCGCAAGGCATGGTGGCTCACACCTCTAATTTCAGCATTTTGGGAGACCAAGGCTGGTGGATCACCTGAGGTCAGGATTTCGAGACAAGCCTAGCTAACGTGGCGAAACCCCATCTCTACTGAAAATGTAAAAATTAGCTAGATGTGGTGGCAGGCACCTGTAATTCCAGCTACTCAGGAGGCTGAGGCAGGAGAATCACTTGAACCCAGGAGGTGGAGGTTGCAGTGAGCCAAGATCACACCACTGCACTCCAGCTGGGCAAAAGAGCGAAACTCCATCTGAAAAAAAAAAAAAAAAAAACTTGTCTGCTAATTCCAAAGTCTGGGTCACCTTGGAGTCAGCTTCCATTCATTGTCTTTTTGCTCAAGAATGGGCCTCGTTTTCCCATTTGTTTGCATTTAGAGTAGACTGTATCCTAGATATTGTGAATATTGCATTGTAGAGACTCTGGATTCTGTGCTATTTCTCTGAAGAGTGTTGATTTTTTAATTTGTTTTTGGAGGCAATTAACTTGGTTGGACTCAAATTGCAAATTCTACCAGTAGGGCAGCAGCTTAGTTCTCAGACCATCTCTTTTAGCTTTATCTGGGCTACTTATGGTTTGCCTGGTGCATAGATACTTCAGAAATCACCCAGAGATTGGGGCAGAATTTACACACAGAGTTAAACCTTGCCATCTCCAGTTCATTCTCCCATGAGAACAGATGTCTGTAACCATGTTCTCTGGCTCTTCAGGCCAGATAGAGTGCAGATCTTCTGTTGGAGTTTTAGCCACCAACACCCATCCATTAGGTAGTTGAGATTTTTTTTTTTTTCAGGCATTATATTTGTTATCTGAGGGAAGGTCCGCCCAATACGCACCTACTTGGCCATTATCAGAAGCAAAATTCCACATTTCTCTTTAAAAGGGTGTTTAGCTCGTAAGAAAACGTATGTCATAGTATGGAACAAGCCTTTACAGACATATGTCTCTCCATTCATAATAGCCTACATCATTGTTTTTCACAGCCCCGTGAAAATTCCCTCTGGGAAATGCAAGAGTCAAAAAACCAGTTTGGAAATGACTGGGTTTGCTAGATAATTTGCCAGTTTAAATCATAGCTTTGCTCCCATTTTACTGACAAGGAATCCTGTGTTCAGAGAAAATATGTGGATTGGCAAAGTCTCAAGGTTACAAAGGAATGGATCTGGAGTTTGCTCTTAGGTGACTGGGATATTTAACAGACGCAGGTACTGTCCACATGGAAGATATCTCCTGGGCCATTATCCTGAACTTTAAAAATCAGATTGTGTCTACCTTCTCTAAACAGTACTACTCAGGTTTTAGCCAGAAATCACACAGCTAGAAGTGACTGGGCAGGTCAAGAACACTGGGGTTGACTGGGAGCAATGGCTGACATCTGGAATCCCAGCACTCTGGGAGGCTGAGGCAGGCAAATCACGAGGTCAGGAGTTCAAGACCAGCCTCGCCAACATGGTGAAACCCCATTTCTACTAAAAATACAAAAATTTGCCAGGCATGGTGGCTCACACCTGTAATCCCAGCTACTCAGGAAGCTAAGGCAGGATAATCTCTTGAACCCAGGAGGAGGAGATTGCAGTGAGCCAAGATCATGCCACTGCACTGCAGCCTGGGCAAAAGAGCAAGACTTCGTCTCGAGGAAAACAAAAAAGAACGCTGGGGTCCTATGATTCATTTCAAGGTCACCCCTCAATGTCACATTTAATGGAGTTCACATGATTCCAAGTTGATGGTCCTGTGTAGAGACCCCAGTCCCAATCTGTCCACTTTAAAATGTCCCCAGTGTGCTTTTGAAAATTACAAATACCAGACTCTTTCTTACTCTGCTGGCAGGGCGATAAATTGCCTTTTTTAAATTTTTTTTGGCAATGCCTTATTAAAATTGTTTGAACCTTTTCACCAAGGAATTTCACTTCTAGGAACACAGCCTAAGGGAACAATCACAGAAGCACACTGAGATTTATGTACAAAGATGAACATTGTAGCATCATTTGTAATGGTGAAAAATTGCAAAGAATTTAAATGTCCAAAAGTAGGAAATGCTTAAATAAAATATGATACAGCCATACCATAGAATATTAATATGCAGCTGCTAAGAATCATGTGCCTGGAGAAATTTAAGGACATAGGGAAATGCTGATGTTGTAATGTTGAGCTAAGTAAAATAATGCAGAACACAGTTCTCTATATAATATGATCCCATTTATAGTTGTGTGCATGTTTGTATATGCCTGTACAGGTATGTATCTATCTTGGTTTATATCAGAAAAAAATATGCAACAAGATGTTAACAGTGATTATGTCTAGGGGTCGATATTATACATAATTTTTAAATTTTCTTGCTTTTCCATATCACTTTCTAAATTGAGTATGTAATGGCCTTAAAAGCCCAAAAAGAAATATTTAACCTGTAAATGTCATCAAGAGAAACCAGAGTTTGAAAGGGCAGACACATGGTAATATAAACCATTATATACTGCAATTTCAATTATCCAGGAGAATGATGACATTTCAAATCAAATTAACAGTCATGTATCAGTTAACCTCTGCTATATAACAATTACAAAATCTCCACTGAAGAAAGAAAAAGCTCATGTGTCTGTAATTGACTGGAGCTGTCTGATCTAGGCTGAGCTCTCACTGGTGTATCTCTGGCTAGGCTGGGACTAGGGTGGGTTGGGCTGGGTGGTGTAGTGTCTTGTTCCACTTGCTTCCCATCCTCTCCCAGGACCAGGGGGCAGGTGGCCATCCAAGTTCTTCTCATGGTGATGAAAGAGGCACAAGACAGCAAGCCCCATCATGCAACTGCTTTTCAAGCTTTTGGTGGTATCAAACCTGCTGCTGTCCCATAGGCTAACGTGAATCACATGATCAAACCCAAAATTAAGGGGCAGTCCTGCCTCCAATGGCAGAAACTGCAAGGGGATAAGTCAAAGATCATGGTTACAGAGAAGAATGAAAAACTGAGCCATTCACTCAATTTGCCAGTGGTCACTATCCTAGGGGAAAGATGCTTGCATATATTGTGAGTTGGAAATCATGACTTCATAGGCCTCTTATTCAGTTAGAGACAGATTCCTCCAACTCCATCTTCAAAACCACCCACCCAAGACTTTTTTTTTTTTTTTTGAGACGGAGTCTCACTGTGTTGCCCAGGCTAGAGTGCAATGGCGCGATCTTGGCTCACTGCAACCTCCGCCTCCCAGGTTCCAGCAATTCTCCCTGCCTCAGCCTCCCAAGTAGCTGGCATTTTAGGCACCTGCCACTACACCTGGCTAATTTTTGTAATTTTTAGTAGAGACAGAGTTTCGCCATGTTGGCCAGGCTGGTCTTGAACTCTTGACCTCAGGTGATCTGCCCACCTCAGTCTACCAAAGTGTTGGGTTCACAGATGTGAGCCATTACGCCTGGTCCAGCCAAGACTTTTTGTTCCATGGATATCAAGCATGCCAACTTTCCCACTGACTGGTCATTTGAGTTGTTTATTGTTTGGTTTGTTGGTTGGTTGGTTTTGTCTTTTTCATATCATTCAAACCATTAATTATCTCTGAGATGCCTGCTAATTTGTTCTGTTTCATGTTTCACTGTAGCAGAGTCTCAAAGACACAAAGAAAAATAACAGCGTTCTGGAAGGCAAGTGATTTCCCCAAGGAGCATATAGTTCAATGCCACAGCGTGCAGCCACACTGACAGGGCACTGCAAGACTCCAGGGCTGTGCTGTCCAAATGCTAGCCACTAGGCACAGGCAGCTATTTGTATTTAAATGTTAATTAGTTAAAAATAAATAAAATTTTAAAATTCTGTTCCTCAGTCACACTAGCTACATTTCAAGTACTTAATTCCCACGTGTAGCCAGTGGTTGTTGTAATGAACAGCATAAACAGAACAGGTCTGCCTTTGCAAAAAGTGCTAGTGGACAGCATGGCTCCAGAGAGCGCTACTGACCCAGACTGGATGGTGCTCCCTGGAGCTGTACAATCCAGCAATCCTGACACAACGAGCCAGATCACTCATGCCCAGGTCTCCTGGAGCTCACTACAATTCCGTCTGTGCTTTTGGTCAGCGATTCTAAGGGCATTTGCTTTTTTCATTCTTTCAACTTAATAAACGCATACCTGCTATTCTTCTACTTTAACCAGGTCCTGCAAACACAATCCATCCTGGATATTTTTTGCAAAGTAATGGGTTTCTTTGATGTTCTAGTTCCTATGTGTGGCAGCCTTTGTGATCTGGTCCTGAAGCACCTCTTGGTTCTCATCTCCCAATTCTCCTTGCCTCACACTCTTGGCTGCAGTCATTTGTGGTTCACCATATGCATATTGTGTTGTTCTATGGCTCTGGACTTTGAGAGATTTGTTTTTTTAATTGATGAGGTATTGCTCTGTCACCCAGGCTGGAGTGCAGTGGCATGAACACAGCTCACTGCAGGCTCGAAGCCTTGGGCTCAAGTGATCCTCCCACCTCAGCCTTCCTAGTAGCTGGAATTATGGGCGTGCACCACCACACCCAGCCAACTTTGGGACCTTTGGATATCTGGTCCCTGAAGCCAGAATGCTACTGTCCCATCTGTCACCTGCACTTTTAAAGCTGATTTCCCAGCCTGCCCTCTGAAAGATGCTTTCCCTGACGACACTGACGCAGATGCTTCTCCTCCACTCTCGGGCCCCACAGTTCCCCTGGCTTACTTTTATCCTCACCTCTTTGCTACCATCCTCTGGCTTCCCTTCCAGGCTGTGGGCTCCCAAAGAGCAGAACATCTTGTCTAATTCAGATCATTAAAGTGGCCCTGGAGCCAGACCCACCTGCGTGTGAACGTCTTTTCCTCCACTTGTTGGCTGTGTACTCATAGACAAAGTGCTTTAACTTTTCTGTACCTCATTTTTCTCATTTGTAAAATGGGGATAATATTATGTGGGCGTTCTGGCCAGGTGCAGTGGCTCACACCTGTAATCCCAGCACTTTGGGAGGCCGAGGAGGGAGGATCGCTTAAGGCCAGGAGTTTGAGACCAGCCTGGGCAACATAGTGAGACCCTGTCTCTGCAAAATATTTTAAAATTGCCAGGCATGGTGGTGTACACTTTCAGTCCCAGCTACTCAGCAGGCTGATGTGGGAGGATTGCTGGTGCCCAGGAGTTTAAGGTTGCAGTGAATTGTGCTCACATCACTGCACTCTAGCCTAGGTGACAGAGTGAGACCCTATCTCTAAAAAGAAAAAGAAAATCGGGATATTTTGTGAATATATTAATAAGGATTCTCCAGAGAAACAGAACCATAGGTTAAATGTTAAAAAGGGGGCCAGGCGAGGTGGCTCATGCCTGTAATCCCAGCACTTTGGAAGCCCGAGGTGGGGGGATCACTTGAGGTCAGGAGTTTGAGACCAGCCTGGTTAACATGATGAAACCCCATCTCTACTAAAAATACAAAAATTAGCCTGGTATGGTGGTGGGCACCTGTAGTCCCAGCTACTCCAGAGGCTGAGGCAGGACAATCACTTGAATCCAGGAGACGGAGGTTGCAGTGAGCTGAGATTGCACCACTGCACTCCAGCCTGGGCGGCAGAGCGAGACTCCATTTCAAAAAGAAAAAAGAAAAAAAGGAGATGCACAAGAAGAAATTGGCTCGAGTGATTCAGAGGCTGATAAGTCCCACTCCTGGCCATCCGCAGGCTGGAGGCTCAGGAAAGTCGGTGCTGTAATTCAGTCCAAACTGGACGACCTGAGAACCAGAGGAGCTGAGTGAATGCCAGTCGGAGGCAGGAGAAGATGGGAATGAGAAGGGGCAAATCCCTCCTCCCTCCACCTTTGGTTCTATTTGAGCTCTCAACAGATCGGATGCTGCCCACTCACACTGGGGAAGGCGGATCTTCTTCACTCAGGCTACTGATTCAAATGCTAATCTCTTCCGGAAACACTCGCAGTCAGAAATAATGTTCTACCACATATCTGGACACTCCTGATCCAGTCAAGTCGACATGTAAAACTATCACAGAGGCTGAACTGAGATGACACGGCTAGGAAACTTAGAACAGAGCCTGGCACCCTTTAAAGGCCTGCTGAGTGTTAGTTGTTGATCATATTGATCTTTTTTCTTTTTTTTTTTTGAGACGGAGTCTTGCTCTGTCACCCTGGCTGGAGTGCAATGGCATTGTCTTGGCTCACTGCAACCTCTGCCTTCCAGGTTCAAGCAATTCTCCTGCCTCAGCCTCCCAAGCTTGGACTACAGGCATGCACCACCTTGCCTGGATAAGTTTTGTATTTTTAGTAGAGATGGGGTTTTGCCATGTTGGCCAGGCTGGTCTCAAACTCCTGACCTCAGGTGATCCACCTGCCTCGGCCTCCCAATGTGCTGGGATTACAGGCGTGAGCCACCGCACCCGGCCTCTGTTGATCTTTATATTGCGAGATCTGGCACACAAGAGGTGCTCAGTTATTGCTGTCTGGATTAGTAAAATGATAGGAAACTCAAACTAGTTTTTAAAAAGACCCCCATGATTTGTCATGGTGCCACAGAAGACCCAGGCACTTCTAAGTGGTCACCACTAAAGGAACTGGAAACAAAACTGCTTATTATCACCAAGGAGGAAGTATAGGTCTGTGTCTGGGATAGTTTTCCCTTCAGACAATCCTAGCCAGGCAACAACTCCATATTCGCTTAAGAGGTTGCCCTCCTAGCTTCGAGCATGGTTAAAGACTTCCGCAAAGTACTTCCATTATCAGACCAGCTTTGAGACAGCTTAAGGTCCTGTCAGAATTATAATCATAAAATGCCTAACATGGATTGGGCACTTACTATGTGTCATTGATTCTCAAAGGGAGGCAATCCCCCCACACATACACCCTGTGGACGTTTATCACATTTTTGTGTATCACACTGGGGGGAAGGGAGTGGGCTCCTACTGTCATCTAGCAGCCAGAGGCCAAGATTGCTACTAAACATCCCACACTGCCCAGGACAGCCCCCACAATAAGGCATTATCTCACTCAAAATGTCAATGTCAAGGCTGAGAAACCCTGTTGCATTCCAAGGCATTGAGGACTGTGTTATCTCATTTAATCTCCATACTGATGTTATGAGTGAGGCACTATTATTAACACCATCGCCCCATTTTCCGAAAGAGGACACTAAAGCTCAGGTATGCAAACTGCCCAAGGTCATATAGCAAGAAAGTACCAGAAAGGCCAGGAGCGGTGTCTTATGCCTGTAATCACAGCATTTTGAGAGGCTAAGGAGAGAAGCATGTTTGAGGTCAGGAGTTTGAGTCCAGCCTGAGCGACATGGTGAAACCCTGTTTTTACAAAAACTACAAAATTTACTGAGTGTGGTGGTATATGCCAGTAGTCCAGCTACCCAGTGGGCTGAGGTTGGAGGATCGCTTGAGCCAGGGAGATGGAGGCTCCAGTGAGCCATGATGACTTAGGATAACAGAGCGACACCCTGTCTCCAAAAAAAAAAAAAAAGAAAGAAAGAAAGAAAACAAAGAAAAGTGTGGCAGAGACTTGATTCAAACACAGGTGGCATGCTCTCAGGGGCTACCATCTATTGGGACCAACACAGCCACATGGTGTCGCAGTGAGAACCCTGCTTCTGTCATCAACTAGACCTGGGGTTGGAACCCTCGCTTGGTTGCTCAGTGGCCACGTATGTTAGTCTGTTCTTATGCTGCTAATAAAGACATACCGAGACTGGGTAATCGATAAAGGAAAGAGGTTTTGATGGACTCACACTTCCACATGGCTGGGGAGGCCTCACAATCATGGTGGAAGATGAAGGAAGAACAGAGGGACTTCTTCCATGGCAGCGGGCCAGAGAGTGTGTGCTGGGGAACTCCCATTTATAAAACTATCAGTTTTATAAACCTCTCATGAGACTTATTCACTACCATGAGAACAGTATGGGGGAAAACCCCCACGATTCAATTATCTCCACCTGGCCTCGCCCTTGACACGTGGGGATTATTACAATTCCGGTGAGATTTGGGTGGGGACCCAGCCGAACCATATCACATGTGATCTTGGGCACAGTGTCCTGAAGCTCTCTAAGCTTCCATCTCCCTATCTGTAAAACGGGGGAATGACGTCCACTTCGTAGGGTCGTCACAGGTAAAATCTGACAATGAACACGAAGCCCCCAACAGATTATCTAACACTCACTAAATGGTAGCTGCTGTTGTTATTGTTGTCATCATCCACATCACTATTATAATTCCCATTGCCTTGGTGCTGGAGGCCCAGATTCCCTCCCACCTGATCCTAAGGAAACAAGAACTCAGTTTGGTAGCTGGTCCCAGGGCGCCAGCTGGCACTCAGAAACCAGTGAGATGCTGCCTTCCCAATGCCAGATTTCTCTCTTACAGAAGGGAGCCGGTGCTTTGGGAAACTGCAGCAGTTCCCAGGGGAAGACATGTGTTGCTCAGGGCCTCACTGCTAGGAGCCAGAGGCGCGAACATGACCTGGAGCAGGCGGCTGGGCCACACAGGCTGTTTCCCCTCTCCCCAGGGAGCCATTCTCCCTGTTTCCTCCATTGAGAAGTACAGGGTCCTTCACTGCAGAAACCAGTCATCCACTGGACCCGCCCCGGATTCATGCTGCCCTCAGAGACTCTTACCCAACACGGGAGGAAAGCCAAAGGAAGAACAGAATTCTTTAAAGAGAAAAATGATTTCTCTCTCCTAACTGTCTAGGACTGCCTATCTTTTGGAAGGTGCTAAGAGAATGCAATGCCAAAGTGGAGAGAACATGCTAGAAAAGTTTCCAAAACATGGGAGCTGTTGCTGCTGAGGGCAGGGCTTTCATGAGGCCTCTCAGACCCCCAAGACCAGCATCAATCTCTTCATGTTTCTACTAATAACAGTAATAATAATAAGACCCACCACTTAGAGCCCACTGTGTGTCACACACTGTAACAATTGCATTCCATGCGTCCTCTCCCATCCCGGTCATCAGTGTGCCCATTCAGAGGCCTGCATGTCAACATATAAAATATGTTTCATAGTGGACAAATAGGAATACATAAGCACCGGTCACCACCATCATCCGTTATTACTACAACTATCACTATGACTGCCATCCTGCAAGAGAAGTGTTTATCTTCAGAGAACAGTAGGGTAAACTGAGGCTCCGAGAGGGGGATTTGCCCAAGATCGCCAAAAAGGTGGAATAGTCCAGTGGCTAAACCAACAGGCTTCGGCGTCAGTGGCCACTGTTCAAATTTTGATGTGGCTGTTTAGTAACCACATGCCCACTTGGGGAAGTTCCTTCCCCTTCTGAGCTTTCAGTTTTTTCTCCTGCAAAATGAAGAAGTAGATTCAAATACAAGTTAGGTCAGGCTCAGTGGCTGACACCTGTAATCCCAGCACTTTGGGAGGCTGAGGCGGGAGGTTCACTCAAGCCCAAAAGTTCGAGACCAGCCTGGGCAATACAACGAGGTCTCGTCTCTACAAAAAATACAAAAATTAGCCAAGCGTGGTGGTGCATGCCTGTAGTCCCAGCCACCTGGGAGGCTGAGGTGAGAGGATCACCTGAGCCTGGGAAGTCAAGGCTGTAGTGAGCCATATTCACACCCTGTGACAGAATGAGGCCCAAACTAAAAATAATAATAATAAAAATTTTAAAAAACAGGTTAAAGTAATGATTCGACCTGATTGTTTTTGTTTTTTCATTAAAAACTCAGCTCTAGAGTTCAGGAAGTAGAGGTTAGATGTTCTGTGTTTTCTGAAGATAGAATCCTCCCTGCCCTTAAGAAAAGAGGAAAGAACTGGCCGGGCGTGGTGACTCCCGCCTGTAATCCCCGCACTTTGGGAGGCGGGAGTTTGAGACCAGCCTGACCAACATGGAGAAACCCCATCTCCACTAAAAATACCAAAAATTAGCCGGGCATGGTGGTGCATGCCTGTAATCCCAGCTATTCGGGAGGTGAGGTAGGAGAATGGCTTGAACCCGGGAGGCAGAGATTGTGGTGAGCAGAGATTGCACCATTGCACTCCAGCCTGGGCAACAAGAGCGAAACTTCATTTCAAGAAAAAAGAAAAGAGGAAAGAACTTTCTATTGCTAATAATACATTAGCTCTGTTGTTAATGGTCAGTGAGGATCCTCTTGATCTGCCACAAAGGCTGCTACGAGAGACAAGACATTAGCAAGACTGGGGTATAGAGGGAGAAAAAGGCTAGGGTGGAAAGGACAGACTGGAGAGGAGACGGAGGAAATTCAACACCAGACGCCTTGAGCCAAGCGTAGATCTCAAATGAGACCAATGCCCAGGAAATGCCAGGTGAGAGGTGGAGAGAGTGCAGACAGGAACAACTGGCATGCCCCGGGTCTCTGCTATATGAAAGGGTCTCCTGGTGACAACCACTCCTTCTCAATTGAGGGAAGAAGAGGCTCTGCCCCATGGTCAAGGTCTTCATTGCCACCATTGTACAGATGCTCCAAGGGCACGTAACCTCCCTCAACAACAACAACACGCCACCACCCCAGACAACCATAAGACCCAAGGCAACCTCTGGATGCCAAGTAGGGCAGTGAGGAAGACGCCCACCCCTATATAGGGGGGAAAGGGGAGCCTACACAGGCATTCTGAGCTAGGACAGTGAGAGGAGCAGATGCTACTATTCTATTAGCTATTGTTGTTGTCAGTATCTCTCTTATTTTATTTATTTTATTTTTTGAGACAAGGTCTCACTCTGTCACCCAGGCTGAAATGCAGTGGCACGATCATGGGTCACTCCCACCTCAGCCTCCCATGTAGCTGGGACCACAGGTGTGTGCCACCGCACCTGGCTAATTTTGTTTCTGTTTTGTAGAGACAGGGTCTCAGTATGTTGCCCAGGCTGGTCTCAAACTCTTGAGCTCAAGCAAGCCTCCTGCCTCAGCCTCCCAAAGTGCTGGGATTACAGGCATGAGCCACCATGCCCAGCCATCATTATCATTTTCATCATCATCTCAGGCTGGGCTGCAGACTAGTGAGGGATCCTCTGAACTCTGCTCCCAAGTCCCTCCAAAGCTGCTGCCCCTCCAGCAATGACCACTTTTCCCTGACCAGCCAGGCACCTGGAAGGAAAGCCATTGTTGCTGTTTACCACCCCAGCAACCATGCGGCTGGCTGGCAAAGACTCCGCTGACCGGCAGGAAATGAGGGGTGCAGGCAGTAGCCGGGTCCCTGCTTGTTCTGACTCTGAGGCAAGGGGGTGGTGCTGGGGGAGGACAAGGCTTTTATACACAAAGCAGATGCGCCATAAACTCATACTCCCTGGGCACAGACACTCCGGGGGAAACGCTGCCGATTTTACCCACTCATTCCTCTGAAAATAACTGCACACACTATCTGCCAAGTTTCCGGAACAGAACAAGTGCTGGGGAATAGGGAACTGATGGAGAGAAGGAGTTTAGGATAGTAGGAAGGAAACCACATTGCTCTGCCCGAGAACAGGTCTCTGAAAGGGAAAAAAGTATCTGCCATGGACTTTATCTTGTCCAGTGTTTTTAATAATAGCAATGCTAATTACTATCATTTTTAAAGCGGCTACTCTGTCCTGGCTCTGTGCTTTATATATATAAAATTCCATTCAATTCTTCTGGTACTATTAGTGTCTCCATTTTTATGGGTGAGTAAAGTGAGGCTCAAATAGGTTCAGTAACTTCCCCCAAGGTCGCACAAGATAAAACAGCAGAATCATGATTAAAAGCCAGGCCCCTCTGACATCTGAACTCTTCCACTATACTCAGCTTCCTGCCAAACAATTGTTCACCTGTACCTCTCAATAATAGATGGATCAGGTCAGGTGCATTGGCTCACACGTGTAATCCCAGCAATCTGGGAGGCCGAGGTGAGCAGATCACCTGAGGTCGGGAGTTCGAGACCAACCTGGCCAACATGGTGAAAACCCATCTCTACTAAAAATATAAAAATTAGCTGGGTGTGGTGGCACATACCTATAGTCCCAGCTACTCAGGAGGCTGAGGCAGGAGGATCACTTGAACCCAGGAGGTGGAGGTTCCAGTGAGCCGAGATCACACCATTGCACTCCAGCCTGAGCAACAAGAGTGAAACACCATCCCAAAAAATAAAAAAATTTTAAAAAATGATAATAGATGGATGGATAGATGGATAATAGATGGATGGATGGAGATGGAGAAAGAGAGAGAGAGGATGAGGTGAAAATATCTATGAAGAATATAAAACATATCTCTACCATTCACTTTTGTAGATGAGGCAGCTGAAGTTCCCAGACATTAAATAAAAATTGCTCTAAGTCACTCAGTTATTTGGAATAGGAATTATCAGTCTCTCTCCCTTTTTTTTTTTTTTTTTTTTTTTTTTTTGAGACAGGACACCACAGCTGCCTAACACCTTAATTTTAACCCTGTTCAGACTCACTTTGGAGTTCCAACCTCCAGAACTGTGGGGCAATGAACTCCTGCTGTTTTAAACCACTAAGTTTGTGCTAATTTGTCACAGCAACAAAAGGAAAATAACACAATGGGCTTCTTAGCCTAAGATAAGATAAGATAAAACTGTACTTCACAAAATAGCAAATAAAAAGATATTTTGGGTCTGTGTTACATTCATGCAAGAGAAGATGTAGGCCAGCCACGGTGGCTCACGCCCGTAATCCCAGCACTTTGGGAGGCCGAGGCGAGTGGATCACCTGAGGTCAGGGGTTTGAGACCAGCCTGGCCAATATGGTAAAACCCTGTCTCTACTAAAAATACCAAAAAATTTGCTGTGCGTGGTGGTGGGTGCCTGTGGTTTCAGCTCCTCAGGAGGCTGAGGTAAGAGAATCACTTGAACCCGGGAGGTGGAGGTTGCAGTGAGCCAAGATTGCGCCACTGCACTCCAGCCTGGGTGACAGAGCGAGACTCTGTCTCAAAAAAAAAAAAAAGAGGAGATGTGAAGAAGGAAGCAGTGTGAAAGAAGAGACAGAGAAACAGATATAAATACAAATAGGAATAACAGAAGACAACAGATAGCTACTGTTATGAGCACTGAATTGTATATGCTGCCCCACCTCCATTAAAAAGATATATGGGATGTGGTGGCTCATGACTATAATCCCAGAATTTAGGGAGGCCAAGGCAGGAGGATCATTGGAGGCCAGGAGTTCAAGAACAGCCTGGGCAACAGAGCAAGACCCTCCACCTCAGCCTCCTGAGAAGTTAGAACTATAGGCACGCATCTCCATGCCTGGCTAATTATTTTTAATTTAATTTAATTTTTTTATAAAAGATATATGGAAGTCCTAACCCCCAATACCTCTGAATGTGACCTTATTTGGAAACTACAGTCATTGCAAATATAATTAGTTAATATGAGGTCTTAGTGGCATACGTTGCATCCCTAATCTGATATGACTGGTGTTATTATAAGGGGCAGCCACTTGAAGGAGGAGACACATGGGGAGGATGTCCTGAGGCAGAGACTGGAGTTCTGCAGCTGCAAGCCAAAGAACACCAAAGATTGCTGCAGAAACCACGGGAAGCTAGAAAGAGGCAAGGGAGGATTCAGAGGGGGTGTGGCCCTGCGAACACCTTGATCTTCTGGCCTCCAGAACTGTAAGACCATACATTTCTGTTGTTTTAAGCCACCAAGCTCATCACACCTTGTTACCTTAGCCCTAGGAAACCAATACACCTGCTTTCACAAAATTCCAGCTACTGCACTTTTGGGGATACTGCTGCTAATCATGTTGCATTTTTGCAGCTCTAGGCATGTATTTTCAGCCCCTTACCCCCAAATCAAAGTTTACCGTATTTTCCTGTTTCTGAAATTTCCTACCTCAGGTATACACATTTCATATAATCTGACTTCCTTTCTTTTTTTTTTTTTAAAGAAACAGGGTCTCACCCTGTTATCCAGGCTGCAGTGCAGAAGTGTGATTATTCCCATGTCAGGCTCCCGAGAAGCTGGGACCACAGGTGCATACCACCATACCCAGCTAATTTTAAAACTTTTGGTAGAGACAGGGTCTCACTTTATCACCCAGTCTGATTTCAAATTCCTGGGCTCAAGCAATCCTCCTGCCTCAGCTTCCCAAAGGGCTGGGATTACCAGCATGAGCCACCATGACAAGCTCCTACCTTTATCATAACCGCCAAAGGCCACGTTTAAATTATTGGTGCATCTTATCATCAAGAGCATTTTTTTTTTTTTTTGAGACAGAGTCTCCCTCTGTCACCCAGGCTGGAGCGCAGTGGCGTGATCTCAGCTTACTGCAACTTCCACCTCCCAGATTCAAGCAATTCTTCTGCCTCAGCCACCCAAGTAACTGGGATCACAGGCATGCACAACCATGCCCAGCCAATTTTTGTATTTTCTAGTAGAGACAGGATTTCACCATGTTGACCAGGTTGGTCTCAAACTCCTGGCCTCAAGCAATCCTCCCACTCCAGTCTCCCAAGTAGGTGGGATTATAGACGCATGCCACCATGCTTGGCTATTTTTCAAATTTTTCGTAGAGATGGAGGCCTCGCTATGTTGCCCAGGCTGGTTCAAAGTCCTGGCCTCAAGTGGTTCTCCTGCCTAAACCTCCTAAAGTACTGGAATTTCAGGCATGAGCCAATGTGCCCAATATGTTTAATTTTTTTTTTTTTTTTTAAGTGTGTGGCAGGGAAGAGGTAGAAAGATAAAATAGAGATGAATGGGTGGATGGAAGGATGTATAGATAGATAGGTAGATGACAGATAGATATTTGATTGATTGATAGAAAGAAACACAGGTAGCTCCAATGCCATCAGTCACCAACTTACAAGGACAGAGAAACTTCCAGCTCAAGCCATCTCACACTTTACTTTGAGGACCAAGCACATCCCCAACAGAGTAACACAATTTTTTTTTTTTTTTTTTTTTTTTTGAGATGGAGTTTCACTGTGTCACCCGGGCTGGAGTGCAGTGGCTCAATCTTGGCTCACTGTGACCTCTGCCTCCTGGGTTCAAGAAATTCTCCTGCCTCAGCCTCCCAAGTACCTGGGATTATAGGCACGTGCCACCACACCCAGCTAATTTTTGTATTTTTAGTAGAGATGGGATTTCACCATGTTGGCCAGGCTGGTCTCAAACTCCTGACCTCAGGTGACCCTCCCACCTCAACCTCCCAAAGTGCTGGGATTACAGGCCTGAGCCACCACACCCAGCTGAGTTACACAATCTTGCAGGAGAAAAATGTGATCACATACTAGGCATAAGAGCTGCTGGCGAGTGGCTCTGTGGTTAAGCCACTCTGTGGTCTTATTTCCATTTGTCTCTGTTACATGTCTAAAGAAAGTAAGGTCGACCGGGTGCGGTGGCTCACGCCTGTAATCCCAGCACTTTGGGAGGCCGAGGCAGGTGGATCACCTGAGGTCAGGAGTTTGAGACCAGCTGGCCAACATGGTAAAACCCTGTCTTTACTAAAAATACAAAAATTAGCTGGTGTGGTAGCACCCACCAGTAATCCCAGCAACTCGAGAGGCTGAGATGGGAGAATCAATTGAGCCCGGGAGGTGGAGGCTGTAGTGAGCCAAGATCACGCCATTGCACTCCAGCTTGGGTGACAGAGGGAGACTCCAACTCAAAAAAAGAAAGTAGGGTCAAGGAGATGCCCAGAAAAGAGTGGGAATGGAGACACACTCCCTGAAGACTTCCAATGAGGAAGAAGGGGAGACGGGGATTATACACACCCTGCTCTTCTGCATAGCACTTGTTCCAACTATAATTCAGTAACAATTGGTATCATCATCTAAGGACTATTTCCCCCCATGGAACATAAATTCCATGCCAGCTGCCCCCTGCGTGTCCTGCCCACCGCAGCATCTCCAACAATGAGCTGGGGTGCTCATTACTTGTTTGTTGAATGAATAAACGACTGTAAGTAATAACTGCACTATCTGAACCAGGATCCCAACAAATGAGGCTGTGACATATGAGATGCCCAGAGGACTGCTGAAATCAAAGCTGCCTTTAAATATCTGGGCTACATCATCACCTTCCGAGGGGTCAGCTTTTCTTCTGTCGGCTTACCTTCATCATCTCGTGCCTCAGTGCTAAGGGGTCCGCTTTGTCTCTCTCGTTCCCAACCATCTCCAACCCCCGAAGGAATGTGGAAAATGGTGCTTGAGAAAGCAAGTCAGGGTGCCCCGGGCCATGTGGAATCAGGGTCTGAAAGAACAACCGAGCCGCTCAGACAAATGTGTGGACCTGTTTGGCATCTTTATTTGTCTTCTAAGTACCAGTTACTCTTCCTGGGCCCAAATAGTGGCAGGTTTCCTTCCCCAAGAGGATAGATTGCAGAAGCCAGAAGAGAGAGATGGGTAGGGGGAAGCTGAGGAGGGCAGGAGGGGAAGCTGCACAGCACCTTTGCTGCAGACTAGGCGAGGGGGAGCATTGGAGAGCTGCTACCTCCAGGGCAGCTGCAGCCTCCTGCAAGGTTATCTGTGGCGGGCACAGGCTCAAAAGCAACGGGGCAATAAAAGTGAGTCATTGTTACCCAGCATGAGCCAACTCAGCCACTCGGGGCTCGGTGAAGCGTGTCCCCAGATGCAAAGTTACTCAAATTCTGGAATGAGTTTTGCCTGAATAAAGGACATAAAAATGTCCATGTCCATAAAGACCGACTGCTGTGCAGTGCCAGCATGGCTGATGGAGCCAGGGTGATCAGCTGACAAACACCACCTGAAACGAGCTTCGGGCTGGAGACAGACAGTGCTATACCCTCTAGAGACATCTGTCCTCAGGCTCCTAACCCAGCTCTGTGGCTGCCTGGCTGTGTGCCCTTGGGCAGGGACATCACCTCTCTGATCTTCACTCCTCTAAATGATCTCTAAGGGCCCTCATACACGGAAATTCCATGTAACAGCAACAAAGAGCCTGTGTGTTACTCTTCCCAGGGTTGGTGTTTGCATTTTAACAAAAAGTGTCTGCACTCTCCAGCAGCCTACTGATGAAGTATACAGGTTCCTGAATCCAATCGTTCAGGTTCAAATCCTGGCCCTGTCATGTATTAGCTCTGTGATTTCAGGCAGGTTGCTTAACCTCTCTGAGCCTGTTTCTTCGTGCCAAGGATAACATAACCAACAGAAAGGCAGGGAGTCTTATTCCAAATCCCCAGGTATCCACATTTTGATTTGGTTCCCCAGTGATTCCAGGCATCTTTTGGCTAAGGTTTCTGGAACCTTCTGTTGGAGCAGAAATTGGAGCATCATACTGGCTACCGCCACTTGCCACATGGATAACAGTTTGCAGAGGCCCCCAGCCATCATGCTCTCTCATTACACTGCATTTTCTCCCTTGTAACATCTATTATGATCCAGAATTACCTAGTCAATTTACTTACTCATTTATTATCCATATCTCTCCCCTGGATTTAAGCTCCATGAAATCACAGACTTCATCTAGCTCATGACTATTGATTCCCAGCAACTAGCATAGCATCAGGCACACAGCAGATGCTCAAAACACCTGTTGCTGAATGAACAAATGAACGGATGAATGAATGAATTGCCCTTACCTAGATGCTTCTCACCTTAGCCTTCCCAAAATTTCTCCGTATCCCTGCTTTGCAAAAAAGGAAACTGAACCCTATGGGGTGGAAATGACCCAAAGTCACAGGGCAGTGACGGGTACACAGGTCTGCCTGGCTCAAAACTCCACTTGTCACCCCTTCCCAGGAAGCTGTAGACAGAAGCACCAAAAAGGGGTTAAGGGCAGGAGCTTTGGGTCTGTCCAGCCCAAGTTCCATTCTAGTACTCCTTGATCAAGTCACTTAACCTGAGGCTCAGTTTCCTCATCCATAACATGACGATAATACCACTAACATGTTCTTCATCAGAGTGAGAGTCTCGGGACAATTAAGCCTACTTTGCACAGTGCTGGGCACAGAGCAGGCCCTCAATAAATGGGCCCTGTTATTCATTACTACTTATACTGCAAGCTTTTCATTTTTAAAAATTATTTTTAGTAGAGACAGGGTCTCACAATGTTACCCAGGCTGGCCTCGAACTCCAGAGCTCAAGCGATCCTCCCGCTTGTGCCTTCCAAAGCACTGGGATCACAGGCGTGCGCCACCATGCCAGGCGTACCAGGTCCTTTCCAAAAACCACACGGGGCTGGCCTCTTTGCCCAGCTCACCATTTTCTCTCCCATTTCACTTCCTCCTTCTCTCTGCCACCTCCAAAGAGAAGCATCCCAGCCCCCAAGTGAACCCCTTGCGCTCTGCTCCACTCCCCCTAGGCGGAGCCCACGCGTGGGGTCTTGTGTGCGTGGGGTCTTGTGTGCGTGGTCCCACGGCAGCTCACAGCCCTCTGCTCTCCATTTCAGACTGTGCACCCTGGCTGTCCGCACTCCCCGGGCCTCAGTCCTCCCCAGATGCCCCCTCCACCCACCTGCATGCCTGTGGCACGAGTGGGCACACGTGTTCCCGTCGCATGTGGAGCCCGCACCTGTGGGAGGAGAGCCAGCCCGGGCTGCCGCGGCGGCTGAATCAGGACAGCAAATCTCGCCACCCCCTCACTCCTTAATCCATTGCAATCTGGCTTCCTCCCTACGCTGCCCAAACCTGCCCAAGCCGGGGTCGCTGACGATTCCCACGCACCAAGTCCAGCATCTTTTCTACAGTCTGGTCCGTGTGTGTCACTTGGGAACGTTTGATTTTGATGACCACCACCACCCCAGCAGCACTCCCTCCGCTAACTCCCTCCTCCTCGAACCCTGCCTGCTCCCCTCTGTGCCTTCCTCGCTCCATTGTGTGCCCTTCCTGTTCAGATTCTCTCACTCCCACACTCTTCCGCCCAATGAGCATTTATGGAGCTCCTGCCCTGTGACATGAAGAGGAGCAGGAGGACCCTGAAGGAGATGGTGAGCTTCTACAGTGGGGGCTCTGACTGCAGCATCACTGGCCTGCGATCGGTTCCCAGCTCCTGGCCAGGCTCAGTGGCTCAGCCTGTAATCCCAACACTTTGGGAAGTTGAGGCAGGATTGCTTGAGCCCAGCAGTTAAATACCAACCTTTACATTTTTTATCTTTAAATTTCATTAAATTAAATTTCATTTAAATACAAAAAACTCCTGGGCTTAAGCAATCCAAGAGGCCAATTGGCCCTGCTCATTTCATTTAAATTTTTCATGGAGATGGGTCTTGCTGCGAGACCCTAACCCTAACCTAACCCTAACCCTAACCCTAACTCTTGCTGCAAGACCCCATCTCTACAAAAACTTTAAACGAAATTAGCCGGGCATGGTGACAGCTGTGGTCCAAACTACTTGGGAGGCTGAGGCAGGAGGATCACTTGAGCCCAGGAGTTTGATACGAGCCTGGGAACATAGCGAGACCCCTGTCTCTATGAAAAACTGCAAATGAAATTAGCATGGCGTGGTGGCCTCACCTGTAGTCCTGGCTTCTCAGGGGGCTGAGGTGGAAGGATGGTTTGAGCCTGGGAATTCAAGGCTGCAGTGAGCTATGATCTCACCACTGCATTTCAGCCTGGCTGACAGAGTGAGATCCTGTCTCTAAAAATGAAAGTTGTTTTTTTTTTTTTTTTTTTAAATCCTGGTTCTGCCGCCTTGCTAGCTGTGTGTCTTTGGGCAGACAGCTTACCCTCACTGGGTGGCAGTTACCCCTTGTGAAACGAGGATCACTGTGGGATTTGCATGAATGCTTGTGAAGTGTTTAGCACTGTGACTTGCATGACTGCCTCACCCTACTACTCTGTTTTCTGCACAGTAGCCAGAATGATCTTGAAACATAAATCAGACCTTGTCAACTGCTCGCCTAAAACCTCTCTTAAGGTTTCTCATTGCCCTTAGCATAAAATCGAGGCTCTACATGATGTTTACAAGACCCTGGCGACACTCTGACCTCATGTTGGGTTACGCTTCCCTTGGTTCAGAAATCCCAGCCACCCTGGCTTTCTTTAATATTAAATTTCATTTTAAATCATTAAAATATAAAGAATAAATTATTTAATGTACTAAATTAAATAATTTCATTTAAAATTTAATATTGAATACCTAAATTAAATAATTTCATTTAAAATTTAATATAGAATACATCAAGCTCATTTCTACACTAGGACTACTACGGTGCTACCCCCTCCACTTGGAATGCGGAGACCTGCCTTCTCTCCATCAACTACGTGCCCCCCGGGTTTTCTTTCCTTCCCATCCTTCAGGTCTCAGCTTCTATGCCACCTCCTCAGGCCTTCCCTGACCACAGGGAGCAGATACTGTCGATGTCCCACTCAGATCCTTGTCACCAGGCCAGTGGACCCACCCCCAACTGCTGCAGGTATCAGCTGCTTAGGGCTCATACCTGAAACCTTCTCTAAAGGATTATCTACCTGGCTTCCCTGACTCTCCTTTCACTAAGGGCAGCCCCTCAATAAACCACCGGCACAAGAGTTGCCATCTCAGACTGCCTCTAGGGAACTGAACTTAAGATATATATTTTTTTCTTTATCTTGGTTTCTTTCAGAGCAGTTGTTGTTGTTGTTGTTGTTGTTATTATTATTATTATTATTATTATTATTATTATTATTATTTTAACACAGGGTCTCACCAGGTGCAGTGGCTCACTCCTGTAATCCCAGCACTTTGGGAGGTCAAAGTGAGAGGATCACTTGAAGTCAGGCGTTCAAGACCAGACTGGCCAACATGGTGAAACCCTGTCTCTACTAAAAATACAAAAATTAGCTGGGCATGGTGGCAGATGCCTGTGATCCCAACTACTCGGAAGACTGGGGCAGGAGAATCTCTCAAACCCGGGAGGTGGAGGTTACAGTGAGCTGAGGTCGCGCCACTGCACTGCAGCCTGGGCGACAGACTGAGACTCTGTCTCAAAAAAAAAAAAAAAAATAGGATCTCACACTGTCATCCAGTTTGGAGTGCAGTGGCACAATCATGGCTCACTGTAGCCTTGAACCCTGGACTCAAAAGATTTTCCCACCTCAGGAGACTCATGACTACAGGTACATGACACCATACCTGGCTAACTTTTATTTTATTTTATTTTATTTTTTGACACAGAGTCTCACTCACCCAGGCTGGAGTGCAGTGGCACAATCTCGGCTCACTGCAACCTCTGCCTCCTGGTTTCAAGTAATCCTCCCACCTTAGCCTGCAGGCACACACCACCATGCCTGGCTACTTTTTTTTTTTTTTTTTTTTTTTTTTTTTGAGACGGAGTCTCGCTGTCTCTCCCAGGCTGGAGTGCAGTAGCACAATCTCAGCTCACTGCAACCTCCGCCTCCTAGGTTCAAGCAATTCTCCTGCCTCAGCCTCCCTAGTAGCTGGAACTACAGGCACACACCACCACACCTGGCTAATTTTTTGTATTTTAGTAGAGACGGGGTTTCACGGTGTTGCCCAGGCTGGTCTTGAACTTCTGAGCTCACGCAATCCACCCGCCTCAGCCTCCCAAAGTGCTAGGAATACAGGCGTGAGCCACTGCACCCAGCCAATATTTTTTATTTTTTAGCGAGGTCTATGTTGCCCATGCTGGTCTCAAGTAATCCTCCCACCTCGGCCTTTCAAAGTGCTGGGATTACAGGTGTGAGCCACTGCGCCCAGTCATTATTAATTTTGGAAAATGTTTGGGACATTTTTTTCCTCTCTCTCCCTCACTACAGGGGAAGTTCCATGAGGGCAATAATGGCATCTGTTTAATCCATCACTTCACCCGCTCACTTGGCATGGCGGCCTGCACGTAGGAGATGCCGGAAGAACTATTTCTTGAATTCAGGAAATGAGGCATCATGTGTTTCCAGGGATTCCTCTCTAGTTTCCCCCTCTTTTGACTTTCTTCTCAGTCCACTCTTAGATGATCCTCTTAGGATCTCAAACTCAGTGAGTCCTAGTGTTGATTCATCATCCACTCTCGGGAGAGGAGCTCTCCCCTGCCTTCTCTAACTCTGGCAGTAGCACCAGCCTTCTGGTGCCAAGGCTAGAACTCTGAGTGCCATGTCTGACTCATCCATCATAGCCATCCCCATAGCTACTCAGTGCCTGGACCTGTCCAAGACGTGTTGACATTGTCCCATTCTCTCCTCTCCCCAAAGCTCCATGCTCACAGCCTTGAAGCCAGCCCAAGCCCTGGTTTCCTCATTCCCAAGTTGCTGCAAGAACTCTTAATAGGAACTCCCCACATCTAGCCTTCACCTCTCCTGCACCCATCTTGCACCAACCTGCTGGACTAATACCACCAACACTCACCAGGAATCACCTCCCTCCCTCTGGCAAAAACCCTAGGAAGCCCACAGAGCCACGTCCCAATGCCTTGCCTAACCTGGCATTCAAAGCCTCCAATGATAAATCCTTGAGCCACCTCTTCCAACCTTGTCGTTAATACTACGAATGATCAGGGAATGCTTCTTATAGGAGGTGACATTTCAGCTAGATCTGAAAAAGAAAGAGCAACATTACAGAGTGGTTTTCAGATGTTAGGGCACTTCAGAACCTGTTGGGAATGTAAAAATAAATGCAAATTCTTGAGCTTCATCTTAGATCTATTGTGTTGAAATACAGTGGTGGAGATTGCTTGCTTGCTTGTTTGTTTATTGGTTTTTAGCAATCCCTCCAGGACATTTTGTAGTCAGGCTTAGAAGCCACAGGTGGAGAGACAGACACACAGATGGATGAACAGAGAGACACAAATTAGTAAGTTATAACCTAACCATAAATTCCGGGGCTGAAAGCACAAAAGACCCTGCCATTCACTTTTGCTGGGAGAATCAGAAAGATGTCCAGGAGAAGAGGGTCTTTAAGCATCGTCTGAAGGGGTGAGCAGGGCTTGCAAAGCAAAAGAAGAATGGTCCTCATTAATACAGTGGAGAGTTAAAAAAAAAAAAGAAGTCTGTACCCAATGTAGAAGCTGGGGGAAAAAAATAGAATGGAGAAAGTCCCAGGTTGAGAGGGCAGCTCCTGTGAGAGGTCCTGGGCTGCGGCCAGTAGGTGACCACCAACGGGAGGCAGTGACTATATCGGGGTGCAGAGGGGCCACAGGGAGATGTGGCTGAGGTTGGAGTTGGGGCAGGTGAGGGGGAAGGGCTTTGTGGGGTATCTGAGGAAGATGGAGTTTCTCCTGAGGCCACCAGAAGGCGCCAGAGGCCAAGTGGGGGGACTGGTTCAGTAACTTCCCTCTGCCTAAAACAGCCCTGAGCAGGGTTAGCAAGGATGTGGCCATGGCAATAAAGAGCTTATAAGGAAATTAAAAGGTCTGATGAGGGCCATAAGGATGATTTATACCCTTTCTGTAGCATGCCTCTTGCTTGTACTAGAATTCACATATGCCTTTGTCCCGTCTCCCTACTGAATTGTGAGGTACTCATAGAACTAACACCCATATAATGTATGAGCTGAAGCAGGGTTTCTCAACCTTGGAACTGTTGACATTTGGGATGAATAACTCTGTGTTATGGGAGGTTGTTCTGGGCATGTTAGGGTATTTAGCAGCGTCCCTGGTTTCCACTCACATGCCAATGGCACTTCCATCTCAACTAGTGACAAGCAAAAATGTCTCCTGACATTGCCAACTGTCCCGTGGGGAGCAAAATCACCCTCAGTGGCAAACCATTAGGTTAAAGGGGTTCTGCAGGCTCTAGCAGGATCCAAATCTCGGCTCTGCCACTTCCCAACTGGGTGATTTTGGGCAGACTACATCACTCCTCTGTGCCTCCATTTTCTCATATATCAAGAAGGGATTTTTAAATATTGACATTACCATCAGTGTAAGAATTAAACACAGCGATCCAGCCAGGCACAGTGGTGCATACCTGTAATCCCAGCCCTTTGGGAGGCTGAGGCAGGAGGACTGCTTAAGCCCAGGAGTTTTAGACCAGCCTGAGCTACAGAGCAAGACCCTATCTCTATAGAAAACAACAACAAAAAAATATTAGCCAAGTGTGGTGGTGCACCTGTAATCCCAGCTACATGAGGCTGAGGCAGGAGGATCACTTGAGCCAGGAGCTCAAGGTTACAGTGAGCTATGATCATTCACTGCACTCTAGCCTGGGCAACAGAGGAAGCCCTTGTCTCTAAAAATAGAGATAATAAATTAATAAATAATAAAAATAAATACAAGGCTGGGCCCAGTGGCTCACGCCTGTAATCCAAGCACTTTGAGAGGCCGAGGCGGGAGGATCACCTGAGGTCAGGAGTTTGAGACCAGCCTGGTCAACATGCTAAAACCTGTCTCTACTAAAAATATAAACGTTAGCTGGGCGTGGTGGCGGGTCCCTGTAATCCCAGCTGCTCAGGAGGCTGAAGCACAAGAATTGCTTGAACCCAGGAGATAGATACCGCAGTGAGCCAAAATCGTGCCACTACACTCCAGCCTGGTGACAGAGCAAGACTCCATCTCAAAAAATAAAAATAAATAATAAAGACAATGACACATGCGAAGGCCACAAGGTAAACACTCACTGAACACCAGGCCTCTGAGGACACAAGGGATAGTAATGGTTACGGTATCCTCAGTGTCAGCAACTACAGCCTAATTCAAGAATTCCCCAAAGATGTGTTCCAAGGAATACTGAACTCAAAAAGTATTTTTATTTAAAAAGGTTTTCAGGCCAGAAAATGCAGGACACCCAATTCCTTTTTGAGCAAATTAGGTATATTCAGTTAATTAAGACTCTGAGAAGGCCTGCAGTCATCATTATCAGATTTTAAGCTCTGGGAAATGAGGAGTCAAATCTAGCTCATTACAGTATCCCCCTTCCTAGCATAATGCTGAGGAGCACTCAATAAAAATGTGATAAATTGTGGGCCGAGGATTACCCAGGTGCCGACGCAAGAGACTGAAGGCCCACACAGTTTCAGTATAATAAAGAAAACAGTTCGAATAAGAATAGTTGTAATACAAATTAGATATAGAGAGGATCATGGACATTATCGATCATTAGTATAGACATTATTAATCATTGGCCTTTAATATTACTGTTTGTTTTATTACTGATATAACAAAGGAATAACCGGCAGGTATAGGATCAGGTGCTGAAGGGACATTGTGAGAAGCGACCTAGAAGGCAAGAGGTGAGCCCTCTGTCATGCCTGCTTGAGGGCTTCTTGGTCAAGCGGTAATGCCAGTGCCTGGGAAGGCACCCGTTACTTCGCAGACCGTGAAAGGGAGTCTCCCTTTACTGGGAGGAGTCAGAGAACACTCTGCTCCACCAGCTTCTTGTGGGAGGCTGGATATTACGCAGGCCCGCAGTCATCTGAAGGCCTAAACCACTCCCTGTGGTGCTATGCTTCAGTGGTCATGCTCCTTGTCCATTTTCATGTTCCTCCTGTACTCCTGGTTCCTCTTTGAAGTTCTTAGAAGATAGTAGTAGAAGAAACAGTGAAAGTCTCAAAGTCTGTGATCTTTCTGATAAGTGCATAGAAGAAAATGCTGACATATGCTGCCTTCCCTCTCTGCTTCGGCTACCTAAAAGGGAAGGGCCCGCTGTCCCATGATCACGTGACTTGCTCAACCTTATCAATCACTTGGATGACTCACCCTCCTTACCCTGCCCCTTGTCTTGTATACAATAAATATCAGCGCGCCCAGCCATTCGGGGCCACTGCTGGTCTCTGCACCTTGGTGGTAGTGGTCTCCCGGGCCCAGCTGTTTCTCTCTTTATCTCTTTGTCTTATGTGTTTATTTCTTATGATCTCTCATCTCCACACACGGGGAGAACACCTGCTAAGCCCCGTAGGGCTGGACCCTACAATAAATGAATAAATTAACTGAATATTTACATGAGTGAACTTGTTAATTACAGAAGTCAGCTTAGCTGAGTTTAACTCAGTGTTTTCCAAGCTCTATGGACCACCACTGCACCACACAGATCCCAAGGACTGGAGCCGTACAGATGTGCTTTAGAAAAAAAGTAGAGACAAAAATAAAAAATAAAAAAATTAAATATATATATATACACTTTGGAAAATGTAACCCTTTCCCAGAATGGTACAGCAAAACTGAGTGACTGAGAAGCAAGGACGATGACAGGACACATTTCTGGGATCTGAGTTTCACAGAGGTTTCATCTTCAGCTAACATTAATTTAAAACTTTTTTTTTTTAATCAGAGTCTCGTTCTGTTGCCCAGGCTGGAGTGCAGTGGCTCGATCTTTGCCCACTACAACCCCTGCCTCCCAGTTTCAAGCAATTCTCTTGCCTCAGCCTCCCCGGTAGCTGAGATTACAGGCATATGCCACCACACCCAGCTAATTTTTGTGTTTTTAGTAGAGACAGGGTTTCACCATGTCCGCCAGGCTGGTCTCGAACTCCTGACCTCAAGCGATCTGCCATCCTCAGCCTCCCAAAGTGCTAGGATTGCAGGCATAAGCCACCATGGCTGGCCTAATTTAAAACATTTAATTCAGCTCCAAAATGAGCCCTAAGAGATGAAAAAGCAAAAGCATTCTTGGCCAAGTAGACTCTATATTTTAAAGAGAAATATAGCAATCTCTGGTGCCATTTTGTGTGCAGTAAAGCAGTAAAGCAAACATCCCCCACAGAGGTGACTGTCACGTGTGTCCGTGTGAAGACAGTCCATCAAACAGGCTTTGTGTGAGCAACAAGGCTGTTTATTTCAGCTGGGTGAGGGTAGGCTGAGTCCAAAAAGGAGTCAGCAAAGGATGGTGGGATTATCATTAGTTCTTACAGGTTTAGGATAGGTGTACAAAGTATATTCTTAAGGGCGGGGAGAATATTACAAAGTACCTTCTTAAGGGTGGGGGAGAATCTATGTATCAGTTAAGGTGGTACAGGAACAAATCACAGTGGTGGAATGTCATCGGTGAAGGCTATTTTCACTTCTTCTGTGCATCTTCAGTTGCTTCAGGCCATCTGGATGTATACGTGCAGGTCACAGGGGATATGATAGCTTAGCTTGGGCTCAGAGGGCTAACAGTGACATCAGTCTCACTCCTCACATCCTAAGAAATGTCTGTCACTGCAAAGGTTGTAGCTCCCACACCCCAAAATATTAAATTTGTCTCAAGTCGTGATTCTATTCCATACAGATTGTATCCAACGATGCTTATGGCAAAAGTCAAGAAAATTGCCTATTGCAAACTCAATTCCAGTTTCTGATTTTTAAGGGATGTGTTTAGACTACTGCCCCCCTTGTTTGCATCTAAAATTTCCATCCAGATGAACGGTAAGCAAAATATGTCATCGTGGAAAAACATACTCAAGAGGCACAAAAGACTTTTCGATAGCAATGGGGGAAGCCTTAGCCAAAATGAGGGCTTATATTTGCAATGTGCCCATTCCATGTCACATACTCTTCTACGTACTTCTCACAGGCAAACTCATCTAATTAGGGGGTGGATCTTATTATGATTCCTGTCTTACAGATGAGCACATCGCAGCTCAGAGAGGTAGAGTGACTGGACCCTTGACACACGGCCAGTAAGGGTGGGAGTTGGCATTGGATCATAGTCTTAATGTCATAACCAAGTGAGTTATAGAGAAACGCCACACTCTGAGACTAATTCAGGAGTCCTTTATTGCCAGTGACCAAGAGATGGCTAGAGCTCAAAAATTCTCTCAGCCTCAATGAAGGGGCTAGATTTCCTTTTATATCTTGGATTAAAAGGGGGAGGGGGAGCCTAGCTGAAGTAATTTTACAGAAGCAGAACAGGCAAAAAGTTAAAAGATAAATGGTTACAGAAACAGTTACAGAAAAATAAGCAGTTCTAGGTGCAGGGGTTTAAAGTATCACAAAGAGATAAATGCAAGGGCTTTGGGTACTATCAACCGAGCACATTCCCAGGAGCTGCTGGTACAGCTTGCCTCAGTATCTTATCAGTAAGTGCATTCCTGGATGTGCTTGGAGTCAGCTTGCACCAGTTATGTCCTTAAGGGAGGGGGATAAGGGGCTGCAAGCAAACCAAAATGGTGCAAGAAACCAAAATGGAGTCTGTCCAGCTCTCTCAGCTACGTGAGAGTCAATCAGGTTAAAACAAGGTAGGGTATCACATTAACCCTACACTCCACAACCTCAACAATTTGCAGTAATCACCAATGCTACTTTTAAGAAGTTTTAATATGCACTTTGGTTATCCATTTATAACTTTAATACTAAAGTTAATTATCACAAGGCCAGTTGTGGCTCATGCCCGTAGTTAACACAAAAATTAGCCAGGCATGGTGGCACACACCTGTAGTCCCAGCTACTCGAGACGCTGAGGTAGGAGAATTGCTTGAACCCAAGAGGCGGAGGTTGCAGTGAGCCGAGGTTGCACCACAGCACTCCAGCCTGGGTGACAGAGTGAGATTCCGTCTCAAAAAAATAAAATAAAAAGTAAAAAAATAAAGTGAATTATCTGGTAGAAGTATAGGAGGTATGGAGAGAAAAAGTGTCTACATCCAAGACACATTAGAGCCTTTCCTGAGGCACTTAACTCCCAGACCCTAGGACACTAAATGATATGAAAGGCAAGAAATAGCTACCATTTAGCAATTCCATATTATTCCAAATATACCTCTTACTGCCTTTTTTCATGCTCCTTGTATTTGCTGAAGAGGCTTAAAACAAAGAGTAAACTGCAATGCCAGCTCAACTTGCATAATTCTAATGAATCAATTCCAAACAACATTCAAAGCAGTAATATCCTCACCCTTACTTCCTCCAGGCCCACCCCTACTCCAAAAAAAGGAGACTTGATCCCTTTACAAACACTGGATTAGGAACTTCACTTATAATATCTCATTTAATCCCTAGCTTAAACTGAGAAGCAAATATATTAGTTCTCATCTTACAAACGAGGAGACTGAGGTTCATAGTGGTTCAGTGTCTTGCCCAAGGTCACATACCTAGTCAAGGACATGAAGAGGGTTCTAAAACAGGTCTGTTTTCAAAATCTCCAGGTTCTGCTGCCTTCTGTATTTCAAGGTGGTTTCACCAGAGAAATCCCCCAAACCTCAGAAGGAAAAACAAACAAACAACAACAAAAAAACCCAAAACGGTTACATTCCAATGTCCTTACAAGAACTGGAGGCCGGATGCCATGCTCATGCTTGTAATCCCAGCACTTCGGGAGGCCAAAGCAGGAGGACTGCTTGAGCTCAGGAGTTCAAGACCAGCCTGGGCAACAGGCTGAAACCCTGTCTCTACCAAAAACACAAAAACTAGCTTGGTATGGTCATGCCTACCTGTAGTCCCAGCTATTTGGGAGGCTGAGGTGGGAGGATGGCTTGAGCCCCGGAGGCAGATGCTGTCTGTAGTGAGCTGAGATCGTGCTACTGCATTCCAGCCTGGACAATACAGCAAGACTCTGTTTCAAAACAACAACAAAAAAATTCATTTTAATTTTAAAAAAAGAACTGGAAATAGTATAAATGTTATTAAACTTGAGTGCTGCTAGTTGAGAACTCTGACCAATTAAATAGCTATTTCCTCTGTTCTGAGCTGCATCCGGCCTGTTGATGAGATTGGCAGATCAGCGCTTTGAGCCATAATGCTAAGACTCTCAGACGAAAAGAACAGATAATGGTACTTCACTATGGGTGGGGGGCTCAGCGGTGAGGCCAGCTCAGTCAGTCAGGGAGACCCTAACCCAGCGGCGCTAGAGGAATTAAAGACACACACATACAGAAATATAGAGGTATGAAGTGGGAAATCAGGGGTCTCACATCTTCAGAGCTGAAAGCCTCAAACAGAGATTTACCCACGTATTTATTAACAGCAAGTCAGTCATTAGCATTGTTTCTATAGATATTAGATTAACTAAAAGTATCCCTGATGGGAAAGAAGGGATGGGCTGAAATAAAGGGATGAGTTGGGCTAGTTATCTGCAGCAGGAGAATGTCCTTAAGGCACAGATCGCTCATGCTGTTGTTTGTGGCTTAAGAATGCCTTTAAGCAGTTTTCTGCCCTGGGTGGGCCAGGTGTTCCTTGCCCTCATTCTGGTAAACTCACAACCTTCCAGCGTGGGTGTTACGGTCATCATGAACATGGCACAGTGCTGCAGAGATTTCTTTATGGCCAGTTTTGGGGCCAGTTTATGGCCAGATTTTGAGGGGCCTGTTCCCAACAGCCAGCACTTTTAAGAATTGTGTTAGTAGCGACATTTCTGGGATCCTCCCAGTCGACCAGTGTGACATGCAAAAATAAGTTTATTATTTTTTCCATATTAATACAGATCAAGTACAGACATAAAACCTCTCTGCGGGTTTCATTTCTTTGGGAGACAGGCACATTTTGCCATTTTCAAACACAAAATCTCTGTGACCAATGCTTGCTCATGAAAGGCTAATAATAATGCATTGACTGCTACAAGCTATTTCTTGTTCTGGCTGAAAATTTGTGACTCCCTAGGTGAAGCTTTTCTTCCAGGATTTTTACAAGGTCACTGCTGTTTTCTAGCGCACTAGTCCCAAACTGCGGAGGTGAGAGTAGTGTTAGAAATGTGTTGATGCCAGAATGTTCATCTGAATATATGAGTCAGAGTTTAAAATTCTTTTTTTTTTTTTTCTGACACAAAGTTTCACTCTGCGGCCCAGGCTGGAGTGCAGTGGCACAATCTCAGCTTACTACAACCTCTGCCTCCTGGGTTCAAGCAATTCTTCTGCCTAAGCTTCCTGAGTAGCTGGGATTACAGGCATGCGCCACCACACCCAGCTAATTTTTGTATTTTTAGTAGAGAAGGGGTTTCACCATGTTGGCCAAGCTGGTTTCAAGCTCCTGTCCTCGTAATCCACCTGCCTCGGCCTCCCAAAGTGCTGGGATTACAGGCGTGAGCCACAGAGCCTAGCCTAAAATTCGTTTATTAAGTCAGCGAACTGTTTTTGTTTTTTGGGTTTTTCTGCTTGTTTGTTTTTTGGGTTTTTTGTTGTTGTTGTTGTTGTTTGTTTGTTTTTGAGACACAGCCTCACTGTGTTGCCCAGGCTGGAGTGCAGTGGGGTGACCTCAGCTCACTTCAACCTCCACCTCCTAGGTTCAAACAATTCTTGTGCCTCAGCCTCCTGAGTAGCTGGGATTACAGGTGCACACCACCATGCCCAGCTAATTTTTGCTTTTTTGGGGGGAGACGGAGTCTCTCTCTTTCACCAGGCTGGAGTGCAGTGACGCAATCTTGGCTCACTGTAATCTCCACCTCCCAAGTTCCAATGATTCTCCTGTCTCAGCCTCCCAAGTAGCTGGGATTACAGGCGCGTGCCCCCACACTCAGCTAATTTTTATATTTTTAGTAGAGACAGGGTTTCACCATGTTGGCCAGGATGATCTCGATCTCCTGACCTCGTGATCCGCCCGCCTCAGCCTCCCAAAAAGTTGGGATTACAGGCATGAGCCACCACGCCCAGCTAATTTTTGCATTTTTAGTAGAGACAGTATTTAACCATTTTGGCCAGGCTGGTCTTGAACTGCTGACGTCAGCCAATTTCCCCTGCCTCAGCCTCCCAAAGTGTTGGGATTACAGGTGTGAACCACCATGCCTGGCACAATGAACTGGTTTTGAACAACTTTTTTGTCTCAAACACTGCCCTTAACACTAGAGCTAGACCAGGGAAAAAGGACCAAGGTGGCTTCCACAGAGCTTATATCCTAGTGGGGCAGGAAGAAAGATTTTTAAAAGATAAATTAAATAAACGAATTAACATTTGGAATGGGTAGAATTGTGTCCCCCAAAAGGATATAGTCAAGTCCTAACCCCTGGTGACCTTATTGGAAAATAAAGTCTTTATAGATATAATCAAGGCAAGATGAGGTTATACCGGATTCGGTGGGCCTTAAAATCAGAGACTGATGGATCCCTTTATAAAAGGAGGAGGCCGGGCGCGGTGACTCATGCCTGTAATCCCGGCCCTTTGGAAGACTGAGGTGGGAGGGTCATTTGAGCCCAGGAGTTCGAGACCAGCCAGGGCAACATGGTAAAACCCTGTCTCTACAAAAAATTTAAAAATTAGCTGGGTGTGGTGGCATGTACCTGTGGTCCCAGCTACTTGGGAGGCTGAGGTGGGAGGATAGCTTGAGCCTGTGAGGTTGAGGCTGCAGTGAGCCATGATAGCACCCCTGCACTCCAGCCTGGCCAAAAGAGCAAGACCCTGTCTGGAAAAAAAAAAAATAAGTAAATAAGAAAAAAAAATCCCAGCACTTTGGGAGGCCGAGGTAGGTGGATCACCTGAGGTCGAGAGTTTGAGACCAGCCTGACCAACATGGAGAAACCCCGTCTCTACTAAAAATACAAAATTAGCCAGACATGGTAGTACATGCCTGTAATCCCAGCTACTCAGGAGGCTGAGGCAGGACAATCTCTTGAACCTGGGAGGCAGAGGTTGCGGTGAGTCAAGATTGGTCCATTGCACTCCAGCCTGAGCAAAAAGAGCGAAACTCTGTCTCAAAAATAAATGAATTAATTGATTAAATAAAATTCTACACATGTTTATGATGCATTTGTATGACAACTATGCTTTCTAACATTTTGAGAATTACATTTTAACAATTATAAAGAATATATCAATCACCACTGATATGGTTTGGCCATGTCCTCACCCAAATCTCATCTTGAATTGTAACTCCCACAATTCCATGTGTTGTGGGAGGGACCCCTGTGGGAGACAATTGAATTGTGGGGGCGTTTCCCCCATACTGTTCTCGTGGTAGTGAATAAGTCTCAAGAGATGTGACGGTTTTATAAGGGGAAACCCTTTTCACTTGCTTCTCATTTTTTCTCGTCTGCTGCCATGTAAGACGTGCCTTTCAACTTTTGCCATGATTGTGAGGCCTTCCCAGCCATGTGGAACTGTGAGTCTATTAAACCTCTTTTTTTTTTTCTTTTTTAATAAATTACCCAGTCTCAGGTATGTCTTTATCACCAGCTCAAAAACAGACTAATACAACCACCCTCCTACATATTACTTTTTACACTTTCCAGATTACTTCTGGGAAGAAGGGAAATACAACAGCCCATAACCTACTCTTTCCCAACCAGAGAATACCTGGAAGTGAATGGCCTCCACTATACCTCCTTGAAAACAGGTAGTGACTAGAAGAAAGAGGCCAGGGAGTACCTATCTCTAAAATGCTTTTAGCAGGTTGTATTTCGCCTGCCTGCAATGCCAACTTGTGGATAATGGCTGGCTAGAGAATGGGAAGTAATCACCAAGACATTTGTATCCATGTAATTAATGGAGGATAAAACTGGAAAATTATGGGCAGGCATGGTGACTTATTTCTGTAATCCCAACACTTTAGGAGGCTGCTGTGGGAGGATCACTTGAAGCCAGGAGTTCAAGACTAGCCTGGGCAACATAGTAAGACCCCATCTTTAGAGAAAATAAATAATTACCTGGGCATGGTAGCAAGCCTGTGGTCTCAGCTACTCAGGAGGCTGAGGCAGGAGGATGGCTTAAGCCCAGGAAGCCAAGGCTACAGTGAACTGTGATTGCACCACTACACTCCAGCTTGGGTAACAGAATAAGACACCATCCTTAAATATATATATAAATAAACAAACAAATCAATATTATTCCATAATTGCTTCCTCTGAAGATAATGACCCATAGTCATCATTGGTACTCACTGATTAATCCAAAACAACTCAGAATAAGTAGAAAGCAGCATCTGACAGATACGGGATCTCATATAAGGGAATGCCATGTTTGTGCCCACCTCTTGCTACATCCTGCTTGTAATTTTTTTTTTTTTTCTTAAAACAGAGTCTTACTCTGTTGCCCACGCTGGAATGCAGTGGTGTGATCATGGCTCACTGCAGCCTTTAACTCCTGGGCACAAGCAATCTTCCTGCCTTAGCCTCCCAAGTAGCTGAGACTACAGGTGCATGCTGCCACACGTGGCTAATTTTAAAATTATTTGTAGAGATGGGGTCTCACTTTTCTGCCCAGGGTGGTCTTGAACTCCTGACGTCAAGTGATCCTCCTACCTCAGCCTCCCAAACTGCTAAGATTACAAGCATAAACCACAGTGCCCAACCTTGCTTGTAATTTTTAATCATTGGTTAGGTTTAGTGTTAGATTAGATGCATGATTCACAAATCTAATTTGACAAGTCAATTCCTCATGTCAACACAGTTTTCTTTAAAAAATTTTCTCCCAAATGAGAATTACTTGAAATTTTGAAAGTGAAAGAAATCTTTCTGAAATTAATTGAATATTTGAAAGTAAAATAAAACAGGTATTCATTCTTAAAATTCTGATTCACATTGTCAAACTGTCCTCCCTTCAGAGACATTTTCACTTTCAATCACACACACACAGCATGAGTGTGCCACCTTCACACCTGCCCAGACACCAATCTAGGCTCTGTATCATTCTTACCACCACAATCAGTGGAAAATAAAAGCACTCGTTTATGTAGCAATGGTAATTACACAGTCTGGGGAAGAGAAATCAGTCAAGTCCCCCCAAACTAGGATGCCATTTGCTCAGAGGGGGTTGGAAGAATGCACCAACCGTCTATCAGCCATTTCTTTATTTTATTTTTATTTTTATTTTTTTGAGATGGAGTTTCATTCTCGTTGCCCAGGCTGGAGTGCAATGGCATGATTTCGACTCACTGCAACTTCCACCTCCCGGGTTCAAGCGATTCTCCTACCTCAGTCTCCCGAGTAGCAGGGATTACAGGCATGTGCCACCATGCCCAGCTAATTTTGTATTTTTAGTAGAGATGGGGTTTCTCCATGTTGGTCCAGCTGGTCTCGAACTCCTGACCTCAGGTGATCCACCCGCCTCAGCTTCCCAAAGTGCTGGGATTACAGGTGTGAGCCACCGCGCTCAGCCTATCAGCCATTTCTCTACATCTGCCTTCCCAATGATTTATCTGTAGACACCTGCTGACCACCCATCCCATTATGCCTGGCAACAACTTTGGAGAAACCAGACTGTCAACAAGAGGGGAAGCTTCAGCCTGGGCAACATGGGGTCCATGTCTACAAAAATTTTAAAAATCAGCCCAGGCTCAGTGGCACATGTCTGTGGTCCCAGCTACTTAGGAGGCTGAGGTGGGAGGATGGCTTGGACCCGGGAGTTCAAGTCTGCAGTGGGCTGTGATTATGCCACCGCACTCCAGCCTGGGCAACAAGACCCTGTCTCCAAAAAAAAAAAAAAAAGGCTGGGAAATTGGGGCTTGAAACAGTAGAAATCAGAGTAGCTCTACAGCCCTATTTTTATTGCAAACTTTATATTACTGTCCTCAGAATGTATTGCCCTGAGCTGTTGACAAAGATTCTCTCCTTGACCAAACTCTAGTCAGGCTCCTCTGAACCCGCTTCTTAACTGGCCTTGACCTTTGGACTTCCCTGTTTGTCTTTGCATCTCCCAGTTTTAGTAAAATTCCTGTCATGGTGGTTTAGCCAGCATCCCCACCTGTGATCGCTGACAATCCTCAAATACTTAATCAAAGTCGTCCTCCCCACCACCCCCAGGTGATGTCTGATCACCGTAGCCTGGCTTTAGCAAGAACCCTGTTAGGTCATTTTAGCAAGAAATACTCTATCCTCTTATTAATAGTAATTTTCCATCCACTAATCCTTCCCACCACGACCCTGCCCTCTGGCTATAAACCCCCATTTTTCCTTGTTGTATTTGAAAGTGATCCCAATCTCATTCCCCTACTGCAAAACCCCATTGCAGTGGTTTCTTGGACAAAGACTTTCGTACTATTCTTCAACAAGTGTCAGAATATCTTTTTTGGGGAATTGCTTGAACCTGGGCAGCGGAGGTTCAAGTGAGCCAAGATTGTGCCACTGCACTCATCAGAGTGAAACTCTTTCTCCAAAAAAAAAAAAAAGCAAAAGAAAAGAATATTATCTCCTGGGGTGGGTCATATGTCCACACATGACCAAGGAAGCTGCCAAAAACGCTGTGTACTGTCCCTAGAGGGAAAGTGGGATGCAATGATGGAAAACAAAGTAGGGAGGTGAGAAACACCAACACATTTACAGTAAAAATGACATCCGTAGAGTGATGGCTTGGGAGTGAATCCAACCAGGCTATCCCTACCCTCCTTTCCACGCTCTGATTTGAAGAGAAGTTGGGCTCGTTGGTAATAAATCAACTTATTTAATCAATACTTCTCTCTACTATGAATTTGTAATTTAATTTTCCTAATGATGTGTCAGCAATTTTGAGTCATGTCTGATCTATGAGCACTCAGAAAGTACATCGAAAGCCAAATGGATGGTTAGGCTTTGACCCAGGCCTTGGATGAGTTTTATGAGTGTTAAGATGTCACGGAAGAATGTAGTTTTGCCTTTCCAGAATCCATCCTTCTTCTGCTAACAGCATCCTGATTTTCCCTTGCTCTGTCTCTAAGAATGAATATAAGATCCAGGCTTGGCCAACCAGAAATAATTCATGTTAGTACCAGGTTTGAAATTATTCATGAAATTATTGGGAAATACATATGTTGTTCTAGGTTTCCCAGCCTGGAACACAAAGACTAATGCTGATAATAGTTTTTTACATTGCCTAAGCACCAAGATCCAGCCGTGCCTGAAGCTTCATAAACATTTTGGTTAGGAGCTAGGCGTGGTGGCTTACGCCTGGAATCCCAGCACTTTGGGAGGCCAAGGTGAACAGATCACCTGAGGTCAGGAGTTCAAGACCAGCCTGGCCAACATGGTGAAACCCTGTCTCTACTAAAAATATAAAAATTAGCCGGGCATGGTGGCACATGCCTGTAATCCCAGCTACTTGGGAGGCTGAGGCATCAAAATTGCTTGAATCCAGGAGGCAGAGGCTGCAGTGAGCCGAAATCACGCTACTGTGCTCCAACCTGGGTGACACAGTGAGACTCCGTCTCAAAAAAAAAAAATTTTTTTTGGTTAGGTTAGTCAGTGCTATTTTATTTTATTTTATTTTTTTGAGATGGAGTCTTGCTTTTTCCCCCAGGCTGGAGTGCAGAGGTGTGATCTCAGCTCACTGCAACCTCCACCTTCCAGGTTCAAGCAATTCTCCTGCATCAGCCCCCCTAGTAGCTGGGATTACAGATGCACGCCACCACACCCAGCTAATTTTTGTATTCTTAGTAGAGATGGGGTTTCACCATGTTGGCCAGGCTGGTCTTGAACTCCTGACCTCGTGATCCACCTGCCTCGGCCTCCCAAAGTGTTGAGATTACAGGCATGGGCCACCGCGCCCAGCCAGTCAGTGCTATTTTTATGTAGGCCTTTTTTATTTTTATTTATTTATTGAGATTGGGTCTTGGTCCTGTACCCAGGCTGGAGTGTAGTGGCTCAGTCACAGCTTACTGCAGCCCCTAACTCCCAGGCTCAAGCAATTCTCCCACCTCAGCCTCCCAAGTAACTGGGACCACAGGAATGCACCACTATGCCCAGCTAATTTTTTTTTCTTATTGTTTTTGAGGCAGAATCTCCCTCTGTTACCCAGGCTGGAGTTCAATGGCTCAGCCTCAGCTCACTGCAACCTCCGCCTCCCGGGTTCAAGTGATTCTCCTGTCTCAGCCTCCCAGTAGCTAGGAATACAGACATGCACCACTAAGCCTGGCTAATTTTTTGTATTTTTAGTAGAGATGGAGTTTCACCATGTTGGCCAAGCTGGGCTTGAACTCCCAACCTCAAGTGATCCATCTGCCTCAGCCTCCCAAAGTGCTGGGCTTACAGGCATGAGCCACTGTGCCTGGCAGTTTTTTTTTCTTTTTGTGGAGACGGGGTCTCACTATGTTGCCCAGGCTGGTCTCATACTTCTGGGCTCAAGTTATCCTCCTGCTTTGGCCTCCCAAAGAGCTGGGACCACAGGCATGAGCCACCGTGCCTGGCCTATGTGTTTTTTTAATATTTGGATTTGTGTTACTTGCAACTTAGAAACATATGACTAATACAAAGGTGTCCTACCATGTCTAATCATGTAATGAGACCAATGACTTTTGGTAAGATAGTAAGCGTGTTGTTGGTTTTTTACTTACTTAACCACATGCTATAACATAGAGACAGAGTAGGAGAAAAAAGAAAAGACAGCAAAATAATGAAGGCACATACATTCGTACTCCAGCCAACTCTTTCCCTGTTTTCTCTCTCTCTACTTTCAGGCCCTTTTTTAATAGATACCTAATATTATCAGGATGCTGAGTTATCTAAATCCATTTACAGCTTTGATCCATGAGAATAAATCACCTATTTTAAATAAACTAACAAAATTAAATATCTAAGTACCTAGGACCTGAATATAGTTCTGTCACTGAAGTGGTTTGTATTTTAAGAGGCCTCTTGAAAGAATGCAATGTTTAACCAAATGGAATAAATGAATAGTGGTAGAATTCCGGGCATTCCTCTAATAAAGACGTTTTGTTTTGTTTTTTTGAGCTAGAATCTCACTCTGTCACCCAGGCTGGAGTGCAGTGGTGCAATCTTGGCTCAATGCAACCTCCGCCCTGTGGAGTCAAGCGATTCTCCTGCCTCGGTCTCCCAAGTGGTTGGGATGTCAGGTGTGTGCCACCACACCTGGCTAATTTTATTTTATTTATTTTTGAGACAGAGTCTTGCTGTTGTCCGGGCTGGAGTACAGTGACACGATCTCGGCTCACCACAACTTCCACCTCTTGGGTTTAAGCGATTCTCCTGCCTCAGCCTCCCTAGTAGCTGGGACTACAGGTGCACACCACCATGCCCAGTCAATTTTTGTATTTTTAGTATAGATGGTGTTTCACTATGTTGACCAGGCTGGTCTCAAACTCCTGACCTCGTGATCCGCCCACCTCGGCCTCCCAAAGTGCTGGGATGACAGGCGTGAGCCACCACGCCTGGCCTTTTTGTATTTTTAGTAGAGACAGGGTTTTACCATGTTGGTCAGGCTGGTGTTGAACTCCTGGCCTCAAGTGATCCGCACATCTAAAGTGCTGGGATTACAAGCGTGAGCCACTGCTCCTGGCCTCTAATAAAGATTTATTGAGCATCTGCCATGTATCTGACAAGGTGTTACGATAGAAGGGTATACAAGTGCTGTCTTACCTCAAAGAAAAGTGCAGCTAGGCCAGGCACGGTGGCTCACGTCTTTAATCCCAGGACTTTGGAAGGCTGAGGCAGGAGGACTCCTTGCAGAGACTTCATCACTACAAAAAAATTAAAAATTAAAAAATTAAAAAGAAATTTTTTAATGTGCAGGTAACTTCGGGGAATGGATAAGGAACTAGTAACACAGCAGAATAAGAGCATGCTGTGAAAATACCCTGGACTTCTATCCCCTGGGTGAAGGAGAAAGTCACCTAGGGAGGCTTCCTTTCAGCCCAGCCATTATTTCTACCCCAGCAACAGCGTCTCACACACCATGGTTGCTCTGTAAATATTTACCACACAATGTAAGAAGCCAGTAGTAGGTGACTGGGCTCTGTGGTTCATGCCCATAATACCAGCACTTCGGGAGGCCGAGGCAGGTGGATCACCTGAGGTCAGGAGTTCGAGACCAGCCTGGCCAACATCATGAAACCCCGTCTCTACGAAATCACCCCACTGCACTCCAGCTTGGGCAACAGAGCGAGACTCTGTCTGAAAAAAGAAAAGGAAAAAGAAAACCAGAAGTCAGTAGGTGGCCTGAGCTTTAAAAGACTATGGACCTGCCTATTTCAGTACTGCCCCTGCAGCTCTCTCCAAAGGACTCAAAGGGCACTCAATCAAACACTGAGGAAATCACTGTTTTCCCCCGCCTGAAACGGGCCTCCAGTCTGCTGGGTTATTTATTCTGCTGTAGTCTCTCCTCTAGTCATTAACATTCTATTTTCAGGCTAGTAGTCTTTCAATTCCCAGCAATTAGAGCGTGTTGCATAGGAAAAACAAACACGGGATTGCTTTCTGGCCAAATTCAGGTGCTGGATATTACAGCATGCAGTTTTGAAGCCTTGGAGGGTAAAGGTTGGATAAGTTGGTTTGTACTCTGGGCCTGGTTGCAGCCACCCTTAGAACAATTCCAAAGAAAGCCAAGGCTGAGGTGGGAGGATCACCGAAGACCCGGGGTTCGAGACCAGCCTGGGCAACATAAAGAGATCCCATCTCTATAAAAAATTAAAAATTAGCCGGGTGAGGCCAGGTGTGGTGGCTCCCACCTGTAATCCTAGCACTTTGGGAGGCTGAGGCGGGCAGAAGACTTGAGGTCAAGGGTTTGAGAGCAGCCTGGCCAACATGGTGAAACCTCGGCTCTACTAAAAATATAAAAATTAGCCTGGTGTTGTGGCAGGTGCCTGTAATCCCAGCTACTCAGGAGGCTGAGGTGGGAGAATCGCTTGAACCCAGTGAGCTAAGATCGCATCACTGGACTCCAGCCTAGGAGACAGAATGAGACTTCATCTCAAAAAAAAAAGAAACTGGGCCAGGCGCGGTGGCTCACGCCTGTAATCCCAGCACTTTGGGAGGCCGGGGTGGGCAGATCACCTGAGATCAGGAGTTCGAGACCAGCCTGACCAACATGAAGAAACTCCGTCTCTACTAAAAATACAAAATTAGCCGGGCGTGGTGGCACATGCCTGTAATCCCGGCTACTTGGGAGGCTGAGGCAGGAGAATCACTTGAACCCGGGAGGCGGAGGTTGCGGTGAGCTAAGATCACGCCATTGCACTCCAGCCTGGGCAACAACAGTGAAACTCCATCTCAAAAATAAATAAATAAATAAACCGATACCCCAAAATGTGGCACTCTGACATGCTGAATGGAAGAAGCAGCAGCTGCGAAGGCCCTCTAACTTCCTCCCTCCCACTTCCTGTCTCTCATTTCTCTGTGTCTCCCAAAGCACAGGATGAAGTTGTTCTGTGAAGTTCCTTTAGCTACCTAAAGTCCAGACCTGCCAGAGAAGACCCAATGACCTCTGATCCCCTCCCTGAGCTCTAATTAATTGAACTCCTATCACAGGAAGAAAGACTGAACTCTATGAAGTCTATCAACATTCCTGGACAGAATTTTGTCACAAACCATTGTCTGATCTGCAGGCCCAGTAGACTTTGTCCCAGGCATGTTGTATGTTCTGCAAGCCCCTTGATAATGCATTTACTACCACTATCCCCTAAAATCATCCACACGTCTCCATCTCCCTTTGCCCTAAGAAGTGTATATAACCACCTGTACCTCACTGCATGGCAGGGTCATTGCTCTGTGATTCTCTCCTGTGCACATTAATAAATGTATATGCCTTTTCTCCTATTCATCTGCCTTTCATCAGTTGATTTTCAATGAACCTCCAGAGGGTGAAGAGGAAGTTTTCCCTGAGCCCTTATAATTAAGATGGTCCTAGTTTTTTATTTATCTTCCAATACTGCTCATTACATCAAAGAGAAAGTTTGGTGGTATTCCATCTGTAAGACTTCTCAAATCCTGGGTAATATCCCTTTGTAACATTAAGAATAGGACCAAGGTCTTCAGATAACCATATCTGGCAATTATTTGATAGCATTATTTTTATTTCCATGGCATTTGCTTGCAAAGTTGTCTTCCAATTACAGAGTAATTGTGAGTTTTCCATTTATCAGTGATATGAGATTTCTTTGCAAAAGAATTATCTAGGCTGGGGGCAGTGGCTTTTGCCTGTAATCTCAGCTACTCAAGAGGCTAAGGTGGGAAGATTGCTTGAGCCCAGGAATTTGAGACCAGCCTGGGTAACACAGTGAGATCCTGTCTCAAAAAAGATTTCAGAATTATCTACGTAAATAAAAGGGAAAGTCCATTAAAAATGATATTATGAAAGTAATTATGTAGATTGTAGGTAGATATGATAAAAATAAAAATCAAGGTGGTACCCAAATGGCTGGCATTTGGGAAACTTTTTTTTTTTTTTTAAGATAGAGGCTCACTCTGTTGCCCAAGTTGGAGTACAGTGGCGTGATCTCAGCTCACTGCAACCTCTGCCTCCCGGGTTCAAGCAGTTCTCCTGCCTCAGCCTCCTGAATAACTGGGATTACAGGCGTGTGCCGCAATACCCAGCTAATTTTTGTATTTTTAGTAGAGACAGGGTTTTGCCACGTTGCCCAGGGTGGTCTTGAACTCCTGACCTCAGTGATCCGCTCTCCTTGGCCTCCCACAGTGCTGGGATTACAGGTGTGAGCCACCGTGCCCGGCCAGGAAACATTTTTCTATGCAAAGGTGAAAGCTGATATATTGTCCTACATCTCTCATTCTCCCTTTCACCAATTGTTCCAGAACAATTGCAGGCCCTGGAGAGAAAGCAGGGCCTTCTAGAAAGAAATATAGCACTGACTAAAGATTCCAGGAAGAGGAAGATTTGCCCTCCTACTTCCCCCTCTTCTCCTGTCTAGTATGATCACAGCATCAAGGACTGTGAGGGATCTCAGATTTTGCCCTACTTGCATGTTAACAAATTAGCCTGCCCTACTGGGTAGACTATGGATGTTGGTAAAAAGACATGAGGCTCCTGGGTCAGAGATAAAAGACAGTTTATTACTCACAGCAATAGCAGTAGCCAGCACTTTTTGTGCCCATTCCCCAAGCCCCAGTTTCCAAAGAGTAACACCAAAAGGGTCCAATGATTGCTGTACACACGCTAGGTTGCAATATAGGAGAGGAACCCTGAGCTTAGGGATCCTGAATCTTTTATAATAGGCAGTAAGCAAACCTAAACTTTGCTCTGGAGGAAGATACTGTCTCTCTTTTTTTTTTTTTTTTTTTTTTTGAGATGGAGTCTTGCTCTGTCACCCAGGCTGGAGTGCAGTGGCGTGATCTTGGCTCACTGCAAGCTCCGCCTCCCAGATTCACATCATTCTACTGCCTCAGCCTCCCAAGTAGTTGGGACTACAGGTGCCCACCACCACGCCCGGCTAATTTTTTGTATTTTTAGTAGAGACAGGGTTTCACTGTGTTAGCCAGGAGAGTCTCTATCTCCTGACTTCATGATCCTCCCACCTTGGCCTCCTAAAGTGCTGGGATTACAGGCATGAGCCACCGTGCCTGGCCCTGTCTCAGTTTTTCAAAGCTACTCATTACACAAACATCCTTGAAAAGTTCAGAGCTTGGCCAGATGCAGGGACTCACGCCTATAATCCCAGCAATCTGGGAGGCCAAAGTGGGAGAATTACTTGAGTCTAGGAGTTCAAGATCAGCCTGGGGAACATAGTGAGACCTCCCCCATCTCTACAAAAAATGTATGTTACCCAGGTATGGTGGCACACGCCCATAGTCCCAGCTACTCAGAAGGCTGAGTTGGGAGGATTGCTTGAGCCCAGAAGGTTGATGCTGCAGTGAGCTGTGATCACACCACTGCACTCGGCCTGGGTGCCAGAGTGAGACCCTGTCTCAGAAAAGAAAAAGTTCAGAACTCTTCTGGAAAGGCAGTCAGTACTTTGCTTCATAAAAGAGGCCTGTGGAGAACTGTCTCCTAACAGACAGCAGCTTATACTGCACTGGCAGCTTGAACTGTAAGGCCAGCCCCATGTAGTTGCATTAAGTAGTTTATAACTCAATAAGCATAGTTAACATTTACTGAAAACTTCCCGAGCCCTTCAAATGCATTTTCTCACTGTAATATCTTCTTGAAGTAGGTTTTATTCCCATTTTATAGATAAAGAAACTAAGGCTCAGGTAAGTTGAATACATTGTCTGATATCACCCAGTTAGAAGTAGGAGGGCCAGAGTTTGAACTCAGGCTGGTCTGACTTCAGATAACTGGTATCCCATTCTGTCCAAACACCTGCTATGCAAATAAACTTAGATAGTGAGGAATACTTGTACTTGCTTTTGGAGCGAGACTCCATCTCAAAAAACAAAATGTGTTTTCAGGTCTCAAAGAATGCAAAGCAGCAGCTCTTTTCTAGAGCACCCAGTAGCGCTCTGCAAATCAGACAAGGGAAGGTCACGAGAGTCCCTTCTCTGCTTTTTTCCGCGCTCTCAGTGAATAGATTCAAATCCAGCCTCTGTCACTCACTCACCTTGAGATCTAGACCCAGAGGCTCCCTCTCTCTGGCCTGGCTTCTTGGTCCTGGGTGACCCACCTCAGTGTATCTGGCAATCTTACCTCTGCCCGCTCTGCTCCCCAAACCTACCTGTGACCGTGTCTTCTCTGCCTTGGGCCAGTTTTCACTGCTTTCATGGCATCTGGTTACCTAGGATAGATGTGGAGGGGACTTGGGACCCCTTGGAGCATGAAGAAAAGAAGCCTCCATCCCATTTCCTGGGAAAGCATCTGAACAGTGAGACCTTTCAGGAGGCCAGACGTGGTCACTTCCCAACACCTGGGCTTCATTATGCTGAACGTGTCTCCTCCTTCTCTCCTCCTGGAGCCTTAGAAAAGACTTCCTGTGACTGGCTCTGCAGGTGGAGACCCGAGAAACCTGGAGAGGGTTGGAGGTGGGAATGGGGGTGGGGAGACCTCTACACTTCATTGTGTCTTGCAAAATTCCTGGCACATATGAGCGTGGCTGCTATGTAAACAAATCAGAAATGGAGATGATTATGTAGAGGTCTCTACAAAGGAGCCAGGAGGGCAGGAGAAGCTAGCCCCTCGTCACGCATCATGCACATAACCAGATGGGATTTCACCTGTTTGAACTGGGCCAAATCGCAAACGTCCTGGAGAAGCAGCTGCATTGGATTTGAGCTGCTCACACCGGGGCAGATCACGAAGCGCCCAAGGAGACAGCTGTGCCGAATTAAGCTGATCATGGCCTAGAGACTTTCTAAGCTGTCAACCAGCTATTATCAATTCTGGGCTGTGCTAAAATCTTCCACTTGTGTAAACTTGCAGTAAACCTTTACAAACCCCTGCCTACCTCACCTGGACCGAACACAATTTAGCTACTTGCTAGATTTGCAATTTGTAAAAACGAATTGCAATTTGTAAAAACGCTGATTAAAACATTTTCTGTTTTGTTTGTGGCTCCACGGTGTTAGTTTTATTTCTCATTAGTTGACAGTGCCTTTTTTTTTTTTTTTTTTTTGAGACAGAGTTTCACTCTTGTTGCCCAGGCTAGAGTATAGTGGCACAATCTCGGTTCTCTGCAACCTCCACCTCCTGGGTTCAAGCAATTCTCCTGCCTCAGCCTTCGAAGTAGCTGGGATTACAGGTGCCCACCACCACGCCTGGCTAATTTTGTATTTTTAGTAGAGACGGGGTTTTACCATGTTGGCCAGGCTGGTCTCAAACTCCTGACCCCAGGTGATCAGCCTGCCTCAGCCTCCCGAAGTGCTGGGATGCCCAGCCTAACTTCCTTTAATCTGTAACTAAAGTCTGAGTCCGGAAGACCTTCCTCTGGATCCTCAGTAAATTTACTTAATCTAAATGGGTCCAGGTCCTGGGGTGATTACCCTTTTCTTGTCTCCTGCTAAATCACGAAGGTTTGGGGAGTGCCCTCAGACCCCCCAATAAACTTATTTATGGAGGCCTGGAGAGTTTCTTCAAACCCTCAGTAAAACTTGTTTAATCCTAAACGGGTCCTGTTAAGAATTCCTTTGTTATATTTTTTATTTTTATTTATTTATCTATTTTTTTTTTTAAGACAGAGTCTCATTCTGTTGCCCAAGCTGGAGTACAGTGGCACGATCTCAGCTCACTGCAACTTCCGCCTCTTGGGTCAAGCAATTCTCCTGCCTCAGCCTCCTGAGTAGCTGGGACTATAGGCACATGCCACCACACCCAGCTAATTTTTGTATTTTTAGTAGAGTTCGGGTTTCACCATGTTGGCCAGGCTGTCCTTCATTATTTTGTCATGCTTTAAGGCCCAGGAAAGGCCCAGGCAAAACTCTTAGGGCTTTTGCTACATTCCAGTCTTTGCATAAGGGCACTGGCTTTTAATATTTAACTTAACCACTGAGTGCTGATATGGAGGCCTGAGTTAATGAGATATGTCCTGCCACAAACTGGGCTCACTGTAACCTCCACCTCCTGGGTTCAAGTGATTCTCCTGCCTCAGCCTCCCAAGTAGCTGAGATTACAGGCACCCACCACAATGCCTGGCTAATTTTTCATTTTTGTAGAGATGGCGTTTCACCATGTTGGCCAGGATGGTCTCAAACTGCTGACCTCAAGTGATCTGCCCTCCTCAGTCTCCCAAAGTTTTGGGATTACAGGTGTGAGCCACAGCACCTGACCTTCCCTCATTCTTTCTATTGTCATGTATTTCTTTTTCTTTTTCTTTTTCTTTTTTTTTTGAGACAGAGTTTCGCTCTCATAGCCTAGGCTGGAGTGCAGTGACACAACCTTGGCTCCCTGCAACCTCCGCCTCCCGGGTTCAAGTGATTATCCTGCCTCAGCCTCCTCAGTAGCTGGGATTACAGGCACCCGCCATCACGCTGGGCTAATTTTTGTATTTTTAGTAGAGACGGGGTTTTGCCACGTTGGGCAAGCTGGTCTCAAACTCCTGACCTCAGGTGATCCGCCTGCCTTGGCCTCCCAAAGTGCTAGGATTACAGGCGTGAGCCACTGTGCCCAGTCTATTGTCATTTATTTCTTTTTTTGTGGTTTTTATTACAAAGACCACTAACCTGAGGAAAGAGATGTTGGGGCTCAGAAAATGATACCCTAAAATGAAGGCCCTACAAACAACCTCAGAAAAAGTCTCCCTCTGCCCTTCTTCTGCCCTCCTGTCTCTCTCCCCTCATTTTCCCCCATAGAAACTGGATTCCCGGTCAGGTGCGGTGGCTCACATCTGTAATCCCAGTGTTGTGCCCAGACCGTTTGTTCCCCAAAGAAGACCACCAGAGTCCAGAGTCAAAGCCAAGCGGCAAGGATCTTTACTACAAGTTCGAACCTGGTCCCTCCATTCCACAGCATACAAGAGGGCCCTGAACAATGCGAGTGTTTGCTTTTTATAGCCCGAAAGTTACAGGGGAACAAAGGAATTCTTTTGGTTCCCGCGCTTTCAGTAAAACTTTGAACGGCTGCCTCCTTATCGGAGACTTTCCAGGTGGTGTTTGTACTGGGCTCAGGAAGTTTGAGAGATATATGGCGATATGTGGTGGGATGGGAGGATGGGATGTGTTTGTACTGGGCTCAGGAAGTTTGAGAGATATATGGCGATATGTGGTGGGATGGGAGGATGGGATGTGTTTGTACTGGGCTTGTTTGTTTTGAGCCCGGGGCTGAGGAATGTGCCTGATTTCTTTTCACCAGCACTTTGGGAGGCCGAGGTGGACAGATCACGAGGTGGGGAGATCGAGACTACCCTGGCCAACATGGTGAAAACCATGCTTCCACTAAAATTTAAAAAAGAAAAAGAAAAAAAGAAAGAAAGAAACTGGATTCTCTCTTCCCCAAAGTAGGTCACAGAAACCAGAACTCCTTCTTTCTAAAGCCAGCCATAAAACCTACAGGTATTACTCTACCTCTCCCAACTCCACTTCCATGTAAGAACTGGCCACAAAGAAATCGTCTGACCTACCTTGCTAGATTGTAGGTCATCTGAAAATGGGCTATACAAACTGGGTCATTCTTGTCATACCCCACTAAATCAGAGTCAATGGGCCAGGGACAAAAAGCACTCAGGGCACCTAATATTTCTCTAGAAATGTTATTCTCTGCAAGTCCGGTGGCTGAAACTGCCTGTTGTAACTTGAAGCCAGTTTTATCTATAGCTGCTGAGATAACTTGCTACAACTCTAGAACTCATTTTGCCCACAGGAGTCACCTACCAATTGGTGCTTGTCAGCTGCCTGTTGCTTTACTAATGCCAATGAGCTTTCTTTCAGGACCACACATAACATTCCCCTTTGATTTTTTAAAAATCTTTTTAAAAATGGATGGATTGATTGATTGAGACAGACTCTCGCTTTGTTGCCCAGGCTGGAGTGCAGTGGTGTGATCTTGGCTCACTGCAACCTCTGTCTTCTGGATTCAAGTGATTCTCCTGCCTCAGTCTCCCGAGTAGCTGGGATTATAGACGTGCACCACCATGCCCAGCTAATTTTTGTAGTTTTAGTAGAGCCAGGGTTTCACCATGTTGGTCAGGCTGGTCTCAAACTCCTGACCTCAAAAGATCCGCCTGCCTCAGCCTCCCAAAGTGCTGGGATTACAGGTGTGAGCCACCACACCGAGTCGCCTTTTCTCCTATTAATCTGCATTTGGTCAGTTGATTTTCATTGAACCTTCAGAGGGCCAAATGGAAGTTTTTCCTCACCCCTACCTGTCAGGCCTCTGAGCCCAAGCTAAGCCATCATATCCCCTGTGACGTGCATGTACACATCCAGATGGCCGGTTCCTGCCTTAACTGATGACATTACCTTGTGAAATTCTTTCTCCTGGCTCATCCTGGCTCAAAAGCTCCCCTGCTGAGCACCTTGTGACCCCCGCCCCTGCCTGCCAGAGAACAACCCCCTTTGACTGTAATTGTCCTTTACCTACCCAAATCCTGTAAAACGCCACCCACCGCCCCGCCCCATCTCCCTTTGCTGACTCTCTTTTCGGACTCAGCCCACCTGCACCCAGGTGAAATAAACAGCCTTGTTGCTCACACAAAGCCTGTTTCGTGGTCTCTTCACACGGACACAAGTGAAATTTTCGTGCCGTGACTCGGATCGGGGACCTCCTTTGGGAGATCAATCTCCCGTCCTCCTGCTCTTTGCTTTGTGAGAAAGATCCACCTACGACTTCGGGTCCTCAGACCAACCAGCCCAAGGAACATCTCACCAGTTTTACATCGGGTAAGCGGCCTCTTTTTACTCTCTTCTCCAACCTCTCTTACTATCCCTCAACCTCTTTCTCCTTTCAATCTTGGCGCCACCCTTCAATCTCTCCCTTCTCTTAATTTCAGTTCCTTTCCTTTTCTGGTAGAGTCAAAGGAGGCGCATTTTATGCATGAACCCCAAACTCTGGCGCTGGTCACGGACTGGGGAAGGCAGCCTTCCCTTGGTGTTTAATCACATGGGGACGCCTGCCTGATTATTCACCCACATTTCACTGGTGTCTGACCACTGCAGGGACGCCTGCCCTGGTCATTCACCCACATTCTCTTGGTGGCAAGTCAATTGCGGGGACGCCTGCTTTGGCTGCTCACCCACCCCTTCTCTCCATGTCTCTACCCACCCCTTTTCCGCTTTCAGTGGGGGGGAGCAAGCACCTCCTACCCCGTCTCCACTTTCTTGGGGGGCAAGCACCCACACCTTCTGTCTGTGTCGCTACCCTCTGTTTTCTCTGGACTTGCCTCCTTCACTATAGGCAACCTTCCACCCTCCATTCCTCCTCCTTCTCCCTTAGCCTGTGTTCTCAAGAACTTAAAACCTCTTCAACTCTCGCCTAACCTAAAACCTAAACGCCTTGTTTTCTTCTGCAATACTGCTTAACCCCAATACAAACTCGATAATGGCTCTAAATGGCCAGAAAATGGCACTTTGGATTTCTCTATCCTACAAGACCTAAATAATTCTTGTCGTAAAATGGGCAAACGATCTGAGGTGCCTGATGTCCAGGCATTCTTTTACACATGGGTCCCTCCCTACTCTCTGTTCCCAATGTAACTCATCCCAAATCCTCCTTCTTTCCCTCCTGCCTGTCCTCTCAGTCCCAACCCCAAGCATCGCTGAGTCTTTTGAATCTTCCTTTTCAATGGACCTATCTTTCTGCCCCTCTCCACTACCTCTCAGCAAGCCGAACTCATTGCCTTAACTCAAGCCGTCACTCTTGCAAAAGGACTACGCATCAATATTTATACTGACTCTAAATATGCCCTCCATATCCTGCACCACCACGCTGGTATATGGGCTGAAAGAAATTTCCTCACTATGCAAGGGTCCTCCATCATTAATGCCTCTTTAATAAAAACATTTCTGAAAGCCGCTGAAGTCACTCACTACAAAGGCCATCAAAAGACATCAGATCCCATCGCTCAGGACAATGCTTCTGCTAATAAGTTAGCTTAAAAAGCAGCTAGCATTCCAACTTCTATCCCTCATGGCAGTTTTTCTCCTTCTCATCTGGCCACTCCCACATATTCCCCTGCTGAAACTTCCACCTATCAATCTCTTCCCACACAAGGCAAATGGTTCTTCGACCAAGGAAAATATCTCCTTCCAGCCTCACAGGCCCATTCTATTCTGTCGTCATTTCATAACCTCTTCCATGTAGGTTACAAGCCGCTAGCCCACCTCTTAGAACCTCTCATTTCCTTTCCATCGTGGAAATCGATCCTCAAGGAAATCACTTCTCAGTGTTCCATCTGCTATTCTACTACTATTCAGGGATTGTTCAGGCCCCCTCCCTTCCCTACACATCAGGCTCGGGGATTTGCCCCGCCCAGGACTGGCAAATTGACTTTACTCACATGCCTCCAGTCAGGAAACTAAAATACCTCTTGGTCTGGGTAGACACTTTCACTGGATGGGTAGAGGCCTTTCCTACAGGGTCTGAGAAGGCCACCGCGGTCATTTCTTCCCATCTGTCAGACATAATTCCTCGGTTTGGCCTTCCCACCTCTATACTGTCCGATAACAGACCGGCCTTTATTAGTCAAATGACCCAAGCAGTTTCTCAGGCTCTTGGTATTCAGTGAACTAATGGTCTTTTAAAAACACACCTCACCAAGCTCAGCCACCAACTTAAAAAGGACTAGACAATACTTTTACCACTTTCCCTTCTCAGAACTCGGGCCTGTCCTCAGAATGCTACAGGGTACAGCCTATTTGAGCTCCTGCATGGATGCTCCTTTTTATTAGATCCCAGTCTCATTCCAGACACCAGACCAACTTGGACTGTTCCCCAAAACACTTGTCATCCCTACTTTCTGCTGTCTAGTCATACTCCTATTCACCGTTCTCAACTACTCATAAATGCCCTGCTCTTGTTTACACTGCAGGTTTACACTGTTTCTCCAAGCCATCACAGCTGATATCTCCTGGTACTATCCCCAAACCTCCACTCTTAACTCCCTCTTAAAGTAAATAAATAATCTTTGCTGGCAGGGCTATGCCGAACCCCCTTGAGCACTCTCTAATTGGGTGTCCTGGGTCCTCCCAATTCTTAGTCATCTAATACCTGTTTTTCTCCTTCTCTTAATTTGGACCTCGTGTCTTCCGTTTAGTTTCTCAATTCATACAAAACCACATCCAGGCCGTCACCAATCACTCTATACGACAAATGCTCGTTTTAACAACCCCACAATATCACCCCTGACCCCAAAATCCTCCTTCAGCTTCATCTCTCCCACTCTATGTTCCCGCGCCGCCCCTATCCCACTTGAAGCAGCCCTGAGAAACATTGCCTACTGTCTCTCCATACCACCCCCAAACATTTTGGCCACCCCAACACTTTACCACTATTTCGTTTTATTTTTCTTAATATAAGAAGACAGGAATGTCAGGCCTCTGAGCCCAAGCTAAGCCATCATATCCCCTGTGACCTGCACATACACATCCAGATGACCGGTTCCTGCCCTAACTGATGACATTCTACCACAGGAGAAGTGAAAACGACCTGTTCCTGCCTTAACTGATGACACTGCCTTGTGAAATTCCTTCTCCTGGCTCATCCTGGCTCAAAAGCTCCCCTGCTGAGCACCTTGTGACCCCCGCCCCTGCCCACCAGAGAACAACCCCCTTTGACTGTAATTGTCCTTTACCTACCCAAATCCTATAAAACACACCGCCTCCCCACCATCTGCCTTTGCTGACTCTCTTTTTGGACTCAGCCCACCTGCACCCAGGTGAAATAAACAGCCTTGCTGCTCACACAAAGCCTGTTTGGTGGTCTCTTCACACGGACACGAGTGAAACTACCGAGTCCAGAATTTTAGCAACTGTTGTTTTTTTGTATTTCTCCTACATTGGATTTTCCAGAAACACAATGAATATTTATAACGGCATTAATGAGCTCACTTATCACCAAGTGCTGGCTTTGCAGACACAATCTGAACGATGCCACCTTTCATGCTTTCTTTTTGCGTCTTTTGGCCAAGAATTACTGTCTAAGGTTTTGCACAAGAAAGGAAATCTGCCATCTATTTGGCGTAATGGCCTTATTTGTGTATTCAAAAAGACACGATCCAGAGTGGGAGGTTTCATCAAAGTGGCTTCAACCCTCCAAGGCATTCTTCTTGCACTATTTGTCTGTGGTGCTTTGGGGTAGGAATTAATCAAATTTTTGGCAGAGATTTGTAGGATATTAATGTTGGTTGGGGATTTGATCCATTGTTTTCTTGAAGTGGAAAGAAAAGATCCCAGGAACACTGGCCCAGCTAAGGGTAAGTGAATGTGATGGTAATTTACATGGAAAGGATTAACCAATTCTTCCTGAAGGATGAAACTGATCACCTTTGAGAGGTAATGAGCCTGAGGGTCTGTTCCCACCCTTCCTCAGTGGCTGGGCTGAAACTACTGCCCAGGACTCCTGGTTCTCAGGTAAACCTTAGGAATCTCAAGTGTAGGTGTTCTCTATCTTTGCCTGAAGGGTTCAAACTTTGAGACTGGGCATGGTGGCTCACCTATCATTCCAGCACTTGGGGAGGCCAAGGTGGGCAGATCACTTGAGACCAGGAGTTTGAGACCAGGCTGGGCAACATGACGAAATCCCATCTCTACAAAAAATACAAAAATTAGCTGGACATGGTGGTCCCAGCTACTCAGGAGGCTGAGGTGGGAGGATTTCTTGGTCCTGGGAGGTGGAGGTTGCAGTGAGCCAAGATCATGCCACTGCCCTCTAGCCTGGGCAACAGAGTGAGACTCTGTCTCAAAAAAAAAAAAAAAAAAATTCAACCTCTAGAAGTAGTGTACAGAATCTCATCCCTATCCAGATGGCGTTGACTATGTGGGAGTTTGACATTATATTTAGGGGCTGAAGTTTTTTTATTCCAATAGATCATGTATGAGCTAAGGTATATTATCCATTCAAATAAAACCTTCGCCTTCTGAAAGTTCCCTGAAAATCAACTAACAAAAGGTAAATTATAGAAGAAAAGGTATACACATTTATTACTGTGTGCTGGGGAAGATCTCAGAGTGATGGCCTGGTATGCCAAAGGGATACAGATGCTTCTATATCCAACTTCTTAGGGGAAAGGATCATGGGGAAGTGTGAATGATTTTAGAAGGGTAGCAAAGGATTATTATTATTATTATTATTATTATTATTTTCAGATGGAGTTTTGCTCTTGTCACCCAGTCTGGAGTGCAGTGGCGTGATCTCTGCTCACTGCAACCTCTGCCTCCTGGGTTCAGGAGATTCTCCTGCCTAAGCCTCCTGAGTAGCTGAGATTACAGGTGCCCGCCACCACGCCCAGATAATTTTTGTATTTTTAGTAGAGATGGGGTTACACCGTGTTGGGCAGGCTAGTCTCCAACTCCTGACCTCAGGTGATCCACCCACCTCGGCCTCCCAAAGTGCTGGGATTACAGACGTGAGCCACAGTGTCCAGCCGCAAGGATTTTTAGGGGAATTCAGTGGGCTTTGAGAACACACAATGGCTTGGAACAAAGTCTGTTGGGTCTGCAGAGCAGAAGATGGTTTGTGACAAGTCTGTTCAGGTGTGTTGGCAGACTTCAGTCAGTCTTCCTGTGGTGTGAGTTCAGCTAATGAAAACTCAGGGACTGGGGTCATTGTTTTCTTCTTTTGCAGGTTCGGGCTTTAGGTAGATAAGGGAAATTCAGAGGACAACTTCATCCTGTGTTTTGGGAGACACGGAGGATTGAGTGCTGAGAAGTGGGTGGGGTGAGGCTGGAGAGACCTTGGGTCTTCCTCAGTTCGGTCCGTCAAAGTGCCCTATTTTGGGGTATCGGTTTCTGACTCCCAACAATGGCGAAGAAATTGGGCTTGAAGTGGACTGGAAAGTTAGTAAAATTTCTTTAACTGTAGCAGGAGGAGTCGTAGACAAAAATCTCTCAGACACTGGATCGTGGAAGGAAAGAGCTTTATTCATCTGGGAGCATCAGCAGACTCAAGTCTTAGAAACTGAGCTCCCTGAATAAGTAATTCCTATTCCTTTTAAGGGCTCACAACTCTAAAGGGGCTGCATGAAGGAGGGGTTGTGATCGATTGGACAAGCAAGGGGTACGTGACTAAGGGCTGCATGCACCAGTAACTACAACGAAACAGAACAGAATGGAAAGTTTCACAATGCTTCCTCCTACAATGTCTAGAATCTATAGATAACACAAGCAGTAAGGTCAGGGATTGAATTTTAGCTACCAGGCCCGAAATGTGGCAGCAGGCTGTCTGACTATGAATTTCACTTCTGCTTATTGTTTTAACTTCTACCTTTTCAGCAAACAAGAAATTAAGTATAAGACAATATGAGGAGTGATCTCCTCTCTCATGACCACCTCCACTAGTTCAGAGAAAGGGGCCCACAGTGACTGGGTGACCAAGATATTGTTTCCTCAGACATTTACATTTCAAAGGGGATAAATCCAAGACCTTTGAAAAAATGTTTCTGGGTTGCAAAGCTGGCAAGAGGCTTACTTGCCTCCGAAGAGATTTATAGAGACACCACAAGAATAAAATAAGAATTTACGACCACTTGGTTTCTCTCAGGAATACTCTAAGAGGAGGAGGATATGGTCTCTTTTCTTTTGTGGTAACAGGGGAAATTCTCTTTTTGTTTTTTGTTTTTTTTTTCTTCAATTGGTGATACGCAATTGGCCCAAAACTTTTAGAGTGATTAGAACAGAAAAAGTTACATATATCATTGATTTATTTTTTCAGTCTATTTTTTTCAAAATGCCATTATAAGGGTAACACAATTTTATTTTGAGGGAACTGGGGAAGTAAAGAAAATCATACGGAAACTCAAGGCTACCTTTTGAAGTTCATTCTAAAAGGATGAACTCAATCTGCTTGGTAATTATGTAAATGTGCTTTATAATTGATAATTAACTATTTTGTGTTTAGCATCATCAAAGCCAGCTTGGTATAATTGAATAAAAGGTACATCAAATGAAATCTCATATCTAGACTAATTTCAAGAGAACCAAAGGAAATTATTACAATTATCATGAACTTTTTAATCACCAGAACAGCATAAAACCTTTGTTTATGTAGCAAAGTACCAATGAGTGGAAGGTACAAGATAGAAGCTGTCACAAAAGAAAGGGCAGCCTAAGAATGAGAAGTTATAGTTTCTCTTTTCTATTCCTCTTTCCAGAGGTTGAGTTCTGCATGCCCCCATCCCCACAATTCCATTTGACATCGCCACTGCCTTCCTCTAACCTATCTATGATTCTTCCTTACATTGCTGGTGGAATGACCTTTCCGTCTGACATATCAGATTATTCACTATTTCTTCCGTCTCTGTTACTCGTTTGTTGAACAAGTTTACTGAGCATCTATGTGCCAGCCACTAGCCAAAGTGCTGGGGCAAGGCCAGGCACAGTGGCTCACACCTATAATTCCAGCACTTTGGAAAGCCGAGGCATGGCCAATTGCTTGAGACCAGGAGTTCACAACTAGTCTGGGCAACATGGCGAAACTGTCTCTCCAAAACAAACAAACCAGGAAACAAACAAAAAAAATTAGCCAGGGGTGGTGGCACACACCTGTGATCCCAGCTACTTGGGAGGCTGGGGTGGGAGGATCACATGAGACTGGGAAGTTGAGGCTGCAGTGAGCTGAGATCGCACCACTGCACTCCAACTTGGGTGACAGAGAAAGACCCTATCTCAAAAACTTAACAAAACAAAATGCTAGGGCTATAACCATAAATGTGATAGGAGAGAGCACTGGTAACAGTACTCTCCTCTTCATTCTCTTCCTCCTGGCCTATCTCCTTCTTCCTCCTTTCCCTAGTTTCACTACTTGGGGCTCTAATAGGAAGACCTTTCTGGATGTATTGCATCTTTGTATCTCCAGGGCCCAGCACAATGGCTGTATTTTGGTACATGCTTCTTCAGCATGTACAAAATGAATGAATTCTCTATTGAAATTATTGGCCAGGTGCAGTGGCTCACGACTGTAATCCCAGCACTTTGGGATGCTGAGGCAGGCAGATCACCTGAGGTCAGGAGTTCAAGAACAGCCTGGCCAACATGATGAAACCCTGTCTCTACTAAAAATACAAAAAAAAAATTAGCTGGGCATGGTGGCAGGCACCTGTAATCCCAGCCATTCTGGAGACTGAGGCAGAAGAATCGCTTGTACCTGGGAGGTGGAGGTTGCAGTGAGCCAAGACCGTACCATTGCACTCCAGCCTGGGCAATAAGCACGAAACTCCGTCTCAAAAAAGAAGAAAGAAAGAAATTATTTACTCAGACTCTGGGTGCTAGAGCTATTACAGAAGGAATTAAAACACTACTTGGAATCTTTCCATTTTTATCTACATTGTTTTTTCTGCTTATTAAAATATGAGTAAATATCATAATAAAAATCATTACAGAAATAAATAAATAGAAAGTGCAACTCCCCCACATTTCTAAATTCAAGAGATAGCTGCAATTTACAATTTGATGTGTGCTTCTCTAATTTGTTTCTCTTTTTATGTAGCTCTATCTTTCTATATACACACCTACATAGGTATATTTATATCCTATGCATAATTTTAAAACCCAAACAGGATCATAGTAGTCAAATGAATCTTCAACTGCCTTTTTTTCTTTTTTCTATTTTATGATATATCTTGGCTTGGATTGTGCTGAATTTCTTCTAAATATCTTTCCAACTGTAAATTATATGCTTTTGTATCAAGGCCAGAAGCTCACTTATTTTTATTAACTAGTTCTCATTATTACAAAAGAAATACAAGGCTGGGCACACCCAGTGACTCCTGTAATCCCAGCACTTTGGGGGGCCCAGGTAGGTTGATCACTAGAGGCCAGAAGCTTGAGACCAGCCTGGCAAACATGGCAAAACCTCATCTCTACTAAAAAAACCCCAAAAATTAGCCAGGCATGGTGGTGCATGCCTTTAGTTCCAGCTAGTCGGGAGACTGAGGCATGAGAATCACTTGCACCTGGGAGGTGGAGGTTGCAGCAGGCCGAGATGGTGCCACTGCACTCCAGCCTGGGCTATAGAGCGAGACTCTATCTCAAAAAAATAAACAAAAAATCAAAAATTATTTTTACAGAAGCTTCTGTATAATCAATAAAATCATCGGGTCTGGAAATTATCAAGTACTTGGTTACCTAACCATAGCGCAAACTGCTTGCTATTCCCTAAACCTAGATTTTTTTTTTGAGACAGAATCTCCCTATGTCACCCAGGCTGGAGTGCAGTGGTGCAGTCTCAGATCCCTGCAACCTCCGCCTCCTGGGTTCAAGCGATTCTCCTGCCTCAGCCTCTCGAGTAGCTGGGATTACAGGCACACACCACCACACCTGGCTAATTTTTGTATTTTTAGTAGAGATGGGGTTTTGCCATGTAGGCCAGGCTGGTCTCAAACTCCTGACCTCAAGTGATCCGCCTACCTTGGCCTCCCAAAGTGCTATTCTCCCAAAGTACCAGCTATTCTTTTCGATAATCAGAAACCAACCGGTATCTTATTAGAGACGACTTCCCAGAATGAAAACTACATTACCCACCCTCCTTTGTAATAAGGTGTGTCCAGGTGACCACATTTTGTCCAATGGGCTATGAGAAGAGCCATGGACAACTTCCCAGTTCAGTGACGCCTTACAGTATGATGTGTTCCTTCCTTGTGTCGTTTTCCCCTGTGTAAAGGTTGGAATGTGGACCTTGGACCATGAGAACCAGCACAGCACCTTAGAGATGAAGACACAATGAGATGAAAGGATCTTGGGCTCCTGACAGCTTTGCAAAGTAGGACTTCCAAAAGTAGTTGGACTTCTTTAGGAGAGAGAAATATACTTGCATCTTTGCTCTTGTAAGCCACTGCTATTTGGAGTCTGTGCTATGCACAGGTGAATGCCTGCCTTTACTGTGAGCATTATTATTACTGCCTTTACTGAGAAATGAAATGATTTTTGTCTGAGGAATGTAAGCCCCTTTATTTATTTTATTTTTTAAAATTTGAGACAGAGTCTCACTCTGTCACCTAGACTGGAGTACAGTGGTACGATCTCAGCTCACTGCAACCTCTGCCTACCAGGTTCAGAATATGCTCCTGCCTCAGCCTCCCAAGTAACTGGAATTATAGGTGCACACCGCCACATCCAGCTAATTTTTGTATTTAGTAGAGACAAGTTTTCACCATGTTGGCCAGGCTGGTCTCGAACTCCTGAACTCCAGTGATCCACCTGCCTTGGCCTCCCAAAGTGCTGAGATTACAGTGTGAGCCACCGCGCGCAGCCTTTTTTTTTTTTTTTTTTTTTCTTTTTTGAGATGGAGTCTTGCTCTGTCACCCAGGCTGGAGTGTAGTGGCGCAGTCTCGGCTCACTACAACCTCTGCCCGATTCATGTGATTCTCCTGCCTCAGCCTCCTGAATGAATAGCTGGGACTATAGGCGTGAGCCACCTTGCCCTGGTTTCGAGCACTGGGTCTAAACATTTCTTAGCTCTGTGATCAGGAGCATGTAACTTTATTTAAAAAAAAAAAAAAAAAAATTAATTAATTTAATTTAATTTTGTGATTGTTGTTGTTGTTGTTTTTTGCCCTCTCAACACAGCTTTTCCCAACTACTGGGAGGACCAGGAAGGCCAAGGAGCCTGTCACTTAACCACTCGGAGCCTTACTTGTCTCATCCATGAAATGGGAATAAAAATAAAACCCATCTCAGAGTGTAACCGGGACAACCGACATTTCTTCACAAGATTGTTGCCAGAAAGAGATCCCAATCCAGACCCCAAGAGAGGGGTCTTTGACTTTGCCCAAGAAATAATTTGGGGCCCAGTGCGGTGTGAGACTAGCCTGACTGACATGGTGAAACCCCGTCTCTACTAAAAATACCAAAATTAGCCAGTCGTAGTGGCGCATGCCTGTAATCCCAGCTACTCTGGAGGCTGAGGCAGGAGAATCGCTTGGACCTCGAAGGCAAAGGTTGCGGGGAGCCAAGATCAGGCCATTGCAACTCTCTCCCTTATAAATGATTATTATGGAGTTCTATTTAACAAAGAAATTATTATTCTCTTTTAATTAATTCAGTCTTTTATTTTATTTATTTATTTATTTTAAGAGTCAGGGTCTCGCTCTGTCACCCTGGAGGCTGGAGCACAGTGGTGCAATTATAGCTCACTGTGGCCTTGACCACCCAGGCTCAAGCAATCCTCCCACCTCAGCCTCCCAAAGCACTGGGATTACAGGCATGAGCTACTGTGCTTAGCCCGAAAACAAATTATTATTATTCTTTGTTCTTTCTCTTCTTGAGAGAATTAGAACCACCACTTCCTTCCATATGAATTCCTCATCTTCATACAAGATGAGTCAACTATAATATCATACAGTTTGGCCACAGAGATTGGTCAAAAGATGGACACATGGCCCTTTCTAAACCAATCAGAGTCGTTTTTTAGAACTTTATGATTTGGGGTCGGGCGTGGTGGCTCACACCTGTAATCCCAGCACTTTGTGGGGCCAAGGCAAGCGGATCACCTGAGGTCGGGATTTTGAGACCAGCCTGACAAACATGGAGAAGCCCCACCTCTACTAAAAATACAAAATTAGCTAGGCATGATAGCGCATGCCTGTAATCCCAGCTACTTGGGAGGCTGAGGCAGGAGAATTGCTTGAACCCGGGAGGCGGAGGTTGCGGTGAGCCAAGATCGTGCCATTGCACTCCAGCCTGGACAATAAGAGCAAAACTCCATCTCAAAAAAAAAAAAAAAAAAAAACTGATTTGGAACCGGTGAGATGGGGAAAGAACAGTAAGCATCACTGCATAAATATATGCAAGTTGAGTTGTGCACTGAGTAACTTGCATAGCCATACATGGTATCCCATGAAACGTAGGGCCTGGAAGTTACTGGTGGTGGGATGGAGGGCACGTCCCAGCTTCCCAGAGATCACTAATCTGTATCCAAATACAGTAAAATTGATAAATATAGGGAGAAGAAGACACCTGAGATAGGAAATGAGAACCCTGGCTGTTAACATTAAAACCCCAGACATCCTAGCTGGGAATGGGTTTGGATCCACCATTGTGACCTGGAGGATATTTAGGCCCCTAGTGTTCCCTCTCTTTCTATCTCTCTTCAGTCCCTCATTTCAACATAGTCCCATTTCTTTTTCTTTCTTTCTTTCTTTCTTTTTTTTTTTTTTTTTGAGACGGAGTCTCCTCTGTCGCTCAGGCTGGAGTGCAGTGACACCATCTCGGCTCACTGCAAACTCCGTCTCCCAGGTTCAAGCGATTTTTCCTATCTCAGCCTCCCAAGTAGCTGGAACTATGGGCATGCGCCACTACGCCCAGCTAATTTTTGTATTTTTAGTAGAGACGGGGTTTCACGATGTTGGCCAGGCTGGTCTTGAACTCCTTCCCTCAGGTGATCTGCCCGCCATGGCCTCCCAAAGTGCTGGGATTACAGTTGTGAGCCACTGCACCTGGCTAACATAGTCCCATTTCCATCTTCTCTGGCTTCCATTTGACCTCCACATCTCTCTCTCTCTCTTCCCTCTCTCTGTCTTTCCTTCTCTCCACTCTCCTCTCCCTACTCCTTCCTCACTTTTCCCTATTTCTATCTCTCCCAGTCTTTCCACCTAACAAAACACCTTATAATTTTCTCATCGAGAAAGTAAAAAATAAATGCAAACTATCATTCTTTGATTCAAATAATAATGAATACTACAACTATAAATTATCAATACAAATTAACACCAAAAATAACTAAATATCACAGAGTCAAATTTGCTTCTAGCTAAAAATCGACAAAACATTCTAATTTTCTTCACTACATGTGTATCTTTGATAATTTATCCCAGGAAAATAGGACTTAGCCGAAATAATGGTCTCACAATGAAATCAATTGTAAATTATACTTAGTATATGCAATATGAGAAAAATGTTGATTAAATAAAGAAAAGCAATTGATTCCATGCCACCAATTTCAGTAAATTAAAATTTTTAAAAGTTTGGGGAAAATTAGAATAGTTTAATAGACCCACGTAGATAATTGATCACAAAATTAAACTGGCTTAGTAAAGTTTACTTTAGATAATGTTTTCTCATTGATAATTCAGCCATGTTTTATTTATTTAATTAATTAATTTATTTTTTGAGATGGAGTTTCACTCTTTTTTTTTTTTTTTTTTTTTTGAGACTGAGTCTCCCTCTGTCACACAGGCTGGAGTGCAGTGGCATGATCTCAGCTCACTGGAATGGAAGCTCCACCTCCCAGGTACACACCATTCTCCTGCTTCAACCTCCCAAGTAGCTGGGACTACAGGCGCCTGCCACCACACCCGGCTAATTTTTTGTATTTTTTTCTTTTTACTAGAGAAGGGTTTTCACCGTGTTAGCCAGGATGGTCTCGATCTCCTGACCTCGGGATCTGCCTGCCTCGGCCTCCCAAAGTGCTGGGATTACAGACGTGAGCCACCGCGCCCAGCTGGAGTTTCTATCTTGTTGCCCAGGCTGGAAGGCAATGGTGCAATCTCAGCTCACTGTAACCTCCGCCTCCTGGTTTCAAGCGGTTCTCCTGCCTCAGCCTCCTGAGTAGCTGGGATTACAGGCGTATGCCACCACGCCCGGCTAATTTTTGTATTTTTAGTAGAGACGGGGTTCCACTATGTTGGCCAGGCTCATCATGAACTTCTGACCTGAGGTGATCTGCCCACCTCAGCCTCCCAAAGTTCTGGGATTACAGGTGTGAGCCACCACACCCAGACTAAATTATTATTTTTTATAGAGACAGGGTCTTGCTGTGTTGCCCTGGCTTGTCTGGAACTCTTAGGCTCAAGTGGTCCTCCAGCCTTAGTCTCTCAAGTAGCTGGGACCACAGGCGTGCACCATGATGCCCAACAAATTTTTTTATGTTTTTTGTAGAAACAGGATCTAGCTTTGTTGCCCAGGCTGGTCTCAACCTCCTGGATTCAAGCACCTCTTCCACTGCAGCCTCCCAAAGTGCTGAGATTATGGGTGTGAACCTCCATACTTGGCCAGTTTGATTTTTTGTTGTTGAGACAGGGTCTTACTCTGTTACCCAGGCTGAAGTGCAGTGGCGCAGTCATGACTTGCCCTCCTGGGCTCAGTCAATCCTCCCACCTCACTTTCTCAAGTAGCTGAGAACGCAGTCATGTGCCACTGCGCACAGCTAATTTTTGTATTTTTTTGTAGCGACACGGTGCTTTGATTTTTTATTAAAAAATGTTTTATTTTATATTTGTTTATGACTTCATCATGATCAACAATGTCATAAGGTCAAGGGTTGGCAAACTTTTTCTATAAAGGGCCAGACGGTAAATATTTCAGCCTTTATGGACCACACAGCCTACATGACAGTTATTCATCTCTGCCCTTGTAGCATAAAAGTTGCCTGTACCGTTGTTGTACATATTGAAATTACATAAAGAGGCCTGTCATCCCAGCCCTTTGGGAGGCTAAGGTGGGCAGACGGCTTCAGCTCAGGAGTCTGAGACCAGCCTGGGCAATATAGCGAAACCCCATCACTACAAAAAATACAAAAATTAGCCCAGCATGTTCGTACCTGCCTATAGATCCAGCTACTTGGGAGGCTGAGGTAGGAGGATCATTTTAGCCCAGGAGGTCGAGGCTGCAGTGAGCTGTAATCAGGCCACTGCACTCCAGCCTGTGAGACAGAATGAGACCCAGTCTCAAACAAAAAACGAAAACATGGGCGAGTCATTTGAGGTCAGGAGCTCGAGACCAGCCTGACCAACATGGTGAAATTCTGTCTCTACTAAAATACAAAAAAAGATTAGCCAGGCATGGTGGCGGGCACCTGTAATCTCAGCTACTTGGGAAGATGAGGTAGGAGAATTGCTTGAACCCAGGAGGCAGAGGTTGCAGTGAGCCGAGGTCGTGCCACTGCACTCAAGCCTGGGTGACAAAGCGAGACTCTGTTTCAAAAAAAAAAAAAGGACATGACTCAGGAATGGCCAGATAGAAGAGATGCGTAGGACAGGTATTGGGTGATGGGGACACGTGCATGAAGCTTTCTGGTACTCTCTGGGCACTCCCAGTGCTTCAGTGTGTTTACCCACCTAGAAACTTCCCAAACCTCATTGTTCAAGAGTTTTTCTCAAGCTCAATCTCCACTGTTAAAAATTTCGACATTCCAACCACTTGGTCTTTTTTTTTTTCTTCTTCTTCTTCTTTTTGAGTCAAGGTCTCATTCGGTTGCCCAGGCTGGAATGCAATGGCACGATTATAGCTCATGAAGTCTTGAACTATTGGGCTTAAATTATCCTCCCTCCTCAGCCTCTTGAGTATCCGGGACTATAGATGTGCACCACCATGCCTGGCTAATTGTTTACTTTCTGTAGAGATAGGGTCTCCCTATGTTGCCTAGGCTGGTTTGGAACTCCTGGACCCAGGTAATCCTCCTACCTGAGCCACCCAAAGTACTGGGATCACAGGTGTAAGCCACTGCAGCTGGCCTTCCTTGGTCTTCTAATGAGCAACCCCATCCTGAAGCTATATAGGGGACCCACTCTAAGTCACCTTATTGGCATGAACTCAGGTGTGATGGAAAAGGGCTCCTTACGGATAACAAAAGACACTCCAGGCCAGGCACAGTGGCTCATGCCTGTAATCCCAACACTTTGAGAGGCCAAGGCAGGAAGATTGCTTGAGTCCAGGAGTTCGAGACCAGCTTGGGCTTGGGAGGCGGAGGTTACAGTGAACCGAAATCACACCAGTGCACTCCAACCTGGGCAACAGAGTGAGACCCTGTCTCAAAAAAAAAAAAAAAAAAAGACACTCCCATCACTCAGAAAATTCTAAGGGTTTTAGGAGCTCAGTACCAGGAACTGGGGACAAAAAACAAACATTTCTTTTTTTTTTTTCCCAAGACTGAGTTTCTTGTCACCCAGGCTGGAGTACAATGGCACAATCTCAGTTCTCTGCAACCTCTGCCACCGGGTTTCAAGTGATTCTCCTGCCTCAGCCTCCCAAAGTAGCTGGAATTACAGGTGCCCACCACCACACCCAGCTAATTTTTATATTTTTAGTAGAGACAGGGTTTCACCATGTTGGCCAGGCTGGTCTCGAACTCCTGACTTCAGATGATCCTCCCACCTTAGCCTTCCAAAGTGCTGGGATTACAGGCGTGAGCCACCGTGCCTGACCAAAAACCAAATTTATTTTTATTAGACCACAACTGATCTGTGTCTGTTCCCCTCTAGATTTTGAGTGGCCAAGGATTGCGTCTAGGCGCTTTTCATTTCTACTGCCCAGCACATAGTTGTTATCCCAAGCTGCACCATGTTGTAAACCCCTGCCATTTCACAACCCTATTCAGAGTGGAAAATTCCACTAGGACTCGGCTGTGAGAAACACCCTATCGGACAAGTCCAGGCCGTTAACCGCCTGAACCCAGGACATTCCCTCTTTATCAGTGGCTAACCACACTGCCTGCCCCTTTTTGCGACGAGCCCAGACCTGTCCCATCCTTACCTATAATTACCCAAGTGTGTAAGCGGGAGTGGGCTCCGGCGCTAGCAGGTGTCCCCCTCTGCAGGTCTTTGGTCTGTGTTGCTATAGAGCCACCTCCGGCCATTGCTTCTCCTTTTCTCGCTCTAACAATAGTGACAGTTAAAACATACATAACTGCTGGTGTCATTAATCTTGTCATTGGTGGTGTTGCTTGATTACTGGTGTAATGTCTCCCTCATAATCTAGTTCATTCAGTGACGTGAATCATTTAGCAGAGGATTTAATGAATATTTATCAGTATCCCCTCCCACTAGGTCCAGAAAATGTTGCTGACTTTCCCAAGGTCTCTTAATTCTTTGTTGTTGTTTTTTTTTTTGAGACAGAGTCTCTGTCGCCAGGCTGGAGCGCAGTGGTGCGATCTCAGCTCACTGCAACCTCTGCCTCCCTCCCAGGTTCAAGCAATTCTTCTCTCTCAGCCTCCTGAGTAGCTGGGACTGCAGGCGCCCACAACCATACCTGGCTAATTTTTGTATTTTTAGTAGAGAGGCGGTTTCACCATATTGGTCAGGCTAATCCAACTCCTGACCGCAGGTGATACACCCACTTCAGTCTCCCTGAGTGCTGGGATTACAGGCATGACCCACTGCGCCCCACAGACCTCTTAACTTTTTGTTTGTTTGTTTGTTTGTTTGTTTTCTGAAACGGAGCCATGCTCTCTGTCTCAGCCTGGAGTTCAGTGGCGCGATCGCTCACTACAAGCTCTGCCTCCTGGGTTCACACCATTCTCCTGCCTCAGCCTCTAGAGTAGCCGGGACTTCAGGCTCCCGCCACCACGCCCGGCTAATTTTTTGTATTTTTTAGTAGACGTGGCGTTTCACTGTGTTAGCCAGGATGGTCTCGATGTCCTGACCTCGTGGTCCGCCCGCCTCGGCCTCCCAAAGTGCTGAGATGACAGGCATGAGCCACCGCACGTGGCTTAACTCTTTAGAACAGAGTTCTAAACTCCCTTTCTCCGAAGTTTTCTTTCCATTTCATCCTCAGAGATACCCAAAGGACCTTTTAGCATATTGGTGATTGAGACAAAAGAATTTCCGAACCTGGAGACAAATCCCAACTCTTGCTTCCTGATTCTCTTTTCTATACAGTCTTCCCAGGTCATCCTTTCCCCATGGCTGCATAAAATAGATTGAATCAAATGGACCCCATCATGCTGGCTGCTTCTCTCCGCTGGGGCCAGGAGCAGCCTGACTGCAGTGTCAGCTGAAGACAGATAGCGGTCACAGCACTGGGCTTCTCCTTCCAAAAACACAGTCGTTCAAGGTCACAGAAACACCGAAGAATACGATAAACACAGATAAATGTCCTTGAGGGTGAGTGATTTTTGTCTGGGTACAAAAAGAAAAATAACAGGAGAAAAGGCATCATTTTCTTGGCCTGAACCGCCTCCTCTGGTTTCTTTTTTCTTTTTCTTTTTCTTTTTCTTTTCTTTTCTTTTCTTTTCTTTTCTTTTCTTTTCTTTTCTTTTTTCTTTTCTTTTCTTTTCTTTAAACAGGACTGTCTCACTCTGTCGCTCAGGCTGGAGTGCAGTGGTATGATCACAGCTGTCACTGCAGCCTTGACCTCCTGGGCTCAAACGATCCTCCTACCTCAGCCTCCCAAGTAGCTGGGACTATAGGCACATACCACCATGCCCTGCTAATTTTTTAATTTTTGTAGCAATGGGGTTTCGCCATGTTACTTAGGCTGGTCTCAAACTCCTAAACTCAAGCACTCTGCCCACCTCAGCCTCCCAAAGTCGGGGGGGGGATGAGATTATTGGCACCTCACCCAGCCCTGCCTCTGTTTTAAGAGGCAAACAAGAATTAAGTTTTCCATCTTAGAGCAAGGTGACCTCTAGGTGCAGTAAACCCTGACAGAGACTGGCTGCAGGGCCCTGTGCCTCTCCCCAGTCTAGCACAAATAGAAGAGGCCAAAAAAGCAGATGTGATGGTGAGGATTCTGCTGAACACTGGAAGATACTTACTACAAGTTTTATACACAAATGCATCACTACACTCCTGTGAGGTGGGTCATATCGTCACTGTCCCATCTGTTTGTTAGTAGAGGAAACTGATGGTTCCAAGAGTGAGATTAACTTGCCCTAAGTTCACTCGGCTCATTATTGACCAATATATTTGTGGAGTAGTCGAGATTTAAATCCAGAATGACATTCCAATCAATGGTATCCAGCAAAAAAAATAAAAAATAAAAATAAATCCAGGCTGGGCACAATGACTCATGCCTGTAATCCCAACACTTTGGCAGGCCAAGGCGGGTGGATCACCTGAAGTCAGGAGTTTGAGACCAGCCTGACCCACGTGGCAAAACCCAACCTCTACTAAATATACAAAAATTAGCCAAGTGTGGTGGTGCAGGCTTGTAATCCCAGCTACTCAGGAAGCTAAGGCAGAAGAACCACTCGAACGCAGTAGGTGGAGGTTACAGGGAGCCAAGATCATGCCACTGCACTCCAGCCTGGATAACAGAGCAAGACTCCCTCTCAAAAAAATAAATAAATCCAGTGTAGGCTGGCTTTGAGGCCTATAGTCTTTGATGGTGTTGTTGCTGTGATTTTCCTTTGTTTTGAACTTTTTAAACTTTGAAATTATTTTAGATTTATCAGAAAGTTGCAAAGATACCACAGATCATTCCTGTGTACTCTCATCTAGGCTTCGCTAATGTTAAGGTCTTATAATCATCAAAACCAAGAAATTAGCACTGGGACAATTCACTGCAGACCTTATTCATTTTTCACCAGTTTTTCCACTAATGTCCTTTGTCGCCTTCTGGGAGGAAAAATATTTCCTCTGCTCCCTTATTTTCACTGACAGGGTTCGTACATTAAACTGACAAAAGACAGACTAGCAAGAGAAAAGACATTTTTATTTCCATATGTATGTATGCACGTGGGAGTTCATAGAAAAGGAAATGTGACTTAAAGGAGTGGTTAGAATTTGGGGCTTATAGTCGAACGTGGTGGCTCATGCCTGTATTCCCAGCACTTTGGGAGGCTAAGGCCAGTGGATCACTTGAGACCAGGAGTTCGAGACCAGCCTGGCCTACATGGTAAAATCCCATCTCTACTAAGAATTCAAAACATTAGCCGAGTGTGGCGGCAGGTGTCTGTAACCCCAGCTACTGAGGAGTCTGAGGCAGGAGAATCGCCTGAATCGAGGAGGCGGAGGTTGCAGTGAGCCGAGAATGCGCCACTGCACTCCAGTCCGGGCAAAGCGAGACTCTGTCTCAAAAAAAAAAAAAAGAATTTCGTGCTTATAAACCATCTTTATAGGTGAAGTGTCCCAGCACTTTAGGAGGCTGAGGCAGGAGGATCACTTGAGCCCAGAGGTTCAAGACCAGCTTGGGCAACAAAGTGAGACCTTATCTGTACAAAAAGAAAATTAGCTGGGCATGATGATGCACACCTGTAATGGTGTGCAAAAGGTGCCTGTAATCCCAGCTACTTGGGAGACTGAGGTTGGAGGATTGCTCGAGCCCGGAAGGTCGAAGTTTCAGTGAGTTATGATCGCACCACTGCACTCCAGCCTGGGCAACAGAGGGAGACCGTGTCTTAAAAAAAAAGAAAAAGAAAAAGAAAATGAAAACACAGATGAAGGAGAAGGGAAGAAACGGCACTTGTGGAAAAACAAATGTTTTGGAGAGATAAATGAGCCCTTAGGAGATGAGATGGGGAATATGAGAGATTTTGTGACAGTGTCTACTTTGGTGTGTTGCTGACTTCTGTCTCAGAGGAGATTGGAGTTGCTCCCTGGGACGAGATTTATGACAATTGGGTTCTTTTTTATTCTTTTGGAAGGCTCTGCTCTTAGGCAGACAAGAGATTTCAGAAAGTCAGATGCCCTCGGCTCAAAACAATTTTTATGCCACACTGGCTTATTCTGGAGCCCTTCCTCATTTCAGAATCCAATTGGGGCTGGGAGCGGTGGCGCACGCCTGTAATCCCAACACTCTGGGAGGCCGAGGTGGGTGGATCACTTGAGGCCAGGAGTTTGAGACCAGTCTGTCCAACATGGTGAAACCCTGTCTCTACTAAAACTCCAAAAAAGAAGTATCTGGGCATGGTGGCAGGTGCCTGTAATCCCAGCTACTCGGGAGGCTGGGGTAGGAGAATCACTTGAATCCGGGAAGCAGAGGTTGCAGTGAGCCAAGATTGTGCCACTGCACTTCAGCCTGGGCGACAGAGTGAGACCCTTTCCAAAAAAAAACAAAAAGGAAAAAAAAATCCAATTGATACCCCACCTTGCATTTAGTTATGTCTTCTTGGTCTCCTCCAATGTGTGACGGTTTCTCCGTCTTCCTTTATTCCTTACCACTTTGACAATTTTGAGGAATATTGATCTGTTATTTTGTAGACTGTCCCTTAACTTGATGTTTTCTCGTGACTAGACTGAGGTTGTTAAACATTTACTAGCACACCACTGGCCATTGCTTTGCATGAGAATGAAACAACAACTAGGGTTTCTCTTTATATATATTTATATTTGATCCTCCCAAAGTGCTAGGATCAGCCAGGCATGATGGCTCCTCCCTGTAATCCCAGTGCTTTGGAAGGTCAAGGTGGAAAGATCACCCAAGCCCAGGAGTTCAAGACCAGCCCGGGCAACATAGTGAGATTCCGTCTCTTCAAAAAATTTAAATATTAGCCTGCAGGGTGTGCACCTGTAGTCCCAGCTACTCAGGAGGCTGAGGAAAGAAGATCCCTTGAGAATAGGAGGCCAAGGCTGCAGTGAGCTATGATCACACCACTGCACTCCAGCCTGGGCAACAGAGTGAGACCCTGACTCTAAAAATAAACACAAAAAGGGAGGTGGAGCATCGTTCCCCATGCCTTAAGTGTGGACTGCACAGAGTGACTTCCTTACAAAGAGTACAAAGGGAGAGAAAGAGCAGCTCTACACTGAGAAACTTGATAAACACGACCTCAACCAAGTGATCAAGGTCGACATCAACCATGGTAAGTCATGTCAACAGTATGCGCTGGTATCACGTGATAAAAATGGCATTTTACTGCTATCATCTTTCTTCCAAAAATCCATAACCTCAGCTAATCATGAGAAAAACATCAGACAAATCTCAGTAGAGGGCCGCGCTGCAAATTGCCTGACCAGTACTTCTCAGAACTGTCATCAAAAACAAAGAAATTCTGAGAAACTGTCACAGTGAAGAGCACCCTAAGGAGACATGACAACTAAATGTAATTGGTATCCTGGATGGGATCCTGGAACAGAAAACTGTCACAAGGTAAAAACTAAGGAAATCTGAATGAAGTATGGGCTTTAGTTAATGCATCAATATTAGATCATTGATTGTAACAAATGCACCACACTAATGTAAGCTAACAGGGGAAACTGAGTCAGGATATATGAGGACGCTGTAATACCTTCACAATTTTATTTAAATATACAACTATTCTTTTTTTTTTTTTTTTTTTTTTTTTTTTGAGATGGAGTTTCACTCTTGTTGCCCAAGCTGGAGTGCAGTGGCATTATATCGGCTCTTTGTAACCTCCACCTCCTGGGTTCAAATGATTCTCCTGCCTCAGCCTCCCTAGTAGCTGGGATTACAGGCACCTATCACCATGCCCGGTTAATTTTTGTATTTTTAATAGAGACAGGGTTTTACCATGTTGGCCAGGCTGGTCTCGAACTCCTGCCCTCAGATGATCCACCTGCCTCAGCCTCCCAAAGTGCTGGGATTACAGGCATGAGCCACTGTGCCTGGCTAAAATTATTCTTAAAAAAATTAGTTTATTTAAAAAAAAAACAAAAAAGCAAAAAAGTGACCATTTTTTAATCTCTCAAAAATATACCATTAGCCTAAACCCTTAAAATATTTGCATTCAGGCCGGACGCAGTGCCTCACACCTGTAATCTCAGCAGTTTGGGAGGCTGAGGAGGGAGGATCACTTGAGCCCAGGAGCCTAGGCAACATGACAAAACCCCACCTCTACAAAATATACGAAAATGAGCCAGGCATAATGGCATGTCTGTAGTCCTCAGTTAGTTACTCAGGAGGCTGAGATGGGAGGATCGCTTGAGCCCAGGAGGTTGAGACTGCAGTGAGCTGATTGTGTCACTGCACTCCAGCCTAGGCAACAGAGCAAGATCCTGTCTCAAAATAAAATAAAGCATTTGCATTCAAAAGGAGCGTCAGAATAGACCACATGAATAAAATATAGCAAGAGCTGCGGATAAATAGATTTCTCTAGAGAATATGAAAATAATACCCAGTGCCAATTCAATGATACAAGGAACATGCAGAGGGGAGGGAAATTACTCCAATCAGTCTCCTGCTGCAGAAGCCATAAACATAAAAATAAAAGTATGCTATGAATCTCCCCTCAAGAATGGGAAGGTGATCAATAGCTTCCATCTAGCATCCATGTCCCGCTGAGATGACATTCTTTCCAGAGAGGGAAAAATGAGCTGCCAATGAGAAATTGTTCAGATGACTAAGAAAGACACCATCTCAGGAACTTCCAAATTGAGTTTGACTGTTAGTCAATGTGTTGAATAGTTGTCATATGTCATTCCTTCTCCAGAAGATGGAGCTTTAGTCTAAAATAACGATGTAAGACAAACCGGCAAGCTGGGCCCAGAATTATAGAATTCAAAGAAAATGCATAAAACGTGGTCAATATCAAGAGGGTTTCAAAAGCATTTTAAATCTCCTTGGAGACGGGTTCATTTGACCCGATTCTCCTACTCATTATAGATATCCATTGCTTCAACTGTTTTCATCCAGGCAAAAAAGAAAATTTCAGTGGGAGTCATAAAAATGATTATGTGTCATCTTATTTTTATTTGGTATTTCTCTTCCCGAAAATCTAAAGGCTCACTATTATCTTGTAGTGAAGTTCACATGTTGATGGAGGTGACTTTATTTATTTATTTATCTATTTATTTATTTTGAGATGGAGTTTCACTCTTGTTGCCCAGTCTGGAGTGCAATGGCATGATCTCGGCTCACCGCAACCTCCACTCCCCAGGTTCAAGCAATTCTCCTGCCTCAGCCTCCCGAGTAGCTGGGATTACAGGCATGCACCACCATGCCTGACTAATTTTGTGTTTTTAGTAGAGATGGCATTTCTCCATGTTGGTCAGGATGGTCTCGAACTCCCGACCTCAGTTGACCCACCCACCTTGGCCTCCCAAAGTGCTGGGATTACAGGCGTAAGCCACCGCACACAGCCAAGGTGACATTTAAGTTCACTGTTGCAGTGAATTTATTATGCAGATAGGAGTTTCATGACTTTTCTCCAAAATATTCAGATATAAAATTCGTTTCTTTTTTTCTAAAACAAATCAATCTGACTTAGCCCCCATGTCAGCCATAATTTTTCTCACATCTCGCCTCCATATGTAAAACTCTAGAGTGGAACTGATTAGTGTGAAAGGAAAATAAATCTTGGGACCCCAAAATCACTAAGCCAAAGGGAAAAGTCAAGCTGAGAACTGCGTAGGGCAAACCTGCCTCCCACTCCATTCCTCAAAAAGATAAAAGCTACATACCAGCCAGGCACGGTGGCTCACGCCTGTAATCCCAGCACTTCGTGAGGCCCAGCACTTTGGGAGGCTGAGGCAGGTGGATCACGAGGTCAGGAGATCAAGACCATCCTGGCTAACATGGTGAAACCCTGTCTCTACTAAAAATACAAAAAATTAGCTGTGCATGGTGGCACGAGTCTGTAGTCCCAGCTACTCGGGAGGCTGATGCAGGAGAATCACTTGAACCTGGGAGGCAGAGGTTGCAGTGAGCCGAGATCTCACCACTGCTTTCCAGCCTGGGTGACAGAGCGAGACTCCATCTCAAAAAAAAAAAAAAAAAGCTACATACCTCTCTCGAAAGGAGTTTTCTTGTGGAGAAAAGACAGAATTCAAAGTCAACCCTCTGCTCACTGAGATAAATGTATGTCTGATTGCCACCTTTGTAGAGGCTCACCAGAAACTCAAAAGAATGCAACCATTTGTCTCTTATCTGCCTGTGCCCTGGAAGCCCCCTCCCTGTGTTGAGTTGTTCCATCTTTCTGGATGGAACCAATGTGTATCTTACATTCATTGATTGATGTCTCACGTCTCCCTAAAATTTTTTAAACCAAACTGTGCCCTGACCACCTTGGCACATGTCATCAGGACCTCCTGAGGCTGTGTCACAGGCACACGTCCTTAACTTTGGCAAAATAAACTTTCTAAGTTGACTGAGACCTGCCTCAGATATTTGGGGTTCACAATGGCATACCTCAATTCACATGCTCATCTTTGATCTTATCATAGTCACCTTAATGGTGGTCCCATGAGAAGCCATGCTGAACCATGTGTAGCCAGCAACGTGGGGCAATATAATTAGCCACTACCTACCTGCCCTAAGGACAAATACTCTCAACAGAATTGAATTCTGCTGAGCATGGTGGCTCACACCTGTAATTCCAGCACTTTTTGAAGCCAAGGCAGGAGGATCACTTGAGGCCAGGAGTTCAAGACCTGCCTGGCCAACACAGGGAGACCCCCCATCTCTACAAAAATTTTTAAAGCCAGGCGCAGCGCCTCACACCTGTAATCCCAGCACTTCGGGAGGCTGAGGTGGGTGGATCTCAAGGTCAAGAGTTTGAGACCAGCCTGGCCAACATAGTGAAACTCGATCTCTACTGAAAAATACAAAAAAATTAGCCGGGCTTGGTGGCAGGTGCCTGTAGTCTCAGCTACTTGGGAGGCTGAGGCAGGAGAATTGCTTGAACCTGGGAGGTGGAGGTTGCAGTGAGCCAAGATTGCGCCACTGCACTCCAGCCTAGGTGACAATGCAAGACTCTGTCTCAAAAAATAAATTAAAAAAAACAAAAATCTTTAAAAACTAGCTAGACATGGTGGCACACACTTGTAGTCCCAGCTACTTGGGAGGCTGAGGTGGGAGGATCTGTTGCGCCTTGGAGGTCAAGGCTGTGGTAAGATGTGATCACAACACTGCACTCCAGCCTCGGCAATGGAGGAGGACCCTATCTTAAAAATAAATAAATAAATAAATAAATAAATAAATAAATAAATAGATTGAATTCTGTTAGCTGAGAAGAAGAGAGGGAAGAGGATGTTTTTAGATAATAAACAGTATCCGCTGTATGTATCAGTTAGCTATTACTGCATAACCAACGACTCCAAAACTTGACCATAGTGAGCTATGATTGGGCCAAAGTGATCCTCCTGCCTCAACTTCCCAAGTAGCTGGGATGACAGGTGCCACCACACCCCGCTAATTTTTTAATTTTTCTAGAGCTTTGTTGCGCAAGCTGGTGTTGAACTGCTGGCCTCAAGTGATCCTTCTGCCTTGGCCTCCCAAAGTGTCAGATTACAGATATGAGCCACCACACTTAGCCTTGAAGCAAATCTTGATGAGCAACCTATTTTAGCTGTTCCACAGTCTCACCTGCTAAGGCAAGGATTTCCTGGAAGGAGCAGCTAAGTGTTTTATGCTTGGCCCCTATGTTATTTAATATAAGGATATGGAAAAGTATTCCTGATCTCAGTATGGTTTAATGCAAGAACACAAAAATTATATCTGTTGGGCCAGGCGCGGTGGCTCACACCTGTAATCCCAGCACTTTGGGAGGCCAAGGTGGGCAGATTGCTTGAGCTCACGAGTTTGAGACCAGCCTGAGCAACACAGTGAAACCCCATCTCTACAAAAAATACAAAAATTAGCCAGGCATTGTGGTGCATGCCTGTAGTCCCAGCTACTCAGGAGGCTGAGGTGGGAGGATTGCTTGAACCTGGGAGGCAGAGGTTACAGGGAGCTGAGATTGTGCCACTGCACTCTAGTCTGGACGATAAAGCAAGGCTTTGTCTCAAAAAAAAAAAAAAAAAATTACATCTGTTTCTGTTCTCATATATATTCAATGTGTTTTATTTAGTCACTACTTTTCTCTAACTCTGGCTATCTCTGGGTGAGATACTCCATGACCTTACTTATAAGCACGAGGTGATTTTGAACCACAAACAAATGGATTTAAATCGAGGCAAAACAGTTAACATTGAAAAAGCTAGCTAAATTCTAAGTGGAGAATTAGTTGAAAGGCCTGATTTCACTACTTCTGCAACCAGGACACAGACTCCCACACAACCTCTTTTTAAAAATTGCTTTATCTTCAGAAAAGCGAGTTTTCTCAACCAAAGTTCAGTACATTTTTACAGTAACACTGTAAAAAGCTGTGACACTGACAGATTCCAAAGAAAATGAAGCAAGATATAAAACTTAGATTACTACTCATTGAACATATGGCTAGACACTTTATTTAAAGGAAAGGACAAGGAATTCAGAAGGGCTATAATTAGAAAGAGGCTTCACGCACTGCTCACAAGAACAAGAAGCTTTCCCAGGGCTTTGCAAAGCTAAGACAATGGCCCCTGACATTTTGGAAAATGACCACATTGTACCAGGTCAATCAATGTGAAAAGATACACTCCAGAAAATCGTGTAATGTGACGTTTCTTTGTTGTCTATTGACACAGGTAAGACAATGGGCTGTGTTTTCCTTGTTGCTATGACGATCGTTTCCCTCTGTAGGACAGACAACTGGGCAGTGATCTGCTGGGTTCAGCCAATGTGAGGAGCGGAGGCGGGAAGAAATCAGTCTCCTGTGCAGATAGAATCAGGAAACCCGTCCAGTCCCACTCTGCTCCATTCCATTCTTCATGCCGAGACCAGTGTCATCTTCAACGAGATAAAGCATATCTATATCACACCCCTGTCTACAAAAAAACCATCACTACTGTCTCCACTGCAATTGTCTTAATCGCATAACCCAGCTCATAGTTCTTGGACCAATTTTACCATGTGCCAGTCCCCCCAAACCAGTTTCTCCCAGTGGAAGGCTTTGTCTCTCTGCACAGCTGTGACCTCTGCCTGTGATGCCCTTTCCCCAGAGCCTTGCATGGCTGACTTCTCCTCCTCCCTCATGTGGCAGGAAATCTCACCTTTGCAGAAAGAACTTCCATGCCAACCTACAGAGCAAAGGTCTTCTCTCAGCCCATGCCCTGTTCAACTCTCAGCTCCTCACTTGTTTTCATCACAGCACCCCAAAAATAATGATTTTTTTTTTTTAAATAGAGTCTTGTTCCGTTGCCCAGGCTGGAGTGCAGTGGCATTATCTTGGCTCACTGCAACCTCCCACTTCCTGGGTTCAAGGGATTCTCATGACTCAGCCACATGAGTAGCTGGGATTACAAGTGTGTGCCACGACGCTCAGATAATTTTTGTATTTTTAGTAGAGTTGGGGTTTCATCATGTTGGCCAGACTGGTCTCAAACTCCTGGCCTCAAGTGATCTGCCTGCCTCCACCTCCCAAAGTGCTGCAATTACAGACGTGAGCAACTGCGCCCAGTTACAATGGATCTTATGTATCTGACCACTCACCCGTTTTTGTCCTTCCTTCCTGGTAGAACTGGACTCCCATGCAAGTGGAGACCCAGTCAATCTTGTTCACTGCCATCTCCCCAGGGCCTGCCACAGCTAAAATATGTATTTTCTGATACATGAATGATAAAAGTCAAGTTAGAGTCCTAATTCACGGCTTGTCTGAATTATCCAGATATATCCAGTCTTACTTTCTACTTTACCTGTGGGGGAAAAAAAAATCGTCCCTAAATAATATCTAGCTAGGCTGGGCGCGGTGGCTCATGCCTGTAATCCCAGCACTTTGGGAGGCCGAGGCGGATGGATCACAAAATCAGGAGATCGAGACCATCCTGGCTAACACAGTGAAACCCCGTCTCTACTAAAAATACAAAAAAAATAGCTGGGCATGGTGGCGGGCACCTGTAGTACCAGGTACTCAGGAGGCTGAGGCAGGAGAATGGCATGAACCAGGGAGGCAGAGCTGGCAGTGAGCCGAGATCGCGCCACTGCACTCTATCCTGGGTGACAGAGTGAGACTCCATCTCAAAAAAAAAAAAAAAATTAAAATTAAATCTAGCTAACTACAGGATTCCCTAAATGTGGAAGATTTCTTCCTTGTCATCCCAGTGAAAAGTTACCACACCCTTCTCAGATGTCCTAGATCTATAACTTCCCTTTCTTGTGGCACAGAGTGCTTTCTAATTTGTAATTGTATTTTTACAGGAACATGCCGTAGGTCCCCCGCTAGACTGGAAGTTTCTCAAGGTAATGAACCGTGTCCTACAGACCTTTGCTTTCTGGTCTTAGTTGGCAGTAGGGTGCGGACTTTAAAGCCACGTCCATGGCCTGGGTTTAAATTTTAGCCAATTTTTAACCCCTGTGAGCATCAGTTTTCCCACCTGTACATTGGGATGATGACAATAAAACTGGCAAACCATGCTTGGCACCATCTCAAGCAGCCATGATTGGTTGGTTTACCAAGAGCGCTGGGTAAGCATGTGCTGGACCAGTCGTTGCTAAGGAGCCCTATAGACTGACCACATACCCTCTAGGGAAAGCAGCCCAGCTTGGGAAACTCCAGGACAGGAAAGCGGTCACTAGGTTAAGACTGGGAGGAGAGAGTTGGATAATGTTATGAAAGATGTGGATTTATTCTGCAGGCAATGGGGAGCCATGGAAATGCTATTTCTCCCAGCGTTTTCTTTATTTTTTAGTGTTTTAAACTTTTTTTTTTTTTCTTTTAAGAGATGCATTACCAGGCTGGTCTCAAACTCCTGGGCTCAAGAGATCTTCCCACCTTGGCCTCCCAAAGTGCACCCCAGCATTTTATTATGAAAAATTGTAAAGATGAAGAAAAGCTGTAAAAAAACTTTCCAGTGAATACCCACATACCTACCGCGTAGATTCTACAACTAGCATTTACTTCATCGTTCCTCTATTCATTTCTCTATCCATCCATCGGCCCTTTTTTTATTTTTTATTTTTTTGAGGCAGAGTCTCACTCTGTTGCCAAGGCTGGTGTGCAGTGGTGTGATCTCTGCTCACTGCAACTTCTGCCTCCAGGATTCAAGTGATTCTTGTGCCTCAGCCTCCCAAGTAGCTGAGATTACAGGTGTGCGCCACCACCACCAGCTAAGTTTGTTGTATTTTTAGTAGAGATGGAGTTCCACCATCTTGGCCAAGCTGGTCTCAAACTCCTGACATCAAGTGATCTGCCCACCTCGGCCTCCCAAAGTGCTGGGATGGCAGACATGAGCCACCATGTCACCATGCCCAGTCAAGCATAGCTCAGGGTAACCTCAAACCCCTGGGCTGAAGCAATCCTCCCACCTCAGCCTCCCAAGTAGCTGGGACTACAGACATGCAGTGCCACGCCTGGCTGCCTTTCACAGTCTTGATTCCAAATTATTCACTCCAGCCTCTCTCATCCTACAGTTTGTTTTGCAAACTTGAAATAGATGACCCAGAAAACCACAACTTGTCTGCATGAACAACGTCCATTACCTGCATACTGGGTTATTTGTTTTACAAGATCCCCTCCTTATCTGTCAGGTGATATGTTTTTGGACCAGTGGATACCTGAAACTGAGGATATCAATGAACCCAAATATAGACTGTTTTTCCTTTTCATACATACAAATGACAAAGTTTAGTTTATAAATTAGGCACAGTGGCTGGGCGCGGTGGCTTGTGCCTGTAATCCCAGCACTTTGGGAGGCCGAGGCAGGTGGACCACTTGAGGTCCAGAGTTTTTTATTTTTTGTTGTTTTTTTTTTGAGATGGCTTGCTCTGTCACCCAGGCTGGAGTGCAGTGGCGCAATCTTAGCTCACTGCAACCTCTGCCTCCCGGGTTCAAGCGATTCTCCCGCCTCAGCCTCCCAAGTAGCTGGGACTACAGGCGTGTGCCACCATGCCCGGCTAATTTTTTGTATTTTTAGTAGAGATGGGATTTCACCGTGTTAGCCAGGATGGTCTCGATCTCCTAATCTCATGATCCACCCGCCTCAGCCTCCCAAAGCCCTGGGATTACAGGCGTGAGCCACCACACCCGGCCAAGGTCAGGAGGTCTAAACCAGCCTGGCCAATATGTGAAACTCCCTCTCAACTTAAAAAAAAAAAAATAGCTGGGCGTGGTGGCATATGCCTGTAATTCTAGCTACTCAGGAGGCTGCGGCAGGAGAATAGCTTGAACCCAGGAGGCTGAGGTTGCAGTAAGCCAAGATCATGCCACCATACTCCAGACTGGGCAACAAAGCAAGACTCCATCTCAAAAAAAACAAAAAGAAAAATCACTATATATATTTTTTTCTTTTTTTTTTTTTTTTTGAGACAGGGTCTTGCTCTATTGCCCAGGCTGGAGTACAGAGTGGCATGAGTTTGATTGACTAAGTACAGCCTCAACTTCCTGAGCTCAAGTGATCCTCTCACCTTAGCCTCCTGAGTAGCTGGGACTATAGGAAATGCACCATCATACCTGGCTAATTTTGTTCATTTTTTGTAGAGACGGGGTCTCACTATGTTGCCCAGCCTGGTCTCAAATTCCTGGCCCCAAGTGATCCTCCCACCTTGGCCTCCCAAAGTTCTGGGATTACAAGAGTGAGTCAGTATGCTCAGCCTTAGCTTCGTTATTAATTTGGAAGGCTTTTACATCTGTTTCCCAACTGATGGGAGTAAAGACATGCCATTGCTATGCAGGTCTAAGAAGCAGCCACAGAAGCCCCCTTTCCTTCCTCTCTCAGTTGCTGTTCCTTGGACCATGCCTGCCCCCTACCCCCACGTCCTCTTCTCTCTGCCCAAGGGCTGGGGTCTTGGCTGTTTTCTATTTTAAGCCAGGCTCCAAGTGTTTACTTCTCTTGTTCTATAATGATTTCTCTCTTTCCCAGAGACGTGACATTTTTCAGCTCCTTATTCTTCTTTCAAGGGCCTTTATCTGCTCCACTCCCTTCTCACCAAGGCCAACCACATTTGTTATCCTCAGAGACATGCTTGCTATCCATTTTACCCTGTGCAGAGCAGCTGGCCCCTATGTAAATGAGCTACATTCTCAGCAGCCGTAAGAGACTTGAGAGAAGGGGAAACCAAGAAGGTATAAAAGTTGGGCACCCCTTCTAATAAGGCTTCGAAAGCAGGGGTCACATGGAAAGCCAAGGACTTTCTTTCTTTCTTTCTTTCTTTTTTTTTCTGAGATAGAGTCTCACTCTGTTGCCCAGTCTGGAATGTAATGACCTGATCTCGGCTCACTGCAACCTCCACCTCCCGGGTTCAAACAATTCTCCTGCCTCAGCCTCCCAAGTAGCTGGGACTATAGGCATGCACCACCACGCCCAGCTAATTTTTGTGTTTTTAGTAGACATGGGTTTTCGCCATGTTCACCAAGCTGGTCTCAAACTCCTGACCTCAGGTGGTCCGCCCACTTTGGCCTCCCAAAATGCTAAGATTACATGCATAAGCCACCACTCCCAGCTGACTCTGTCTTAAAAAAAAAAAAAATTTCATATTCCTTTTTGTGTTTTTATGGCTCATGGGGTTGTCAGAAAAAGGAAACTTCAAAAGAAACTGTTAACAGTGACCCACAATAGCTACGGTTAGACACATGGTTTATAAACCTATGACTATATGGCCGGGGTGCAGTGGCTCACGCCTGTCATTCCAGCACTTTGGGAGGCCAAGATGGGCGCATCACTTGAGTCAGGAATTCAAGACCAACCTGCCCAACATGGTGAAACCTCATCTCTACTAAAAAATAGAAAAATTAGCTGGGCGAGGTGGTGGGTGCCTGTAATCCCAGCTACTGGAGCAGCTGAAGCAGAATCACCTGAACCTGGGAGGGGGAGGTTGCAGTGAGCCGAGATCATGTCACTGCATTGCAGCCTGGGCGACCAAGTGAGACTCCGTCACACACACGCACACACACAAAACCCTATGCCTATAAACTAAAGCTGACCTCTTGCCTGTGTGCCTGTGTAACTGGAGCTTGTTAAACATTTCACTGACAGGTACTGGGTATAAACTTGTTTATCTGAGGTAGAACAAAGACAGGTGGGAATCTGCCACCCTGCACCAGGCCCTAAGATGCCTAACCTTTCTCCTGACCCACTCAACTGCTCCTTTACCTTATCTTATATATACAGTCCTGAGCACCAATCAGAATCACAAAAATGTAACCCTTGCTTCTGTCCCCTCTTCTCCTACCTTCTGTGCCACACACATCCTCCTGTTTGAAAATGTGTACATACCGTGCCTCATGCAACCTACTTTGGGACACATTCTTGGTCTATATTGAGTATGTGTTCCCAGGCTTCAGTCCTCCAAGTTGGCTCAGAGGAAATCTAACCATGATTTCTCTAAATTCTAGCGCTTGTAATTTCACTTTTTGGTTGGCAGGATCACAGATTTTTTTCTCTCCTCTCCAAAGCTCTTCCCCCAGCGCCCCCCATCTTTTTTTACCTGCAGGTATATTTGCACAGAGAAACCAGAATTAACAAAAATCTACAGTTATCAATACTATCTAACATTATCAATACCCAGTTTCAGAAAGTTTCCATGGAAACTCCCTATGATCAAACAAAAATATTGGCCTGTGCATAGGAATTCAGTAGTGGCCGTTTCAGAAGCAAAGTCTATAGAAAGATGTTAAAATGAAAATAAATACACTAGCAAAAAAAAAAATACCAGCTCAGCCAGGTGAGGTGACTCACACCTGTAATCCCAGCACTTTGGGAGGCTGAGGCAGGAGGATCACCTGAGGTCAGGAGTTCAAGACCTGCCTAGCCAACATGGTGAAATCCTATCTCTACTAAAAATACAAAAATTAGCCAGGCATGGTGGTTTGTGCCTGTAATCCCAGCTACTTGGGAGACTGAGGCAGAAGAATTGCTTGAACCGGAGAGGCGGAGTTTGCAGTGAGCCAAGATCGTGCCATTTGCACTCCAGTCTGGGCAACAAGAATGAAAATCCATCTCAAAAAAAAAAAAAAAAAAAAGAAAAGAAAAGAAAAGAAATAGGCTGAATTTCAAATACAACAAACACAAGTGGAAATTTATAGCCCAGAAACAGGGTAGGGATCCGTGAGTGGAAAATTACCGAAAGAAAATATCAGTGGTAAGAGAAGAGGATTCTGGCTAAATGGACCTAACAGGATTCGTGCTGCAGGCAAGCCAGGGTGATCTGGAATGTGATCAGATATCCAGGGTTGAGGATTCTGGCTAAACTGACTTAGCAGGATTCTCGCTAAAATACCAAAAAAAAAAAAAAAAAAAAAAAAGGGCCATGGAAGTCCAACAGTTGAGACCTAATTGGGAAGAGGATTTCGATGAATCTGCCTAAAGCTTGGTCAAGGAGAGGATCTTTGTCAATCCTTAAAACAACTACTCTAGCTAACCACAGTGGCTCATGACTGTAATCCCAGCACTTTGGGAGGTCAAGGCGGGTGGATCATTTGAGGTCAGCGGTTTGAGACCAGCCTGGCCAACATGGTGAAACCCCATCTCTACTAAAAATACAAAAGTTAGCTGGATATAAAAGTGTTATTCTCGTTTATAAATGAGAATATTGAGGTGTACGGAGGACTATTAGCTGTGGCATTCGGTATGCCATGCTTACCCAGGAGATTTTATGGAGGGAATGGTGGGTGTGGGTCAATCTGCCATACATGCAGCCACTTCCTCCCAATCAGTGGTCACTTAATCCTCTCCTTATACCTCAACTTCATTTAGGGGATAATTCACAGCCGTAGGAGTGAAAAGGTAATAAGTTATCCTCACCCATCACAAGGGTCATTGCCAACACTCCTACAACAGAAAATAGATTAATAAGAGAAAAACATAACAAATGAATTTAACAAAATTTCGCATGACACAAGAGCCTTCAGAAATATAGACCCAGAGGAAACTGTATTTTTATGCTGAGGTTCACTGAAAAATGAAAAGTTGTGTACAAAGATGACTGGACAAAAAAAGTATGATCTACTGTTAATAAACTGGTGGGGGGGGGGTGGTGCAGGGCCTCTGGGCATGGAGCAGGATCTCTCTGGAATTGTCACCAGGAAGGTCCCTATCCAGACCCCAAGAGAGGGTTCTTGGATTTCACACAAGAAAGAATTTAGGGCAGGTCCATAGAGTAAAGTGAAAGCAAGTTTATTGGAAAAGTAAAAAAAAAATAAACGAATGGTCCAGGCGCGGTGGCTCATGCCTGTAATCCCAGCACTTTAGGAGGCCAAGGCAGCTGGATCACCTGAGATCAGGAGTTTGAAACCAGCCTGACCAACGTGGAGAACCCCTGTCTCTACTAAAAATACAAAATTTAGCCGGGCGTGGCGATGGGTGCCTGTAATCCCAGCTACTCAGGAGACTGAGGCAGGAGAATCAGTTGAACCCGGGAGGCGGAGGTTGTAGTGAGCCAAGATCGTGCCATTGCATTCCAGCCTGGGCGACAGAGTGAGACTCCATCTCAAAAAATAAAACAATATATTAATAGAATGGCTATTCCATAAACAGAGCAACCCCAAGCGCTGCTGGTTGCCCATTTTTATGGTTATTTCTTGATGATATGCTAAACAAGGGGTGGATTATTCATGCCTCCCCTTTTTAGAATATATAGGGTAACTTCCTGACATTGCCGTGGCATTTGTAAACTGTCATGGTGCTGGTGGGAGGGTAGCAGTGAGGACACCTGGAGGTCACTCTGATCACCATCTTGGTTTTGGGTTTTAGCCAGCTTCTTTACTGGAAGCTATTTTATCAGCAAGGTCTTTATGACCTGTATCTTGTGCCAACCTCCTATTTCATCCTGTGATTAAGAATGCCTTAGCCTCCTGCGAATGCCGCCCGGTAAGTATCAGCCTCATGTTACTCAGTTCCTATTTAAGACGGAGTTGCTCTGGTTCAAGTGCCTCTGACAGAATGAGGGTCTTAGGATCTACTTTCAGGCAAGGTAATGTAACTGTGTAACAGATTCTCCTTGCCCACTGCCTAGACAGAGCCAATTTAAACTGATGCATTAAGACAGGGGAATTGCAATAGAGAAAGGGTTTAATTCACACAGAGTCGGCTGTACGAGAGACCAGAGTTTTATTATTACTCAAATCAGTCTCCCCAGAAACTCAGGGATTGGGGTTTTTAAGGATAATTGGGTGGGTGGACACTTGGCAAGTGGAGAGTGCTGATTGGTCAGGTCAGTGATGAAGTCATAGGGAGTGGAAGCTGTCCTTTTGCACCGAGTCGGTTCCTGGGTGGGGGCCACTAGACCAGATGACCAGTCTATCAATCTGGGCAGTGCCAGTGGATCCATCAAGTACAGGGTCTGCAAAATATCTCAAACACTGATCTTACATTTTATGATAGTGATGTTACCCCCAGGAGCAATTTGGGGAGGTTCAGAATCTTGCAGCCTCTAGCTACATGACCCCTAAACCATAATTTCTAATCTTGTGGCTAGTTTGTTGGTCCTGCAAAGGCAGTCTCGCCCCCAGGCAGGAAGGGGGTTTGTTTTGGGAAAAGGCTGTTATCATCTTTGTTTCTAAGGTAAACTATAAATTAAGTTTGTCCGAATGAACAAGGACAGCTAGGAGGTTAGAAGCAAGATGGAGTCGGTTGGGTCAGATCCCTTTCACTGTTATAATTTTCTCACTTATAATTTTTGCAAAGGCAGTTGCAATCAGCCAGAGAATTTCTTTCAAGCGACCTGCCCGCCTCAGCCTCCCAAACTACCAGGATTTTAGATGTGAGCCACTGGGCCTAGATCAGGTGGTGAACTTTGAAACCCACAAAGAACTGTGAAAAACAGTTCTCTCACAAACAACCATGCTCTCGACAATATACAATACAAGGAAACTGGTCCTCATCTTTAGGAACACTCTGTATAGTTTTTTCCTAACTGACCCAAATGTACCCTTCCACTAATGACTAACGACTTCTTTGTTTAATCCATCAATAAAATAATCTGGCAATTTATGTCATCTAAAAAATTTCCTATAAGCCTTTCTTGCCCCTCTTGGGTGGTGGTCTCTGGGGCCTGGTTTCAACCCCCATTCCTGAGTAAATGCTTATTTTCCTCTGACCTGTTGATTTCTTTTAATTTTTTTTCTTTCTTTCCTTCCTTCCTTCCTTCCTTCCTTCCTTCCTTCCTTCCTTCCTTCCTTTCTCTCTTTCTTTCTTTCTTTCTCTTTCTTTCTTTCTTTCTTTCTTTCTTTCTTTCCTTCTGTCTGTCTGTCTGTCTGTCTGTCTTTCTTTTCTTTCTCTCTTTCCCTCTTTCTTTCTTTTTTTGTAGCAGTCCGGACAAAATCTGAACAGAATTTACAGAAAAGTAGAAGAGAGAATAATTGAAGCAGCTCTTATTGGGTCAGGTGCAGTCGCTCACTCCTGTATTCCCAGAACCTTAGGAAACTGAGGCGAGAGTATCACCTCAACCCAGGAGTTCAAGACCAGCCTGGACAACAGAGCAAGACCCCACTCTACAAAAAGTCAACAATAAATTAGCCAGGCTTGTTGTGTGCGTCTGTAACCCAGCTACTCAGGAAGCTGAGGCAGAAGGAGCACTTGAGCCCAGGAGCCTGAGGCTACAATAAGCTATGATGGAACCACTGCACTCCAGCCTGGTCAACAGAGTGAGACTTGTCTCCAAAAAAATAAAAATTGGAAACAAAATTTGATCTCTGGATTGCCTCCTGTACTCTTCCTTCTATGTCAGCCTTGGAGGTGCGTGTTTACAGTTCCAAGGATTAGAAAGCCCAGAATTTTTTTTCTTTTTCTTTTTTTTTTTTTTTTTTGAGACAGTCTCGATTTGTGTCGCCCAGGCTGGAGGGCAGTGGTGTGATCTTGGTTCACTGCAACCTCCGCCTCCTGGGTTCAAGCAATTCTCCTGCCTCAGCCTCCTGAGTAGCTGGGATTACAGGTGCACATCACCACACCCAGCTAATTTTTGTAATTTTTGTAGAGACAGGGTTTCACCATGTTGGTCAGGCTGGTCTCAAACTCCTGACCTTATGATCCACCCGCCTCCTCAGCCTCCCAAAATGCTAGGATTACAGGCATGAGCTACCGTGCCCAGCCTCAGAAAGTCCATAATTTTGTGCTATGAAATCAAAAGGCTGGACCTTGTAAAGGAGCCAGTGGTCACCTCCAACTCCCCTTTAGCTCCTATGTGGGCTCTTTGGCTGGATCTAGACACCAAATTGACACCAGACTTCTCCTTCCTCAGTCTTAGTTTTACCTGTACATGGGGGTCTTCACAATAGCGTGAAGTTCAAACGAGTGGCTAAAGAAAGATGCCTGTATACTATTTAGATAAAGCATGATACATTTGAGAAGAAATGACAGGAAAACCTGGCTAGGGCAATAAATTTTCTAGGGGAGTTGCTAGGAGATATATAGGGGTGTCAAACAGTGGAAGATAAAGGTTGTTTCATTAAGTATGTTTATTCAGGTCCGCCACAGTCCCCAATTCCCAGTCTCTGGCGATAAGGGCTATTTTCTCACCGTGGTATGTGAGGGTCCTCCTCCCAGAGGAATTTTTATGGCCGGCTGCATGCAAGCAGAGACAGGTCAGTTAGCCCTTTTTTTTTTTTTTTTTTTTTTTTTTTAGAGACAAGGTCTTGCTCTTGTTTTGTCACCAGGCTGGAGTGCAGTGGCATGATCGTAGCTCACTGCAGCCTCAAACTCCTGGGCTCAAGCCATCCTCTTGCCTCAGCCTCTCAAGTAGCTGGAATTACAGGCATACTCCACCAAGCCCAGCTCATTCTTTCATGTTTCTTTTTATAGAGATAGGGTCTTGCTATGTTGCCTAGCTGGTCTCAAACTCCTGGGCTTGACCAATCTTCCTGCTAATGAAGAATCACTCTCTTGGGGCCCAGCACGGTGACTCACACCTGTAATCCCAGCACTATGGGAGGCTGAGGCAGACACATCACTTGGGCTCAGGACTTCAAGACTAGCCTGGCCAACATGATGAAACCCCCTTCTGTACTAAAAATACAAAAATTAACTGGATGTAGTGGTGTGTGCCTGTAATCCCAGCTACTCAGGAGGCTGAGACAGGAGAATTGCTTGAATCTAGGAGGTGGAGGTTTCAGTGAACGGAGGTTGCAGTGAGCTGAGATCACGCCACTGCACTTCAGCCTGGGAAACAGACCGAGACTCCATCTGAGAAAAAAAAAAAGAATCATTTTCTTGTGAAGATCCCCATGTACATGTAAAACTAATAAAATGTGGGCCAGATGGGGTGGGTCACACCTGTAATTCCAGCATTTTGGGAGGCTGAGGTGGGCGGATCATGAGATCAAGAGATCGAGATCATCCTGGCCAACATGGTGAAACCCTGTCTCTACTAAAACTACAAAAATTAGCTGGGCGTGGTGGCGCACACCTGTAGTCCCAGCTACTTGGGAGACTGAGGAAGGAGAATCACTTGAACCTGGGAGTCAGAGGTTGTAGTGAGCCAAGATCACATCACTGCACTCCAGCCTGGCAACAGAGCGAGACCCTATCTCAAAAAAAAAAAAAAAAAAAAAAAAGTGTATATTTCCTCTTGTGTGGGTGTGGTGATGCACACCTGTAGACCCAACTACTCACGGAGGCTGAAGTAGGACGAGTGCTTGAGCCCAGGAGGTGAAGGCTGCAGTGAGCTGTGACTGCGCCATTGCACTCCAACCTGGGTGACAGAATGAGACTCTATCTCAACATAAATAAACAAGCAAACATACCAACCACAATTTCATCAGTGTTTTCAACTCAAAATAATCAATATGCCAATCTAGCGTATTTGGGGATGGCACGTTCTTCGCTCCTTCAAGTTTTTGTGGAGCCTGTTATGTTTTTAAGGAGACACGCTGGGAAGAAGGGGGAGAAGGTCATCACCTCCTCCCTCATTTTTTAAACAAAAAAAAAGGCTGATTCCCTTGTTCCTCCTCTGTCCCACTGGTGCCTCTTCTGTCAATTCTGCCAAGGTTCCACCCTCAAATCCAAATCAAGGAATGCATCTGAGGCCACTACATGTGTAAAAAACCTTCCTGAAGGGCAGGAGAACTCAGGAGGGATTATACATTTCATGCATGCACTGTCAACCAACACTGGGGAGCCACAAAAAAAGGGAGGGACTTTTTATTTTATTTTATTTTATTTTTATTTTATTTGTGTTTTTTTTGAGACAGAGTCTCACTTTGTCTCCCAGGGTGGAGTCCAGTGGCGCAATCTCGGCTCACCAAAAGCTCCACTTCCCTGGTTCAAGTGATTCTCCTGCCTCAGCCTCCCGAGTAGCTGGGATTATAGGCATGCGCCACCATACCTGGCTAATTTTGTATTTTTAGTGGAGACGAGGTTTCACCATGTTGGCCAGGCTGGTGTCAAACTCCTGACCTTGTGATCTTCCTGGGTTGGCTTCCCAAACTGCTGGGATTACAGGCATGAACCACCGTGTCCTGCCCGTTTTATCTTATTTTTGAGACGGAGTCTAGATCTGTCACCTAGGCTGGAGTGCAATGGCATGATCTCGGCTCCACGCAATCTCCGCCTCCCAGGTTCAAGTGATTCTCCCGCCTCAGCCTCCTGAGTAGCCGGGACTACAGGCACCGCCATCATGCCCGGCTAATTTTTGTATATCTGTAGAGACAGGGTTTCCCCATGTTGGCCAGGCTAGTCTGGCATTCCTGACCTCAGGTGATCCACCCTCCTTGGCCTCCCATAGTGCTGGGATTACAGGCGTGAGCCACCACACCTGGCCTGGGAAGACATTTTAATCAGGGTTTTTATGCATTGCAATTCAGGAGAAACAAATCTAGCAAGTAGCTAAAACGTGTTCCATCCAGGCAAGACTAGGCAAGTGTTTCTCAAGGTTTACTGCAAGTTTGCCTAAGCGGAAGACAGTAGCTCAGTCTATGATTGACCTAACCCTAACCCTAACCTGTCAACCTCAAAGGGAGAAGCTGAGACCATATTAATATAAAGTTTATTTGGGTCAAGGTTGAGGGCGGCAGTCCAGGACATACTTTCAACTTGCCGTGGGGTGTGCTCCAGAGGACATTAGAGAGGCCGAAGTTTTTAAAGAAAAAATAACCAATCGGGAGAGAGGGTGATTACAAACATTGTTAGGAATTCTTGTTGGTTTACAGAAATAACATTGGCTAGTGATTGGCTACACATTGGTGAACTGTAGGGCATTTGGCATTTTAGGGGTACTTGGCCTCAGTTAAGTGTAGAAGCCACATAGCAAGTGGCTTCAAGAGGTGATTATTATTTGATTGGGTGCAGTGACTTACGCTTGTAATCCCAGCACTTTGGGAGGCTGAAGTGGGAGGATTACTTGAGCCCAGGAGTATGAGGCCAGCCTGGGCAACACAGGGGTACTATATCTCTACTGAAAACTTTTTAAAAATTTAGCCGGGCATGGTGGTGCACACCTATAGCCCCAGCCACTCAGAGGTGAAAGCTGAAGGATTGCTTGGGCTTAAGAATTTGAGACCAACCTGGACAACACAGAGAGACCCTGTCTCTACAAAAAATGTAAAAATTAGCCATGCATGGTGGTGTGTGCTGGTAGTCCCAGCTACTCAGGGGGCGGAGGTGGGAGGATCACTTGAGCCCAGGAGGTTGAAGCCGCAGTGAGCCACTGCACTCCAGCCTGAGCCACAGAGGCAGACCCTGTCTCTGAAAAAAAAAGATTAAAAACAAGGTGATTATTAATTGAAGGGGAAGTAACCTAACTGCTGTTACATTTTAATGCCTCTTTGGCCTGATGGCTTAAAGGGGCTTGTATTCCTTGGATAAAACGTTTCTTTTCTTCTTGTTTGTTTTTTCCTCGCCCTATAGGCCAGTTGACAGCTTAGAAAGTCTCTAGGCCACGATCAGCTTAATTCAGCACAGCTGTGTCCTCAGGAGGTTTGTGAACTGCCACGGTGTGAGGAGTTCAAACCCAGTGAAGCTGCTTCTCCAGAACGCTTGGCATTTGGCCCAGTTCAAACAGGTCAGATCCCTCTGGATCCATATATGACTGAGGGCCAACTTTTGCCCTCCTGGCTCCTTGCCAGAGACCTCCGACAAATCATCTCCATGTCGGCTTTCTTCTTCTTCTTTTTTTTTTTGAGACAGAGTTTCACTCTTGTTTCCCAGACTGGAGTGCAATGGTGCAATCTCAGCTCACCGCAACCTCTGCCTCCCAGGTTCAAGCGATTCTCCTGCCTCAGCCTCATGAGTAGCTGGGATTACAAGCCTGCGCCACCACACCCGGCTAATTTTGTATTTTTAGTAGAGACAGGGTTTCTCCATGTTGGCTGGGCTGGTCTTGCACTCCCAACCTCAGGTGATCCACCCGCCTCGGCCTCCCAAAGTGCTGGGATTGCAGGCATGAGCCACCACGCCTGGCCTCCATGTTGGATTTCTTTTCACAGCACTATGTGTCAAAATACAGCAGGAATTATCGCAACGGCAACTGTTACTCATCACAGTGTAGAGCAAATCACAGGAAAATTGCAAGAACATCTTCTTTTTCTTTTTTTTTTTTTTTGAGACAGGGTCTCACTTTGTCTCCCAGGCTGCAGTGCAGTGGCATGATCAGGATTCCCTGCAGCCTCGACCTCCCAGGCTCAAGTGATCCTCCCACCTTAGCCTCCTGAGTAGCTGGACTACAGGTGAGCACCACCATGTCCTGCGAATTTTTGTAATTTTTGTAGACAGAGGATTTCGCCTTGTTGTTCAGGCTCGTCTCAAATTCCTGGGCTCAAGCTAACCTCCCAAAGTGCTGGGATTAGAAGTGTGAGCCACCATGCCCAGCACCAGAAGGTCTTATATGCCATACGTCTTTATATATTCACAGAAGCCATGGGTAAGTATATTCCAGTAACATTTTTCAAAACTTCCCCACCCACAACCCACCCTCTACCCCCGCTATTCTTTCTTTCTTTTCTTTTTTTTTTTTTTTTTTTTTTTTTTTTTGTGACAGAGTCTTGTTCTGTCGTCTGGCCTAGAGTGCAATGTCATGATCTAGGCTCACTGCAACCTCTGTCTCCTGGGTTCAAGCCATTCTCCTGCCTTGGCCTCCCCAGTAGCTGGGATTACAGGCACGCACCACCACACCCAGCTAACTTTTTATATTTTTGGTAGAGATGGGGTTTCACCATGTTGGCCATGCTGGTCTCAAACTCCTGACCTCAAGTGATCTGCCCGCCTTAGCCTCCCAAAGGGCTGGGATTACAGGCCTGAGCCACTTGCACCCGACCCAAGTTCATTATATTTTAAGTGCACTTCCTCTTAAGTGCACTTCCAAAATTCACATCCAAAATAGTTTTAAAACCAAATTGATTTTTTTTTTCCAGCAAATTCATTTGGTAGCAAAGCCTGACTTGTGACTATTTATGGTGTGAAGGAGGAACATCTTTTCCCCTACCCTTTTAGGTTCTTTTTGGTGGTGGGGGGTGGGGCAGGCTGTTAATTAAGCTGAAGAAACCTAGATTAACAAGAGAAAAAAGGCTTATATGCATGCATACAGGAGCCAACAAAAGAAGTAGCGTGCAGGCCGGCAAGGTGGCTCACGCCTGTAATCGCAGCACTTTGGGAGGCTGAGGTGGGTGGATCACCTGAGGTCAGGAGTTCAAGGCCAGCCTGGCCAACATGGTGAGATCTCATCTCTACTACAAATACAAAAGTTAGCTGGGTGTGGTGGCACACACCTGTAATCCCAGCTACTTGGGAGACTGTGGCAGGAGGACCGTTCCAACCCAGGAGGCAGAGGTTGCAATGAGCCAGGATCACGCCACTACACTCTGGCCTATGTGACAGAGTGAGATTCCATCAAAAAAAAAAAAAAAAAAAAAAAGCAGTAGCTTGCTGACCAGGTGCAGTGGCTCACGCCTACAATCTAGAACTTTGGGAGGCTGAAGCAAGGAATTGCGTGAGCTCAGAAGTTTGAGACCAGCCCAGGCAACATGGTGAGACCCTATCTTTACAAAAAGTAAAAAAAAAAAAAAAAAAAAAAAAAAAAATGAGCTGGGTGTGGTGGCATACACCTGCATCAACTGCCAAGAAGGCTGAGGGGTGAAAGGATTGTTGAACCTGGGAGGTCGAGGCTGCAGTGAGCCGTGATCGTGCCACTGCTCTCCAGTCTGGACGACAGTGTGAGACTGTCTCAAAAAAAAAAAAAGTAGCTTGTTCGTTAAATGATTAGAGTTGAAGGCTTATACACCTAAGGGAAAAGGGAGGGGAGAGAAAAGGCTCTTATGAGAAGAACAAATAGGTTTCTTTAGGAAAGATAAATAGGATTTTAGGAGAAAAAAAATGAGAAGTAAAGTCTGCAGTAATGTTTGTTTATGCAGGTGCAGGTGTCTTTCTTGTTCTTGGCTATGATGCTCTGAAAGAGAGAGGGTTTATGGTAGCCTTATTTCCCAGAAGATGCTGCTTTTAGTCAAATGAAGGCAGCTCCCAGAAGGCTTCTTTCCACATCTGTTGAATCTCAAATGTCTTCAGCTTAAAATAATAAGCAAGCTAGGACTGGCTGTCAGCTGGGAACCCAGCCAGGGCTGGGAGGAAGGGGGTTCAGTTCCTTTCCACACGAGCTCTCTGTAGGCTATTCGGGCTTCCTCAAGGCATGGTGGCTGGGTTCCTAGAGAGTGTCCAAGGGACAAGAAGCAGAAGCTGCCCCTGTCTAAAGGTGGTCCCAGAAACTAGCACAGCATCAATTCTACTTCATTCTAGTGGTTGAATCATTAAATATGAGTACCACAGGCCTGCTGTGGTGGTTCACACCTGTAATCCCAGCACTTTGGGAGGCCGAGGCAGGAAGATCACCAGGTCAAGAGATTGAGAACATCTGCCCAACATGGTGAAACCCCGTCTCTACCAAAAATACAAAAATTGGCTGGGTGTGGTGGTGTGCACCTGTAGTCCCAGCTACTCGGGAGGCTGAGGCAGGAGAATTGCTTGAACCCAGGAGGTAGAGGTTGTGGTGAGCCGAGATTGCACTACTGCACTCCAGCCTGGGTGACAGAGCAAGACTCCATCTCAAAAAAAAAAAAAAAAAAAAAAAAAAAGATCAGCAGTCACAGATCGTGATGGAAGCAGGGCCATAGAATTTCAGGATCTGGTTTTAAATTGCCATACTACCCTACTCATTCTTCAAGTACAAGTTCCAACACCAGCCCTTCCAAGAAGTTTCCTACACTCTTGAAAGAGTGCATGGGACTGAGCACAGTGGCTCATAACTGTAATCACAGCACTTAGAGAGGCTGAGGTAGGAGGATTGCTTGAGGCCGGGAGTTTGACACCAGTCTAGGGAACATGGCAAGACCCTGTCTCTACAAAAAATGAAAAGTAAAAATTAGTCAGGCTAATTTTGTATACCTAATTTTGTACACCAGTAGTCCTAGCTACTCAGGAGGCTGAAGTGAGAGGACTGCTTAGCCCAGGAGTTTGAGGCTGCAGTGTGCTATGATCATACTCCAGCTTGGGGGTAGAGTGAGACCTTGCCTCTCAAAAAAAAAAAAAACAAAAAAAAAAACCATTCTTCTGAAAAAGTGTGAAGTGCTCCTTTGTGTTTACCTGCAGTGCATAGTGTTACACACGTCTGTATAAGAGACCACCTGAGCAGGATTCGTGTGAGCAACAATGTTGTTCATTCACTTGGTGCAAGCAGGCTGAGTCCAAGAAAGGAGTCTGTGAAAGGTGGTGGGGGTGGAACTGGTTTTATAGGTTTGGGGTAGGTAGTGGAAAGTTACAGTTAGGGGCAGTTTTTTCGGGCAGGGGAAGAATGTCATAAGGTGCATAGTCATGAGGTGGAGAGAGGTCACAAGGCACGATATCACAAAGTCAATTGGTGAGTTAGGGTAGGGCAGGAATGTATCATAATGGTGGAATGTTGCAAAGTCTGTTAATCAGTTAAGGCAGGAACTAGCTGTTTCTTCTTCTTTAGTGGTTCTCTTGTTGCTCCAGGCTTTGTGACTCCAGGAGGCCTGTATGTGTGGGTCACAGGGGTCACAGTGGTTCGACCATGGTGTAGCCCATTCAGAGGACCTTACACGTAGAGAATCTTACTTTTATAACTTTAAGGAGATATTGAAGCAGAAGACATAAAAAGAAAAACAAGTTTTCCTATACTAGGCTGACTCACTCTAAGACCCAGTGATGGGCAGGGCTCTGTTGGGACTTTAATAGCACTATCTACAGAGCCTGGGCCCAGAAGGGATGGCATCCAGAGCCTCTTCCTCCCATTCCGGAGCAAGGATGAAGAAAACAAGTTTTTCTCTTTCAGCTTCCCCCTTCTGATTCTTCCCCCTTACCATTGTTCTGTTCTTGTTCTGTTCTGTTCTCATAATTATTTTTGCAAGTTTTGTAAGTTCCTGTGTTTCCCTTCTGTGCAGCACAGCAAGGTCACAAGGTTTGAGTTGTAAAACCTGTCACTGTTTGACAAACTGCCTTTGTTCTGCTTCTGTAAGCTTGCTTGCCTGCTCTACAGGTTTGGCGCCATCAAACTGGCCAACCCCATTTCAGATGCATGTATAAAAGTCAAGCCCTCTCTTTGTTCAGGGCTCAGCCTTTGGATGTTAATCCGCTGGGCAGGTGCACACCTAATAAAATCCTCCTATCCCACTCATTGGTCTCTCCTGTCCCTTGATTCCTACAACAATATAACTTATAATAAAATTCCCCTATTTTGGCTGGGCACAGTGACTCATGCCTGTAATCCCAGCACTTTGGGAGGCTGAGGTGGGTAGGTCACCTGAGGTCAGGAGTTTGAAACCAGCCTGGCCAACATGGTGAAACCCCACCTCTGCTAACATACAAAACTTAGCCTAGTGTGGTGGCAGGTACCTGTAGTCCCAGCTACTTGGGAGGCTGAGGCACAAGAATCGTTTTAACCTGGGAGGCGGAGGTTACAGTGAGCCAAGATCATGCCACTGCACTCCAGACTAGGCAACAGAGCAAGACTCTGTCACACACACAAAAATAATCCCTATTTTTAAAAGTATACAAGTCAGGTGTGGTGGCTCACACCTGGAATCCCAGCACTTTGGGATGCCAAGGTAGGTGGATCACTTGAGGTCAGGAGTTCAAGACCAGACTGGCCCACATGGTGAAACCCCATCTCTACCAAAAATTACCAACAAAATATTAGCCAGGCATGGTGGTGCATGCCTGTAGTCCCAGCTACTTGGGAGGCTAAGGCAGGAGAATTGCTTGAACCTGGGAGGTGGAGGTTTCAGTGAGCTGAGATCACACCACTGCACTCCAGCCTGGACGACAGAATGAGACTCTGTCTCAAAAAAAACAAAAGTGTACTGTTTCATGGGTTTGACAAATGTGTACACCTGTGTGATAGCCACCACAATCAAGATACAGACTATTTCTATTACCCTAGAAAGTTATCTCAGGCCCTATAGGAAATGTCTTATGTCTTTTTTAAAAAATTCTTTTTTTTTTTTTAAATTCTTTTTTTTCACTCTTGTTGCTCAGACTGGAGCGCAATGGCGCAAACTTGGCTCACCGAAACCTCCACCTCCCAGGTTCAAGTGATTTTCTTGCCTCAGCCTCCCAAGTAGCTGGGATTACAGACAAGTGCCACCACACCCAGCAAATTATTTTTAGCTCTGTTGCCCAGGCTATAGTGCAGTAATGCAATCTTGGCTCACTGCAACTTCTGCCTCCTGGGTACAAGCGATTCTCCTGTCTCAGCCTCCCGAGTAGCTGGGATTACAGGCACCCGCCACCACGCCCAGCTAATATTTGTATTTTTAGTAGAGACAGGGTTTCTCCATGTTGAGCAGGCTAGTCTCAAACTCCTGACCTCAGGTGATCCACCTGCTTTGGCCTCCCAAAGTGCTGGGATTATAGGCATGAGCCACCACACCCGGAGATAACATCACTATTATAATGCCTAAGATTGTAAATGTTTTTCATACTTTTGCATTCTGGTAACCAATTGACCCTACCTGGACCTGTGACTCATGACTCAACCAGTCCTGTGGCCCCCAGCCAGAGGCAGACTGAGTGCATAAGGACCGTTTTTCATATCGCTATGATTTCATCCCCCACCAGTCAACAACATCCATTCCCTGGCCCTGCTGCCCACCAAATTATCCATTAAAACCCAACCTCTGAGTTCTCAGGAAGGCTGATTTGACTCATAATCACTGGGCTGCATTCCCAGATCGTTAAGACATTCTAAGTCACAGGATGAGATAGGAGCTCAACACAAAATACAGGTCATAAAGACTTTGCTGACAAAACAGTTTGCAGTAAAGGAGCTTGCCAAAACCCAGCAAACCAAAATGGTGACAAGTGACCTCTGGTTGTCCTCACTGCTACACTCCCACTAGCACCATGAAGTTTACAAATGTCATGGTAACATCAGGAAGTTACCCTATATGGTCTAAAAAGGGGAGGCATTAATAATCCACCCCTTGTGTAGCATATTATCAAGAAATTACCGTAAACGGACAATCAGCAGCCCTCACAGCTGCTCTATGGAGTAGCCATTCTTTTATTTCTTTACTTTCTTAATACATTTGTTTTTACTTTGCACTGCAGACTCACCCTGAATTCCTTCTTGTGTGAGATCCAAGAACCCTCTCTTGGGGTCTGAATCGGGACCCTGTCCTGTAACACCTCCACTGCTGCATGGTCTCTTCCATAGAAGCTGAAGTTCCTCCATCTGCCTAAGATCTAGACCTACCACAGAGAACAATTGTTTTTCTTTCACTTCCTATAAGGCTAATAATTTAGCCACACCTGAACAGTATAATGACTGTCTCCAAGGATCATTTAAATCATAAAGATAATTGTTTACAAGTTAATCTCTGCTCCACTCATTCTTCCTAGCAACAACTCCACCAAATTCCTCCTTTCTTCCTTCCCATCACCTGTTTTACCAGGATCCAAGCTCCCATTCTCTCTGTAACCTCAAGATGAAATAGAAGCCTTTTTACTTCGCTGAGATGTCAGATCTTCATTTTGAAAGCTCTCATGTAAGGCTGAAGCAGGAGATATAAAAAGAAAACATGAATTTTTCCTTTAGGCAGCTCCCCACCCACTCCATGCTATTGCACCCTCTTCTGCAAGTTCTGTAGGCTTGTAAATTCCTGTGCTCTGCAGCTGGTTTCTTTAAGTACCTGTTCTCCATCAAGGCAGCACAGCGAAGGTCACAAGATAAGCTTGAGCAAGCCTAGAGTGCAGCCATCTGGGCACCACAGTGAAGGTCCCAAGATAAGCTTGAGCAAACTTAAATTACAGCTATAGGGGCCATACAGCAAGGGTCACATGACATGCCTAAGTGAGCCTGAGTTGCAAGCCTGTTACTGTTTGATAAACTGTCTTTGTTCTGTTTCTGTAAACTTGCTTTCACACCACTGCATTTTGCACCACTGTAAGCTTGTTTCAAACTAACCAACCACTCTTCAGATGCATGTATAAAAGTCAAGCCATCTTTGTTCACAGCTCAGCCTTTTGGATGCGAATCCACTGAGTTGGTGCACACCTTAATAAAATCCTCCTGTCCCACCTGCTGGTCTCTCTGGTCTCCTGATTCCTACAACAAGGCTAGGCGCAGTGGCTTACACCTGTAATTCCACCACTTTGTGAGGCCAAGGCGGGTGGATCACCTGAGGCCAGGAATTTGAGACCAGCCTGGACAACATGGTGAAACCCTGTCTCTACTAAAAATACAAAAATTAGACTGGCATGGTGGTGTGCACCTGTAATTCCAACTACTCAGAAGGCTGAGGTGGGACAATCACTTGAAGCCAGGATACAGAGGTTGCAGTGAGCCGAGATTGTACCATTGCACTCCAACCTGAGCAACAAGAGTGAAATTTCATTAAAAAAAAAAGAAAAAGATAAAGAAGGCTGCCTTGTATACGTGTTAAATAAATTTGTATGCCTTTTCTCCCACTTAAACAACCTCATGTCAGATTTTTCAGCAAACCTTTAAGGGGCCAAGTGCCTTGGCCTTGGAGTGATACAGCTGCAGGTCAAGGAGTGCCAAGGAACACCTGGAGCCATCTTTCTAGAAGGGGTGAGGAAGGATCCTCCCTGGAGGCCTTCAGAGCAAGCATGGCCTGACCAACACCTTGAATTCAGACTCCAAGCCTTCTAAACTGTAAGATAATACATTTTTGTTTTTTCAAGTCACCCTGTTTGTAGTAATTTGTTATGGTTACCCTAGGAAATGAATATGTTACCAGAAGAAGGTCCTGATCCAGACCCCAAGAGAGGCTTCACGGATCTTGAGCAAGAAGGAATTTGGGGTGAGTCCACAGAGTAAAGTGAAACATGTTTATTAATAAAATAAAAGAATAGGCCCAGCACAGTGGTTCATGCTGTAATCCCAGCATTTTGGGAGGCCAAGGTGGTTGGATTGCTTGAGCTCAGGAGTTTGAGACTAGGCTGGCCAACATGGTGAAACCCTCTCTCTACTGAAACACAAAAATTAGCCAGGCATGGTAGCGGGAGCCTGTAATCCCAGCTACTCTGGGTGCTGAGGCAGGAGAATCACTTGAACTTGAGAGGCAGAGGTTGCAGTGAACCGAGATTGTGCCACTGCACTCCAGTGTGGGTGATCGAGTGAGACCTTGTCTCAAAAAACAAACAAACAAACAAACAAAAAAACACTGAAGGAATATAAGAATGGCTACTCCCTAGACAGAACAGGGTATTCCCAAAAGCAAGAGAAGGAAGGTGACCACCTTAGGTACAATGCCTGTTTATATATAAGATAACAAGCCAAAAAATTAAGGGGGAGATTTTCTCTAACGCAAGCTCTTGTGACAAAGAATTGTTAACCTTTGTGTAACTATGGACTTTTGCAAGAATCTATTATTTTTATTTATTTATTTATTTATTTAAGACACATTCTTGCTTTGTCACCCAGCCTGGAGTACAGTGGTACAATCGCAGTTCACTGCAACTTCCACCTCCCAAGTTCAAGTGAGTCTCATGTCTCAGCCTCCCCAGTAGCTGGGACTACAGGTGTGTACTACCACACCTGGCTAGTTTTTGTGTTTTTAGTAGAATCGGGGTTTCACTATGTTGGCCAGGCTGGTCTCGAACTCCCAAGCTCAAGTGGTCTGCCTGCCGTGGCTTCCCAAAGTGCTAGGATAACAGGCATGAGTCACTGCGGCCAGAGTGAAATCTTATCTTTAAAATGAAACTTATTCTTGAAAAGAATGCTTTTATCTTTAAGATATCGGGGCATTGGGACAGTTCTTGGGTTTGTTAAGTCCTGGATCTGTTTAGTAAACTTTATTTTATTTTATTTTATTTTTTTGAGATGGAGTCTCACTCTGTCACCGAGGCTGTAGTGCAGAGGTGCAATCTGGGCTTACTGCAACATCTGCCTCCCATGTTCAAAGGATTCACCTGCCTCAGTCTCCCAAGTACCTGGGACTACAGGTATGTGCCACCACGCCTGGCTAATTTTTTATGTTTTTAGTAGAGACAGGGTTTCATCATGTTAGCCAGGATGGTCTCGATCTCCTGACCTGGTGATCGCCAGCGTCGGCCTCCCAAAGTGCTGGGATTACAGGCACAAACCACCACACCTGGCCTGTGTAATGTCTTTGAGATTCATCCATGTTTTTGTATTGTTCCTTTTCATTGCTCAGTAGGATTCCATTCAAGAATGTGTGTAAATGTATCCAATTTTGTGTTGTGGATATTAAAATTGTTTCCAGAATAAATCTGCTAATAATATCCATCTCAAACATTTTTTGTGAGTGTAGCTCTCTGGAATAGATACCTAGATATAAAAATACTGAGTATTCAGCCATAAAGAAGAACAAAATCATGTTCTTTGCAGCAACATGGATGCAGTTGGAGGCCATTATCCTAAGGGAATTAATGCAGGAACAGAAAACCAAATACCATATGTTCTCACTTTTGAGTGGGAGCTAAACACTGGTTACTTATGCACATAAAGATGCCAACAGTAGACACTGGAGACTCCTAGAGAGGGGAGGGAGAAGAGGAGGCAAGGGCTAAAAAACTCTCTATTGTGTATTATGCTCAGTACCTGGGTGATGGGATCAATCGGACCCCAAACCTCAACATCACACAATATGCCCAGGTAACAAATCTGCACATGTACCCCTGAATCTAAAACAAAAGTTGAAAGTATTTTTAAAAAGAGAAAAAAAGAAATGACTGAGTGGTATGGCAAATGTATGTTTAATTTTATTTAAAAACAAAACAGAAAAGCTGCCAAACTGTTTTCCAAAGTGGTTGCACCATTTTATGTTTCCATCAGCAGTGCATGAGAATCCGGGTGTGGTACATCCTCCCCAACACTTGTTACTGCCAGTCGTTTTAATTGTTGCCTTTCTAGAGAATGTGTAATGGCATCATATCATGGTTTTATATGGAATTTCTCTGATGACTATGAGGACTATGTTGAGCACCTTTTCATGTCATTATAAGTCATTCGTAGGTAAAATGGAATAAGTTAACTTAAATACAAAGGCAAAAAACAACTTTATTAGTCTGTTCTTGCATTGCTATAAAGAACTACCTGAGACTGGATAATTTGTAAAGAAAAGAGATTTAATTGGCTCATGGTTCTGCAGGCTGTACAAGAAACATGGCTGGGGAGGCCTCAGGAAACTTAAGGTCATGGCAGAAGTCAAAGGGGAAGCAGGTACATCTTACATGGCTGAAGAAGGAGGAAGAGAGAGAAAGAAGAGGTGCCACCCACTTTTAAACAACCAGATCTTGTGAGAACTCACTCACTATCATGAGAACAGCAAAGGGGAAGTTTGCCCTCATGATCCAATCACCTCCCATCATACCGCTCCTCCAATACTGGGAATTACAATTTGACATGATATTTGGGCAGGAGCACAAATCCAAACCATATCGGTAACCAAATTTTGAAAAGGTCACAAGCTTCCAACTTGTGCCCCAGGATCTCTAGGCAATGGATTAAAGGATGCATGCCTCTACTGGATAGTTGTGTCTACTTCCTGATGTCCAGAGGTGTGATGAAACCTCTCCTAGCATCCCCAGTTTATAGAAAAGACTATACAGGCTGGGTGCGGTGACTCACACCTGTCATCCCAGCACTTTGGGAGGCTGAGGCAGGCGGATCAAAAGATCAGGAGTTCAAGACCAACCTGGCCAACATAGTGAAACCCCATCTCCACTAAAAATGCAAAAATTAACTGGGCGTGGTGGCAGGCCCCTGTTGTCCCAGCTACTCGGGAGGCTGAGGCAGGAGAATTGCTTGAACCTGGGAGGCGGAGGTTGCAGTGAGCCGAGATGGCGCCACTGCACTCCAGCCTGGGAGACACGACGAGACTCCACCTCAAAAAAGAAAAGGAAAAAATCCATCCATATACTTTTAGACATTTAGGTTTTCTCTGCATATCAGCTATTGTGAATAATGCTCCCAAGAAATATGAGAGTGCAGACATCTCTTTGGCATACTGTTTTCATTTATTTTGGGTATATATCCAGCAGTAAGATTGCTGGATCATATGGTAATTCTAGCTTAGTTTTTGAAGGCACTTCCATCCTGTTTTCCAAAATGGCTTTACTAATTTACAAATACGGCCAACAGTGTATATTGGTTTCCTTTTCTCCACATTCTTGACAAAACTTGTCTTTAATCTTTTTAACAATAGCCAATCTAACACATGTGAGGTGATATCTCATTGTGTTTTTAATTTGCATTTCTCTGGTGATTAGAGACGTTGAGTATTTTTTCATATATCTGTTGGCCATTGTGTGTACGTGTGTGTATATATATGTGTGCATATATATGTGTGTGTGAATGTGTATCTATTTATATTATATATGTGCGTGTGTGTGTGTGTGTGTGTGTGTGTGTGTGTATTTTTTGAAACGGGGTCTTGCTATGTTATCCAGGCTGGAGTGCTGTGGTGAGATCTTGGCTCACTGCAACCTCTGCCTCCTGGCTCAAGTGATCCTCCACCTCAGCCTTCTGAGTAGTTGGGGCCATAAGTGCATGGCACCATGCCTGGCTAATTTTTTGTATTTTTGGTTGAGATGAGGTTTTGCCATGTTGACCAGGCTATTGTTTAACTCCTGTCCTCAAGTAATCTGCCTGCCTCAACCTCCCAAAGTGCTGTGATTACAGGCACGAGCCACCGCACCCAGCCTCTGTATTTCTTCTTTTGAGAAATGTCTATTCAAGTCCTTTACCTATTTTTAAATTGGATTTCTTGTTTTCTTGTTATTGAGTAGTTTAAGTTCCTTGTATATTTTATATATGAGTCCCTTATCCAATATATGACATGCACATGTTTTCTCTTAGAAACAGATTGATTCATTTTTTTATTTACCTTTTTTTTTTTTTTTTTCCGAGACAGAGTCTTACTCTGTCGCCCAATTTGGATTGCAGTGACCCAATTGCAACTCACTGCAGCCTCCACTTGCTGGGTTTAAACGGTTCTCCTGTCTCAGGTTCCTGAGTAGCTTGGATTACAGGCATGTGCCACCATGCCTGGCTAATTTTTGTATTTTTAGTAGAGACAGGGTTTCACCATTCTGGCCAGGCTGGTCTCAAACTCCCAACCTCAGGTGATCCACCCATCTAAGCCTCCCAAAGTGCTGGCATTACAGGCATGAGCCACCATGCCCAGCCAGATTGATTTTTTTTTTTCTTGAGTGGAGTCTCACTCTGTTGCCCCGGCTGGAGTGCAGTGGCTCAGTCTCAGTTCCCTGCAACCTCCACCATAGAGACAGGGTTTTGTTTCTACTAAAAAGGCTGGTCTGGTCTCAAACTCCTGACCTCAAGTGATCCGCCTGCCTCGGCCTCCCAAAGTGCTGGGATTACACACTTGAGCTGCTGTGCCCAGCCCAGATTATTATTATTATTATTATTATTATTTTGAGATGGAGTTTTGCTCTTGTTGCCCAGGCTGGAGTGTAATGGTGCGATCTCAGCTTACTGCAATATCTGCCTCCTGGGTTCCAGCGATTCTTCTGCCTCAGCCTCCCGAGTAGCTGGGATTACAGGCATGCGTCATCAAGACTGGCTAAATTTGTATTTTTAGTAGAGACGGGGTTTCTCCATGTTGGTCAGGCTGGTCTTGAACTCCTGACCTCAAGTGATCAGCCCGCCTCGGCCTCCCAAAGTGCTGGGTTTACAAGCATGAGCCATTGCGCCCAGTCCCAGATTGATTCTTAACAGGAATTCTGTCATCGTGAGACAATGCAGGTTCTGTACAAACATGACCCTGAGGCAGAAATCCCTAACACAGAGTGAGTTATGACATGTGATGAAAACTGTTATGCAGTAGAACTTGATACATGACTCATCTGAATGGATGTTTTAAGAGCTATAGTTGGTTCTATCACAGGAATAGCACATGATAAGTAGGGGCCACTTCGTCAGTCTACGTCCAACTATATCCAGCAAAGGAAAGAAGCATCTGACAGAATAAGAGCCATGACTGACCTGCAACTGTTGTGGGTTGCACTGTGTCCCCTAAAAAAGGTACATTCAATTCCTATCCCAAGTACCTGTGAATGTGACCTTGTTTGAAGATAAGGTATTTGCAGTTATAATTAAGTTAGAATATGAAGTCATACTGGATTAAGGTAGGTTTTAGATCTCATATGACTGGTGACCTTACAAGAACAGAGAACACATGGAGACATGTAGTCAAGAAGGCCATGTGACAATGGAGGCAGAGACTAGAGTGATGCAGCTAAGAACTTCAAAGACTGCGGCAACCAGCAGAAGCTAGCAGAGAGGCAAGGAACAGATCCTCCCTTAGGGCACCCGAAAGAACCTGCCCTGCCGAAAATTCAATTTCAACTCCTGACCTCCAAAACTGTGAGACAATACATTTCTGTTGTTTTAAGCCTCCCAGTGGGTGGGACTTAAAACAGGCAGGGCTGGGTGTCCTGCCTGTAATCCCAGCACTTTGGGAGGCTGAGGCGGGCAGATTGCTTGATTTTAGGAGTTTGAGACCAGTCTGGCCAAAGTTGTGAAGCCCTGCCTCTACTAAAAAACCAAAATTAGCTGGCATAATTGCCTGCACTTCTAGTCCTGACATTTGAAGACTGTGCCTGTCCCCTTCTCCTTCCACCATAATTGTTAAGTTTCCTGAGCCTCCCAAACATGTGGAACTGTGAGTCAATTAGACTTCTTTTGTTTATAAGTTACCCAGTTTCAGGTAGTTCTTTACAGCAGTGTGAAAATGCACTAATACAGTATTATTTTACTACCTCTACTTTTAACACACTTCATGTACTTCTAAAGATCTAGAGGCTGGGTGTGGTAGCCCACACCTGTAATGGGAGGTCAAGGCAGGAGGATTGCTTGAGTCCAGGAATTGGAAACCAGCCTGGGCAACACAGTGAGACCCCATCTCCGGAGTAATTTTAAAATTAGCCAGGTGTAGTGATATTTGCCTGTGGTCCAAGCTACTTGGGAGGCTAAGACAGGAGGATCCTTTGAGACCAGTAGTTTGAGGCTGCAGTGATCTCTGATCAAGCCACTGGGTGACAGAATGACATCCTGTCTCAAAAAAAAAAAAAAAAAAAAAATCTAGAAAGGTTTGATGTTTCAAACAATGACTTAATTTTGCCTACTATATACACAGTAGTATGGAATCAACTTCACATACAACCATGGTTATATCTGAAAGTGGCTTCTAATCAGGAACAGTCTGGTCTGTAATTCATTTCTCCCAATTCCTTCTTTCTGAAACCAATCCAATGAATGAGATGTGTTTTTACAATTTCATTTCCAAAAGTCTCTGTCAAAAGACAACCTAAGTACTTTAACGCAAAATGAACAAAATGTGTTAGTCTACTACCACTATTTTTGTCATTATTGGAGAAATAGAATTAAAAACAAAATCTTCTCCCACAAAAGTAATGTCCTAGAAATCCTCTCCACAAAAGTAATAGAGAAAGAAAAATAATTTTATCACTATTATTATTGAATATGCATTAAGAGATAACATGATATGCATCAGTGGCAATCCAGAAAGAGGTTGCAAAGATAGAAAGAAATATTTTTTTTTGTTTTGTTTTCGAAATGGAGTCACACTCTGGCCCAGGCTGGAGTGTGATGGTGTGATCTCAGCTCACTGCAACCTCTGCCTCCTGGGTTCAAGTGATTCTCGTGCCTCAGCTTCCGAGTAGCTGGGATTACTGGCACGCGCCACCACACCCAGCTAATTTATGTATTTTTAATAGCGATGGGGTTTCACCGTGTTGGCGAGACTTGTCTCGACCTCCTGACCTCAGGTAATCCACCCGCCTTGGCTTCCCAACGTGCTGGGATTACAGGCATGAGCCACCGCACCCGACCTGTTTTTGTTTTTGTTTTTTTTGTTTTGAGAAAGGGTCTCACTCTGTCACCCAGGCTGGAATACAGTGGTACAATCACAGCTCACTGCAGTCTTGACCTCTCGGGCTCAATCCATCCTCCTACCTCAGCCTTCCAAGTAGCTGGGAGTGCAGGGGGTGTGCCATCACACTCAGCTAATTTTTGTATTTTTTGTAGAGACGGGGGTCTTGCCATGTTGCCCAGGCTGGTCTGGAGCTCCTGGGCTCAGGTAATCCACCCACCTTTGCCTCCCAAAGTGCTGGGATTACAGGCATGAGTCACTGCACCCAACCAAGGAAGGGATAAATTTCACCTTTTTTTCCTGGCATCTTTTGTGATGTCAAGCAGATACAACCTATAACATACATATTCTCATGATAAATGATAACTTGTCCCCAGGTAAGAGGAGTCGACAGCATCATTCATCACATATAGTCCATCTTAAATTTGTCTGTTGATTGGGGATGGTCTTTCTTTGCTAGTTGACTTTATCCAAAGAAGAAACAGATGTTTCATATCTCTAAGACAGTAGGCAGTTTTGCAACTTGGAGTAAGTCACCCACTGAAGTTAGACTCCTACCCTCCCACAAAAGTAAGAGTTAGGAAAACTATCCCCATGGAAGATTATATTTCTTTTTTTTTTTTTTTTTTTTTTTTGAGACGGAGTCTGGCTCTGTCGCCCAGGCTGGAGTGCAGTGGCCGGATCTCAGCTCACTGCAAGCTCCGCCTCCCGGGTTTACGCCATTCTCCTGCCTCAGCCTCCCGAGTAGCTGGGACTACAGGCGCCGCCACCACGCCCGGCTAGTTTTTTGTATTTTTTAGTAGAGACGGGGTTTCACCGTGTTAGCCAGGATGGTCTCGATCTCCTGACCTCGTGATCCGCCCGTCTCGGCCTCCCAAAGTGCTGGGATTACAGGCTTGAGCCACCGCGCCCGGCCGGAAGATTATATTTCAAAGAGGCAGCTGCCATGTCCTTGAGAAAAGCATTCCTGGCTTTATACACAGTATAGCAAAGTTTACAGAAGTGCAGCTACTATACCCGGCAACGAGTCATCTGAAATCTTGTAGTACGCACTAGCAAAACACCTTTTGCGACTTCTTCCCTCCAATCTCCCTCAACCAAATGATCAAGTACAAAGGCGGTTTGAACAATTAACAAACTACTTGCAACTATTCCATTGCAAAGACAGTATTTCCCATCAATTTGTAAAAATGTTATGGTAAAATATATTTGACATAAAATGTACTGTTTAAGCATTTTAGGCATGCAGTTCAGTGGCATTAAGTATATTCACACTATTGTGCATTCATCACTCCCAACCAGCTCCAGAATTTTTTATCATCCCAAACTGAAACTCTGTACTCTCTTAGCAATAACTCCCCGTGCGCAGCTCCTCCATCCCCTTGGCCTCTGATAACCACTGTTCTACTTTCTCTCTCTGTGAATCTAACTATTGTAAGTACCTCATATAAGTGGAATCATACAATAGTCACATCAATTTTTTTTTTTAATTGAGACAGAATCTCGCTCTGTCACCCAGGTCGGAGTGTGGTGGTACAATCTTGGCTCACCGCAACCTCCCTCTCCTGGATTCAAGTGATTCTCCTGCTTCAGCCTCCCCACTACCTGGGATTACAGGTGTCCACTAGGATACCAGCTAATTTTTTTATGTTTAGTAGAGATGAGATTTCGCCATGTTGGCCAGGTTGGTCTTGAACTCCTGACCTCAGGTGATCCACCCACCTTGGCCTCCCAAAGTGCTTCGATTACAGGTGTGACCCACCATGCCCAGTCAGTCCCAGCAATTTTTAAAAACTGTCTACAAAGTGTTTTACTACTACCTCTAATTTCTTTTTTTAAAAAAAATTTAGGGACCTATCAACCTAACGGATATCTCTAATTTTAGATACATCAAATACTTGAAAATATCTGGAAAGACTAGATATTTCAAATAAGAGCTTACTTACCTGTCCACTAGATATATAATACTGCTAAATAAAACTGCACACACATAGCAATAGTTATAATAAGGTATCTTCTAAATATGAACATTTTGGCATAGGTATTTCAAAAAATACTCATCAATTGTATATACAGGGAGAAATAAAATTCACACAGAGAGCATAGTTATAATATGAAGATGACTTCTAAATACGACCAATCTACTGTCACAGAAGCTTCTTCTCTTCCTCCTCCGGCCTTTTTGGTTTTTTTTGAGACTGAGTCTTGTGCTGTCATCCAGGCTAGAGTACAGTGGTGTGATCTCAGCTTTTTGCAACCTCCGCCTCCTGGGTTCAAGCGATTCTCCTGCCTCAGCCTCCCCAGTAGCTGGGACTATAAGTGCATGCCACCACTCCCAGCTAATTTTTGTTTTCTTCAGTAGAGATGGGCTTTCACCATGTTGACCAGGCTGGTTTCAAACTTGCAACGTCAGGTGATCCACCCGCCTTGGCCTCCCAAAGAGGTGGGATTCCAGGCATGAGCCACCCTGTCCCATGTCTTCTAAATCATTGAACAAAAGTGGACATGTGTTGCTTCTACTGGTGGTTTAACAATTCCATTTCAAAAGGTTGTTTCCAAAAGACATTTCTTTTCTACAATTAAAAAGAAAAATAAATGGCCATTTACAAGTTATGTGATTTTCTAGGTGTACTTTATCATGTCAGCAACCTTTCTATCTAGAAGGCCTAGATATAGCAAATGTTTTATTTGTTTATATTTTTATAGAGACGGGGATGTCATTTATTTTCCAGGCTGGTCTCAAACGTCTGGCCTCAAGCGATCCTCCCACTTCAGCAAATGTTTTTTTTTTCCTAATGTACCAAAATTTTACAAAAAAACCTTTTAGGCCGGGCACAGTGCCTCACACCTGTAATCTGGCACTTTGGGAGGCCCAGGCAGAGGCATCAACTGAGCTCAGGAGTCCAAGACCAGCCTGGGCAACATTGTGAAATCCTATCTCTACAAAAAAATACAAAAACTAACTGGGCATGGTGGCACGCCCCGCCTGCAGTCCCAGCTACTCAGGAGACTGAGATGGGAGGATCACCTGAGCCTGGGAGATCAAGGCTGCAGTGAGCCATGTTCACACCACAGCACTCCAGCCTGAGTAACAAAGTGAGCCCCTGTCGGGGGAAAAATAGAAAAAAAAAGTTTTCTTTTAAAAGGTGTGAGAGGCAGCCATGGTGAATTACTCCTGTAATCCAAGCTATTCTGGGTCTGAAGCAGGAGGATTGCTTTTGGATAGGAGTTTGAGACCACTCTGGGCAACATAGCAAGACCCCAATCTCTACAAAAAACAAAATATTAATCACACCACTGCATGCTAGCCTGGGTGACAGACTGAGACCACGTCTCTAGAAAAAGATAAATGTAGGCGAGGGTGTGGTGGGTAGAGCCTGTAATCCCAGCACTTTGGGAGGCCATAGTGGGAGGACTGCTTGAGCCCAGGAGTTGGAGACCAGCCTGGGAAACATAGAAGGATGTTGTCTCTATTTAAAAAAAAAAAAAGCCTGGGGTGGTGGGGCACACCTATTGCCCCACCTAATCGAGAGGCTGAGATGGGAGGTTCACTTGAATCTAGGAATTTGAGGCTGCTGTGAACCTCAGCAGTGATTGCACCACTGCACTGCAGCCTGGGTGACAGAGGGAGACCGTCTCAAAAAAAGAAAAAAAAAAGTGGGATGTGGAGAATGGAGATCAACTTGTTCTTCTCATATGCACAGGACTTCTGCACTGCCTCCTAAATCTCCCCGAAGGATGCTGGGCACTTCTCTTTCTTGGCCCAGTGCTGTTAAGTTTTTCTACCGTTTCTGGCTTCCACTGCCAGGACCATGCGCAGGAAGGTTGCTAACGGTTTTAACGGTTCTAACCGTCGCTGGGCCGCTCATTTCCTGGCCTGGAAGGCCTTTTTCGTTATTGTTCCATCTCAGGGGCACTAAGCAGCCGCCCCAAGTCCCGCATCCGCGCGGCTCCTTGGCCAGTCACTGCTCCACACAGCTTCGCCTTCTGGGCCGGAGGTCTCAGTCGGTCCTTCCAGTGCCGCCATTTTTGTCACCCTGCCTTGTCCATTGCCCAAAGATTCCACGTCCTAGGTGGCCTGGCGGGTGTTTGCTGCCATCCAACCAATATGAGTTGAAGAGTCCAGACTCGAGGAGGCCACTGGGGCCATCAGGTCGCAGGGCCTGCGGGGTCTGTTCCTTCTAGGCCTGGACCTGGCCGGTGGGTGCAGCTGTCCCTGGGCCTCAGCTGACACAGGTTCCTGAGGCACAGGCCTTGCCCGCTCTGGAGCTTTCTGCAGCAATTATGTCATTTTTTCTTGTTTTTAATAAATGCCGGCAAAACTAACACTATCAGACTGAAGTTGCTAGCACTGTATAACCCTGTGTTTCTTTTCTATACTTTTTTTTTTTTTTTTGAGAGGGGAGTCTCGCTCTGCCAGGCTGGAGTGCAGTGGTGCGATCTCGGCCCACTGCAAGCTCTGCTTCCCGGGTTCACGCCATTCTCCTGCCCCAGCCTCCTGAGTAGCTGGGACTACAGGGGCCGCCACCACGCCCGACTTATTGTTATATATTTAGTAGAGACGGGGTTTCACCATGTTGGCCAGGATGGTCTCGATCTCTTGACCTCGTGATCCACCTGCCTTCGTCTCCCAAAGTGCTGGAATTACAGGCATGAGCCACCGTGCCTGGCATAACACTGTGTTTCTACCCCACATTTTTGAGTCCAGGCTTGAGCACAGTGGCACAGTCTCAGCTCACTGCTGCCTCTGACTCTGGACTCAAGTGATCCTCCCACCTCAGCCCCCCAAGTACCTGGGACTGCAGGTGTGAGTGCGTACCACCATGCCCAGCTAATTTTTGTATTTTTTGCACAGAGATGGGTTTCACTATGTTACCCAGGCTAGTCTCAACCTCCTGGGCGCAAGTGATCCTCTCACCTGGGCTTCCCTAAGTGCTAGGATTAAAGACATGAGCCGCCCTGCAGGCCCCTCATTTTCAATTACTCTGAATACACAGGATCTTAGTCCCTGCACTGAGGAGGTGACAGGAGGTGGCAGTCTCTCATTGCGAGGTATAACCTGGAGTCCTTTGTCTCATGACCAAGATAATTAAGGACCATGGATACAAAGGGTGAGGTTGGAGCAAAAGTGTAATATGCGAAAGAAGAAAGCTCTCCACAGCAGGGAAAGGTGAATGGGTTGCCAAGTATGAAGCTGGGTCCAGGGGGTTTTATGGACTGGGAAGGGAAGAAATGTGCTGACTGGTCTTGGAGAAAGCCCTACTCAGGTTGGCCTGGGACCAATCAGGGGCCGAAGTGATGATTCACAGAGGCTTGGCTCACAGTCCAAAGCATGTCCAAAAAAGAAAAGGGAATTACCCACCAGAACCCACTGGAGCCCACCGTGTACATGCCCCCAAAAGGAGAACAGGCTGTTTCCTGGAAGCCTGCTGATTATACAAAGGACAAAGGCATTTCTCTGTTGGGTCTTGTTCCCATATCAGTGTAGCTGTGGGCATGTCTTATGACACAAATGACAAAGGCATTTCTATGTTGGGCCTTGTTCCTTTATCTGAGTGGGCCATAGATTTGTGCAAGTTTCCTTATCTCTGCCTTCAGCCTGATTTTTCAGGCTGTTTCTCTGTTTAAAGGAGTTTTACCAAGGACCCACCCTAACTGCTTAACTTTTTCTCTCATTAGTTCTTAGAGCAGTAAATGTTTTTTGTTTTCAAGTATTTTTATAAATGTTACTGGCTAGGCAAGGTGGCTCACACCTATAATCCCGGCACTTTGAGAGACTGAGGCAGGAAGTTTGCTTTAGCCCAAGAGTTCAAGAACTCATAGGCAGTGCACCCAGAGTCAGCCTAGAGCAGTATATTTAACATATGTATGCTGTCTCTTTTCCCATGATGTTGTCTCTACTCTGGAAGCAGTTTACTCTCAAACCTGGTGTTTTATTAAGAGTGGAAGGATGTGTCCTGGTAGTGGGATGTCCCATGTTTGTAGTGCAGGATGCTTGATCATCTTCAACTTAACAGGCCCAGTCTGAACCAAGGAGGCCCTCTCCTTCTGGAATCTGGGGTTCCAGTTAGTCTAGATGGCTCTCTTGGACAGAGATGTAAATATGGAAGCTTTGAGATTGTAATATTCTATCTATTTTATGAATGGAGAAGCCAGGAAAATTGGACTAGGGAAAGAAGCACAGATGAGAGACAGAGAGTCCGGATGGCTTATCAATTCTACATTCCCTTATGCTACCAAAGCCTGGCTGCATTCCTCTGTCTTTTAATAAATATATTTTCTTTTCCTGTGAATCACTTTGGGTTGTTTTTTGTTACTTGCCAACAGGCTAACTGGTAAAGATTCTGTCCTTTTTCCTGGAACAACTTCTCTTTCAGAGAATTTCCCCCAACTTGCCATTTGACAATTACTGTTAAACTTTAATATACATGTACCCTTTAATGCAGCACTTTTTTCATTCCATGGTCTCACAATTTCTAGAACTAGAAGGGCAAGACTGAAAAGATTTCACTGCAACAATGTGTACAATAGAAAAAAAGGCAAAAAGGTACATTATCTATGCCTGCCTACTGGGAATTGATTAAGTAAATTACTGTGCATCAATACAATGAAATGTGGTGCAGTTTTCAAGAAGAATGACTTAGCTCTATGCGCACATGGAAAGATCTTCAAGACATGATTTTTTTTTTTTTTTTTTTTTTGAGTGATTGTTTGTTTGTTTTTGAGACAGAATCTTGCTCTGTCGCCCAGGCTGGAGTACAATGCTGTGAAATCAGCTCACTGCAACCTCTGCCTCCCGGGTTCAAGTGATTCTTCTGCCTCAGCCTCTCGAGTAGCTAGGATTACAGGTGCCCACTACCACCAGGGGACTAATTTTTTTGTAGTTTTAGTAGAAATGGATTTTCACCATGTTGGCCAGGCTGGTCTTGAACTCCCGACCTCAGGTGATCCGCCTGACTCAGCCTCCCAAAGTGCTGGGATTACAGGTGTGAGCCACCACACCCGGTCAAGACATGATGTTTTGATTGATAAATGGCATAGTAGGACAAGCCCATTCATATAATAATCAAAACCCCAAATCTCTCTCTGTCTGTCTCGTGTGTGTGTGTGTGTGTGTGTGTGTGTGTGTGTGTGTGTGTGTGTATTTAGGGAAGTCTGTGAACTTATGCAAGGAAGGTTGGAGTGGAGGTGTAAGTAGGTTTTGTTGTGAAGAGGTCATTTCAATTTCTGCTGTATGGAACATGCTTTTATATTGTTTGAGTTTTATAAGGATGTCTACAGATGGAATATCTTTTAAAAAATCAAAATCATTTAATGAATTTGTGGTGGTTTCAAAATATGTTCACAAATTCTAAGATACTCCTCCATTTAAGTGATGAAACTCAATTCCCCAACCCTTTGAATGTGGGATGTTCCAGGTTAAATTGTACTTTCATGTCTGAGACCTGCAGTCAACTATTTCTTCAGGAAGCTCTGGTTTGGTGGAGTGGGAAATAACATTTTAACTGAACACTGGGGGAGTTCATAGCCGTTAGGTTGGTCATTGTTCCTGGGTTTTTCAGTGTGGAAAGCTAGGAAATGCATATTGTTTTTGCTTTCAAAAGAGTAAATAGATCATGAGTTCAGTGTATGAAAGAGTTATTTGGATAAAGGCGCTTTCCTGATATAGATGAATGTGAGGTTCCCTGTTCTCCTTTTCTCAGTTTCCTTTGGGAAACTTAGTTGTCAAGTACACACCATCCAATGTTTTCTTTTGGTGATGAATTTTCTATGTTAGTTGAAAAGGGAAAAATAATTATCCTCTCTTTTTCTAATGTAGTTACTTGTCTCTGAATTATTCAAACTAAATTGAGCTGTTGCATGACCAAAATTAGTATCTTTTTTGGGTTTAGCTAAATATTTTTAAAATAATATTTTTGACACTGAAAAGTAAAAAAGAAGCCAGGCACAGTGGGGAGTGCCTGTAATCCCAGCTACATGGGAGGCTGAGGGAGAATCGCTTGAGCCCCAGAGTTGGAGACTGCGGTGAGTTATGATTGCACCACTGCGCTCTGGATGACAGAGTGAGATCCCAACTCTTAAAAAGAAAAAAAAAAAAAAAGTTATGCTGAAGAAAAGAATAATAAATTTTAAAATACAGTACTGCGTAATCCAACTTAGAATAAATTCTAAAACAAGTGCAACTAATACATTTTAATTGAAAGAAGGTGAGGAGTTTTATGGCGTTGGGGATCAGTGGTTGGAGGATGACTGCAAAGGGCATAAGGGAATTTGGGGTGGTGATGGAAGTGTTCATCTTTGGTACGACAATGTCTATACTTCTCCAAACTCGTCGTGCACTTGAAACGTGTGCCTTTTGTTTTATGTAATTTTTACATCCATAAAGTTGACTTCAGTAAAAAAAGAAAGAAAAAAATTTTGGAATGACTCAAACTGAAACTCATACAGTGGAAACAAATATCCAAGCAAAGTCTCACTTTACTAAAATATTTGAAATAATCTGTGCAGAAATGGACCTCAGATGCAGAGCCTACTTCTGATGTAAACATCTTGGAGACTAGCCTTTGATCCCTTTACGTAAATGGCCAGGAATATGCTGGGTTTGTTTGTGCTGGCTACCAGACTGATGAGAATCAAGTCATGTCAACATTTCTCATCAACACACTGCAGACGGGAGACTGATAACAAGCATATGGTAATCAGGCAGACAGATAACCTAAGTCTATTCCCTCCAGGGAGGGACCATAAATGTACAAAAACTCTCCCAAATCTGGAGGGGTGATATGGTTTGACTCTGTGCCCCCACTCAAATCTCTTCTCAAATTGTAATCCCCAAGTGTCGAGAGAGGGATTTGGTGGGAGGTGATTGGATCGTGGGGATGGTGTCCCCTATGCTGTTCTTGTGATGGAGAGTTCTTATGAGATCTGATGCTTTAAAAGTGGCAGTTTTGGCCAGGTGCAGTGGCCCACGTCTGTAATCCTAGCACTTTGGGAGGCTGAGGTGGGCAGATCACAAAGTCACCAGATCGAGACCATCCTGGCTAACAAGGTGAAACACCATCTTTACTAAAAATACAAAAAATTAGTTGGGCGTGGTGGCACATGCCTGTAGTCCCAGCTACTTGGGAGACTGAGGCAGGAGGATCCTTTGAACCCAGGAGGCGGAGGTTGCAGTGAACCAAGATCGCACCACTGCACTCCAGCCTGGGTGACAGAGCAAGACTCTGTCTTAAAAAAAAAAAAAAAAAAAAAAAGGGGCAGTTTCCCCTGCACTCTCTCTCTTTCCTGACACCATGTAAGACGTGCCTTGCTTCCCCTTCACATTCTGCCATGATTGTGTGTTTCCTGAGCCCTTCTAGACATGCAGAACTGTAAGTCAATTAAACCTCCTTTCTTTATAAATTACCCAGTCTCAGGTATTATCAGTATCTTCATAGCAGTGTGAGAATGGAGTAATACAAGGGGGAAAAGCAGTGGTCTCCTGCTGGACTCGTCACTCTGCTTCGGCCTTATCTTCGGTACTGATACAATTGTTGCAGTTTCCTTATCAGACACAGGAGGGTAAGGCAGAGTAAAGTTTTTTTTGTTTTTTTGTTTTTGGGTTTTTTTGTTTTTTGTTTTTTGTTTTTTTTTTTTGAGACAGTTTCACTCTTGTCACCCAGGCTGGAGAGCAATGACATGATCTCGGCTCACTGCAACCTCTGCTTCCCGAGTTCAAATGATTCTCCTGCCTCAGCCTTCCAAGTAGCTGGAATTACAGGCACCTGCCACCATGGCCAGCTAATTTTTGTGTTTTTAGTAGAGACAAGATTTCACCATGTTGGCCAGGCTGGTCTCGAACTCCTGACTTTAGGTGATCCACCTGCCTCGGCCTCCCAAATTACTGGGATTACAGGCATGAGCCACCGTGCCTGGCCCAGAGTACAGTTTTATTAAGCAACAGAAAGTTCTCAGTAAAGACAGGGCTCCTGAAAGTGGGTTGGTCATCCCTAGGGTGTTTTGTTTTGTTTTGTTTTGTTTTGTTTTGTTTTGTTTTGTTTTTTGAGACGGAGTCTTGCTCTGTTGCCCAGGCTGGAGTGCAATGTCGCAATCTCAGCTCATTGCAACCTCCATCTCCCAGGTTCAAGCGATTCTCCTGCCTTAGCCTCCCTAGTAGCTGGGATTACAGACGTGCACCACCATGCCCAGCTAATTTTTGTATTTTTGGTAGAGACAGGATTTCACCATGTTGGCCAGGCTGGTCTTGAACTCCCGACCTCAAGTGATCTGCCTGCCTCGGCCACCCAAAGTGCTGGAATTACAGGTGTGAGCCACCATGCTCGGCCTCCCCAGGGGTTTTTATCCTTCCTTTTTAGGGGTGTTTTTCTCATTTGCATCCTACACAAACCTCTGCTTCCTGGCTGCTTCCTGGTCCCAGCTGTTAGTGCGCAGGTGTGTTCTTGTCTATAGTTACTCCATCTTAGTTATTAGCCATAAGCACCATAGAAAAGCCCACTTGGGGGTGAAACTGCGCTGCAGATCTCATGTTAATGATATTATAATGAGCTTGGATCAGGTTAAGGACATTTAGTTGATTTATTGTGCCTGTGTCTAAGTTGGGACAAACATCCTTTTGATCAAAAATTCTGGTAAAAGAGGAAGTTCTTAACCACATTTCCATCTGCTAGCTGCATAACAGGGGTGGTGCGGGTGCATTCCTGTAGGCATTATCTTTCTTCTGAGGTCTTCCCTCTCTATCTGCCTAACCAGTCCCTGTCTCCTCTCTCAGAGTCACGTGGGGAGTCCAGGGAGCTAGGAACCTGGTACCTTTACCCGTTTGCATAATTTTCACTTTGTAAGTATTTCCATAAACTATGTTATCAAAGACATAGCTGCAACATTATCTGTGATGAGGCACCTTTCTTTATTGTTCTTTTCTTTTCTTTTTGAGACAGAGTCTTCCTCTGTCACCCAGGCTGGAGTGCAATGGCTCGATCTCAGCTCACTGCAACCTCTGCCCCTGACCCCAGGTTTAAGCAATTCTCCTGCTTCAGTCTCTCGAGTAGCTGGTATTATAGGCTCCCGCCACCAAACCTGGCTAATTTTTGTATTTTTGGGAGAGACAGGGTTTCATCACATTGGCCAGGCTGGTCTCAAACTTCTGACCTCAAGTGATCTGCCCACCTCGGCCTCCCAAAGTGTTGGGATTACAGGTGTGAGCCACTGTGCCCAGCCGAGGCACCTTTCTTTTAACCACATCACTGTGCCTAGCTCTGATACCCATTGATGTGAATTCCCCAAAACTAAAGCTTTAACAAGGGTGGAACAATTTTACAGTTCACAGGCTGAGTGCATTCTAAGAGTATATAAGCTCATTCTATTTTAGTTGTGTCAACCTGAAATAACTGAAAGGCTCAAAATCCAGTTTTAAAGAGTTTATTCAAGTGAAAATCTGGGAAAGGCTTTTCACCTGAATAAACCTTTCTCACACAAAGACTTCACAGCTATCACAATGTCTAAGATGGAATGTTAAATATACTCTTTTAAATTGGAAAGGAAGCCAGGCAAGGTGGCTCACACCTGTAATCCCAGCTCTTTGGGAGGCTGAGGCAGGCAGATCACCTGAGGTCAGGAGTTCAAGACCAGTTTGGCCAATATGGTGAAACCCCGTCTCTAGTAAAAATATAAAAATTAGCCAAACGTGGTAGCACACGCCTGTAATCCCAACTACTCGGGAGGCTGAGGCAGGAGAATTGCTTGAACCCGGGAGGCAGAGGTTGCAGTGAGCCGAGATCACACCACTGCACTCTACCCTGGGCGACATCTTGAGGAAAAAAAAAAAAAAAAACATGGAAAGGAAACAGTCCCTCAAAGTCTTACCTCATTCTAGCATTAACCCAAAAGTGTGACTCCAAAAGTCTCATTGGAGACAAGGCAAGTCCCTTCTGTCTAGGAGCCTGTAAAATCAAAAGCAAGTTAGTTATTTCCAAGATGCCATGGTAGTACAGACATTCGTTAATTGTTCCCGTTCCAAATGGGAGAAATTGGCCAAAATAAAAGGGCTACAGGCCCTATTAAAGTCTGAAACCCAACAGGGCAGTCATTTTCTTGTCTGGAGACATGAGCACCAGAAAAAATGGAATCAGTGTACTCAAGTTAAAAGTTAAGTTCTAGCTTACATATGCAGAAAACAAAGAAATTAACAGGATTATGTTTTATTTTCTTTCTTTTTTTTTTTTTTTGAGACGGAGTTTTTGCTGTTGTTGCCCAGGCTGGAGTGCAATGGCCAGATCTCAGTTCACTGCAACCTCCACCTCCCAGATTTAAGGAGTAGCTGGGATTACAGGTGCCCACAACCACACCTGGCTAATTTTTATATTTTTAGTAGAGAAGGGGTTTCACCATGTTGACCAGGCTGGTCTCGAACTACTGACCTCATGATTCACCCACCTCGGCCTCCCAAAGTGCTGGGATTACAGGCTTAAGCCACCAAGCCCGGCCTGAGGATTATAACATTTTCTATATAAGACTAATTTAACAATTTAATCTGTTACAGATTGTATTCCCCCCCCTTTTTTTTTTTTTTTTTTTGGAGATGGAGTTTCACTCTTGTTGCCCAGGCAGGAGTGCAATGGTGCAATCTTGGCTCACCCCAGCCTCCGCCTCCCGGGTTCAAGTGATTCTCCTGCCTCAGCCTACCAAGTAGCTGGGATTACAGGCATGCGCCACCATACCCAGATAATTTTTGTATTTTTAGTAGAGATGGGGTTTCACCATCTTGGCCAGGCTGATCTCAAACTTCTGACCTCAGATGATCTGCCTGCCTTGGCCTCCCAAAGTGCTGGGATTACAGGCGTGAGTCACTGTGCCTGGCTTCATATGGCTTTTGAAAGAGAATCAATCTGGGCCGGGCGCGGTCAGATGTGGCCTCCCAGGTTCAAGTGATTCTCCTGCCTCAGCCTCCCGAGTATGTGGGATTACAGGTGCCTGCCCCTTCACCATCCAGTAAAAATACAAAAATACAGATAATTTTTGTATTTTTACTGGAGACAGGGTTTCACCATGTTGGCCACACTGATCTCGAACTCCTGACCTCATGATATGCCTGCCTTGGCCTCCCAAAGCTCTGGGATTACAGGCAAGAGCTGCCATGCCCGGCCCCCCTTTTTTTTCTTTCTTTTTTTTTTTTTTCATCTTGCTCTGTCACCCAGGCTGGAGTGCAGCGGAACAATCAAAGCTCACTGCAGCCTGGAACTCCTGGGCTGAAGTAGTCCTCCCACTTCAGCCTCCTGAGTAGCTAGGAGTATTGGCACACACCACTACACCTGGCTAACCAAAAAAAAAAAAAAAAAAAAAAATGTAGAGACAGGGTCTCTCTATCTTGCTCAGGCTGGTGTATGTTTGTTTTCAAGTTAGGAATGTTCAAGATAGGTTAGAGAAAAGGTAGAATAAACTGGCATTTTTTTAGTGCCAATTTGGTAATCACAGTAATAACCCTTTAGAAAATAAAATAGTAACAAACGTTTATCGAACACTTACTGTTGGTTAAGTACTGTTGGTTAAGTACTCTATTGAACACTTTACATGAATTGAGTCAATGTAATTTAATTCATGCAATAATTCTAAGTGGTTACATTTTTACTATGTGTTATGTATTGTTAGTAATTTCATTTTTTATGTCAGGAAACTCAGGCATAGAGAAGTCTATTAATTAGGGTTCAGTCATGGAAAAACGAAACCACTTCACATATTTCAAACATAATGGTATTTAGTACAAAGAATTAGATGCTCATAAGTTTGTAAGGGCTGGAGGAGCTACTGTCACATTGATTTTCTTTCTTTTTTTTTTAGATGGAGTTTCACTCTTGTCGGCTAGCCTGGAGTGCAATGGTGTGATTTCAGCTCACTGCAACCTCTGCCTCTGGGTTCAAGCAATTATTCTGCCTCAGTCTCCAGAGTAGCTGGGATTACAGGTGCCCGCCACCATGCTCAGCTCATTTTTGTATTTTTAGTAGAGACAGGGTTTCATCATGTTGGTCAGGCTGGCCTTGAACTCCTGACCTCAGGTGATCCACCTGCCTCGGCCTCCCATAGTGCTGGAATTACAAGCGTGAGCCACTATGCCCAGCCTCATTGGTTTTCATTTGTGCCGCTGCCTCTGTGGTCCAGAGAATAAGAAGGGTGCTGCTTCTGCTGCCCAAAGGGCAGAAAAGTTCGGAAAACCACTGTTGTCACAGCTGCTTTTAAGTAACTGAGACAGGGACTGGTGCGAAAGAGGGCCAAAGCCTAAGTAAAAACCCACAACAACATGTATCTGCCACTTTCCAAATTTTAGGAAGTGTATTCCCTTGGGTAAAACACAATGGAATCCAGAACACAGGAGGCAAGGGCTCCTGGGAAATGTAGTTCATAGGGTTTCCGCCTTGCCTTAGGGAGTGCTGAGAAGAGTGTGGAATGAATGCTTGCATTTGTTTTCTATTGCCATGAAAAGTTACCACAAACATAATGGCTTAAAACACTACCCACTTATCTCACAGTTCTGTAAGTCAGAAGTACAGTGGACTCAGGTGGGAACTCTGCTTAGGGTCTCAATAGGCTGTCAGTCAGCTAAGGCTGTGCAGAAGAATCTGCTTCTGGGTTCATTCAGGTTGTTGGCAGAACTACTTTCATTCTCAAGATTTGCATGTAGTCCCTCTCATCTTCAAGGCAGGAACCATGGGTTGAATTCTGCCTGTGCTTTGAAAATCCATACATGAATTTCCTTTCTGCTGCATCTATGTGACTTGTCTTTTGCCTTTAGGGATTCATATGATTACACTGTACTTACCAGGAAAATCTAGGTTAAGTCCTCCATCTTAAGGTCAGCTGATTATAACCTTAATCATATTTGCAAAGTCCCTTTTGCCATGTAAGGTAACTTATAACTGTAAGAGGCATACTAGGAGACAAAGATCATGGGAGTACAAATTCTGCCCACCACAATCCTCAATGGAAGAAAACGAACAAACAAGAAAGCATTCCAACACAAAAATCTAAAGAATTTACTCAAGATCATTGATAGTCTCAGCTTCATTAATTTTAATAATAGTTACTATACATCAAGTGTCTACTATAAGTCAGGAAATGTACAAGAAACTGTATCTGTTATTATGTTAAGCATTATTTTAAAAAGTCAAATAGCAAATTCAGAGACTTCATAGTACTTCATGTAGCACATTATGTGAATGAATGAATTTATTTATTTATTTATTGAGACTGAGTCTCGCTTTGTCACCAGGCTGGAGTGCAGTGGCGTGATCTTGGCTCATTGCAACCTCCTTCTCTGGGGTTCAAGCGATTCTCCCGCCTCAGCCTTCCAAGTAGCTGGGACGACAGGTGCGCACCATCATGCCCAGCTGATTTTTGTTTTTTTAGTAGAGATGGGGTTTCACCATTTTGGCCAGGATGGTCTTGATCTCTTGACCTCAAGTGATCTGCCCACCTTGGCCTCCCAAAGTGCTGGGATTACCGGCGTGAGCCACCACACCCGGCCAACAATAATAAACTTTATTAACATAATGTCCAGTAAATATCAATTATTTTTTTTTATAGAGATGGGATCTTGCTATATTGCCCAAGCTGGTCTCAAACTCCTGGGCTCAAGCTATCTGTGGGTCTTGGCCTCCCAAAATGCTAGGATTACAGGTGTGCACATGGCCTATTATATTACTATTGTTAAAATGAAATACAAGATACCCTAGTACCTTAAATAGACATAACAAAATGCTAGGATTACAGGAGTGTGCCTGGTCTGTTTTATTACTATTGTTAAAATGACATACAAGATATCCTAGTACCTTAAATAGACATAACATTTCTAAAGGCTAGTTACTCACTGTTAACTGAATTAAGTCCAAATTCCTTATCTGACTGCAACTTACTACCTTCCACTCCCTCCCACACTATCTCTCTTAGCAACCCTATAATTATTTTCAAAATCATGTTCCAGAACAACAAAAAATGTGCAAAGATTAGGATTGTTTTACATTTTGCTAATTTCCTTAATGTCTGACTTAATACAGTAAGACTCTCTCTGTTTTTTTTTTTTGAGATGGAGTCTCATTTTGTTGCCCATGGTGGGGTGCAGTAGCATGATCTCGGCTTACCACAACCTCCACCTCCCAGGTTCAGTCTATTCTCCTGCCTCAGCCTCCCAAGTAGCTGGGATTACAGGCATGCGCCACCATGCCCAGCTAATTTTTGTATTTTTAGTAGAAATAGGGTTTCACTGTGTTGGCCAGTCTGGTCTTAAACTACTGACCTCATGATCCTCCTACCTCAGCCTCCCAAAGTGCTGGGATTACAGATGTGAGCCACCATGCTTGGTCTCTCCCTCTCTTTTCTAAGACAGTCTCTTGCTGTATCACCCAGGGTGGAGTGCAGTGGCACTATCACAGCTCACTGCAGCCCCTAACTCCTGAGCTTAAGTGATCCTCCCGTCCTCTCAGCCTCCCATGTAGCTAGAAGGATGCAGCTTTTTATTTTTACTTTTGTAGAAAAGTGGAGATCTCACTTTGTTGCCCAGGTTGGTAGTTAGATTCTCATGTCTGCTTCTATATTCAATCTGTAGCAATATCACACATGAATTTTCCAGAGGCTTCTAGAAAATTCCATTGACTCTTCTGACTCAGAGAATGAAAAAAGCAAAAACATCTTTATGTTATAAAAATAGTATAATTATAAAAATAGGATTGACATTAAAGATTACCCCTAGATCCCTGGAGCATATTTGGGGAACTGGCTGGTTGGAATATGTTATTCTGTTGATGACCTAACCTAGATTGTCTGGACTTGCCTCATTTTTCTCCTAACTGTAAGTGACAAGGCAGGCAGCTCTAACCTCATGACAAGCGTGGCTGGCTCACGCCTGTAATCCCAGCACTTTGGGAGGCCGAGGCGGGTGGATCACCTGAGGTAGGGAGTTCATGACCAGCCTAACATGGAGAAACCCTGTCTCTCTAAAAATACAAAAAAAAACTTAGCCAGGCATGGTGGTGCATGCCTATAATCTCAGCTACTCGGGAGGCTGAGGTAGGAGAAGTACTTGAATCCGGGAGGCGGAGGTAGCGGTGAGCCGAGATCGCGCCATTGCACTCCTGCCTAGGAAACAAGAGCAAAACTCTTATAAATAAATAAATAAAAGTGGGCATTATGGACCTAATCTACTGTTGTATTTCCTGTACTTTCTACACAGTGGGCATTCAGTAACCACCTGTTGAGTGAGTTCATGGCATCCAAGTGGACGGCCACCTAAGGCATCCGGCCTCATGAAATCACAGGCAGCCAAGACTGGCAGGTTCCTGGGACAATTTAGCGAATTCAAGGATCTGGTGCAGGCTGGTGCGGTGGCTCCTGCTTGTAATCCCAACACTTTGGGAGGCAGAGACGGGCGGATCACCTGAGGTCAGGAGTTCAAGACCAGCCTGGCCAACACAGTGAACCCCCATGTGTAGAAAAATTAGCGGGGCATGGTGGCACACACCTGCGGTCCCAGTTACTCGGAAGGCTAAGGCGGGACACTCGCTTGAACCTGGGAGATGGGAAATGGGGATTGCAGTGAGCTGAGATCAGGCCACTGAACTCCACCCTGGGTGACAAGAGCAAAACTCCGTCTCAAAAAAAGAAAAAAAAATAGTACGGTGCCAGGACCAATCTCCTGAGTCGCAAAATTTAAGGAGTCGTCAAAAAAAGTAAATAAGATAAAGTATTTTCAAACAATATTTAAAAAATTCAAATCGGAAACTACCGATCAGGATGAGGAGTTGTTTTTGTAAATACGGTTTTATTCCCAATAAGTTTCGAAAGTCTAAATCTTCACACTAGTCACTGAAAAGAAAGGCCCAGCTCAGGCACCTCCATCTGCGCTATGGCGGGAAAGCCCCGGTGACTGACCGGAAGAAGCGCTCACCGAGGCGAACCCCAGGCAACCCTCAGCTTACTTCCATTTCCCCTCGCGGCCCTTCGCCCCGCCCACTCTAGCTGGCTGTGCCTGATTGGGCTGGGCTGCCGCACATTCGCGCTGCCATTGGTCCATAATCAGCTGGGGGTGGGCGTTGGGAGACCTACTTCAGCAGGTCTTGGCCCGACCACCATTGTTAGCGGCTGCGGTTCGAAGTGGCTTTGGGTATTGCTGCGGCTGGCGCGGCGCCGCTCTAGGTACGTTGGGCCCGGGCGAGTGTCCTGCGGGAGCGGCGATTGGCGGGGTGGCGGCTCTGGGGGCGTCGGTCGCCTCTCTGAGGGCAGGCCCCGGAGGCCTCGCAGCGCCGGGCCGACCGGACGTTTGTGGCGAGGCTGCCCTGACTGAAAAGCGCCCGCGGGGCCGTCTGACCCGGCCGGCAAGGGGCCCCTGAGGGGCGGACGGGCGCGTCTGCACAGTTTTCGGAGAGGGGTGCTGGTGAAGCGGGAGTGGTGTGCGGCCCCAGGTCCGGGCGGCACTGGGGTTGGGGACTGCGGAGGGAAGTGGTCCGTGTTTTTTGTTCTGAGGGGTAACTAAAAGCTCGTTCTTGTCCGGAATGCTTTTAGAAATTAATGGATAAATCTCCACTTCCACCAACTTTAGTGTCCCATTGCCAAATTTTCTTGAGTCGTTTTAATCATCTAATGAAGCCAGGTGCCAGAAGGCAACTGGATCTTGCCAGGCGGCCTTGAAGTTTGTTAAAAAGTAGGGACCAGAGCATCAGGATAAAATAACAAAATTCTGAGTAAAATGCCGAAATCCCGTACCTCTGAGCTTGCCGGTGTAGGGATGGTGGGATTTAAGGAAGACGACTTCTTTACGGTAGAAGTTCGTTTTTATGATTTTTTTTTTTTTTAAGAAAATTCCATCTTATCGCCCTTCTGTAACCACCTTTCTCCAAGTTTGGCAAGCAGGTTTAAGAAAGAGAGGAAGCAGTAATTCTTTTTGATTTATTTCTGTTAAAACCTTACCGCACTTAGGGAAACGGACTTCTACCTTTCCATGTTCCTATGTTGAAAATGAAGTTTCTAACCACGTGTTGCTTCCTTTACGACACAGTGGCTTTTTCTGCTCTGAAGACTCGTATATGGTTAATACGTATAGAAGAAGAGGACAGTTGTACTGAATAGTCCACATTAGAAAAACTGTCATATTCACTTAAATTGTTATTCTAGATTGCGACTTAATACTGTTTTTATTATGATTTTGTCGTATTTATTGTAGCCAGTAAGTGACCTGCGACATAACTATTTGCAAAACAAATGGGGAAGACCAAGATAAAGATAAGTTATATCACAGGAAAGCAATTGAAAAATGCAAAAATGAAGCATCAGAATGAAGGACTAATAACACTGAATTCAGCTTTTGTGAAGTATGCCTTTCTTAGCTTGTTTATTCTGCAATATGTTTGTAGAAGTGTTGACTCCGATCTTAATCAAATTTACTTCACTCTCAGTCTTATCTGCAGATATGTACAGACCACATCCTAAGATTGACTTCTGCCTCAACAGAAATACATGAGCCAGTGCCTTATTGGAAATGATTTGCGTGTTTTAAGAACTGGTGTATATAGGTACATCTTGAATGTTGTGCTTTCCTTGCCTTATGCCTGTACTTCACCTCAGCCTTCAATTCCATTGTGTTTCCTTGCTACTTGATATCTTGAAATCTGGTACGAAACTATTGCATGATCCCTGCATCTTTGCTTGTGCATATATCATAGTTCTCTTACAGTGAGTGTGCACAATCTATTTCATTTTATGTAATCAAAGTTTAAATAATACATTGGATAGTTAAAAATAAAATATAACTTTAAATACACAAGAGTACTAGTTCTCATTGTTGAGTGAGATAATACAAAATACAAAAAACCGTATTCTCTCATTCTATGTCATAGTCTATTTATTTTACTTCCCCCCCCCGCCCCACACACACAGTGCAGTGACTTATCTATCTCTTTTATTTTATTTTATTTTATTTTGAGGCAGAGGTTCGCTATTTGGCTCAGTCTGGAGTGAAGTGGCACGATCTCGGCTCACTGCAATCTCCGGCCTCTGGGTTCAAGCAATTCTCCTGCCTCAGCCTTGCAAGTAGCTGGGATTATAGGCGCCCCACTAATTTTTGTATTTTTAGTAGAGACAGGGTTTCACCATGTTGGCCAGGCTGGTCTCAAATTCCTGACCTCAGGTGATCCGCCCGCCTCCAGTATCTCATGTTCATATATCATTTAGATACTTATTCTACATTACAGTAGACTAGGAGAGTTCTTTATCTTCATTTTTACCAATTGTGGGACAGATTGAAGTCAGCCAGTATCTAGAGAGAAATAATCTCATGACTTTTTGGAGGACAGGGTGATAATATATTGGATTTTTTTGAACTCCTGATTAAGTTATGAAATGTTTAGAGAGGTGTTACTAAAGTTAGCCCTTAATTATTTAGAGGCATTGTATGTGTCTACTAAATGTGGTAATTTCCATTGGTATGCCGCTGAGGCTCTAGTGTATACAGTATGCTGATTTGAAATAGCTTATCAGATAGCCATGGCAAAAGTTGCCTACGCCTTTTTAGTACTCTTTATTAAGGAGACAGTGACTTTGGGAGGCTTTTCAGTGCTTGTTACTAAGGAGAGAATAATTTTGGGTGGCTTTCCAGAGGTTTGTTTTTAAGAGAATATTCATTAAACAGCATTTATTAAAACTACTGTAAGCAAGGCTATATCACTGAAGATATAAAAAATATTTGTAGTAGAAAATTTAGATAAAGAAGAGGTGATCTTTAAGCTTGATCTTGGAAGAGCGTAGACTAGGGGGAAAGGTTGATAATATGACAGTTCTGGTCAATTTGGAAAGTGAAGGTTAGGTTTATAAGAAGGTTCAGTTGATACCTCCAGGAAAAGACAAACTACTGTTAAAGATAATGTAGTCATGGTAGTCTATCTGGCTATATAGAGAATATTTATAACAACTTAAATATTGATTTAACTGAAAATACGATGAGCTGTAAGAGACGTGTGAACTACAGAACTGGATCTATGAGTGCACAGAAGGGCAGACCATAATGCTTTTCGCATCCTCCCCTGCTTCCCATGGGCAGAAGACCTGGCTGTAGGAAATCTAGCTAATTACAAGAACGTCTTTATAATTTGGAGGGAAACTCTTGGAACTGTGAGTGCTCCCTGTCCAGTGTTACCATTCCCTACCATCCGATTAAAATGTTTCCTCCCCACCTTCAAAAAAATTGTATGAGTTAAATCTTCATCTTCAATTACAGGAAATTGACATGGCTAAAATTTATGAAATACTGAAATTTTAAAAACAGGTTGTTAAAATTAAAATGATTGCCATTAGATTTTTGGGAGTGCTGGCAAACAACTGCTTTGTTTCATAATGAACATTTTGTACTATTACATTGATAAAACTTGGAAAAAGTAATGTCAGAATTCTATTAGCATTCAGGTGATGCGGATGCTACTGGTCTATGAACCACACTTGGGATTATTTCATGCTCATTATGAGATTAACTGCCACCTGGCCTGAGTTTTGTCATTTTGTTAACCACTATGTAACTGTTAAAGCAGCCCTGTTGCTTCATAATAACGTACCTGTTTTGTGTTTATGATAGATTTCTTTGAGCCTTAAGACCCTCTGTTCAAATATTGGCTGAAGTATCTGACTTTGAACAAGTTTAGTTAAATGGGTTTTTTTTCTAAATTTTTACTTTTTAAAAACAATAACAGTAAAAATTCAGTTCAGTAGTTTTTTATTTTTTAATGTAATGAGAATTGCTCTTTTAAAATGTATACTGTCTTGTAGAACATCATTGGAGAACAGAGATGTTTTATAATGGAGAAACCCAATGAAGCAGGGAAAAAACCAACGAAATCAACATGCACCCATAGCTTTGAACTGTAAAAGGAAAAAAGACTAAGCTAACTTTTAACCACAAAGATACAGGAAATATGCTATTGCTTGGAAAGTAACATACTTTTGAATAATTTGCAGGTTAAGAAATTACAGTGCATCTTAGAAAATATTGGATAAGTATCAAATTATAAGGTAGAATTTTTCAAAACTTGGGGGCCCAACTAAAGTAGGGCTTAGAGGAAAATTTACAGCTTTAAGTGAGAAATTAGAAAAAAAGGCTGTGCATGCTGACTCATGCCTGTAATCCCACCACTTTGTGAGGCCGAAGTAGAGGATAACTTGAGGTCAGGAGTTTGAGACCCGCCTGGGTGACATTACAGGACCCTGTCTCTACAAAAAAATGTTTTGTAAAGTTAGCCAGCCATGGAGGCACACACTTGTAGTCCTGGCTACTTGGGAGTCTGAGGCAGTAGGATTACTTGAGCCCAGGATTTTGAGGTTGCAGTGAGCTATGTTCATGCCACTGCACTCCAGCTGGGTGACAAAGTGAGACTAACAATAGAAAAGGAAAAAGACTGAAAATATCTGAGTTTTTACTTGAAACTGGAGCAAGAACAGCAAAGCAAACGCAAAGAAAGCGGAAGGAGGATAGGGCATGGTAGCTCACATGTGTAATCCCAATGGTTTGGGAGGCCAAGACCGGAGGATTACTTGAGCCCAGGAATTACAATCCAACCTGGGCAGCATAATGAGACCCCATCGCTATGAAAAAAAAATTAGCTGGGTGCAGTAGCACGCACGGGTAGTCCTAGCTACTCTGGAGAACGAGATGGGAGAATTGTTGAGCCCAAGAGTTCAAGGTTACAGTGAGCTATAATTGCGCCATTGCGTTCCAGCCTGGGCCACAGAGAGACCCTGTCTCAAAAAAAAAAGAAAATGTGCCAGGCATGATGGCTCACACCTGTAATCCCAGTACTTTGGGAGGCTGAGGTGAGTGGATTGCTGGAGCCCAGAAGTTGAAGAGCAACCTGGGCAATAAAAATTTAAAAAAAGGCCAGGCACTGTGACTGCCAACTACTGAGGAGGCTGAGGTGGGAGAATCACTTGAACCCAGGAGGCAGACGTTGCAGTGAGCCGAGATCGTGCTACTGCACTCCAGCCTGGACAACAAGAGTGAAACTCCGTGTCAAATAAAAAAGGAAAAGGAATATGGCAGGAAATTATGAACTGGAACACTGTATAATAGCAAGCTAGCAAACTTAAAATATTTTGGCAATCTTTTTGTCTTTTTTTTGTAGTTTACTTTGACAATCTTGATACATGTTTAATAAAAATGATCAAGTAAAAAGAAAAACACATCACTAATATCAAGAATGACTCGTGCCTGTAATCCCAGCACTTTGGAGGGCTGAGGCAGGAGGATCACCTGAGGTCAGGAGTTCAAGTCCAGCCTGGCCAACATGGAGAAACCCCATCCCTACTAAAATAAAAAAATTAGCTGGGTGTGGTGGCACATGCCTGTAGTTCCAGCTGCTGGACAGGCTGAAGCAGAAGAATTGCTTGAACCCAGGAGGTGGAGGTTGCAGTGAGCTGAGATCGTGCCACTGCCTTCCAGCCCGAGTGACAGAGCAAGACTCTGTTTAAAAAAAAAATGAAAAAAAAAAAAAAATGAAAAGAGGGACAGCACTACAATTATTACAAATACAATTAGAGAATACTGTAAGAACTTTGTGTTGACAAATTTGAAATTGTGTTGAAATGGAAAAATAGGTAAAATTGACACCAAAAGATATAAAAAGTATGAATGGTTGTATATATCTTCTTTTTTTTTTTTTTTTTTTTTGGACAGGTTTTCACTCTTTTCCCCAGGCTGGAGTGAAGTGGCAAGATCTCAGCTCAGTGCAACCCCTATCCCCCAGGTTCGAGTGATTCTCCTGCCTCAGCCTTCCAAGTAGTGCCTGCCACCATGCTGCCCGGCTAATTTTTGTACTTAGTAGAGATGGGGTTTCACCATGTTGGTCAGGCTAGTCTTGAACTCCTGACCTCAGGTGATCCACCTGCCTTGGCCTCCCAAAGTGCTGGGATTATAGGCATGAGCCGCTGCACCTGGCTTTTTTTTTTTTTTTTTTTTTTAAACTGGAGATGACGTCTCACTATTGCCCAGGATGGTTTTGAACTCCTGGGGTGTTTGAGTCTTGGCCTCCCAGAGTGCTAGGATTACAGGTGTGAGCCACTGCTCCCAGCTGGTTCTACCTCAATTTTAATTGAAAACCTTTACCACTAAGTTAACCCGAGGCCCAGATGACCTTAGTGGTGAATTATTCTAATATTTAAGGAGAAATAACACCATTCACACACAAATTGTTCAGAGACTAGAAAGACTGTAGTTTGTATGAGGCCAGCAAACCTTTGATATCAACAACCTATAAAAACAGACCCATTTCTCATTAACATTGATATAAAAATTATAATGTTAGCCATTTGTAGGCCAGGCACAGGCCTGTAAATTTCTAATCTCAGCACTTTGGGAGGCCAAGGCAGGAGGATTTCTTGAGCCCAAGAGTTTAAGACCAGCCTGGGCAACTTAGTGAGACTGTCTTTAAAAAAAAAATTAACTGCGTGTGATGGGCGCCCCTGATGTCCCTGCTACTTGAAGGATCAGGTGAGAGTCTCGTTTAAGTCCAGGAGATTGAGGCTTCAGTAAGTTGTGTTCGTGCCCACTGTACTTTAGCATGAGCAACAACGTGAATCCCTGTCTCCAAAAGAAAAGAAAAATGAAGTTTTAAAAATGAAACTATTAGGCCAAGCACAATGGTTCACACCTGTAATTTCAGCACTTTGGGAGGCTGAGGTGGATGGATCACTTGAGGTCAGGAGTTTGAGACCAGCCTGGCCAACATGGTGAAACCCTCTCTCTACTAAAAATAGCAACATTAGCTGGGCATGGTGGTGGGCACCTGTAATCCCACCTACTCAGGAGGCTGAGGCAGGAGAATCGCTTGAACCTGGGAGATGGAGGTTGCAGTGAGCCGAGGTTGCCTCAATGCCAGTATGCTCCAGGCTGGGTGACAGAGTGAGACTCTGTCTCAAAAAAAAGACACCATTAGAAAAGTTCTATGGCAGTAAAGGAATAGAACAAAAGGCATGAGATGTAAACTAAAAAGTGAAAGGCTGACATAAATCAAGCTACAAGTGGATCCTGAATTATGATTTGACATGATTTTTAGTTTATGATGCTATGGAAAGTGATAGGCACTCAGTAGAATATAAATAAATTACATGAGAAATTCAAGACATTAGTATGACATCAACTTTGGGTTAAATTATTTTGCTCGATTGTAGGCTAATATCAGTGTTCTGAACATGTTTAAGATAGGCTTAAGCTTAGCTATGATGCTTGGTAGGTTAGTTGTACCTGTATTTACTGCCTCTTTGACCTAGGATAATTTCAATTTCTGGTAGGTTTATTGGGATGTAATACTATTGCAAGTCACACAGCATCTGTGTATCAATAGTAATATAAAGGCCAGGTACGGTGGCTCATGTCTGGAATCCTAGCACCTTGGTAGACCGAGGATCATTTGAGGCAGGAGTTTGAGATGAGCTTAGGCACCATAGTAAGACCTTGTCTCTACAAAAACATTTTAAAATTAGCTGAGTGTGATGGCGCATACCTGTAGTCCCAGCTGCTTGGCAGGCTATTTGAGCCCAGGAGTTCAAGGCTGCATTGAGCTTTGATCTAAGCACTGTGCATAATAGAGAGACCTGTCTCTAAACAAACAAAAACAACCAGGTAATGTCAGATGTGAAAGGATTAAACAATCCAGTGAAATGGCAGAGATTTTCAGACTAAAGGGAAAAATAGCCTTGGCCTATAGGCTGTTGACAGGAGACAGACTTTGGATTCAAAGATGCAAATAGGCTGAAAGTAAAAGGGTAGATGAAGATACAACATGCAAATAGCAACCATAGTAAATCTAGCGTGCCTGTACTGATTTCAGACAAAATATACTGAAACAGTATTGCTGGCGATAAAGAGGGACATTCTATAATGACAAAAGATTCGGTGCCTCAGAAAGGCATACATATCATAAACATATATGTACCTAATAAGAGAACAGCAAAATATATAAAGCAACTATTGACAGAATTGAAGGAAGAAGTGCACAATTCAGTAATAATTGGAGAATTCAATACAACACTGTCATAATGGATAGAAAACTGAGGAAATCAGCAAGACAAGAGAAGACTTGAGCAACACTAAACCAACTAGACTGAAGAGACATCTTTGAACAGTCCACCCAACAACAGCAGAATAGACTTTCTTTTTGAGTGTATGTAGAACATTCATCGGTATAGTCACTTTAGGCCATGAAGCAAACGAACACATTTAAAAGGATTGAAATTATGAAAAAGCATTATCTGACCGGTGAATAAAATCAGAAATAGTACTAAAAAGAAACTTGAGAAATTTACAAATACGTTGAAATTAACACTTCTAAATAATGAGTCAAAGAAGAAATCATGAGGTTAATTAGAAAATACTTTGAGGTGAATGAAAATGAAGACAAACGTATCAGATGTTTTGGAGGGTGCAATTACAGCAATTCTTAGAAAATTTATAGTGATAAATGCTGTATTTAAAAAGACCTCAAATCAATAACCTAGACCTTTTAAGAAACTGGAACTAGAAGAGCAAACTGAGCCTAAAGTCAGCAGAATGTAAGAAAAAATTAGTGTGGAAATTAATAGAGAATAGGCAAAAATAGAAAAGGAAAACCTTTTTTTGAACGATCAACAAAATTAAACATTCAGTAAACTGAGCGCGAAAAAGGGAGAGAAGACTCAAATTACTAAAATCAGGAATGAATGAGGGGACATTACTACAGACCTTCCAGTAGTTAAAATATATAAGGGAATACTGTAGAATAATTCCAATTGTATGATACTCCATTTAATAGATGAAACAGACAAATTCCTAAAAAGACGCAAAACTATCAGAACTCACTGAAGAAGAGGAAAGTCTGAACAAACATAAACCAGTAAAGCAGTGGAATTAGGACAAAATGAAAAGCCCCAAATCCGATGGTTTTATTAGTAAACTCTACCAAACATTTAAAGGTACAGTTCTTCAATTCTTCCAAGAAATAGAAGAGGATGGAACATTTCTCGAATAATTCTTTAAGGCTAGTATTATTTGAATACCAAAAGCAGACCCCAACACTATAGGAAAAGAAAACTGAAGAATGATATTTTTTTAAAGTACATAGATGTGAAAACCTTTAACCAAATGCTAGTAATTTGAAACTAACATAAAAGGATTATACACCATGACCAAGTGAGATTTGTCTCAGGAATGCAAAGTAAATTTCTCGTTATGTGCCATATCAGAGAGAACAAAGCTACATGATCTTTTTAAGAGATAGTGAAAAGCATTGATAAAATCCAAAGTCCCTTCATGATAAAAACATTAAACAGCAGGGAAAGTTTGGAACTTTCTTAACTTGTTAAAAAGCATCTGTAAAAAACCCACACAGCAGGCCGGGCACGGTGACTGAGGCCTGTAATCCCAGCACTTTGGGAGGCCGAGGTGGGCAGATCATCATGTCAGGAGATCGAGACCATCCTGGCTAACACGATGAAACCCCGTCTCTACTAAAAATACAAGAAAGGAATTAGCCGGGCTTGGTGGCAGGCACCTGTAGTCCCAGCTACTCGGGAGGCTGAGGCAGGAAAATGACGTGAACCCAGGAGGCAGAGCTTGCAGTGAGCCAAGATCACGCCGCTGCACTCCAGTCTGGGCGACAGAGCGAGATTCCGTCTCAAAACAAAACAAAACAAAAAAAACAAAAGAAACAAAACCCACAGCTAACATCGTGGTGGAGGATTGGAGGTTTTCCTGCTAATTCAGGAACAAGATGACCCCTCTCTGCATTTCTATTCATCATTGTACTGGAGGATCTAGTCAGGAAAATGAAGCCAATTTTTTTTTCAAATAATAAAAGCATCAAATTGGAAAGGGAGAAGTAAAACATACACACATAACGTGATTTAATATGTAGAAAATTCTAAGAGATCCACAAACCATTAAAGATAAAAGTCAGTGCAACAAAGTTGAAGGATGGAAGATCAGCGTACATAAATCTATTTTATTTCCATATACTTGCAAAGAGGAATCCAAAACTGAAATTGAGGAAAGCATATATAATAGCATCGAAAAGTACAAAACATATACTCTGAGAACTGCAAAATCCCATGTTCATCTAACCAGAGGACTCATATTTTGAATATTAACCCCTGATCAGATGTATGGTTTGCAAATATTTTCTCCTATTTCATACATTGTCTCTTCATTCTGTAGATCTCTTCCAGTACAGAAAGTTTCATATGTAATTCCAGTGCTCTCTTTTTGCCTTTGTTCCCTATGCTGTTGGGATCATATCTAAAAAAGGTCATTGTGCCGACCAGTGTCATCAAGTTTTTCCCTATGTTTCCAGTAGTTTTGTAGTTTTGGGTCTTACATTTAAGTTTGTTTTCTTTTTCTGAGATGGAGTCTCGCCCTGTGGCCGAGGCTGGAGTGCAGTGGCATGATCTCGGCTCACTGCAGCCTCTACCTCCTGGATTGAAACGATTGTTGTGCCTCAGCCTGTTTGTTGTTGTTGTTGTTGTTGTTTTGATTGAGACAGTGTCTCACTGTCTCACAGGAAGACAAAAGGCACATGACACCATACCTAATTTAAAAAAAAATTTTTTTTTAAAGGTTTTTGTAGTGACAGGGTTTCCATGTATTGCCCAGATTGGTCTCAAACTCCTGGGCTCAAGCAGTCCTCCTGCTTTTTTGACCTCCCAAAGTGCCGGGATTATAGGCATGAGCCACCACGCCCAGCCTACATTTAACTTTGTAGTAATGCATTTAAAGTTGATTTTTGTTGTGTGGTGTGAGATACTGCCTAGTTTCTTCTGCATGTAGATATTCTATTTACCCAGCACCATTTATCAAAGCAGCTGTTGTTTCCAAATTGTATGTTTTGCCTTTTGGTTCAAAATGAATTTAATATAAATATGTGGATTTTATTTCTGGGTTCTCTATTCCGTTCCATTGGCTATATCTGTTTTTATCCCAATACTGTTTTGTTTACTGTAGCTTTGTGGTATATTCTGAAATTGTCTAGCATGATCCCTCCAGCTTTATTCTTTTTGCTTAAGATTGCTTTGGCTATTTGGGCCCTCCTGTGATTCCACATTAATTATCCATTTTAGGATTATATTTTTGATTTCTATGAAAAGTGATATTGGAATTTTTATAGGGATTACATTGTCTCTTTAAGGTGTTCTGAGTAGTATAGTCATTTTAGCAATATTAATTCTTCCACAATATATGAGGAACTCAAATAACAAGAAAACAAATAAGCCAATTAAAAAATGAATTCCAGAGTTTGAGATGCGGTGAGCTATGATTGCGCAGTTGCATTCCAGCCTGAATCACAGAGAGACCAAACCTCAAAAGAAAATGGGCTGGGCGTGGTGGCTTATGCCTGTAATCCCAGCACTTTGGAAGGCCAAAGCGGATGAATCGTTTGAGCTTAGGAGTTTGAGACCAGCCTGGGCAACATTGCAAAACCCCATCTCTACAGGAAATTAGGTGTGGTGGTGCACGCCAGTGGTTTCAGCTACTCATGAGGCTGAGGTGAGAGGATCTCATGAGCCTGAGAGGTGGAAGTTGTAGTGAGCTGAGATCGTGCCACTGCACTGCAACCTGGGTGACAGAGTGAGACCTCATCTCAAAAAAAAAAAGGCAAAGGACCTGAAGAGACATTTTTCAAAAGAAGACATGCAAATGGCTAAAGTGCACATTACTAATATTCATGGAAATGTAAATTAAAACCACTATGAAATATTTCACACCTGTTGGAATGACTTATCAAAAATAAAAGATAAGACCAGGCGTGGTGGCTCACGCCTGTAATCCCAGCACTTGGGGAGGCTGAGGCAGGTGGATCATGAGGTCAGAAGTTTGAGACGAGCCTGGCCAAGATGGCGAAACCCCATCTCTACTAAAAATACAAAAATTAGCTGGGTTTAGTGGTCGGCACCTGTAATCCCAGTGACTCGGGAAGCTGAGGCAGGAGAATTGCCTGAACCCAGGAGGCAGAGGTTACAGTGAGCCAAGATCACACCACTGCACTCTGGGCAGCTGAGCAAGACTCCATCTCAAAAAAACAAAAACAATAACAAATGTTGGCAAAGATGTAGAGAAAAGGGAACTGTTTCACACAGTTCATGGAAACATGAATTAGTACAGCCATTATCATTTTTTAGAAGTTCAAAAAATTAAAAATATAACTATGATCCAGGAATCTTAGTATTGGATATATATCTAAGGGATATTAAATCATTATATTGAAGAGATACTTGGACTCACTTTTTTTTTTTTATTTTTTATTTTTTTTTTGAGACAGAGTCTCGCTCTGTCACCCAGGCTGGAGTGCAGTGGCCGGATCTCAGCTCACTGCAAGCTCCACCTCCCGGGTTCACACCATTCTCCTGCCTCAGCCTCTCGAGTAGCTGGGACTACAGGCGCCCGCCACCTCACCCAGCTAGTTTTTTTGTATTTTTTAGTAGAGACGGGGTTTCACTGTGTTAACCAGGATGGACTCGATCTCCTGACCTCGTGATCCGCCTGTCTTGGCCTCCCAGAGTGCTGGGATTACAGGATTACAGGCTTGAGCCACCGTGCCCGGCGGACTCACATGTTTATTGCAGCATTATTCACAGTAGATACAGAATCAACCTGCCTATCAAGGAATGAAGAAAATGTGGTATATGTAGGTAATGGAATATTTTGCCTGTCATTTGCAAGAACATGAATAAACCTGTACATTGTGTTAAATGAAATAGTCTAGACACAAATACTGTATGATATCTCTCATTTTTGGAATCTAAGACTCATTTAAGGAAGAAGTGGAAAGGTGATTATACAGCTGGGGGGTGGGGTTGAATAGATAATTGGTCAAAGGATATAGAATTTCAGTTAGGGAAGTATATTCAAGAGATCTGGTGGGGCGAGGTGGCTCATGCCTGTAATCCCAGCATTTTGGGAGGCCAAGGCGGGCAGATCACCTGAGGTCAGGAGTTCAAGACCAGCTTGACCAACATGGAGAAACCCCATCTCTACCAAAAATACAAAATTAGCTGGGTGTGGTGGTGCATGCCTGTAATCCCAGCTACTTGGGAGGCTGAGGCAGGAGAATCGTTTGAACCCAGGAGGCGGAGTTTGCAACAAGCTGAGATTGTGCCTGGGAAACAATGAAATTCCGACTTAAAGAAAAAAGAGAGATCTATTGTGCAAAACCTGACTAGTCAGGAACAATATGCTGTATACTTAGAAAATTATACAGCGGTAATGTCAAAATTCATAAATAATAACTGCAATCTTAAATGAAAAAATAGTAATACCAAACTGATTACAAATTCAACACAATCCTTATGAAAATTGCAACTGGGTTGGGAGAAATTTATGATTTTTCTTTTCTGTGTATATTTAAGGTGAGTTTATTTTTAAGTATTGTGAGAGATAGGGATTCAGTTTCATTCTTACACGTAGGTGAATCCAGTTTTCACAGTACCATTTATTGAAAAGAGTCTGTCCTTTCCGCAGCATATATTCTTGTCAACTTTGTCAAAGATCACTTGGCTATAGATATGTGACTTTATTTCTGGGTTCTCTGTTCAGTTGATCTGTATGTCTATTTCTATACATTGCTGTTTTGATTACCATCAGCTTTGTATTATAATATTGTTAGAAGTCAGGTAATGCAATTATCTTCAGCTTTATTGTTTTAGCTTAGGATTGCTTTGGCTATTTGGGCTCTCTTTTGGTTCCATGTGAATGTCAAGACTGTTTTTTGTAATTCAATGAAGAATGACATTGGTACTTTGATAGTGAATGCATTGAATTTGTAGATTGCTTTGGGCAGTATGGCCTTTTTAATAATATTAATTTTCCTGATCAGTGAGTATGGGATATTTTTCCATTTGTGTCAGCTGCAGTTCCTTTTGTCAGTGTTTCGTAGTTTTTCTTATATAGGAGGTCTTTGACCTCCTTGGTTGAAAATATTCCTGAGTATTTTATTTTATGTTTTGTAGCTATGGTAAATGGGATTGCCTTCTTGATTTGGCTCTCAGTTTGATTGTTATTGGTGTATAGAAATGCTATGCATTTTTGTTTGTTGATTATTTTATTTATTTATTTTTTGAGACAGGAGTCTTACTCTGTCGGCCAGGCTGGAGTGCAGTGGCATGATGTCGGCTCACTGCAACTTCCATCTCCCAGGCTCAAGCAATTCTCCTGCCTCAGCCTCCCAAGTAGCTGGGATTACAGGCATGTGACAGCACGGCCGGCTAATTTTTGTGTTTTTAGTAGACACCGGGTTTCACCATGTTGGCCAGGCTGGTCTTGAACTCCTGACCTCAGGTAATTCACCTGCCTCGGCTTCCCACAGTTTTGGGATTACAGGCGTTAGCCACTGCTTCCAGCTGTTTGTTGATTTTTGCATCTTGAAACTTAGTTTGTTTATCAAATTAAGAGTTTTTTGGTAGAATCTTTAGGGTTTTCTAGACATAAGATCATGTATCATCAGCAAGCAGATACATTGATATCCTATTTCCTTTTTCTTTCTTTCTCTTACCTGATTGCTATGGCCAGGATATATATAGTAGTATGTTGAATAGAAGTGGTGAAAGTGGGCATCTTTGTTTTGTTCAAGTCCTTAGAGGTGATTCTTTCAACCTTTCTTAATTTAGTATGATTTTGGCTGTGGGTTTGTTGTATATGGCCTTATGGCCTTTATTATTTTTAGCTATGTTCATTCCTTTTTGTTTTGTTTTGTTTTGTTTTTGAGATACAGTCTCACTGTGTTGCCAGGTTGGAGTGCAGTGGCACGATCTTGGCTCACTGCAACCTCCATCTCCCAAGTTCAGGTGATTCTCGTACCTCAGCCTCCCGAGTAGCTGAGATTACAGGTGCCTGCCACCATGCCCAACTAAATTTTGTATTTTCAGTAGAGATGGGGTTTTGCCATTTTGTGGCCAGGCTGGTCTCGAACCCTTGACCTCAGGTGATCTACCCGCCTCGGCCTCCCAAAGTGTTGAGATTATAGGCATGAGCCACTGCACCTGGCCTTAGCTATGTTCATTCTATGCCTAGTTTATTGGGGGTTTTATCATGAAGTGGTGCTAAATTTTATGAAATGCTTTTTGTGCATGTATTGAGATGATCATATGGTGTTTGTTCTTAGTTGTGATATATCACATTTATTGATTTGCATGTGTTGAACCATCCTTGCATCCTTAGTGTAAAACCCACTTGATTATGGTTTATTTTTATTTATTTATTTATTTTTGAGTTGGAGTTTGGCTCTTGTTCTTGTTGCCCAGGCTGGATTGCAATGGTGTGATCTCGGCTCAGTGCAACCTCCACCTCCCAGGTTCAAGCAATTCTCCTGCCTCAGCATCCCAATTACCTGGGATTACAGGCACACTACCATGCCCAGCTAATTTTTTTGTATTTTTAGTAGAGATGGTGTTTCACCATGTTGGCCAGGCTGGTCTCGAACTCCTGACCTCGTGATCCGCCCACCTCAACCTCCCAAAGTCTGGGATTACAGGCGTGAACCACTGCCCCTGACCTATTGTCTTTTTGACGTGCTGTTGGATTCAGTGTGCTAGTATGTTGTTTACGATTATCAGGGATATTGGTCTGTAGTTTTCTTTTTTTGCTGTGTCCTTGTTTGGTTTTGATATCAAAGTGATACCACCTTCATGGAATGTGTTAAGAAGAATTCCCTCCTCTTTTTTTTCCTCTCTTTTTTGAATAGTTTCAAGAGGATTGGTATTAGTTTAGCTTTGTATGGTAGAATTCAGCTGTGAATCCATCTGGTTTTGGGCTTCTTTGTTGTTGGGAGAATCCTTTTTTTTTTTTTTTTAATTGATTCAATCTCACTCATTATTCATCTGTTATTCAGGATTTCTGTTTCTTCCTGGTTAAGGCTTGGGAGATTATATGTTTCCAGTAATTTATCCATTTCCCATAGGGTTTCTTGTTTGTCAGTATATACCTGTTCATAATAGTCTCTGTTGTTGTTTCGTATTTCTGTGGTATCAGCTGTAATGTGTCCTTCTTAATTTCTGATTTTGTTTATTTGGACCTTACCTATTCTTGGTTGGTGTAGGTAGTAGTTTCCCAATTTTGTTTACATTTTCAAAAAACTAACTTTTTGTTTTATTGATTCTTCTTTTTGGTCTGTATTTCATTTAGTTCTGCTGTGACCTTTATTTCTTCTGCAAATTTTTGGTTTGATTATTTTTCTAGTCTCTTGAGGTACAATGTAAGATTCTTAATTTTTGAACTTTTTTTTGATGGAGACGTTGAATGCCATGAAGTTCTCTCTAAGGACTGCCTTTGCTATATCCCAGAGGTTTTAGTATGTTGTCTTTCTATTTTTGTTTGTCTCAAATATTCTTAATACCCATATTCATTTTTTCAATGACTCAGTGATAGTTCAGAAGCATGTTGAATTTCCATATATTTTTATAGTTCCAGAGATTCTCTTGGCATTCATTTCTAGTTTTATTCTGCTGCAGTCTGAGAAGATACTTGATGTGATTTTGATTTTTGTTTTGTTTCGTTTTGAGACAAGGTCTTACTCTGTCACCCAGGCTGGAGTGCAGTGGCATGATTTTTGATTTACTGCAGCCTTAACCTCCCGAGCTCAAGCAATTCTTCCACCTCAGCCTCCCAAGTAGCTGGGACTATAGGCATGTGCCGCTATGCTTGGCTAATTTTTGTACTTTAAGAGACAGGGTTTCACCATGTTGCCAGACTGGTCTCAAACTCCTGAGCTCAAATGATCCTCCCACCTCAGCCTCCCAGAGTGCTGGGATTACAGGCATGTGTGACTATGTCTGGCCTGGTTTTGTTCTTTTAAAAAGTATGTTCACAGCCAGGTACAGTGGCTCCCCCTGTAGTCCTAGCATTTTGGGAGGCTGAGGCAGCAGGATTGCTTGAGGTGAGTTCGAGACCAGCCTCTCAACACAGTGAACCCTTTCTCAAAAAAAAGAAAAAAAAAAGTTGTATTGTTTCGTGGTCTAATGGTCTGGCTTGGAGAATGTTCCATGTGCTAATGAGAAGAATGTATGTTCTGCAGGTAGAATGTTCTATCAATGAATGTTAGGTTCATTTGATTTAAAGTTCATTTTCAGTCCAATATTTGATTTTTCTGTTTCCATCTGTCTAGTGATGTTTGTGTGGAGATGAGAGATTTTCCAGGTTAATGGATGTCAGGTATAAACCCTACTGCTGCCACTGCAGCTGGCTCTTAACTGTAAGAGCCACCCTACTGCCCTGGAGGTCAGCCCACATAGCTTATTACAACATGTGACACAGTGCACAGAGCTCAGGAGTGTGAGGTGAGTTCTCATTACTTCATGTTACTAGAATTGTCCATACCATGGTGGCTACTCAGGAGATTGTGAACCTGCTCACCTACCTGTTACACAGCTACTACTACTGGCATTTGAGAAAACTACCACACTAAGGCTTTTTAGAACCAAGGTAATAATAGAGTTTTCACCACTGAACTCGTCCAGAAGCAAAGTCACAACCTCAAGAAAAAAATTTCTGTCCTAGCAAAAGTAAGTTTAATAATAGCAAGAAGCAAATACATCTCTGGATGTGCAGAAATAAGCATAAAGTTACAGGAAGCATGAAAAAGTAAGGTATTATAACACACTCTCAAAGGAACATAGGAGTTCCTTAGCAACGGATTCTAACCAAAAATAATAATTGAAATGCTGAGAAGCTCAAAATGTTTTAAAGGAAACTTAATGAAATGCAAGGGAAATCTGAAAACCCATACAAAGAAGTCGGAAAATCAATTTAGGTTTTGAATGAGAAATTTACCAAGGAAATTAGATATATTTTCATAAAACCAAACAACAACTTTATGGCAATGAAAAATTCTTTGAAGGAATTTTGAAATGCATTTGAAAGCCTCAAGTATAGACTAGACAAAGCAGAAGAAATAATGTTTTTGAATTAACCTAGTCAGAGAAAAATAAAGAATATGTAACAATGAAGAAGGCCTTTGAAACGTACGAGACTACATAAAGCTGCAGAACTAATGAATTAACAGTATTTCCAAAGGGAAAGAAAAAGCAAATATTTAGGGAACCTTTTTCAGGAAATAATTAATGAAGACCTCCCTAGTCTAGCAAGAGATTTAGACATTTTAGATACAGGAGGCCTAATGATTCCTAGGAAAATATGTGGCAACATGGGTTTAATGCCATATAGTCATCAGACTGTCTCAAGTCAAGGTGAAGGAAAGAATTATAAAATCAGCAAGAGAAAAGTGTCTAATCACATAAAAGAAACCTCATTAGACAAATAGTGTACTTGTCAACAGTAATCTTTTGTTTTTTCCTTTTTGGGACAGAGTCTTGCTCTGTCACCCAGGCTGGAGTGAAGTGGTGTGATCTCGGCTCACTGCAACTTCCGCCTCCCAGGTTCGAGCGATTCTTCTGCCTCAGCCTCCCGAGTAGCTGGGATTACAGCTGTGTGCCCCCACACTCAGCTGATTTTTAGTGGAGATGGCATTTCACCATGTTGGCCAGGCCGGTGTCGAACTCCTGACCTTAAGTGATCCACCCACCTCAGCCTCCCAAGGTGCTGGGATTACAGGCGTGAGCCCTGTGCCCAGCCTTTTTTTTATTTTTTGAGACAGAGTCTCACTCTGTTGCCCAGGATAGTGTGCAATGGCACAATCATAGCTTACTGCAACCTCTGCCCCCAGGTTCAAGCAATTCTCATGCCACTGCCTCCAGCTGGGACTACAAGCATGTGCCACCATGCCCAGATAATTTTTTTGTATTTTTAGTAGTGACAGGATTTCCCCACATTGGCCAGGCTGGTCTCAAACTCCTGGACTCAAGTAAACCACCCACTTTGGCCTCCCAAGGTGCTGGTTTTACAGGTATGAACCACTGGGCCCAACCAAAAGTAACCTTATAAGTCAGAATGGGATGAGATGGGATGGGATGGGATTGTCAAAGTGCTGAAAGAAAAAAACCGGTGAACCAGGAATTTTGTATCCAACTAGATTAAGTTTCATAAATGAAGGAGAAATAGTTTTTCTTACAGAAGCAAATGGTGAGGGAATTGATCACCAGTAAGTAGACCCTCCCTACAATAAATCCTCAAAGAAATCCTAAGCATCTTAATGAAAGGTCAATATTTGGCTGCGTGCCATGGCTCATGCCTGTAATCCCAGCACTTTGGGAGGCTGAGGTGGGTGGATTGCCTGAGGTCAGGAGTTCAAGACCAGGCTGGCCAACATGGTGAAACCTGGTCTCTACTAAAAAAAATACAGAAAATTAGCTGAGTGTGGTGGTGGGTGCCAGTAATCCAGCTACTCGGGAGACCTGAGGCAAGAGAATTGCTTGAACCCAGGAGGCCGAGGTTCCAGTGAGCCGAGATCACGCCATTGTACTCCAGCCTGGGGGACAACAGCTAAACTCCATCTCAAAAAAAAAAAAAAAAAAAGTCAATATTCATTATCATGAAGACACCTGGAAGGGGCAGAGCAAGGTGGCTGAATGGAAGCTGTTAGTCCAAGCTGCATCATTTTGTAAGCCTGCCACCATTTTACAGACCTTGCTCAGAGTGAAACATTCCACAGGGGCTTGGGCTGTGAGAAACATCCTGCCTAACCACCTGACTACAGAAACATTCTTATCACATCCTGCTGGACAAAGGCCCAAGGAGCATTCTTACCACATCCTGCCGGACAAAAAGGCCAGATCACCTGACCACAGGAATATCTATCAACATCCTCCCAGGCAGCAAGCCATACCACCTAGATCCCTCCTGCCCAGACCTATAATTACCCCAGCCTGTAAATGGCAGTGGGCCTTGACACTAAGTTGGTCCCCCTATGTAGGTTTCTACTGACAATAAACTTGTGTTGCTGTTGAGCTGCCAACTGTCTGTTCTTAACCCTTGACTTTCCTTCAAATCTAACAGAAGCTTTCACTTGAAGTCAGAAGTTCGTGACCAGCCTGGCCAACATGGTAAAACCCCATCTCTACTAAAAATAAACTAGCTGGGTGTGGTGGCACGTGCCTGTAATCCCAGCTGCTCAGGAGGCTGAAGCAGGAGAATCGCTTGAACCCAGGAGGCAGAGGTTGCAGTGAGCCAAGATCATGCCACTGCACTCCAGCCGGGGCGACAGAGCAAGAATGCCTCAAAAAAGAAAAGAAAAGCTTCAAGTAATTTTTTTTCATAGAGTATTTTGCTCTGTCACTCAGGCTGGAGTGCAGTGGTGCAATCATGGCTCACCATAGCCTTGACCTCCACAGGATCAAGCAATCCTCCTATCTCAGCCTCTCGAGTAGCTGGGACTACAGGCTTGCACCACCACCCTTGACTAATTTTTTATATTTTGTAGAGATGAGGTTTTGCCATGTTGCTTGGGCTGGTCTTGATCTCCTGGGCTCAAGCTATTCACTTCCCTCGGCCTCCCAAAGTGCTGAGATTACAGGCCTGAACCACCATGCCCAGCCATCTTAAACTAATTAACCTAATGATGCATCTTAAAGAACTAGAAAACCAAGAGCAAACCAAACATAAAAGTAGTAGAAGAAAAGAAGTAATAAAGATCATTGCAGAAGGAACAAAAGATCAATGAAATTAAAAGTTAGGTTTTTTTAAAGATAAAGCAAACGTTTATGCAGACTAAGAAAAAGAATACCTCAGACATTCAAAGCATCATTTGTGGCTACTGTGAGCAACTTTAGGCCAATAAATTGGAAAATCTAGAGGAAATGGATACATTCCTGAGCACATACATCCTACGAAGATTGAACCATTAAGAAATCCAAAACCTGAACAGACCAGTAACAAGTAATGACATAAAAGCTGTAATAAAATGTTGCCCAGCAAAGAAAAGCCTGCACCCCGATTGCTTCACTGCTGAATTCTACTGAACATTTAAAGAAGTAATAGCAATCCTACTGAAACCATTTTGAAAAGTAGGTGAGGAGGGAATACTTCCAAACTCATTCCATGAGGTTACCCAATACCAAAACCAGACAAAGACACATTAAATAAATAAAACTACAGACCAATATCTCTGATTAGTATTGATGTAAAAATCAGCAAAATGGTAGGTAGAAAACTGAATTTAACAGTGCATTAAAAAGATTATTGATCATAACTAAGTAGGATTTCACTCAGCTTCAACATATGCTAGCTATCAATGTGATACATTATATCAACAAAATGAAGGACAAAAATATGGTCGTTTTATTTGATGCTGAAAATGCATTTGATAACATTCAACTTCCCTACATGATAAAAACCCTCAAGAAACTGGGTATAGAAGGAATGTATCTCAATGTAATAAAAGCCATATATGACAGACCACAGTATCATACTGAATGGGGAAAAAAATACAAAAAAACTAGAAACCTTTGGTTTGAGATCTGTAACACAACAAGGATGCCCATTTTCACCACAGTTATTGAACATAGTACTAGAAGTCCTAGCTCAATGAATCAGAGGAGAAATGAGGGGCATACAAATTGGGAAGGAAGAAGTCAAATTGTGCTTATTTACAGATAATAAGATCTCATATTTGGAAAATCCTAAACAATCCACCAAAACTAGTAATACTGATAAATTGAGTAAAGTTGCAGTATACAAAATCACCATACAAAATTCAGTAACATTTCTATACACTAACAGTGAATGATATGTAAAGGAAATCAAAATAGTCTCATAATACCCACAAATAAGATTATTTAAAAATTTTTTTATTTCTGTGGGCTATTCAGGAACAGGTGTTACTTGGTTACATGAGTAAGTTCTTTAGTGGTGACTTGTGAGATTTTGGTGCACCCATCACCCAGGCACTATACACGGAACCCAATTTGTGGTCTTTTATCCCTCATCACTCTTTCCCCTGAGTCCCCACAGTTCATTGTATCATTCTTAATGCCTTTACATTCTCATAGCTTAGCTCCCACTTGTGAGTGAGAACATGCAATGCTTGGTTTTCTATTCTTAAGTTCCTTCTTTTCTTTTTTTTTTTTTTTTTTCTTTTTGAGATGGAGTCTTGCTCTGTCACCAGGCTGGAGTGCAGTGGTGTGATCTTGGCTCACTGCAACCTCTGCCTCCTGGGTTCAAGCGATTCTCCAGCCTCAGCCTCCCTAGTAGCTGGGACTACAGGCATGCGCCACCATGCCCAGCTAATTTTTGTATTTTTTAGTAGAGATGGGGTTTCACCATGTTGGCCAGGATGATCTCGATCTCCTGACCTCATGATCCACCTGCCTTGGCCTCCCAAGTGCTGGAATTACAGGTGTGAGCCGCCACACCCAGCTTATACCACAATTTCTTTATCCACTCGTTGATTAATAGACATTTGGGCTGGTTCCATATTTTTGCAATTACGAATTGTGCTGCTATAAACTTGTCTGTGAAAGTGTCTTTTTTGTATAATGACTACTTTTCCTCTAGGTAGATACCCAGTAGTGGGATTGCCGGATCAAATGGTAGTTCTACTTTTAGTTCTTTAAGGAGTTGCCACACTGTTTTCCATGATGGTTGTACTAGTTTACATTCCCACCAGCAGCATAGAAATGTTCTATTTATACCACATCCACACCAACATCTATTATTTTTTGACTTTTTGATTGTGGCCATTCTTGCAGGAGTAAGGTGGTATCTCATTGTGGTTTTGATTTGCATTTCCCTGATCATTAGTGGTGATGAGCATTTTTTCATGTGTTTGTTGGCCATTTGTATATCTTCTTTTGAGAATTGCCTATTTCCTTAGCCCACTTTTTGATGGGATTATTTGTTTTTCTTGCTAATTTGTTTGAGTGCCTTGTAGATTCTAGATATTAGTGCTTTGTTGGATGTATAGGTGATAAAGATTTTCTCCCACTCTGTGGATTATCTGTTGACTCTGCTGACTCTTCCTTTTTCTCTGCAGAAGCTCTTTAATTAAGTCCCGCCTATACATCTTTGTTTTTGTTGCATTTGCCTTTGGGTTTTTGGTCATGAAATTCTTGCATGTCAGTGTCTATGCTGAAGATAAATGCCTGGTGTCACAAAGTGAAACCAGCACTCAGGCAAAAGTTTTCTCAGCAAGGCAATTTAGTTCTGCGGAAGGGTGCTTGTGCCAATCACGATCTCAAGAGCACACTGAACAAAGGAGGGAAAGGGTTTTTATTCCTAACATGGCCCCTGCATCTGTGTCAATCCCCCATGGGTGGGGGGTAGGTGGGTCGGACTGCACATTCTAAGTTGACCTGATTGGCTATTTGTGAATATTTTCCCAAATAAGGAAGGGAAGGGGTATGTGAGTTACAGTGGTGGGACATGCGGTTTTAAAGGGTGGAATGGGTGCAGAGTGAGCAACCAAGGGGGCAGATGTGAGTTATTGATTGGAGCTGATAGGAAGGTTGTTTACAGTAATTAGGGGCAAGGAGGCATGGAGAACAAGAAAGCTGAGTTTGAGAACAAAGAATAAGGAAGTTAACAGGCTAAACCTTTGAAGAGGAATATATTATATCCTACATCTAGAAGGATTTTTCTGATGTTATCTTCTAGAATTTTTATACTTTCAGGTCTTAGAGTAAGTCCTTGATCCATCTTGAGTTGATTTTTGTCTAAGGTGAGAGATGAGGATCCAGTTTCATTCTCCTACATGTGGCTTGCCAGTTATCCCAACTCCATTTGTTGAGTAGAGTGCCCTTTCCCAACTTTATGTTTTTGTTTGCTTTGTTAAAGCTCAGTTGACTTTAAGTATTTGATTTTCTCCGTTCTCTATCGTGTTCCATTGGTCTTTGTGTCTATTTTTATACCAGTAGCAGGCTGTTTTGGTCACTATGGCCTTATAAAGTAGTTTGAAATCAGGTAATGTGATGCCTCCGGATTTGTTCTTTTTGCTTAGTCTTGCTTTGGCTCTACAGGGTCTTTTTTGGTTCCACGTGAATTTAGGGTTCTTTTTTCTAGTTTTGTGAAGAAGATGGTACTATTTTGGTGGGAATTGCATTGAATTTTTAGATTGCTCTTAGCAGTGTGGTCATTTTCACAATATTGTCTCTACCCATCCATGAGCATGGGATGTGTTTCCATTTGTTTGTGTCATCTCTGATTTATTTCAGCAGTGTTTTGTAGTTTTCCTTGTAGAGATCTTTTGACTCCTTGGTTAGGTATATTCCTAAGTTGTTGTCTTCTCCCCTGCCCCCCACCCCGCCCCGCCAGCTGTTGTGAAAGGCGTTGAGTTCTGGATTTGTTTCTCAGCTTGGTTGCTGCTGGTATATAGGAGAGCTACTGATTTGTGTACAGTAATTTTGTATCCAGAAACTTTGCTGAATTCTTTGTTTGGGAGCTTTTTGGAGGAGTCTTTAGGGTTTTCTAGGTATACAGTCACATCATCAGCACACAGTGACAGTTTGACTTCCTCTTTATTGATTTGGATGCCCTTTATTTCTTTCTCTTGTCTGATTGCTCTGGCTAGGAAGAGAAGTGGTGAGAGTGAGCATCCTGGTCTTGTTTCAGTTCTCAGAGCGAATGCTTTCAACTTTTCCCCGTTTAGTATTATGTTGGCTGTGGATTTGTCATAGATGGCTTTTATTACATTGAGGTATGTCCTTTGTATGCCAATTTTGCTGAACGTTTTAATTATAAAGGGATGCTGGATTTTGTTGAATACTTTTTCTGTGTTTATTTAGAGATGAGTGTATAATTTTTGTTTTTAATTCTTGTTATGTCGTGTATCACATTTATTGAATTGCATATGTGAAACCACCCCTGCATTTCTGGTATGAAACCCACTTGATCATGGTGGGTTATCTTTTTGATATGTTGTTGGATTCAGTTAGCTAGTATTTTGTTGAGGATTTTTGCATCTGTGTTCATCAGGGATGTTGGTCTGTAGTTTTCTTTTTTGGTTATGTCCTTTGCTGGTTTTGGTATTAGGGTGATACTGGCTTCATAGAATGATTTAGGGAGGATTCCCTCTTTCTCTTTTGGAATAGAGTCAGGATTGGTACCAATGTTTCTTTGAATGCCTGGTATAATTCAGCTGTGAATCTGTCTGGTACTGGGCTTTTTTTTTTTTTTCTTTGAGACAGAGTCTCACCATCTTGCCCAGGCTGGAGTGCAGTGGCACAATCTTGGCTCAAGCGATTCTCCTGCCTCAGCCTCCAGAGTAGCTGGGATTACAGGCGTGTGCCACCATTCCCGGCTAATTTGTATTTTTAGTAGAGATGTGGTTTCACCATGTTGGCCAGACTGGTTTGAACTCCTGACCTCTGGTGATCCACCCACCTTGGTCTCTCAAAGTGCTGGAATTACAGGTGTGAGCCACTGCGCCTGGCCTATGTTGGTAATTTTTTAATTGCCATGTCAATCTCGCTGAAAGTTATTAGTCTTTCCGGATATCTACTTCCTGATTTAAGCTAGGAGGGTTGTATCTTTCAAGAATTTATCTATCTACTCTAGGTTTTCTAGTTCACACGCATAAAGATGTGGAATTAGCCTTGAATGGTCTTTTATATTTCTGTGGTGTCAGTTGTCATATCTCCTGTTTTGTTTCTAATTGAGCTTTTTTGTTTTTTGTTTTTTTCTCAGTTTTTCTTGGTTAATCTTGCTAATGATCTATCAATTTTACTAACCTTTTCAAAGAACCAGCTTTTTGTTTCATTTTTCTTTTTTTTTTGTTGTTTGTTTTTATTATTGTACTTCTAAGTTCTAGGGTACATGTGCACAACGTGCAGGTTTGTTACATAGGTATACATGTGACATGTTTGCTGCACCCATTAACTCGTCTCATTTTTCTGTTGTATTTTTTTGTTTGTTTCAATTTCATTTAGCTCTGCTGTGATCTTAGTTATATTCTTTCTTCTGCTGTGTTTGGGTTTGTTTTTTTCTGGTTTCTCTGGTTCCTTGAGGTGTGACCTTAGATTGTCTGTGCTCTTTCAGACTTTCTGATGTAGGCGTTGAGGGCTATGAACTTTCCTCCTAGCACCGCCTTTGCTATATCCCAGAGGTTTTAATAGGTTGTATCTCTATTGTCATTCAGTTTGATGAACTTTTTAATTTCCATCTTGATTTCATTGTTGACCCAATGATCATTCAGGAGCAGGTTATTTAATTTCTATGTGTTTGCATGGTTTTGAAGGTTCCTTTTGGAGTTGATTTCCTGTTTTTTTCCACTGTGGTCTGAGAGAGTGCTTGATATAATTTCAATTTTATTTATTGAGGCTTGTTTTGTGGCCTGTCATATGGTCTATCTTGGAGAAAGTTCCATGTGTAATTAATAGAATGTATATTCTGCAGTTGTTGGGTAGAATGTTCTATAAATATCTGTTGAGTCCATTTGTTTCAGGGTATAGTTTAAATCCATTGTTTCTTTGTTGACTTTCTGTCTTAATGACCTGTCCAGTGCTGTCAGTGGAGTATTGAAGTCCTCCATTATTATTGTGTTGCTGTCTGTCTCGTTTCTTAAGTTTAGTAGTAATTGTTTTATCAATTTGGGAGCTCCAGTGTTAGGTACTTCCATATTTAGGATTGTGATATTTTTCTGTTGGATAATGCTTTTTATCATTATATAATGTCCCTCTTTTGTCTTTTTTAAGTGGTGTTGCTTTAAAGTTTGTTTTATCTAATTTAAGAATAGCTACTCCTGCTCGTTTTTGATATTCATTTGCATAGAATGTATTTTTCCACCCCTTTACCTTAGGCTTATGTGAGCCTTATGTGTTAGGTGAGTCTCTTCAAGGCAGGAGATAGTTGATTTGTGAATTCTTATCCATTCTGCAATTCTGTATCCTTTAAGTGCAGCATTTAGGCCATTTACATTTAATGTTAATGATATGGTTTGGCTGTGTCCCCACTCAAATCTCAACTTGAATTGTATCTCCCAGAATTCCCATGTCTTGTGGGAGGGACCCAGGGGGAGGTAACTGAAACATGGGGGCTGGTCTTTCCCATGCTATTCTCTTGATAGTGATAACTCTCATGAGATCTGATGGGTTTATCAGGGGTTTCCGCTTTTGCTTCTTCCTCATTTTTCTCTTGCCACCGCCATGTGAGGAGTGCCTTTCGCCTCCTGCCATGGTTCTGAGACATCCCCAGCCATGTGGAAATGTAAGTCCAATTAAACTCTTTTTCTTCCCAGTCTCAGGTATGTCTTTATCAGCAGATGAAAATGGACTAATACAGTTAGTATTTAGTTGTGAGGTACTATTCCGTTCATCATGCTATTTGTTGCCTTTATACATTGGTTTTTTGTTTGTTTGTTTGCTTATTGTATTTTTGCTTTATAGGTCCTATGAGGTCCTATGAGATTTATGCTTTAAAGAGATTCTGTTTTGATGTGTTTCCAAGATCTGTTTCAAGATTTAGAGCTCCTTACAGCAGTTCTTACAGTGCTAGCTTGGTAGTGATGAATTCGCTCAGCATTCATTTGTCTGAAAAAGACTATGTTTCCTTAATTTTTGAAGCTTTGTTTCACCAGATACAAAACTCTTAGCTGATAATTGTTTTGTTAAGGAGGCTGAAGATAAGGGCCCAAATCCTTCTAGCTTGAAGGGTTTCTGCCAAGAAATCTGCTGTTAGATTACCTGTTGGTTTTGACTTACAGCTCATAAGATTCTTTCCTTTATCTTAACTTTAGATAATCTGATGACAGTGTGCCTAGGTGATGATCTTTTTGCGATGAATTTCCCAGGTGTTCTTTGAGCTTATTGTATTTGGATGTGTAGGTTTTTAACAAGGCCTGGGAAGTTTTCCTTGATTATTCTCCCAAATACGTTTTCTAAACTTTTAGCTTTCTCTTCTTCCTTAGGAATGCTGATTATTCTTAGGTTTGGTTGTTTAACATAATCTCAGACTTCTTGAAGGCTTTGTTCATATTTTGTTATTCTTTTTTTTTCTTTGTCTTTATTGGATTGGGTTAATTTGAAAACCTTGTCGTTGAGCTTTAAAGTTTTCTTCTGCTTGTTCCGTTCTATTGCTGAGACTTTCCAGAGCATTTTGCATTTCTATAAATGTGTCCATTATTTCCTGAAGTTTTGATTGTTTTTTATTTATGCTATCTATTTCACTGAAGATTTCTCCCCTTATTTCTTGTATTTTTTTGATTTCCTTAAATTTGGGCTTCACCTTTCTTTGGTGCCTCCTTGATTCGCTTAATAACTGACTGTCTGAATTCTTTTTCAGGTAAATCAGGGATTTCTTCTTGGTTTGGATCCACTGCTGGTGAGCTAGTGTGATTGTGTGTGTGTGTGTGTGTGTGTGTGTGTGTGTGTGTGTGTACAGGCGGAGCGGGGGAGGGGAAGTTAAGGAACCTTGTTTTGTCATATTACCAGAATTGGTTTTCTGGTTCCTTCCCATTTGGGTAGGCTCTGTCAGAAGAAAGGTTTAGGGGTCAAGACTGTTGTTCAGATTCTTTTGTCCCATGTGGTGTTCCCTCAGTGTAGTACTCTTCCCCTTTTCCTAGGAATGTGGCTTTCTGAGAGCCAAGCTGTAGTGATTGTTATCTCTCTTTAAAATTAAATACCTACTAACTAACCGAAGATGTGAAAGATACCTACAATAAAGACTGTAAAACCCTGATGAAAGAAATTGAAGAGGACACAAAAAAATTGAAATATATTTCATGTTTATGGATTAGAAGAATTGATATTGTTAAAATGTTCATACTAGTTAAAGCAGTCTGCAGATTCAGTGCAGTCCCTATCAAAGTATGGATGACATTCTTCACAGAAATAGAGAAAACAATCCTAAAATTAGTATGGAACCACAGAAGACTGAGAATAGCCAACAGTATTCTGAACAAAAAGAACAAAACTAAAGGAATCACGTTACAACTTCAAGTAAGAGCTATAGTAACCAAAACAGCATGGTACTAGCATAAAAACAGACCGAACAGTAGAACAGAATACATATCCCAGAAACAAATCCATATACCTACAGTGGGCGAACTCATGTTTGACAAAGGTGAAACATTTGCGAGAAGACGGTCTCTTCAATAAATGGTGCTGGGAAAACTGGATATTCACATACAGAAGAATGAAATTAGATCTGTTATCTCTCACTGTATATAAAAAGGCAAAATGGATTACTTAAATCTAACTTCCCAAACTATGAAAGTGCTAGAAAAAATCACTGGGGAAACTCTCTGGGTGGTTGTTCTGGGCAAAAAATTTTTTTTTTTTTTTTTTTTGAGACGGAGTCTGGCTCTGTCGCCCAGGCTGGAGTGCAGTGGCCGGATCTCAGCTCACTGCAAGCTCCGCCTCCCGGGTTTACGCCATTCTCCTACCTCAGCCTCCCGAGTAGCTGGGACTACAGGCGCCGCCACCACGCCCGGCTAGTTTTTTGTATTTTTTAGTAGAGACGGGGTTTCACCGTGTTAGCCAGGATGGTCTCGATAAGCATTGGTAACCAAATGAAAAATGGACAAATTGGATCACTTCAAGTTGAAAAGCTTCTGCACAGCAAAGGAAACAATCGACAAAGTAAAGAGACAAGGCACAGAATGGGAGAAAATATTTGTAAACTACATGTTTGACATGGCATTAATAACTAGAATATAAGAAGCTCATACAGCTCTGTAGGAAAGAGTCTAATAATCCAATTATACAATGGTAATACCTGAATAGACATTTCTCAAAAGGAGAGATACAAATGGAAAACAGACATGTGAATAGCTGCCTAACGTCATTGATCATCAACAAAATGCAAGTCAAAGCAACAGTGAGATATCATCTTACCTCATTTAAAATAGCTTTTATTCAAAAGACAGGTAATATGAAATGCTGGTGAGGATGTGTAGACAAGGGAATCCTTGTACATTGTTGGTGGGGATGTAAATTTGTACAACCAGTATGGAGACCAGTTAGGAGGTTCCTTAAAAACTAAAAATAGAGCTACCATGCAATCCAGCAATCCTGCTGCTGAATATATACCCAAATGAAAGGAAATCAGTTTATCAAAGGGATATCTGCAGTTTCATGTTTATTGCAGCACTGTTCACAATAGCCAAGATTTGGAAGCAACCTAAGTGCTCATCAGCAGATAAATGGATAAAGAAAATATGGCACATATACACAACAGAGTACTATTCAACCATGAAAAAGAATGAGATCTGTCATTTACAACAATGTGGATGGATCTAGAGGTCATTATCTTCAGTGAAATTAGCCAGGCACAGAAGGACACACTTATGTTCTCACTTATTTGTGGGAGCTAAAAATTAAAACTTTTGAATTTATGAGAGTAGAAGGATGGTTACCATATGCTGGGAAAGGTATTTGGTGTTGGGGAGGAAGGTGGGGGTGGTTAATGGGTATAAAAAGTAGTTAGAATGAGCCAGGCACAGTGGCTTACACTTGTAATCCTAGCACTTTGGGAGGCCAAGGCGGGTGGATCACCTGAGGCCAGGAGTTCGAGACCAGCCTGGCCAACATGGCAAAACCACCTCTCTACTAAAAAACACAAAAGTTAGCCTGGTGTGGTAGTGGTGGGCACCTGTAATCCCAGCTACTCAGGAGGCTGAGACAGCAGAATCACATGAACGCAGTAGGCAGAGGTTGCAGTGAGCCAAGATCACACTGCTGCACTCCAACCTGGGCGACAGAGCAAGACTCTGTCTGAAAAAAAAAAAAAAGTATTTAGAATGAATTAAGACCTAGTAACCTAGTATTTAATTGCACAACTGGGTGACTATAGTCATCAATAACCTAATTGTACAGTTAAAAATAACGAAGACTATAATTAGATTGTTTGTAACACAAAGGATAAATGCTCGAGGGGGTAGAGACCCCATTTACCAGTGTGATTATTACACATTGCATTTCTATATCAAAGTGTCTTACGTACCCACAAAAGTTACAAATTAAAACTGGAAATAAAAAGAAAACCTCATGAAAGTCTAAGAATCAGAGGTCATATAAAACAATCACATAAAGGAAGAAGAGGAAGGAATCAAATGGCAACACAATATAATTCCGTTATACCACAAATACAGAGGAAGACAAGGAAAGAATTTATAAAACAACTACGTAATCAATAATGTGACAGGATCAAAACCTCTCATATTGATATTAACATTGAACATGAATGGATGAAATACTCCACTGAAAAGAGAGACTGATGGAATGGATTTTCAAAACCCATCAACCAAGTATATGCTGCTTACCAGAAACTCATCTTACGTGTAAGACACATTTAGACTCAAGTTGAAGGGGTAGAAAAAGATATTCTGTGCAATGGAAACTAAAATTGAGCAGGAGCAGCTGTACATACCTCACATACAATTAGCTTTGAATCAAAAGCAGTAAAGAAAGACAAACATCATTATTTGGGATCATTTCAAAAAGGGGATATAGCAATCCTAAATATGCATGCACTCAACACTGGGCCACCCAAATTCATTAAATATTACTGTAGTTAAAGAAAGAGATAGACAGCTGAACAATAATGGTAGGGAACAACACCACACTCATACTAGACAGAAACTGATAATCTGATCCTAAAATTTATATGGAAATTCAAGGGACCCACAATAGCCAAAACAGTCTTCTCCAAGAATAACAAAGTTGGAGGACTTACACATCCTGAATTCCAAACTTCTCACAAATGACAGTAATCAAGATAGTGTGGTACAGACCTATACACAAATGTAATAGAATTGTGAACTCAGAAATACACCTTCTCATTTAAAGTCAATTTGTTTTGTATAAAGGTGTCATAAGAAAGGAAAGTAACGGTATTTTAAAATTGTGCTGGAACAATTGGATGTCCACATCAGTCATAGAGACCCTAACCCTGTGGCACTAGAGGAATTAAAGACACATACATAGAAATACAGATTGTGGAGTGGGCATCAGGGGGCTGACAGCCTTCAGAGCTGAGAGCCACGAACAGAGTTATTTATTGACAGCAAGCCAGTGATAAGCATTGTTTCTATAGATTATAGATTAACTAAAACAGGAAACAAAGGGATGGGCTCTGACTAGTTATCTGCAGCAGGAACATGTCCTTAAGGTACAGATTGCTCATACTATTGTTTATGGTTCAGGAATCACTTAAGTGGTTTCCTGCCCTGGGTGGGCCAGGTGTTCCTTGCACTCATTCTGGTAAACCAACAGCCTTCAGCGTGGGTATCATAGCTATCACGAATATGTCACACTGCTGCAGAGATTTTGTTTATGTCCAGTTTTGGGGCCTGTTTATGGCCAGATTTGGGGGCCTGTTCCCAACATGTCCCCCTTTTTTGTTTTTGCAAGACGATGAAAGCAAAGGTGGCTTTATCACGAAGAGCTGCTTCTCTCAGGAGTCAGGATCCGCATCTGCAGACTATGCAAAGACAACACAGATTAAAGGCACAATCATTATTGAAATCACAGAGCCTCCAAGTGTTTTTATCCATTTTAATGGGTTAATAGCTGCTAATCTGTCTGCAGCTCCTTCAAGCACTCTAGTTCCTGGTATTAAGGTTAGGTGTGCCTGGGATGCTTTAAATATTTGTTCTTTTAATTTTGCAATATCCAAAGACAAGTTTGTAGAGGGTCCTTCTAGATGCCTTTTTATTCTTTCCCAAATTTTGATCCTATTAAGAGCCATTAATAGTTTCCACAAATCCTTGTGTTTAGCTCCTAGAGCAGGCCATATCATTTGAGGTTGAGGTGCCACTATACTGACACGTTTCCAGATAATAGGAACTCTTGTCGTTCTTCTTACCATTTCTGCCATCTGACCACTTTGTTCAGACCAGCTGAACATAGTGTGACCATGGCATGCTGACTGAGAGGTACAATTCATACTAAACATCCCCTTCAGGGACCAATCAATAATGATTCCATGGGAATCATTGCGCAACACCTCTGCCTGTTCTGCAATGCAATCGTCCCAAACAAGTACGTTCATTTTTTCGGGCCAGGTCCAATTCTGTTTACAAATAGGACCAGAAAGCACGTGTAACTGTGTCATCTAGTAATTATGTCTAGGCACTATTGCCATCCAAGATTGATAGCGAGGGGGTAGGCAACTAGTGGCCTTTCCCAAACAGATAGTTGAATGTTCAAATCCTAAAGAAATATTCATAACAGCTCCTTCCTCATGTGGGTGAGACGGGCCTCTATCATCTGTTGGACCAAGCATCCAAGAGCTATCGTTAGTGTATACCTCCACTGGGGGGTCCAGCCAAGTTACAGGCTGTAAAAATGGTGGAAAAGGTAAATATGCCCAATGACTATAATTGTTCTCTGTGTCAGCCCTTGCTAAAGGAATACTTAGGGCAGTGGTGATCACCGCTGTCATAGCTATCATTAAATTACTCATTGTGACTGGTTGTCCCACTTTCCTCAGGTTCTCTTCCGCCATCTGTGACAGCTTCTTGATCTGTCCCCAGGTAGGTGGCTGCATTCAACAGGTGTTGCTCGTGACAGTTGGGGTCCTCCTCAGTGTCAGTCTCAACATGACTGCAACTGGTGGGTCTTTCGGATCCTCCCAAAACCTCTTCTTGAGTATCTGGCTCATAGTAAGGCTTTACGTGTCTCAGTGGCACCCAGATTGGCTGTTGATTCGGTCCTGGCAAAACACAAGCATAACCTCTACCCCAAGTTATTAATTTACTTGGGGTAAAATAATTAGTTTCCCATTTTTTTGTTATCGGATCTCTCCACCAAACCAGTTGTTCTGCTTCTGTCTTTGCAGCTGGTTTCTGTAAGTGCTGTTCAGCTGCTGATAGCATCTGGCCTTTAGGAAGGCTCAAAAAATTTAGTTGATTCAATTGCATATGTGGTGTCCTGTAGTCCCTGTTTCCCCACTTTTGCTTTTGCAACTGCTGTTTCAGGGAGAGATTCATTCATTCCACAGTGGGTTGTCCTTGAGAGTTATATGGGATGCCAGTAATGTGTTTAATATTCCATATAGAGAAAAATGTAGCTAGAGCTTGGTTAGTGTAGCCTGGGGCATTTTCCATTTTAATAGAGACTGGAATGCCCGTCACCGCAAAACACTGCAAAGGTGACATTTAACACAGGCAGAAGACTGTCCTGATTGGCATGTAGCCCAGACAAAGTGAGAAAAGGTATCTACACATACATGCACATAAGCTAGTCTCCCAAATGAGAACATGGGTGACATCCATTTGCCAAAGACAATTAGGTTCCAGTCTGCAAGGATTAACTCCTCCTGTAAAAGATGAGGAATGTACCATTTGGCAAGTTGGGCATCGCTGGATAATAGCTTTAGCTTCTTTCCAGGTAATGCTATATCTGCGTTTGAGACCAGAGGCATTAACATGGGTTAAATAGTGAAAGTGTCTGGCATTAGATATTGCAGTAGCAACTAGGCAATCAGCCATTTGATTCCCTGCAGTCAAAGGTCCTAGAAGAGGTATATGAGTCCTAATGTGAGTGATGTAAAAGGGTGCATTCTACTCCTAACTGCTGTTTGCAGTTGGGAAAATAATCAGTTGTTCATCTATATGAAATCATAACTGAGCATTTTCAATTAATTGTGTGGAATGAACCACCTATGAAGAATCAGAAATCACATTAATAAGTATATCAAAAGCGGTTAATACCTCAAGTATAGCTACAAGCTCTGCTTTTTGACCTGAAGTATAGGGCATCTGAAAAACTTTACCTTTCAAGCCAGAATAAGAAATTTACCATTACTAGACCCATCTGTGAAGACATTTTGAGCACCCTCAGTTGGTTTAAATTTAGTTATTTTAGGGAGAATCCAATTAAATTTCAAAATTTTCAAAAATTGGAACAGTTTTGTTTTAGGAAAATGGTTATTGAGAATACCCACAAAGTTAGCTAAATGGGTTTGCCAAGTAGGACTATTTATAAAAGCTTGCTGTATTTGTGCCTTCATAAGAGGGGCAGTAATTTTTCCAGGATTATATCCATGTAATTTAACAATCCAAGTTCTCTCATTTCCTATCGTAATAGCGATTTGATCTAAATGAGGAGTTAGAGTCTGTGAATTAGTATGTGGAAGAAAAAACCACTCTGCAAGATCGTGCTCTTAAACAGTAACACCAGTAGGTGAATCTGAGTTGAAAAAATTAGCAAATCTAGAGTCTTCTCTGGATCTTTTCTACTTATTTGAGCCTTATGCACGTGCTTCTCAATTAGCTGTAACTGTCTCAGCCTCCTTTGTTAATTGCTGAGGGCTATTGAGACTAGGATCTCCTCTAAGGATAGAAAACAGATTACTCATGGCATAGGTAGAAATGCCTAGAGCAGGTTGTATCCAGTTAATGTCCCCTAGTAATTTTTGAAAGTAGTTTTTGAAACATTTAATGTTTTCAATTGATCTCTACGTATGGTTACTTTCTGTGGCACTATTGTGTCATTTACTAAGGTCCCCAAGTAGGAGTAAGGAGCAGTAGTCTGAATTTTGTCAGGAGTTATAATTAAACAAGCGTAAGCAAGCGCAATTTGCACGTGATCATAAGATTGGAGTAATAATTCTCGAGTGGGGTCAGCACAAAGTATATCATCCATATAATGAATAATGTAACACTGTGAACATTTTTTATGAGTAGATTCAATTGCTTGCCCTACATACGTCTGGCAAGTTGTTGGACTGTTTAACATGCCTTGTGGCAACACTTTCCAATGAAAACGCTTAGCAGGCTGCAGGTTGTTTAGTGCAGGAATTGTAAATGCAAACCATTCAAAGTCTTGCAAAGCTAAGGGAATAGTAAAGAAACAGTCTTAAATCTATGACTGTTAAAGGCCAGTTTTCCAGAATCATAGCAGGAGAAGGCAATTCTGGCTTTAATGCCCCCATAGGTTGTATAACTGATTTAATGGCCTTGAAGTCAGTTAACATTCTCCATTTACCTGATTTTTTCTTAATTATGAAAACTGGAGAATTCCAAGGGGAAATTGTTGGAGCTATGTGTCCTTTTTCTAATTGTTCAGTAACTAAGTCCTCTAAAGCCTCTAGTTTCTCTTTGCTCAGCGGTCATTGTTCTATCCAAATTGGCTTATCTGTTAACCATTTTAAAGTATAGGTTCTGGAGGCTTAACAATGGCTGCCATCAAAAATGATATCCTAAACCTTGGCGGGAACTTTGTCTTTCCGCTTGAAACGGTTCCTTCAAACCTTGCAAAATTTTTCCAGCCCCATACCAGGGACATACTCCGTTTCATGCATCATATGTTGACTTTAAGGGCTGTATAATTGCTCTGGAATTATAATTTGTGCTCCCCATTGTTGTAATAAATCTCTCCCCCATAAATTTATAGGTATAGAAGTTACAATTGGTTGAATAGTCCCAGGTTGTCCATTGGGCCCTTCTCAATGCAAGATACAACTACTTTGATATACTTCCGGTGCTTTACCAACTTCAACTGTGTGAAATTGAGCAGGTTGAATTGGCCACGCAGACAGCCAGTGCTGTAGAGAAATGAATGAAATGAAATGTCCATTCCTGTGTCTACCAAACCTTTGAACATCTTTCCCTGAATAGTTACTTCACAGATAGGACATTTGTCAGTAATTTGATTCACCCAGTAAGCTGCTTTGCCTTGTTTATTTGTGTTTCCAAATCCTCCTGTTCGTTTAGTTTCACTTTTCCCCATTTCCACATAAGGCACAATCAGGAGCTGTGCTATATGCTCTCCTGGCTCTGCTTTCCAGGGAACAGAAGTAGATATAACAATCTGAATTTCCCCATTGTAATCTGAATTAATGACTCCTGTATGTACTTGCACTCCTTTTAAATTTAAACCAGAGGCCGGGCACAGTGGCTCACGCCTGTAATCTCAACACTTTGGGAGGCTGAGGTGGGTGGATCATGAGGTCAGGAGATCGAGACCATCCTGGCTAACATGGTCTTGATCTCTACTAGAAATCTACTAGTAGAACTCCATCTCTACTAGAAATACAAAAAATTAGCCGGGCGTGGTGGTGGGCATCTGTAGTCCCAGCTACTCAGGAGGCTGAGGCAGGAGAATGGCGTGAACCCGGGAGGTGGAGCTGTCAGTAAGCCGAGACCTTGCCACTGTACTCCAGCCTGGGTGACAGAGCGCAACTTCGTCAAATAAATAAATAAATTTAAACTAGACCTACCTAGAAGTAATCCTACCGTCCTGACTGCTGGCATCATCTAACTGGAGACAGCAACATTCTTTAACAGTCCTATTACAAAAGGAGAACCTGGTCTATATTGATTAATAACTTGTTTAAATTCTTTAAGTATTTTAAAAGGAAAAGGCTCAAAAGTAGCTGTAGTATTTCCCTGTTGATCTGGGTGGTGTATTCTAACAGGGAACTTCGAAGCCTCTATATCACCCTCTTGTCTAGCTTACTGAATTCCTGAGTAGAACTGAGAGTGGTCGCCTGAGGCGCTGCCTGAACAGTTACTGCGGCAACTACTTTTCACCCACTGTCCTCTGGAAAAGAAAGATCTGGAGGGTCAGGCCACTCTTTTTCTTCAAAATAATGAGGGGGTACAGAAGGGTAGGGACAAACCTCTCCCTCCTTTGCTGCTTTAGCTTTAGCTGGTCAACAGACCTGCTCTGTCACCTCTTATGTTACTTTGTTATACCCTCCTTCCTCCTCATCAGTGTGAAAAGGTTCCAAGGTGGAACGAACCAGAGCCCACACTTGTCCCGTTGTGTTACCCTGATGCTTCTAAGCTCCCCTTCTTAGTCACCACAGGGATTGCTTAAGAGTACTCGGGTGTCCTCCAGCGTAGTTCCACGTTCTCCAACCATCGCTCTGGCGACCCTTCGACCTGGATTCAAGCCCCACATATGGGCACCACTTGCTGAGACCAGCTCAGTCATGGAGACCCTAACCCAGCGACACTAAAGGAATTAAAGACACATAGAATATATATAGAGTGCAGAGTGGGAATTGGGGCTGACAGCCTTCCTAGCTGAGTGCCACAAACACAGTTTTATCCACATATTTATTTACAGCAAGCCAGTGATAAGCATTGTTTCTATAGATTATAATTTAACTAAAACGGGAAACAAAGGGGTGGGCTCTGGCTAGTTATCTGCAGCAGGAATATGTCCTTGAGGCACAGATGGCTCATGCTGTTGTTCACGGTTCTGGAACACCTTAAGGGATTTTCCGCCCTGGATGGGCCAGGCATTCCTTGCCCTTATTCTGGTAAACCAACAACGTTCAGCATGGGTGTCATAGCCATCACAATCATGTCACAGTGCTGCAGAGATTTTGTTTATGTCCAGTTTTGGGGCCTGTTTATGGCCAGATTTGGGGGCCTGTTCCCAACAGACCCCTATCTCTCACCATATGCAAAACTTAACGAAAATGGATCAAAAACCTAAATATAAGCACTTATAAAACTTCAAAATTCTTAGGACCTTGGATTAGGCTGTGATATCTTTGCTAAAAACACATGTAAATGTGTTTTCAAATCTTTAGAAATTATGCTTTATGAAAATTTTACACTGTTTTCAAAGCATGCCATCAAGGAATGGGAAAGACAATCCATAGAATATGAGAGAAAGTTTGTAAATTATATCTTATAAGGGACTTAATCTAAAATATATAAGGAACTCTTACAAGCCAATAATAAAAAGGCAAATAACACAGTTTTTAAATTCTCAAAGAATCTGCATAGACATTTATCTAAAGAAGATGCACAAGCTTCCAAGAAGTACGTGAAAAGATGCTCAACATCATTAGCCATCAGGTAAATGCAAATCAAAATGGCAATAAGGCACCACATCAGTTGCAACAGGATAACTATACTAAGACAAACAGATAAGTGTTGGTGAAAAGGGTGTTAAAATTGGAACTCTCATTCACTGCTGGTGTGAGTGTAAGTTGTTTCAGACATTTTGGAAAACAGTCTTGGTAGTTCCTCAGAAGGTTAAATCTAGAGTTACCACATGACCAAATAATTCTGCTGCTAGGTATATAGAACAAAGAAACATGAAAACCTTATGTCCACATAAAAACTTGTACATGAATGTTTATATCAATTTTTTTTTTTTTTTTTTTTTTTTTTTTTGGCGACTGTTTCGCTCCTGTTGCCCAGGCTAGCGTGCAATGGCTCAGTGTTGGCTCACTGCAACCTCTGCCTCCCGGGTTCAAGTGATTATCCTACCTCAGCCTCCTGAGTAGCTGGGATTACAGGTGCCTATCACCATGCCCGGCTAATTTTTTATTTTATTTTTTTTTTTTTTATTTTTTTATTTTTAGTAGAGACGAGGTTTCACCATGTTGGCCAGGCTGGTCTTGAACTCCTGACCTCAAGTGATCCACCCGCCTCGGCCTCCCAAACTGCTGGGATTACAGGCGTGAGCCACTGTGCCTAGCCAGAAATCTTTAAAGGTAGTCAGTTCCATGCAATTGTGAAGCAGAGTCAGATCTTTAAAAAAAAAAAAAAAGGACACCTTAATATTAAATAATATAGAAACAATAATGTAAATTAAGGTTTTAATATGTCATGTATAACTAATGTAAATGGATTAAATTCTGTTGAAAGACATTAGGTGAAAATTTTTGGGTATTACAAGAAACAAATTGATTTAAAAATGTTAAAGGTAGGCCGGGCATGGTGGCTCACATCTGTAATCCAGCACTTTGGGAGGCTAAAGTGGGCAAATCACCTGAGATCGGGAGTTTGAGACCAGCCTGACCAGCATTGAGGAACCCCATCTGTATTAAAAATACAAAACTAGCCAGGCGTGGTGCCACACGCCTGTAATCCCAGCTACTCGAGAGATAGGAGAATCACTTGAACCCTGGAGGCAGAAGTTGTGATGAGCCGAGATCGCACCATTGCACTCCAGCCTAGGCAACAACAGTGAAACTCCGTCTCAAAAAAAAAAAAAAAGTGAAAGGTAAAGGATGGTCAGCATTATATTCAGTAGAATTTACATCATCATAAAACAGATGAAAAGTACAGATTAGATTATTTTATGATTTTAAAATGAAGTTAACAGTGAGGATACAGCCAAGCAATTGTACATCTGAGGGAAAAATGAAAATAAGTCCTTTCCTCTATGTGCTAAAATAAATTCTAGATGGATTAAGGACTTAAATTGTAAAAGACTTGAGAAAATGTAATTAAAGCTTGAGAAAATATAATTCATCTTTTGCAGTGTGTTTATAGGACAGTGTTTCCATCTCAAAGATCTGTGAGTTTTGGTTTATGTGACAGCAAAGAATTCAAGTTGGCTGAAGAGAGGAGTTCTGGTGATGGTAGGGATCCCCAATTAGTTTGGGTGGTTATTTTTTATTCTCAGCAATGAATTCAACTTCACTAAACAGTTTCAATGATAGGCAAACCATATAGTTAGAAATATTTAACTTACTTGCACCTTTTATTGGCAGTTTTGCTTGTCTCCCCTAAGCATTCTCATGCAGACGTTTTCCAGGTGAAATACCTCTCCTCAGAGCCGTAAGTTTAACCAGTTACGAAGTATGTAATGTTAATGACCATTTAGTTCATGTTTTTTATGAAGTTTAACAGTAATGTACTCTGAGCTGGCACTCTGCAATCCTACTGTATATTGTAATAATTGCACAGCCGTGGTATAGCACCATGTCCTTAAATAACTTATATCAGTGAAAGGCTTCTTTACCACCAGTAGGCTTCACTATTTCACACAACATCATGGGGTAGAGAAGGATGTCACAAGGAAGAGAGATGAAACTTTAACCATAAAAGAAAAAAAATATTTAATTTGACTATATTAAAATTAGGAAGAGCCTGATAAGACACCTGTAACTCATATAACAGGATTGACGAAGGAATATGTTTTTGTTTTTGGTTTTTGTTTTTTTAAGACAACGTCCAACTCTGTTGCCCTGGCTAAAGTACAATGATGTGATCTCGGCTCACTACAACCTCCACCTCCTGGGTTCAAGTGATTCTCTTGCCTCATCCTCCCAAGTAGCTGGGAATACAGGCGTGTGCCACCACGCCCAGCAAATTTTTGTAGTTTTTAGTAGAGACAGGGTTTCACCCTGTTGGCTAGGGTGGTCTCGAACTCGCCTCAGGTGATCCATTCACCTCAGCCTCCCAAAGTGCTGGGATTGGAGGCGTGAGCCACCACACCTGGCTGGAATATGGTTTATTATATGTTAAGTATGCTTTAAAAATGAGAGAGGAAAAACACCCCAAGAAGTCATGAGCAGGAAATAACCAGGAATTTTTACAGACAAGTAAACATAGCTAATAAACATAGGAAAAGATGACAGTAATTAGGGAAAGGCAAATTAAGACAATGAGAGCTAATTCTTTATCCAAGTAGATTGACTAAAATCAAGTCTGGCAATACCAAGGGTTCAAGAGGATGTGGCTCAGTGGTAACTCATATATTGACTGTATAGATGCAAACTGGTAGAACTGCTCCAGGAAATAATTTGACTTTCTTGAAAAGTTGAACATAGATACCTTATTAGTATCCAGAAATTCACCCAGGAAATGCTTACACATAAGCACCTTGAGACAGAAGTGTTCAGAATAGTGTTGTTGTGTCAGAACATCAACAAGAACTGGAGATGTAATCCCAGCACTTTGGGAGGCTGAGGCATGAGGATCACTTGAGCCCAGGAGTTTCAGACTAGCCTGGGCAACATAGTAAGACCCAATATCCACAAAATTTTTTTTACAAATTAGCCAAGTGTGGTGGTGCATGGCTGTAATCCCAGCCTTTTAGGAGGCTGAGGTGGGAGGATAGCTTGAACCTGGGAGGTTGAAGCTGCCGTGGGCCATGCTGCACTCCAGCCTGGGTAACAGAGCAGCAAGACCCTGTCTAAAAAAAAAAAAAAAAAGCAACTGGAGGTGACCCAAAGATCTTTCACAAATGATCAGATAAACAAATTTTGGAGTATCTATCCAATGAATTATTACAGTGCAAAGAAGAACATGAATTATTGCTATACGGAAGCACATGGATGAATTTTATACATGCATATAACTGAAAAAACAAGTATTAGCTATAATTTGCTCAACAAAATTAAACAGTATATTTGTTTACATATGACATTTATGATGAAACTGTAGAAAAAGTAATAGAATTATAAACTAAGTTTAGGAAACTTCATCAGGATGGAGAAGAGGTGCAAGGGGCATTGTTTGGAGAAACATGAGTAAATGCAGGTTACTGATAGTACTCTACTTATTTGTTGCGGGTGTTTCAAAGATGTTCACTTTATTATACTTTGTAATTACCACATATTACAAGTCTTTTGTATGCATCAAATGTAGAGGTACTTTTTTACTCTAGAGCTTAAATTCCAGCACTTTTTACTAGTTTGGGCCTTTTCCAAAGGCCCTTAGAAGGGCCATAGTAACAATATGTTCGCGTGGTTGGACGTTTTCATCAGATTTACAATAGTAAGATATTTTAAGTATAGTCATTTAAGACCCCTGTCTCTCTTCACGTTGATTTCTTCTTTGTGTCAGCTGGCAGTAGAGTGGTTTCAGGCATTTTGTGATTGGTGGCTTTGTTTGTATTTAGTGGGATGTGTTTGTGATTCAGAGTCATTTCTGGATGTAGGTAATTATAGCCTGTCAGCCTGATTGTGTTGGGAATGTGGTCTCTGGTGCCTGGCACCTGTAATATGTGAGTATTAGAGAAGCCAAAGTTTGAAATATGTGAAACCAAAAGGTAATCAGGAAAAAATTCGCAATTATCTGATGTTTAAAATTTTAAGTATAGGATTTCGTTCTCATCAATTTCCAGTCAAAACAGCACTTTTCTCCTGTCAGAAATAACAACATAGCACATTCAATTATAAATTCACCATATTTTTATTTTCTTTTTTTTATAGGAATCCTGCTTTTTTTTTTTTTTTTTTCTTTTTCTTTCTTTGAGACAAGGTCTCGCTCTGTCACCCATGCTGGAGTGCAGTGGTGCAATCACAGATCACGGCAGTGTCTAATTCCTGGGCTCAAGTGAACCTCCTGCATCAGCCTCCTCAGTAGCTGGGACCACAGGCATGTGCCACACCTGGTTGAATTCTCCCTTTAAAATAATATAAGAATGTTTTTATTTGTAGGACACAAAACTGTAGCAGTGTCTTCAGGCAAAGCTGCTAGTTTTATGCATAATGATTATCAGTTTTAGCAAATACATCATTAAACCATGCTAGAGAAAAGATTTGATTTGTTCATTTTCTTTGGAAAATAATACAAGAATTGTATTCACGAATTGTATTCACGAAGAGACAATCAAATAATACACAGTCCTATAGGAAAAATATAATTATATAGGCACATTAGGGTCTTAATTAATGAAGAGTGTTCTTCTGTTTTTCTGAATTTGTTTAGTATACATATCAGGTTGGTTTGTTTGTTTAAGACAGAGTCTCGCTCTGTAGCCCAGGCTGGGGTACAGTGGCACTATCTTGGCTCACTGCAACCTCTGCCTCCTGAGTTCAAGTGATTCACTTGCCTCAGCCTCCCAGAAGGTGGGATTACAGGCATGTGCCACCACGCCTGTCTAAGTTTTGTATTTTTAATAGAGATGGTGTTTTGCCCTGTTGGCCAGGCTGGCCTGAACTCCAGACGTCAGGTGATCCACCTGCCTTAGCATCCCAAAGTGCTAGGATTACAGGCGTGAGCCACTGCGCCCGGTTAGTTGGCTTGTTTATTTAGGCTGGAATGTTATGTATCTTAGTGCTTGTTTTATTTTATTTTATTTTTTTTGAGACCATCTCACCCTGTTGCCCAGGCTGGAGTACAGTGGTGCGATGTTGGCTCACTGCAATGTCCACCTCCCAGGTTCAAGTGATTCTTGTGCCTCAGCCTCCCGAGTAGCTTGGGATTACAGGTGCATGCCACCATGCCTGGCTAATTTTTGTATTTTTAGTAGAGATAGGGTTTCATCACGTTGGCCAGACTGGTCTCGAACTCCTGACTGCAAATAATTCTTCCGTCTCGGCCTCCCAAAGTGCTGGGATTACAGGCATGAGCCACCACACCCGGCCACATTTATTTTAGAAACTTGAACATTAGGAAATCTTAAACAGATGCCATTATGTATAGAAAATGGAATGTTTATACAAAACTTTTTTTTGTTGTTTTTATGAATAAGTACAATTTAATCTTTAGATTATTTAAACTCTGACTTACCTTGATGAGTAAATAGTGAATGGTTATAGCACTGAGGTGATATAACAAGAAGTGGCTAGATAAAACTATCAGGTAGAGGCTTACTAGCAATACAGATTTTGAATTTATATAGTTTTGATTTATAGAAACAATAGAAATGATTTCTGTTTTCAGTGACATGAAAATGGATATAATTTTCATTAAGGTGATTATCTGGAGAGACAGTATCAATGTTATTTTAATATTCTAAATAAATAACTTTAATTCAGTAGTAAATAACTTTTATTCGCTAGAGGAATGCACTTAAATATGATGTCTTAAATTCCAGGATATGAAAGATGGCAAGTCCAGATAGAATTAAACGGAAGATATTAAAAGCAAAAAAAACAATGCCCCTAAGTTGCCGGAAGCAAGCAGAGATGCTGAATAAGTCCAGGAATGTTGAAGCACTGAAAACAGCAGCAATTGGGAGTAATGTTCCAAGTGGTAATCAGCGTTTCAGTCCTAGTGTCATAACTACCAAATGTAGCCCTTCTGAAAATGGTGCATCCTCATTGGACTCTAATAAAAATTCAATATCAGAGAAAAGTAACGTATTCTCTCAGAATTGCATAAAACCAGTAGAAGAAATCATTCATTCAGAAACAAAATTGGAACAAGTTGTTTGTTCGGACCAAAAGCCAAGTAAAACAACAGTTTCCCCCAGCAAAGTCTTCATAGAAGAGGCAAAAGATTCACTGAACACTTCTGAAAATGATTCTGAGTGTCAGACAAATGGAACAAGATCCCTTTTTGAACATGAAGGGGCTTGTAGTCTGAAGTCCAGTTGCTGTCCACCCAGTGTATTGAGTGGTGGTGTTCAGATGCCAGAGTCTACAGTAACCAGTACCGTGGATGATAAAATTGACCAGATGGTTTTCCATTTAGAAACAAGCTCCAATTCAGAATCACATGGTAAAAGGCAAGGTGACAACATTTTATGTTCAGAAGACTCAGGTTTTGTGCCTGTTGAGAAAACACCTAATTTAGTGAATTCAGTCACTTCTAACCACTGTGCTGATGACATTTTGAAAACCAATGAGTGTAGTAGAACCTGTCCTTCCAGTATTTCAAATGGTGAAAGTGCAGACTCAACATGGCAGTCATCACTTGACACTAATAACAACAGTAAGTATATACTTATGCACCTTTTAGAAAAATTAAAATAGTCACTTTTCCTTGGGGTATTTTAAAGTCTCAAATATACGAACAAGTAGAATATAGACAGGAAAAAGGTAAATGATGACAACAATATCACAGTATCTTGTTTCCGAACCATTCTTGGTGCGGGGGGGGGGACAGGTATCCACTATATTAAAAGGGTAATTATTGCAAAGAAGGAATCAATCACTTTTCCTTAAGTACAAAATATCAAAAGGTGGTTTATAGCAATTATTTGGTTCATTTCGTATACATCTCTTCTTATTTTGAAGTTTTATTAGATTAAGAAGGAGGCTAGTTTAAAGAGAGTGGGTTTTAAAAATTGTTGGTAACCCTATTTCTTTCTTTTTTTTTCTTTTTTTTTTTCTTTTTTGAGACGGAGTCTTGCTCTGTCGCCCAGGCTGGAGTGCAGTGGCGCAGTCTCGGCTCACTGCAACCCCCACCTCCCAGGTTCAAGTGATTCTCCTGCCTCAGCCTCCTGAGTAGCTGGGATTACAGGTGGGCACCACTACGCCTGGCTAATTTTTTTTTTTTTTTTTTTTTTTTTTTAGTAGAGATGGGGTTTCACCGTGTTGGTCATGCTGATCTCGAACTCCTGACCTCGTGATCCACCTGCCTTTGCCTCCCAAAGTGCTGGGATTACAGGCGTGAGCCACCGCGCCCAGCCAACCCTATTTCTTTCTGTAGAATTGACCTGTAAATCACATGCTAAGTATAAGATGATAGATAATATATTCACACGTGTATATGTGTGTGTGTAGAGAAAGAGAAGCACCCCAAATAGTAAAATGAAGTCCTTGGGTTATAACATCATTAAAATAGCAAAAGTGAATTTCATTTGAAGTAGGGTGTTTTGTTAATGAAATAGAAAAAAACTGATTTAATGCTATAAATGTTGTGTTCTTGTCTAGACTACAGAATGGTCTTTTAACAAGATGAATTTAAAATTACTTAAAAATAATAACAGTATCATCTATTTAAAATATGTATAATACGACTGGCTGGGTGCGGTGACTCATGCCTGTAATCGCAGCACTTTGGAAGGCCAAGGCGGGAGGATCGCTTAAGCTCTCCAGACCAGCCTGGGCAACAGATCCAAGACCTTGTCTCTTAAAAACAAAAAAACAAAAAAAAAAACCACGCACTGTGCCTAGCAACTATAATCCCAGCACTTTGGGAGGACAAGGCAGGTGGATCATCTGAGGTCAGGAGTTCAAGACCAACCTGGCCAACATGGCGAAACCCCGTCTCTACTAAAAATACGAAAAAAATTAGCCAGGCATGGTGGGGGGCACCTATTATCCCAGCTACTCGGGAGACTGAGACAGGAGAATTGCTTGAACCTGGAGGGGCGGAAGTTGCATTGAGCGGAGATCACGCCACTTCACTCTAGTGTGGGCGACAAGAGCGAGACTCCTTCTCAAAATGAAAAAAGAGTACCTTTATATAAAATAATGTAGAACCACTTAAGTCACTATAAATAGAGAATTAAATGCCATAATTTGTTAAGTTTTTGTTCCTGTATTTGTATTGAATTATTAAGTAAGATTGAAGGGACAGTGTGTCTGAGACCAGAACCCTACCTAAGATAACTCTTTTTTTTTTAAGATTAGTTTGTAGGTATGTTTTTATTCAATTGAACATTCTAAAAAATGCTGCAGTGTCACATTTTAGTTTTTCCATTTGCTCAGAGGGTCTCTAAGTTAGAGAATTCCTATTTCCTTCTCTTTTTTTCTTCCTTGAAACAGGGTCTCACTGTGTTGCCCAGGCTGGAGTACAGTGGTCGAGGTGCTCACTGCCACCTCAACTTCCCAGGCTCAAGCAATCCTCTCACCTGAGCCTCCTGAGTAGCTGAGACTACAGACATGTCCCACCATACCCAGCTAATTTTAAGTTTTCTGTAGAGATGAATTTTCACTATGTTGCCCAGGCTGGTTTTGAACTCCTGGCCTTAAGCCATCGTCCCTCCTTAGCCTCCCAGAGTGCTGGGATTACAGACATGAGCCATCACGATGAACTTGTTTTTTTCTTTAAAATATCTTTCTAATTTTTCCATCTCCTCAAGGCCATTATCAAAAGAAGAGGATGTTTTCAGAAAACAAAGAAAATGTTAAACGCATGAAAACTTCAGAGCAAATTAATGAAAATATTTGTGTAAGTTTGGAAAGGCAAACAGCATTCCTGGAACAGGTAAAATATTGGGGCTTAAATAAAACTTTTACTTTTGATTAGTAAAACATGGTTAATTATCTGGTCTCCACAATGACATAACACAGACAACTTTGACTTGATGCAAAGCTGGTGTGTGAAAGCCAAGTTATCAGACAGAGTGGGGAGAGAGAATTATTTACATCACCAAACAGCTCTGGTTTCTTGAAAATGCTCTCATGCAGAATTGGCTAGGGATCATGTGTAGGTAGAGTCCTGTTGCAAAAAGAGAATGGGCTTTCAGTCAATATTACACTCAGATTTGTCTGTAAGTCAGACACTGCATGATCTTCAGCTTTGTTAAACAATCCAGTGTCTTTGGTACCAGTCATGGGGTTCTTAGATCTGCAGCTATATCCGTTTGTAGATCTGACCACAACCCAGAAGACTCAACCTGGAAGTCCATTGCAAAGTCCCTCTGCATTCAGGTTTCCTTGCCCTGTTTTCCAAACTTAAACGGATATGGTGCATTATCTGACATTTTGCTTTATAGCATCATTAAATACACTTCTTGCTTTCATTGTGGCCTCATTTTACCTCATTGTACTACAGTCTTAATATGTGTCTGATCAATTGTTAGCTGAAGTGTAGCGTGTTTCAGTTCTAGTAGAATGGCTATACTCAGGACGGGTTTTGATGACCATGTTTTCCTATTTCACTACCACTAGAATGCCACCACTATAAATCATTATGTGGTAGACTAATGTCTCCCAGTTGTAATGGACCAAAATGTCCCCATCCAAACTGCCCTGCAACTGTTTCAGAAACAGAAACACTACCATTTTAGAAAACAGACCATTACAATTACATAGTTACATATACTATGAATATGTATTCTTCACCTAATAATAAGGGAAAATAAAGAGAAAGACTTAAGCAGAACCAGTTTAAAGGGTGAGTCAGCAGTTTTTCCCGGTCTGCCTTTTGGTTTTCTTCGAAGAAGACCAAAGGAGACACAATAAAAAATATGTAAGTGTTCTGTTGTTGGCAGGGAAAGGGTAGAACTATGGTAAGCATGGATCCTAGCCCTAAGGACCGTGTTTTTCAAGAAGGTTGGGGATTCCAGCTGTGTCTTGTTTCCAGTAATTAGTAGCTGAAGTGAGAAGTAAGTTTGTGTTTGTTCATTTGTTTGAGGCAGAGTCTCACTTTGTCACCCAGACTGGAGTGCAGTGGCACAGTCTTGGCTCAGTGCTACCTCCACCTCCTGAGTAGTTGGGACTACAGGTGTGCACTAGCACGCCCAGCTAATTTTTTGTGTGTATTTTTAGTAGAGACAGGTTTTACCAGGTTGGCCAGGCTGGTCTTGAACTGCTGATCTCAAGTGATCCACCCGCCTTGGCCTCCCAAAGTGCTGGAATTACAGGTGTGAGCAACTGCACCCAGCCAGAAGTAAGTTCTGATGTGTACATAACCATCTCTAAATAGCTAGCTTTTCCTCATTTCTTATTCCTGTCCAAACAGTTATCTCTCTAAACCATATCTATGTGTTTACCTTGTTTGAATCTTAATGAGATAGCCCTCCCCATCATTCTGACATTGTTCTCCCCTACTGAAAGAGTCCTACAGTGATCGTTTCTTAGTCTTTTGAGGTTTCATAAGGAGCATGGCCTGGTTAATTCCAGTTAAATTACTGAAGGGGAAGGGTTTTTCCTTTACAGTCTTAAGTTATTCACTCTACCCACTATCTCAGAAAGTTGGCACAGATTGGAGATAAGTTTATACTTTCTCCAAACTTCAGGCCAGTTTGGCTGCCATCTCCACTTTGAAGCCAAGACTTCAATCTGATTCCCTGTTGATGGGCACATTACCACTGGTAAAAACATTTATGAGGTATTTGATGGAGGTTATTGTGTCTTCCTTCTGTATAAGGAACATTACCATTAAATTAGAAGAAATGCATAGTCTAACCGAGAGGAGTTACCCCATGGTGGGTACTTAGTCTAAAATGATTAAATTTAAGGACGTGTCCCAGTCTGAACCACCAGGAGTACTTGTTTAAATTGTGGTTTCTTGAGCTCATAGTTGAAGACTGTTGTTTTAGGCTTCTGCTTTCTCAAACGTACCTGATAAAAACAATTTGGAGTAACTGTTTAGTATACAACTTTCCAGGCTCCTTTCCAAAAGATTGTGTTCGGTGGATCCAGGATGGGGCCTAGGAATTTGATTTTAACAACCATCCCCTGTGATTGCTCCTCACCAAGGATGAGGAACACTGTTAGAGAAACACTGTACAAAACAGTGTCTCCACGTTCAAAACATTTAGATCTGTTTCTCCAAGATTCATGTGGGTATGAGCTTCACATATTGAACCCAGCCAGTGAACTAACAAACATGTGATCATAAAACACCACACGAGGTAATCCCAGCACTTTGGGAGGCCGAGACGGGCGGATCACGAGGTCAGGAGATCTAGACCATCTTGGCTAAGACGGTGAAAACCCATCTCTACTAAAAAATACAAAAAACTAGCCGGGCGAGGTGGCGGGCGCCTGTAGTCCCAGCTACTTGGGAGGCTGAGGCAGGAGAATGGCGTGAACCCAGGAGGCGGAGCTTGCAGTGAGCTGAGATCCGGCCACTGCACTCCAGCCTGGGCGACAGAGGGAGACTCCATCTCAAAAAAAAAAAAAAAAACACCACACGAATAATAGGTAATGGTCACCGGTAAAAATAATAGTATTGGCCGGACATGGTGGCTCATGCCTGTAATCGTAGCACTTTGGGAGGCCAAGGTGGGTGGATCCCTTGAGGTCAGGAGTTCAAGACCAGCCTGGCCAACAATGGCGAAACCCTGTCTCAGCTAAATATAAAAATTAGCTGGGCATGGTGGAGTATGCCTGTAGTCTCAGCTACTAGGGAGGCTGAGGCAGGAGAATCACTTGAACCTGGTAGGTGGAGGTTGCAGTGAGCTGGGATCACGCCACTACGCTGCAGCCTGAGCGACACAGTGAGACTCTGTCTCAAAAAAAAAAATAATAGTATGTGTTTCTCAGCCTTTTTTTTAACATAATACATTTTGAGCACATTCATTTGCTCATATGTTTAAAAGTTATGAAAGTAAAGTGACAATCATGTCTAATAATGTAGAGAAACCATGGAAGAAATGTTAGTGAAGCATTAGAGAAGAGATCAAGTAGACAATGTTGAAGAGTGAGAACACGTGGAAACAGGAAGGAAGAGCCTTGGGAATGATCAAAATTAAAGAATATAATCATCCAGGTGATATCAATATAAGAGTTTAACATGGGAACTACGTGTTCAGTTTTGAGCATCATGAAGCAAGATACTGGAGGAAAAAATATGTAAATATTTTAAATACTTTAAATGTAGCATAGCAGGTCATATTAACAAAGACTGCGTACACTGTGATGAAAGTTGCTTACCAGAAGGATACACACTGAGTAAAATACTACAGTGAATATTTCTGAATGTATGGTTCAGCAGAGCTGCTCATATCAGTGGCATTGAAATTATTCTGAATGTATGGCTCAGCAGACCTGCTCATATCAGTGGCATTGAAATTATTCTCCCTGAAAATAGGCCAGTCTTTTCCAAAAAAAAAAAAGATAATGAAGTTTGTTAATTTTTCATATTATAACTACTACGATTTGTTAGAACGGCATGCATTATGCCAGATAACATTGGTAACTACATAATTGTCCTTGGCTTCCCCCCCCCACTTTTTTTTTTTTTTTTTTTTCTGAGATGGAGTGTCTCGCTCAGTCACCCAGGCTGGAGTGCAGTGGCATGATCTCGGCTCACTGAAACCTCCACCTCCTGGGTTCAAGCAGTTCTCCTGTCTCAGCCTCCTGAGTAGCTAGCACTATAGTCGCCTGCCACCATGCCTGCCTAATTTTTGTATTTTTAGTAGAGTCAGGGTTTCACCCTGTTGGTCAGGCTGGTCTTTAACTCCTGACCTCGTGATCTGCCCACCTCAGCCTCCCAGAGTGTTGGGATTACAGGCATGAGCTATTGCACCCGGCTGGCTTTTTTCAGTTTTAGCACCATGCTCTAACTAGCTGAGCTAACCAGCCGATTGATATTTAAATTTTAACAATAAGAAAGCCATGCCCTAAAAAAGTTATGGAAATAGTGGTGATCATCTTGCATATTTATTTCATATCAATTCAGTGTTTTTTATTTTATGGTGCTCTTTTGCGTATTACCTTATGTTCCTATAAAAATCCTTTGAGTATCACTTGTTCAGCATTTATCATATTATCTACTCATTTGCCAAGAAGGAAAATGAAGCTCAAAAATAATGCGACTGACTAAAGGGTCAGGTAGCTTATTAGTGGTAATGTCCAGTCTCACACTTGTGTAATTTGTTCTATATCTACTACAGACCAACCATTTTCATCAGGCTCTGGTTTTCAAATAAGTAGAGTTCCTTTATATGGAATACTAACTAGGAGTCATGGACATTAAAAAATATAAATGGTATATAGTCTTTTAATTGTTTCTATAATGTATAATATGGAATTCAAGTGGAACTATAGGAAACTAAAGTTAGCATTATGAGAATAAATTTAATTTCTAACATGTCCAGTATACTTAAATATTGGGTGTGTTCTGAGTTTAATATTCAAGTTTTATAAAACTTACTGGTATAGTTATATAAACATACAAATATAAATCAATAAACTATAATTGGTTATAGTAAATCTGGAAAAGAGCAAGGCTTTTTTTTTTAAGTAGAAAGTAAAATTGCTTTTAAATTTGAAACGTGGGGTGTTTTGGTTTTTATTTTAAAATTCTAGGTCAGACATTTGATTCAACAGGAGATCTATAGTATAAATTACGAACTATTTGATAAGAAACTGAAAGAATTGAACCAACGCATTGGGAAGACAGAGTGCAGAAATAAACATGAAGGAATAGCTGATAAACTCTTGGTAAGTTTTGATTTCATTTTAGTCCTTTTTAGGGGAGTGGGGGGTGTTCTTGCTCTGTTGCTCAGGCTGCAGTACGGTGGCTCACTGCAGCCTCTGCCTCCTGAGCTCAAGCAGTCCTCCCACCTCAATCTCCAGAGTAGCTGGGAGTACAGGCGCACACCACCATGCCCTGCTAATTTTGGGGATTTTTTTGTAGAGATGAGGTTTTACCAGTTGCCTGAGCTACCCTCGAGCTCCTGAGGTCAAGTGATTCTCTAGCCTCAGCCCCCCAAAGTGCTGGGACTACAGGCATAAGTCACCACACCTGGCCCATTTGAGTCCTTTTAAAAGGAAGAATTTGGTGATATTTTTCATATTAGCAAAGGAAAACGATAAGGGAAGACATACCTGATTCCTAGCCATTAGCCTAATGTAAGAACATATCATAGACAATGTAATTTATTATAGCTTAGCAATATTGGCTTTTGAGAAATATTCATAGAACTGTTAGGTATTCTGTGTCAATTGACAGGCTTAATACTTAGGCAATTTTGGCCGGGTGCAGTGGCTCATGCCTGTAATCCCAGCACTTTGGGAGGCCAAGGCAGGTGGATCACAAGGTCAAGAGATCAAGACCATCCTGGACAACATGGTGAAACTCAGTCTCTACTAAAAATACAAAAATTAGTTGGGCATGGTGGCATGTACCTGTAGTCCCAGCTACTCGGGAGGCTGAGGCAGGAGAATTGCTTGAACCAGGGAGGCAGACGTTGCAGTGAACTAAGATTGCACCACTGCACTCCAGTCTGTTGACAGCAAGACTCCATCTCAAAAAACAAAACAAAAAAATTACATAGGCAGTTTCTTTTAAATCTAAATATATCCTTTATTAGAACTTGTATAACCTGTTTCAAGCTTTTTTTTACTTTTTGTTTTCTTCTTCTAGGATTACTTGCTGACTGATGTTTTTACCCACATTAATTTTACTGTAGACCAGTTAGAAGTTTCAGTGTTTTGTTTTGTTTTGTTTGTTTGTTTCAGATGGAGTCTTGCTCAGTCACCCAGGCTGGAGTGCAGTGGTGCGATCTCAGCTCACTGCAAGCTCTGGACTGCAAGTCCCAGCAGCTGGGACTACAGGCGCCTGCCACCATGCCCGGCTAATTTTTTTGTATTTTTAGTAGAGACGGGTTTCACTGTGTTAGCCATGATGGTCTCAATCTCCTCACCTCATGATCTACCCGCCTTGGCCTCCCAAAGTGCTGGGATTACAGATGTGAGCCACTGCCCCTGGCCTTTTTTTAAAAAAAAAACAGAGTCTCACTCTTGTCGCCCGGGCTGAAGTGCAGTGACGTGATCTTGGCTCACTGCAACCTCCACCTCCCAGGTTCAAGCAGGTGTCCTGCCTCAGCCTCCTGAGTAGCTGGGATTATGGGCACCTGCCACTACACCCAGCTAATTTTTTGTATTTTTAGTAAAGGTGGGGTTTCTCCATGTTGGTCGGGCTGATCTCAAACTCCTGACCTCAAGTGATCCGCCCACCTCGGCCTCCGAAAGTGCTAGGATTACAGGCGTGAGCCACTGCGCCCAGCCAAAGTTTGAGATTTTTATCTTCCTTAACTTTAATATTATAGAAGCATAGGCTGGGCATGGTGACTCATGCTTTTAATCCCAGCACTGTTGGAGGCAGAGGCAGGTGGATCACCTGAGGTCAGGAGTTCAAAACCAGCCTGACCAACATGGAGAAACCCTGTCTCTACTAAAAGTACAAAATTAGCCAGGCGTGATGGCACATGCCTGTAATCCCAGCTACTTGGGAGGCTGAGGCAGGAGAATGGCTTTAACCTAGGAGGCGGAAGTTGCAGTGAGTTGAGATCACACCATTGCATTCCAGCCTGGGCAACAAGAGCGAGACTCCGTCTCAAAAAAAAAAAAAAAAAAAAAAATATATATATATATATAGAGAGAGAGAGAGAGAGCATAAAATATTATTTCAAGCTTTTGCATGTATTAGAATTTCTCATTTGGATAGATGCGTCTTATACAACTACTTTGGCAAATAATTGACCCTCCATCTCTATATGATATGTAGCACTCTGGCTTAGTATTTATTTCTTTTCTTTTTTTCTTCTAGGCAAAAATAGCAAAGCTTCAAAGACGTATTAAAACGGTATTATTATTTCAAAGGAATTGTTTGAAACCAAACATGTTATCCAGTAATGGAGCCTGTAAGGTTTGTATAAACACACAGGAATTTTAATAATTTAGTTGACTCATATAAGTGGTTTGATTATAAGAAATGAATATATTTCCCAGCTAGGACAGAAGGTGTAAAGGTAAGTAAGTTTTTAGTTAGAGTGTCCCCATGAATCTGTCTCTGGAGAAGACACCCTTAGGTAGTAAATGCCACTTGTATTTCTGTAGTAAAGGGAGCAGAAAAAGGATTGGTGATTGCCAAGATTGTCTTCCCCCACCCCCATTTTATCATGAAAAGTGTCAAATATGTACAACGAAGTTGAAATTACTTATTTTTAATTATAGTTTAAGTTCTGGGGTACATGTGCAAAATGTGCAGTTGCATTACATAGGTATACACATGCCATGGTGGTTTGTTGCACCTGTCATCTACATTAGGTATTTCTCCTAATGCTATCCCTCCCCTAGCCCCCCACCACCCAGCCGCCCCTGGTATATGATGTTTCCCTCCCTGTTCTCATTGTTCATCTCCTACTTATGAGTGAGAACATGTGTTTAGTTTTCTGTTTTTGTGTTAGTTTGCTGAGAATGATGGTTTTCAGCTTCATGTCACTGCAAAGTACACGAATTCCTTTTTTTTTTTTTTTTGACTGCATAGTAGTCCAAGTTATATACGTGCCACATTGTCTTTATCCAGTCTATCATTGATGGGCATTTGGGTTGATTCCTAGTCTTTGCTATTGTAAATAGTGCTGCAATAAATGTACATGTGCATGTGTCTTTATATTAGAATGATTTATAATCCTTTGGGTATATACCCAGTAATGGGATTGCTGGATCATATGGTAGTTCTGGTTCTGTAGATCCTTAAGGAATCACCACACTGTCTTCCACAGTGGTTGAACTAATTTACTTTCACCAACAGTATAAAAAGCATTCCTATTTCTCCACATCCTGTCCAGCATATTTCCCGACTTCTTAATGATCGCCATTCTAACTGGCGTGAGATAGTATCTTACTGTGGTTTTTATTTGCATTTCTGTAATGACCAGTGATGAGCTATTTTTCATATGTTTGTTGGCTATATGAATGTCTTCTTTTGAGAAGTGTCTGTTCATATCCTTCACCCACTTTTTGATGGGGTTGTTTTTTTCTTGTAAATTTAAGTTCTTTATAGATTGTGGATATATTAGCCCTTTTTCAGATGGATAGATTGCGAAAATTTTCTCCTGTTCTGTAGGTTGCCTGTTCACTCTGATGATAGTTTCCTTTGCTGTGCAGAATCTCTTTAGTTTAATTAGATCCCATTTGTCAAGTTTGGCTTTTGTTGCTGTTGCGTTTGGTGTTTTAGTCATGAAATCTCTGCCCATGCCTATGTCCTGAATGTTATTGCCTATGTTAAAAACAAGAGCTCGGAGTCGCAAAGAAAATGAGCGCTCAAACAAAAGATTTCTCAGCAAGGTAAATTTACTTCCACAGAAAGGTGCTGCCTGCATTAGTGATGATCACAAGGGCACACTGAACAAAGGAAAGCAGGGGTTTTTATTCCTAATGCCATTCCTGTTTCTGTGTCCTCCCGCCATTAATTGGGGTCAGATTGTACAGTCTAAACTGATCCCAATTGACTAGATTTAGCATTTAGAATAGGACAAAGAACCAGGAAGTTTATTGTTTGTACCTAACAATTTCAAGTAAGGTGGTGTGGGTCAGCTATAACCATGGTAAATGGAGACATGCCTGGGCGTGTTAAAGGCAGGAAAGATTACTTACAAAATAGAATGAAGGACAAGGAGGGTGAAACCCTTTGAAGAGAAACTGTTCCTAACAATTTTCCCCCTCTGAGAATTTATACATTTTCTTCTTCAAACTTATTTAACATGTCTTGACTTTGTTGTTCTTTTTGATTGTCTAGAAGTAAAAGCTTGTCAGAATAGGGTGGAAAAGAAATGAAGTTTTAGTAGGGTCTGTTTTGTTTTTGTTTTTGTTTTTTGAGATGGAGCCTTGCTCTGTCTCCCAGGCTGTAGTGCAGTGGCATGATCTCAGTTTACTGTAACCTCCACCTCTTGGGTTCAAGCCATTCTCCTGCCTCAACCTCCCCAGTAGCTGGGCTTACAGGCACGCACCGCCATGCCCTGCTAATTTTTGTATTTTTAGTAGAGACAGGGTTTCAACATCTTGGCCAGGCAGTTCTCAAACTCCTGACCTTGTGATACACCCGCTTCGGCCTCCCAAAGTGCTGGGATTACAGGCTTGAGCCACCGTGCCCAGCCAGTAGGGGCTGTTTTTATAAGTTATTGTTTTATTGAACTAATCCATGAATAGAAGGTATGATAGAGCAGCCAATGGGAATGAGTACCCTAACTATAATTGCGAGGGAAGTAAAAATAGAAGCCGTGAGTCCTTTCCATTTACCAAACCACCTTTCTAATCATCCTGTAAAGGGTCATTTACCCCAGAATTCCTGGTTTAACTCATTAGATAAGGAGGTGAGACCTTGTAGAGGTTTAGTGATTGTTCCATCAGGGCTGTATTATTAGGGATGAAGGTACAACACTGGGTTCCTATCATGATACAGACTCCATCTTTTTCTGCTAGTGTCATATCTAGTGCCATCCTATTTTCACAGGCCATTTGGCTAGTAGGCCCTAATTGCTTAGCTATTCCTTTAACGGCGTCCTTAGTATAATTGACAAATTGTTGTTGGTTATAGTAGATATAATTTATCAAATCCACGTTTTTATTAACAGTTACCCACCAGAACAAGGATTCAAACCTTGCAGCTCTTTAGTTTCATGTTTTAATTTATCTGGTACCCCTTGTGGGACTCCAATGGTATCTATATAAACGTGAGAATCAAAAGATCCGTGAGGGGCCTCTCTTGTTTTATGGTGTTGTTTTTCCTTTTTCTGGTTGATGGAATGCCAGGGTGAAAGGGATGGCCAATTGAATTAGAGTGCAAGTACTGCTCCAGTTGTTTGGCAGTGTCCGGTAAGGGTCCACTACAGTACCACCATACATCCACTCAAGGATGAGTAAGGGCAGACTGATTGGTAAGCTCTTGGAAAGGCTTAAGGTCACTGCATCCTTTTAGGTCTCCAAGGAAGGCTCAATTTTCTCCCTGTCGTGAGAGACACAAAGTAAAATTGGCATCAGAAGATGGAAGGTGGGTGGCCCTCAGGACTGACCTACAGGGTGCTGGACTTCGGGGAATAACAGAGAAAGAGCTTGGCATGACTTATTACCCCAGGCTGTGGGGTGCTAGAAGAGAGCTACCATACAGTCCATGCCCAGTTAATTTGAAGGCCATGCGAGTAGAAAGGGGACAACCTGGGCCTCTGGCCTACCATGTGCACAAGTGTAGCAACTGCTTTTGTTTAGAGTGTTAACAGAATATTCAGTTCATTCCATGCAGGCATTTGCTTCTTGGTATCCAGTCTCAATTGCTAAAGTCTGTTTTAAATGTTTTACTTTTACAATAGCTACTTTAGTTTTGTCATTGGGAAGGGGGTGAGGAGTGGCACCCACTATTTGATTTGGTGGATTTAGGGAAGGTGAAGTGGTAGGAGGTAGAGAATGGTGGACAAAATGTATTTCAAGGAGGCTATAGGGTCCCTTCCAGCAACATTTGCTCCTAAACCGTAGAGACAACCTAAGGTGGGCTTAGGGTCAATGGAAGTAGAAGCAGTAGTGGAGATGAGGACTGGGTTACATTGGTAGGATTGACAATTAGAGGGGGTGGTTCATTTAGCGATGTGGAGATAAGGCTTTAGGGCGGCACAGGGACCTTCCGTGAAAGTCCAGCCTTGGTACTGAGTGGTCCAATAAAAATGTTCCCAAGAGCTACAGGATTTCAAGTACCATGCTAGATGGTCACAATGGTGAGAGTTAGGGGTGGGTTCTGTGTGTTCTAGAGGACTGGGGCAAAGGTGCTTCCCTAAAGAGGCTAGTTACCTTTGGGTTTGTAGGTCCCCACAGGGCATAACAAGACAAGCATCAAATGTAATTGTTTGAGGAAATGATGATTGGGTTACATTGATAATAAAATGTTCCTGGGTAGCTAACGGAAGAAAGAGGAAGCAAGTTAGACAGGTTAAGCTTTTCTGAATATTAGTTTGGAAGGTGTTGGCCCAGGAGTGATGACCCATGACTCCAAAGGGGGGTGATGCCTTTTTCACCTGAGTGTGGTGGGTCTACTACCTTTTCTTAACGGTCCAGACTACTGTCTCAGTGGCTAGGAGCACTAGATAAGGGCCCTCCCAGGTTGGTTCGAGTTTTTCTTCTTTCCAGCTTTTGATGAGGACATAATCTCCAGATCGATATGGATGCACTGGGAACTCAAGAGGCAGTGTTTGTGCTAAGAGACCTTGGGTCCTAAGAGAAGACAAAATAGAAGATAAACCAAATATATAATGTCTTTTTGAGGGGCAGTTCGAATTCCGAGCAAGGCAATGGGGAGGGAGACAGGTGGTCCAAGGCAATCAAGTTTTCAAAATCAATTTAAATGATTCTTTAAAGTTTGGTTCATTTTTTTCTGCCTTCCTTGATGAAGGTGGATGCCATGGAGTATGATATTCCCAATTTATTCCTAGAGTTTGAGTAAGTCCTTTAACAATATTTGCAGTAAAATGAGTTCCATTATCTGAATCAATGTTTTTTATTATTTCAAACCTGGGTACAATATTTTCAATTAATGCCTTAACTAGATAATTAGCAGTTGTGTTTGAAAAGGGAATAGCTTCTACCCAGCGAGTGAAGTGATCTACTATTACTAATAGGTATTTTAGGCCACCAATTGAGGCATTTCTGTATAATCAGTATGGATACTATGGAATGGTCTTAGTCCTGGACGTCTTCCCCCAAGGGGTGATTTTTTTAGAGTTTGCTTATTAGTTTTCTTACATATTAAGCAACTATCTGTAACTTGTTTGGCTAGGGTATAAACTCCTATACACCCATAAACTCTGAGAACTGCATCACACATAGCTTGGGGTCCCCAATGGGCTCCTTGATGCAGCTGAGACAAGACCTCCCTCATGAGGGGTTTGGATAACATTTCTCTTTGGTCTGATAATACCCATTTCCCTTCTGAGTTTTCTTTAGCCCCTGTTTTTATTAATTTTTCTTTTTCAGTAGAAGAGAAAATGGGGACTGCGGTAGGGGGAGGAAGGCAAGGAGTTAAGTGAAAAATAGGCCTCTCAGAGGAAACAGCCACTTGTTCGGCTATTTGATCTGCAAGGTTATTTCCCCGACTTTCAAAAGAAAGGCTTTTCTGGTGTCCTGGGACATGGACAATAGCTATTTATTCTGTCAACTGGAGATTATTTATTTATTTATCTATTTATTTATTTTGAGACAGGGTTTCACTCTTGTTGCCCAGGCTGGAGTGCAATGGCGTGATCTTGGCTCACAGCAATGTCTGCCTCCCAGGTTCAAACAATTCTCCTGCCTCAGCCTCCTGAGTAGCTGGGATTACAGGCATGTGCCACCATGCCTGTCTGATTTTTTTGTATTTTTAGTAGAGAGCGTTTCTTTATGTTGGTCAGGCTGGTCTCGAACTCCTGACCTCAGGTGATCCACCCACTTAGGCCTCCCAAAGTACTGGGATTACAGGCATGAGCCACCGCGCCCGGCCGTGGAGATTATTCAGTACATAGGTGATTAACTCTTTGTGAACTAGGTCTTGACCTTTGCTATTAATAAGGCCTTGTTTGGTCCAAATTTTTCTAAAAGTGTGAGCTACCCCAGAAGCGTAGTTGGAATCAGTATAAGTAGTCCCTTCTTGATTCTGCAAGTGCTTTAGGCTTGAGATAATGCATACAATTCACATGTTTGGGCAGACCATTATTGGGCAGTCTTCCTGACTCTACTTCTTCAAGGGCTTCCCCATCGATTGACTACTGAGTACCCATTATATCTTTTTCCTTCAATTACTTGGGAAGAGCCATCTATAAAATAAGTGCTGCCCTGTTTTGAAAGGGGTCTCTCTTAAATTAGGCCTAATTTTTGTTTGGTAATTAATTAAATCTAAACACTCATGTTCATGTCTCTTTAGATTTGAATCTCCAGTCAAGAAATCTGCTGGGTTAAGTGAATTATCAGTGGATAGTGTTAAATAATCTCTTTCTAACAGGATAGCTTCATATTTTAAGTAAGTCGGTAAGCCACCTTCCTGCCTTTTAAGATGTTTCTAACTTGATAAGGTGTGATTACAACCAGCTTTCCACCAAAGGTTAGTTTTTGACTTGTTCCCTCCAGGCTTTCAGGGGTAAAGGAGTATACAGGTCCTTGCCACCAACATATGGCATAACCTATTTCCTCTTGGGAGGTAGGGCTCTTACAATTATTATGTCCTATTAAAAGCTGACAGAGCCAATCCTCATATGACCCAAACTTTGGCCAGAAAATGGAGGGTTCGAGGATTGGTTCCTGAGTGTAGATGTAACAAAAATATTTTGTCATCTGTTGCTTTTTCTTGTGTTTAGTCCTTTCATTATCTTTCCAAATATTTTAACATAAGCCCTAGGGGGCAATCGGGGAATATTATTGCTGCTAGCATTATCCTTTTTATGCCCTACCTTATTTGGGGTATTTCCCATCTTGGGGGTTTTGTGGTGAGGCTTAATTTCCCCTGTTGGAAATTTCTTGCCTTCCCGACTATTGGAGGTTTGTGTGAGGCTCAGTGCCCCCTACTGGAGATTTCTTGCCTTTCCTTTCCTAGAGCCTCCACCGCCCCCCACCACTGGAGGTTTCTTGCACTCTTCTCCTTTTGCTTTGTCTTCTCTGGCCACTTCCCCAGAGGAAATTTAAGTCCCTCTTAACATTGGTGGATCAGTATAAACCCCTGATGGGACCTCTGAAGGGCCACCATAAGCCATATGAGTTGACCACGGAACCGTAGATTGGACTCACTCACTCCGCACAGCAGTAGTGCTTGTTACCATTCATACACTTTCAACCTCCAAGATATCCAGACCATCAAGGAAGCACTTCACTGCCCCAGTGGCTTTTCTTACCTTGGTCTGTGCACAGAGTTACCTGGTTGCCGTGGTATTTGTAGGCCTTCTCTTCTCGCACTGCTGAGATTCCAGGTTTATTCGTCACAACGAGTGGGTCTCAATCTCCAGCCTTTGAGGCCACTGCTCTGAGTCAGTGGGATGCATCCCCTCCCAGAAGATGACCAGAGACCCTTCCCTGGAGGAGAATGGGATCCTGGGCAGGGCCCCCAAATTGTTAGAAATGAGCTGGGAATCACAAAGAAAACAAATACTCAAAAGACTTCTCAGCAAGGTAGATTTACTTCTGAGTAAGGTGCTGCCTGTGTTAGTCACAATCACAAGAGCACACCAAACAAAGGAAAGCAAGGGTTTTTATTCCTAATGTTGTTACCGTTTCTGTGTCCTCCCTGCCTCTCCCCCACCTCCCCCATTAATTGGGGTCAGACCTCACAATCTAAACTGATCCTAATTGACTAGATTTAGCATTTAGAATAGGACAGAGAACCAGGAAGTTTATTGTTTGTACCTATTAACTTTAAGGCAGTGTGAGTCGGCTACAATCTTGGTGGATGGAGGCATGCCTGGGCACGTTAAAGGCAGGAAAGATTACTTATAAAATAGAACAAAGAACAAGGGGGGTCAAACCCTTTGAAGAGAAACTGTTCCTAACAACTAAGTTTTCTTCTAGGGCTTTTATGGTTTTAGGTCTTACGATTAAGTCTTTAATCCATCTTGAGTTAATTTTTGTATAAGGTATAAGGAAAGGGTCCAGTTTCAGTTTTCTGCATATGGCTAGCCAGGTTTCCCAACACCATTTATTAAATAGGGAATCCTTTCCCCATTGCTTGTTTTTGTCAGGTTTGTCAAAGGTCAGATGGTTGTAGATAGGTGGTGTTATTTCTGAGGCCTCTGTTCTGTTCTATTGGTCTATATATCTGTTTTGGTACCAGTACCATGCTGTTTTGGTTACTGTAGCCTTGTAGTATAGTTTGAAGTCAGGTAGCGTGATGCCTCCAGCTTTGTTCTATTTGCTTAGGATTGTCTTGGCTATGCAGGCTCTTTTTTGGTTCCATATGAAATTTTAAGTATTTTTTTCCAATTCTGTGAAGAAAGTCAATAGTAGCTTGATGGGGATAGCATTGAATCTATAAATTACTTTGGGTCGTATGGCCATTTTCACAGTATTGATTCTTCCTATCCATTAGCATGGAATGTTTTTCCATTCATTTGTGTCCTCTCTTATTTCCTTGAGCAGTGGTTTGTAGTTCTCCTTGAAGAGGTCCTTCACATCCCTTGTAAGTTGGATTCCTAGGTATTCTCTTTGTAGCAATTGTGAATGGGAGTTCACTCATGATTTGGTTCTGTCTGTTATTGGTGTATAGGAATGCTTGTGATTTTCCCACATTGATTTTGTATCCAGAGACTTTGCTTAAGTTGCTTATCAGCTTAAGGAGATTTGGGGCTGAGATGATGGGGTTTTCTAAATATACAGTCATGTTATCTACAAAGAAAGATAATTTGACTTCCTCTCTTCTTATTTGAATACCCCATATTTCTTTCTCTTGCCTGATTGCTCTGGCCAGAACTTCCAATACTATGTTGAATAGTAGTGAGAGAGAGGGCATCCTTCTCTTGTGCCAGTTTTCAAAGGGAATGCTTCCAGTTTTTGCCCATTCAGTATGATATTGGCTGTGGGTTTGTCATAAATAGCTCTTATTATTTTGATATACGTTCCATCAATACCTAGTTTATTGAGAGTTTTTAGCATGAAGTGGTGTTGAATTTTGTCAAAGGCCTTTTCTGCATCTATTGAGATAATCATGTGGTTTTTGTCATGGGTTCTGTTTATGTGATGGATTAAGTTTATTGATTTGTGTATGTTGAATCAGCCCTGCATCCCAGGTATGAAGCCAACTGGATCATGGTGGATGAGCTATTTGATGTGCTGCTGGATTTGGTTTACCAGTATTTTATGGAGGATTTTCGCATTCATGTTCATCAGGGATATTGGCCTGAAATTTTCTTTTTTGTTGTGTCTTTGCGAGGTTTTGGTATCAGAATGACGCTGGACTATAAAATGAGTTAGGGAGAATTCCCTCTTTTTCTATTCTTTCGAATGGTTTCAGAAGGAATGGTACCATCTCCTCTTTGTACTTCTGGTAGAATTCGACTGTGAATTCATCTGGTCCAGGACTTTTGGTTGGTAGAGCATTAATTACTGCCTCAATTTCAGAACTCGTTATTGGTGTTTTCAGGAATTCGATTTCTTCCTGGTTTAGACTTGGGAGGGTGTATATGTCCAGGAATTTATACATTTCTTCTAGATTTTCTAGTTTATTTGTGTAGAGGTGTTCATAGTATTCTCTGATGGTAGTTTGTATTTCTGTGGGATCAGTGGTGATATCCCCTTTATGATTTTTTATTGTGTCTACTTAATTCTTCTATCTTTTCTTTATTAGTCTGACTAGCAGTCCATTTTGTTGGATCTTTTTTTTAAAAAAAAAACAGCTCCTGGATTCATTGATTTTTTTGTTTTGTTTTGTTTTTAAGGGTTTTTCATACCTCTATCTCCTTCAGTTCTGCTCTGATCTTAGAGTTATTTCTTGTCTTCTGCTAGCTTTTGAATTTATTTGCTCATGCTTCTCTAGTTCTTTTAATTTTGATGTTAGGGTGTCGATTTTAGATCTTTCCTGCTTTCTCTTGTGGGCATTTAGTGCTATAAATTTTCCTCTAAACACTGCTTTAAATGTTCCCAGAGATTCTGGTACGTTGTGTCTTTGTTTTCATAGGTTTCAAAGAACATCTTCATTTCTGCCTTAATTTTATTTATCCAGTAGTCATTCAGGAGCAGATTTTTTCCATGTAGTTGGGCGATTTTGAGTGAGTTTCTTAATACTGAGTTCTAATTTGATTGCACTGTGGTCTGAGAGACTGTTAGGATTTCTGTTCTTTTGCATTTGCTGAGGAGTGTTTTAATTCCAATTATGTGGTCAATTTTAGAATAAGTACAGTGAGGTGCTGAGAAGAATGTATACTCTCTTGATTTGGGGTGGAGAGTTCTGTAGATGTCTATTAGGTCCACTTGGTCCAGAGTTGAGTTCTACTCCTGAATATCCTTGTTAATTTTCTGTCTCATTGATCTAATGTTGACAGTGCATTGTTAAAGTCTCCCACTATTACTGTCTGGGAGTCTAAGTCTCTTTGTAGGTCTTTAAGTACTTGCTATGCCATAGTCCATCATGGCTTCCCTTGGGTAGGGAAGAGAATTCCCTGACCCCTTATGCTTCCCTGGTGAGAGCCCCACCCTGCTTTGGCTCGCCGTCCGTGGCTACACCCACTGTCCAACCAATCCCAATGAGATGAACTCGGTATCTCAGTTGGAAATGCAGAAATCACCCGCCTTCTGCATCAGTCTTACTGGGAGCTGCAGACCAGAGCTGTTCCTATTCAGACATCTTGCCAGCAATCTAAAATAATTTTATAGTGAATACTTGTATACTCAGCATTTAGATTCTGAAAACTGAGCAAGGAGCTTTCTTTTTTTATTTATTTTTTTGAGACAGAGTTTCACTCTTGTTGCCCAGGCTGGAGTGCAGTGGCACAATCTCAGCTCACCGCAACCTCCATCTCCAGGGTTCAAGCAATTCTCCTACCTCAGCCTCCCGAGTAGTTGGGATTACAGGTATGCGCCACCACACCTGGCTAATTTTGTATTTTTAGTAGAGACAGGGTTTCTCTGTGTTGGTCAGACTGGTCTCGAACTCCAGACCTCAGGTGTTCCACCCACCTCGGCCTCCCAAAGTCCTGGGATTACAGACGTGAGCCACTGTGCCTGGCCCACAGCTTTCTTCTTAAGAAGGTTTTTACTTGAAAATACAATTCTTTCATAGGTATAGGGCCATTCAGACTTTTTTTTTCCCGTCTTTTATCAGTTTTGTAAGTTATCTTTGTAAGGAATTTGTCCATGTTATCTAAATTTTTGAATTCACTGTCACAAAGTTATCAGTAAAATTCACTTGTCCTAGGCTGGGCGCGGTAGCTCACACCTGTAATCCAAGCACTTTGGGAGGCTGAGGCAGGCGGATCATGAAGTCAGAAGTTCAAGACCAGCCTTGCCAACATAGTGAAACCCTGTCTTGACTAAAAATAAAAAAAATTAGCCAGGCATGGTGGCAGGCGCCTGTAATCCCAGCTACTTGGAAGGCTGAGGCAGGAGAATCGCTTGAACCCAGGAGGCGGAGGTTGCAGTGAGCTGAGATCATGCCATTGCACTCCAGCCCAGTGACAGTGTGAGACTCCATGTCAAAAAAAAAAAAAAATTCACTTGTCCTTTAAATGTTTGGGGTTCTACAGTGATACACTGTACTTTTGTTCTGATGTGGGTTAATCTGTATTTTTATATTTATTATTTTTCCTTCTTGATCAACCAAATTTAATTAATTCTATCATTTGTTTTCTTTATTTTAATTCCTGTTTTTTTTTTTTTTTACTGTCTTTCTTTTACTGACTTTAGTTATAATTTGTTCTTTTTCCAGGTTCTTAAGAGACCTTTTCTAACATTAAGCATTTAAAGCTAAATTTCCTTCTAAGCATCACTTTTTCTAAGCATCTTCTTAGTGGTTAGATTATGTACTTCTTAATGCAAAGATTATAATCTTTCAAACATCATATCTTTGTTTTCCATCAGTTTAAAATGATTTATAATGTTCCTTGTATTCTTTGACCTGTGAATTATTTGGAAGTGTGTGTTTAGTTTCAAAATATTTGTGACTTCTAGGTATTTTATTTTTCTAATACCTGATTTCATTTAGTCAGAGAACATACTATGTAAACCTTAAATTTTGAAAGTTGAACTTATTTTATAGGCCAGTATATTATTTCACTTGATGAATGTTCCATGTACAGAATGTTGGCTGTAATGTTCTATAAATGTCATGTTTGAGTTAATTGTGCCAAGATAGTTGATAGTGTTTTTTCGACCTTCTACAGCTGTGATAGATGGAAAAAATGGTCCCTGCAAGATGTCCATGACCTAATTCTCAGAACTTGTGAATATGTTACCTTACATGGTGAAAAGAGTCTTTGTAGGTATTATTAAGTACCTTGAGATGATGGGTAGTTAATCCTGGATTATCTGTGTGGGCTCATTTTAATCAAAAGGGTTCTTACAAAACATGTGGCAAGGTCAAAAGCAGAAAAAAGAGATGAGACAGTGGAAGCAAAGGATGGAGAATGAAGTACACTGAAGATGGAGGAGGGCCTCAAGTCCAGAAACAGGCAGCCTCCAGAAGGAAGGCCAGTACCTTGATTTTAGCTTAATAAAACTGATTTCAAACTTTTGGCTTCTAAAACTGTGATAAAATAAGCCATGCAGTTTGTGGTAATTTGTTAAAGTAACTTCAGGAAACTTACAGAGAATTTGGTATTAGAAAGTATGGGGTGCTGCTGTAACCAATACCTAAAAATGTGAAAGTGGCTTTGGAGTAGGGTAATGCTTAGAGACTAGAAGAGTTTTGAGGAGCATGCTTTATAAAAAGGCTAGATTGCCTTGAACGGAATCTTAGTAGAAATTTGGAAGTTAAAGACTGCCCGTGGGGGTTAAAAGGAAATGAGGAGCACAGTGGAGAAAACCTACCATAGACTTAATACCTAGATCATAGACAAACTTTTGGTAGAAATATAGACATTAAAAGCATTGTTGGTGAGGACTTGAAAGGAAGTGAGGAACATGATATTGGAAACAGGAGGAAAGGGGATTTGTGTTATATAGTGGCAGGAAGTTTAGTTGCATCGTATCCTACAGTTATGTGGAAAGCAGAACTTGTAAACAATGAATTTGGATTTTGTTTGACTTATGAGATTTTTTTATTTCTTCTTTTATTTTTATTTTTTGGAGTCAAAGTCTGGCTCTGTTGCTCAGACTGGAGTGCAGTGGCACAATCTCGGCTCACTGCAACATCTGCCTCCTGGATTCAATCAATTCTCATGCCTTAGCCTCCTGAGTAGCTGGGATTATGGGGCGTGTGAGGTTTCTGAGCAAAGTGTTGAAGGTTTGGCCTGATTTCCTCTTGCTTCTTTTTACAATGTGAGAAAAAGAAAAACTGAAGAAGAAACTGTTTAGCAGAAAGGAATCAGGACTTAATGATTTAGACAATTCTCAACCTGTCCAGATTGCAGAAGACTCTAGGAGGCTCACTGTCAGAAGAGTATGCAGAGAAAGTCAAGATTTTGGCTGGACACCCTTTTGCTAGTGCCTTGGAAGGATCAAATGTCTCAGTATCCAGTCACATAGAGGGCTCTTTGAAAACACTAAGCATAGGACTCTGTTTCAGCAGGAAGTTCCCCTGTTTAGGTTTAGCGTGTAGATCCTGGCCTCTTCTTTTAAGCTGCGGTTTCAATGACAGTTTACTTTTCAGAGTTCTTACAGTGCCATACTGCTTAGCTTCATTCTTCTGGCTCCACGGGGTGTCCCATTTAGCCCCTGCAGGTGCCACCTCAATCCCCAGTGCTGTTGGGTGGGAAATTCAGGAAAAGTTGGCCTATGGTCACTACCACTGCAATGGATTGGGCCTGCCATTGCCCCAGATGTCAGATGAGCACCCAACTGATAGTGCTGCTGTGGTGAACTGGGCCCCCTGATCCTGCAAGTATAGAATTGGGAGGTTAGCCACCACTGCTACAGGTTTGGGGCAACAGACAGGTGCCCGGCTTCCATGGCACCCAGTACATTTTTGTTCATGCTGTCCCTTGATCCTTTTGAATTAATGTACATATATATTTACATATATATAAAATGCTGCAACTTCTCAACCAAAGCTGAGAACACTGAATGTTTCAGCTTCAAGTTTTAAATAAACTCAGCAATTGGAAGAGCAAGTTAGCAATCTGAGTTATTTTTAGTCTTATTAGAAGTATAACAAAAGTAAAATTTTCTTAAGTTATTAGTTCCTAAAACTTAGTCTAATAGGAATATAGTGTTGTCTAAGTACCTGAACATTTGTTTTTCCTTCTTTCCATCCAAGCTAGGAAGTTGATGTATACCATCATTTTTATTTCTTCGGAGTTTTTAAAACTTCATTTTGGCAGGCAAATCACAAATAATGGTTATCAGCCATCGAAATACATGTGATTTAACTTATGTTTTGCCATATGTATGCAAGAATACTTTGAAAATCCTTATTTTGTTTGGAAGGATACGATTGGTAAAATTCCCCTCAACTGCTTTTTTCTCACGTATTTAATAGGTTGCAAATTCAGAGGCTATGATTTTGGATAAGAATCTGGAGTCAGTTAATAGTCCAGTTGAAAGGTCTTCTGTGAATTATGAGCCTTCTAACCCTTCAGAAAAAGGAAGTAAAAAAATTAATTTGTCACCAGATCAAAATAAGTCTGTTTCTGAAAGGTAGGTGTTTCTGCAAACATGCATAAATTTATCTAAATCTATAATAATGAATTTTTTCTTCATCACAGTTTTGGATCTTTATAATATTGATTATTCTTAACACTGACTCTTAAAATGTCCTATAGTTTTACTTTTACATATTATACTTCAGTTGTGGGGTTTTTTTTGGTTTTAGGGTTTTGTGGGTGTTTTTGAGATAGGGTCTCACTTTGTTGCCCAGGTTGGAGTATAGTGGTACAATCAAGGCTCACTGCAGCCTTGACCTCCTGGGCTCAAGTGATCTTCCACCTCAGCCTCCCAGGTAACTGGGACTACAGGTGTGCAATCACCATACTGGGCTAATTTTTTGTATTTTTTGTAGGGGCAGGGCTTCACCATGTTGCCCAGGCTGGTCTGGAACTCCTGGGCTCAGGCAATCTGCCTGCCTCTGCCTCTGCCTCCCAGAGTGCTGGGATTACAGGCGTGAGTCACTGCACCTGGGCCTATACTTGAGTTTTTAAAAAGAGGAAAACATAAAATCAAAGATAAGTAGATGGAATGATGGCCATTGTTTGAAGAACACCCTTTCCCACAAATAACTATGCGTACACAAGGAGGCTCTAAAACAAAGGAGAAGCATTACAGATCTAAACCATTTATGTTTGTGTTGGGGGATTTAACATGCAGTTGTGACCCTTCAGGAGATGCCCTAATATTCTGTAATATTGGGCCCACATTTTGTTTTAAGCCAGGAAGCCTCTGTGAAGGAGGCATTTAGTTGATGAAGGCAAGAGCCACATTTCAGTGACACTTTGTAGTGTGACCCCTTATTGATGCATGTGCTGAAACTCAAGTAACAAAAAATAAAAAGTGGTAGTGATGGAAGTGAAAAATACACCATTAAAATAGCACTTTATAGAAAAATATATCCAATTTAGCAGTGGTTTGTGTCTGTTATATGAACAAATCTATCTCATGTTCTATTCTGAAGGAAGAACCCTGGGATTTATAAAACTGAGGCAGCACTCTCAGCCCATGGTGAATGTGCGGATAGGTGTAACAAATGTGTAACTTGATTCTGATGGCTTTAATGGTGAGTTTTATAAAATATTTAAGCAAGAAATAACACCAACTTTAAGCAAATTCTTCCAAAGAATAGGAAAAAAGGGAACGTACTTCAGCTCATTTTATGAGACTAGCATAACCCTAATACAATTATAAAATCAATTTTAAAATTTTACAGAAATGGAAAATTACAGCCTGCTTTAAACCACAAAATAGATGCAGGTGTCCTAAACAAGATAACTAGTAAACCAAGTTGAATAGTCTACAAAAGTTGAGTTTGACTCAAGAGTATGGGAACCTTGGTTTAACAATTAAACATCAGTTCATGTGGCTGGGCGTGGTGGCTCATGCCTGTAATCCCAGCACTTTGGGAGGCTGAGGCAGGTGGATCACTTGAGGTCAGGAGTTTGAGACCAGCCTGACCAACATGGTGAAACTGCATCTACTAAAAAAAAAATTAAAAATTAAAAAATTGGCCAGGCACGGTGGCTCATGCCTGTAATCCCAGCTCTTTGGGAGGCCGAGGCGGGCAGACCACCTGAGGTCGGGAGTTCAAGACTAGCCTGACCAACATGGAGAAACCCTGTCTCTACTAAAAATACAAAATTAGGCCGGGTGCGGTGGCTCACGCCTGTAATCCCAGCACTTCAGGAGGCCAAGGTGGGTGGATCACGAGGTCAGGAGATCGAGACCATCCTGGCTAACACGGTGAAACCCCGTCTCTACTAAAAATACAAAAAATTAGCCAGGCATGGTGGTGGGCACCTATAGTCCCAGCTACTTGGGAGGCTGAGGCAGGAGAATGGCATGAACCTGGGAGGCGGAGCTTGCAGTGAGCCGGGATCGTGCCACTGCGCTCCAGCCTGGGCAACAGAGCTAGACTCCATCTCAAAAAGAAAAAAAAAATACAAAATTAGCTGGGCATGGTGGTGCATGCCTGTAATCCCAGCTACTCGGGAGGCTGACGCAGGAGAATTGCTTGAACCCAGGAGGCAGAGGTTGCAGTAAACTAAGATCACACCATTGCACTCCAGCCTGAGCAACAAGAGCAAAACTCTATCTCAAAGAAAAAAGCCGGGCATGGTAGCACGAACCTGCAGTCCCAGCTACTCGGCAGGCTGATGCAGGAGAATCGCTTGAACCCGGGAGGCAGAGGTTGCAGTGAGCTGAGATCACACCACTGCACTCCAGCCTGGGCAACAGAGTAAGACTGTGTCTCAAAAAATAAAATAAATAATGTGATTTGCCTGGAGAAAAACCATTATCAACTCACAACTCACTATAGATAGAGAACTTGATAAAATACCCATTTATGATTGAAATAAATTCTTGGCAAATTCAGAATAAGAGGTAACTTCTTTAATCTGACAAAAATTATCTACAAAAACCCTAACACAAATCTGATGGTGAAACATTGGAAGTGTTCCTTGGAGATACAAAAGAAAGACGCCTGCTGTCACCATTTTATATAACATACTGAATGTCTTAGCTAATGCAAGAATGCCAAAAAATCAGGGGAAAAAGAAAAATAGAAAGTATAGTATAGAAGGAACAATATTATTACTATTTTTGGGTGATTGGGGTGTGTATGTATGAAATCCAGTGAAGCCTACAGATTATTAAAATTAATAAGAGTAGAAGAAGATTGCTGAATTCGAATAAGAAATCTTTTGTATTCCTGTTGGGAATACAAGATAGAAACAATTAGGAAATAAAATTTTGGAAAAGCTGTAATACCATTATAGAAGCCCCAAAACATATCAGGTACCTGGGAATACATTTAAGAAGACAAACAATAGCTGAAGAAAACATAAAATGTTAGATATTAAAGAAAAATCAATTAAAAAGATACACTATATGATGTGGACAAAGGAGTATTATGTTTATAGAGTACAATTTCAGTCAGTATCTCAGTGTGTACTTTTATAGAACTTAACGTGATTCTAAAATGCAATGGGTTCAGAGCTCGAGATACTCTTTAATTAGAGAAACAAAATGGAAGGAATTTGCCATCAGATGTTAGGATATTACAAAGCTACAGTAATAGCAGAGTATGAGATGGGCATGTGCTGGACAAGTAGATCAGTGTAACAGTAGAGAGTCCAGAAACCCATGTATGTATGTACGTGTGATATGTGGTGGAGACTGTGTGGCAGTCAATCATTTGGGAAATGATTGACTTTTAGTAAATGGTATCATCTCGTTTGGCTGTTTATGTTGGGGGAAATAAGAAATTGGACCCCTATGTAAAGCTATAAAAACAAACTCATGTGGATTAAGGAACTAAAAATATCTAAAGGAAATTATAAAGCTTTTAGAATATGTATTATAAAGCTTTAGAATATTAGAATTATATTAGAATAGAATATTAGAATATTATAATTATAGAACTTTTAGAATATATAATGTCTTCATGAACTTGGGTAGGGAAAGATTTCTTAAGACATAAATGCCCTTGCCATAAAGGAAAAATGGATTAATTTTACTACATTAAAATTAGAAACTTCTTTTCTCAAAAGGCACTATAAAGATAGTGAGAAGACAGGCCATCCGAGTTGGAGAAGATACTCGCAGCACATATAACCTGTAGAGGACTAGTACGCAGAATATATATAAAGAACTTCACCAAGTCAATGAGTAAAAGCCAAATAATACAAAAGAAAAATGGGCAAAAGACTTGTGCATCCACTTCACAAAAGAGGAGTTCGAAATGGCCAATAAACATATGAAAAGGTGTTCATCTTCATTAGTAATCAGGGAAATGCAAATTAAAACCACAATGAGATAACATTTCATATCAGGTAAGGAAAAAATACATTTAAAAATCTGACTACTGGGTATTGATGAGGTTTTGAAATAAAGGAAGTTGTATTTAATATTTTGTTGTTGGGTGAGTAAATTGGTATAGTAGTCCAAAAGAAAATTGGCATTATCTGGAAATATGAAAGATATGAATAGCCTTTGACCTGGCAGTCCCATCTCTTGATATTCCCTAGTTAGAGGTATGCCTATTGCATGCTGATATGCCATAGAATATATGTATAGGAATGTTTATTAGCAGCATTTTTTATAATGGCCAAAAACTGAAAGCAAAGTGTCCATCTACAGTTGAAAAGGAAATTACAGTAAATCTATACAGTGGAATGTTGCACATGAATGAGAATGAAGGAACTGCAGTCACATGCAACAGTATGGATTATTCCCACAAAGTATGATTGGAAAGCAGACACAAAAGACCTGTATGATTCCATTTAAATGAAGTTCAAAAATAGCCATAAAACAAACTGTATGATTCAGGGATTCTAAGCTGCATAGTAAATCTAGAGAGTAAAACAAGGAGATTAGTACCACATATGCCATTTATGGTGAGGAAGTTTATGATACAGGATAGAGGCATATGGATTTCTGAAGTGCCGATAATTTAAAATTTACTTACCTGAATATGGCTGCATGGACACTAGCATTGTATTTAATCAGCAAAGTGATGTATGCTTAGTGTAATCTGACTGATGTGTGTGGATTTATAATTACAATCTTACTATCTGTTTTCTATTTGCCCAGTTTTATGGTCCTTTTCCTATGTATCTGTCTCTCTGTTTTAGCCATCTTTTGAATTAATCTTTTTTTCCATTCCCCATTACCTTGTTAATTTTACCGTTTTCATTATTCCTTTAGAAGTTATCCTAATGATATGTATTCTTTACTCATTGGAGTACTACTTCTGCTCTTTTATAGACTATGCTTGATCTTAGAATACTTCAGCTTTGTTTACTGTTTTCCCCATCTTATGTGTTTTTGTGCACTTCAATTTTACATTAAGTCCCAGAGGATGACTACTATGTACCATCATTGTTTAGAGTTACCCACATATTTTTGTTTTCTCTTGCCCATTTCTTCCTGTAGTTTCATCTTTCCATCTGGGCTCTTTTTTTTTTTTTTTTTTCCACATGAAGATCTCTATTTATTATTTCTTTTGCTTTTAGTTCTGCTTAGAAAAAAATGCCGTCAGTTTTTATCCGGAAATGACTTCATGTTGTCTTTATTTTTGAAGGGTATGTTAACTTGGGTATAGAATTATGGGTTGGCAGCTATTTTCTTTGAGCACTGTTATTTTCATCATATTGCTTTCTGACTTCTACTTCTGTTGAAATGTTTTAACATTTGTTTTGGTTTTGCTTTTTCGAAGATACGTCTCCAGCTGCTTTTAAGATATTCTACTTTGGTTTTCATCAATATACTATTAATATAAGATGTTAGGTGGTAGGGAGTATACTTGGCCCTTCTTGAATCTGTGGCTTGATACCTTTCATTGTCTTGGGAAAATTATTGATATTGCTTCAGATATTGCTTCTGGAGCATTCCATGTCTTCTATCTTACTGGTTTCTAATTATGTGCTTTTCTATATACTGCATCTGTTTTGCTCTAGATACTTTTGTATGGGTATCTTCAACTAACCTGTATTGTGTTCCAGCTTATTAATCTTAATCCTTTCTTTTACTTGATCCAAGTAGGTACTAAACTCATGTATTGAATTCTTAATTTCAATTTGTATATTTTTCAGTTCTTGGTTATTTTTCACAGATTCATATTCTCTGGTGAAATTCTTTACCTTGCCATCCATGTGTCAAACATTTTAGTCACTAAGATTTTCAGATCTATTTCTGACAACTCTCCTATCTGGGTCACTTTGAACTCTATTTGTGTTTGCTGTTTTACATCTTTGTCCTGTCTGTTAGGACAGTTGCTAATTTTGTGTTTGATTACTGGATATTATATATTGGAAATTGTAAAGGCTCTGAGAATGATGTCTTCCACTAGACTAGACTCACCCTGTACTCTGGAAAGCAGCAGAGAGACACAGCACCTGTGATGGATTTTAGATATGTCCACAAATTTTCAGTACCCCTCCTTTAAAATGTGGAGCCTAATTCCATCTTGGACTATACTTAGTGACTCACTTCTAATGCATAGAATATGGCACAAGTGACGTTATTTTAGTAGATCATAAAATACATTAGCTTCCTTGTTCTCTCTTAGATCACTTGCTCTGGAGCAAGTGACTATAGCACCTGCCAGCATCCTGACTGCAACCTCATGTGAAAACGTGAGCCAGAACCCCTGACTCCACGACTTCCTACTTATTTACCCACAGGAATTGAGATAATGAATGTTTGGATTTTTTTTTTTTTTTTTTTTTTTTTTTTTGAGACGGAGTCTGGCTCTGTCGCCCAGGCTGGAGTGCAGTGGCCGGATCTCAGCTCACTGCAAGCTCCGCCTCCCGGGTTTACGCCATTCTCCTGCCTCAGCCTCCCGAGTAGCTGGGACTACAGGCGCCGCCACCACGCCCGGCTAGTTTTTTGTATTTTTTAGTAGAGACGGGGTTTCACCGTGTTAGCCAGGATGGTCTCGATCTCCTGACCTCGTGATCCGCCCGTCTCGGCCTCCCAAAGTGCTGGGATTACAGGCTTGAGCCACCGCGCCCGGCCGCTGAATGTTTGGATTTTTAGGCCATTATGTTTTGGAGTAAATTATTATGTGGCAATAGAGATACAGTACAACATTTCAATCTATTCAGAAATTGAGCAGAACTGAGGCTGATCTGCAGATTTTATAAGACTTGGTGATTTCTTATTTTCCCCCATTCTTGTGTTACAGCCCTCTTGCCTGGGATATGGTCTGTGGCTCCCCTCCTATTGCTGGTCTTACATTCCAGTTCTTGGCTCCTTAATACCAGCCCTCTGTGATTTCAGTCACTTTTTGCTTGGTTTCATAGCATCCTGTGTGCCTGAGTTGACAAATTCCTTGAGAGAAGAACACTGGCCAAGTGTCTAGCTCACGTCTCTTGGATCTTGATCTCTCCAGTTACTGGTCTCTCAGGTTATGGCTGCCTCGACAACTTTCTAATGTCTTAAAATAGATATTTTTTTCCCCCAATTTTTCAGATTGCTTAAGTGTTGGGCTCCATCATAGCTGTTCTACATGTCATTCATGTACTTTTGTATACATTATCTATTTTTAAATTTTTAAAAACATTTAAGAAATAAAGGAACCCTTACAAAGGAAAAAAGACATATATTGTTCCCCCTGTTATTATCCTGGCTCTAGAGAAAACCAGATTTTATCATTGTTTTTTCTCATGCCCCAGGTATTGAAGGAATTAGTGCCACTGTTGTCTGTGTCTATAGTATGGCTGGATTTAGAAGTTTAAGCATTTTTGTTTTTAGAATCAAGAGGAAATGGGAAAGGCAATAACAACTGAGCTGCAGAAGCTCATAGAAGAGAAAGTTTATGGCCCAAAACACATGACAAAAATGAAACTTGCTTAAGTTGGAAGAAAATGCCTTTATATGCAATTACTTCCAAAGAGTAAGCAGCAGTGTCTAAGGCACCGAAGAGCAGACCATTTCACCAATACTGATTGAATAAAACATTAATATGGCCTAAAAAAATCTCACATTGAATTTCATGTGATAAAGAAATGTTTACAGAGATAGAAAGGGGGACAGGAAGGAGTTACGAGCTATAGTATCTTAAGAAAGTTACTGCTATTTTGCATGTGTTCCTCCATACTCGTTCTTTTGTTGCTATTGTTGTTGATGTTGTTGTTTGGGAGACGGAGTTTCGCTCTTTTTGCCCAGGCTGGAGTGCAATGGCACGATCTCAGCTCACTGCAACCTTCACCTCCCGGGTTTAGACGATTCTTCGGTCTCAGCCTCCTGAGTAGCTGAGATTACAGGCATGTGTTGCCACGCCCGGCTAATTTTGTGTTTTTAGTAGAGATGGGGTTTCACCATGTTGGCCAGGCTGCTCTTGAACTCGTCACCTCAGGTGATCCGCCTGCCTCAGCCTCCCAAAGTGCTGGAATTATAGGCGTGAGCCACCACGCCTGTCCATCCTACTCATTCTTTATTAAAATTTATTTAATCCTAATAATAAATGTATCCCTCTTTTACAGATGAGGAAATCAAAGCAGAGTTTCCTGCCCCAAAACACTCTAGTAGTAAATGGCAGAGCCTGAATTTGGATCTAAACATTCTGTCTTCAGAACCTATGCTCTTACCTACTACATAATAACAATGCCTGGAGAAATGAATTACTAATTTTAGACATAGAAATGTTTCTCCAAGGTAAACTACAAGTAGATAACATATGTTAGTCACACTCAGGCTTCCATAAAAATTACCAGTTTCCTCAGTTTTCCTCCCAGATGTGGTTCATTAAAAAAGAGCTGGGCCAGGCACAGTGGCTCACGCCTGTAATCCCAACACTTTGGGAGGCCGAGGCTCCTGAGCTCAGGAGTTTGACACCAGCCTGGGCAACACGGTGAAACCCCATCTCTACTAAAAACACAAAAAATTAGCTGGGTGTGGTGGGGTGTGCCTGTAGTCCCAGCTACTCGGGAGGCTGAGGCAGGAGAATTGCTTGAACCCAGGAGGTGGAGGTTGGAGTCACCTGAGATCGCGCCACTGCACTGCAGCCTGGGCGACAGAACGAGACTGCAGCCCAAAAACAAAAAAGGGCTTTCACTGGTAGCAGTTAGTTGAATAGTTTCATATCATTACATCAAAATCTAGTGGAATTCCAGTTAGACTGTAAGTTTGCCGTTTTACAAATGGATTTCTCAGGATAAGCATAAACAGCTTTATATACAGACATAATTTTAAAAATAAAGTTAGTTGACATGTAATATCTACTAAAAGCTGCATGAACAGTATATTAGCCTGATGAATTTTCACAAAGTGACAAATGACCCAGATTGAGAAACACCAATGGCATCCCAGCCTGCCTCATGCCTGTTCTCCTAGTCATCAGTCTTCTAACACCATAAATTGTTTTTGCTTTGTTTTTGCCTTTATAGAAATGGAATCATACTCAGTGAGCTCTTTTATGTCTTCTTTCATCCCACATTATGTGTTGTGAGATCCATCCGTGCTGTTGCTGTTCAGCAGTTTATTCATTGCTGTATAATATCGATCATATGAATATGCCACAATTGTGTAATATCTATCATATGAATGTGCCATAGTTAATCTGTTTAGTTCATGGCCATTTGGATTGTTTGCAGATTGGGGAAAGTATAAATGGTGCTGCTTTGAACATTCTTTTACATGTCTTTTGGTGAGTGTACGTATATACACTTCTGTTGGACATATGCCTAGAAGTGGAATTGCTAGGTCATAAGGTATGTGTATCTTGAGGTCTGATACCACCAACCAGTTTACCAAAGAAGTTGTACCAAGTTATACTCCCACTATAAGTACATGAGATTTT